>NC_063172.1:23764043-24367889 GCF_023159225.1 Perognathus longimembris pacificus
CAACAAAATGGAACTAGAAGTCTGCACTGTCTGTCCTGGTTTATAGGCCAGAGCAAAGCACTTGTGTGGTCATTATACAGTTACGCAAAACACTTTAATAAGTGTTCTTAACTGTAGTTTGTTTACTAATTGGATACTTCCTGTACTTGTTGCTTCTATTCTCTAATAATAAATGGGACCTTTTGTGAATTTATTGTAGACAGAATGTCATCTAACACGTTCTGTATGTTTTGATATGTAGAAAGAATCCCATATACTATCAAAATAGTTGTGTGTATGTATGTATGCATGTATATATATATATATATTCTTTTTTAAAAGAATATAGAACTAGCAGTAAGGAAAGTACAATTAGCATTCAGAAGTTTCTCTCTGTTCACAGTGTACTTTGCCCACATGTATACCATTTGAATGTCAATTAAAAGTGACAGAGTTTAAAGGATATATTTGGTACAATTAAATCTATAACAATATTGAATTATGTAATCACTTTACATACATTTTATTGACTCTAAGTAAGCCATGATTGTAAGTGGCCTCATTGTTTTGGGTAAAGTGATAAAAACTATTGCCAAATTAACAATCATATTGTCATTTCTTATCACTTGGATTGTTAGTGTATCCTGTCTCAGGAAAGTAAAAATATGATAGAATTAAACCACAACTAATTAAGAGAAATAATTCAAAGATAAAGAATCACCTAAACACTTTAGGTATCTATTGTCGATACTGACATATGATATGCTGCTTCAAATTTCCTTCTGAAATGGAGAGAGAGAACGCGTCCCAAAGATCAAAGATATGGTCTGAAATGATATGAAAGCATGAGAAAAAATAATAAATTATTTTCACATATAAAATAATACTTTCATTTATACATATTAAATTAACATAACCCTCCCCTAAAAAACAACCTACATTTTTTTCCTTTGGTTATGTGTTTCCTAGGCACACTGCAAGGTGCCTGTATGTTTCAAGCACCCTTGGAGATGTAGACAACTGGAGACAATATGTGGATTTGACAAAAGATCTTCATGAATTTTTATTACCCTCCCTCAAATCTGACAAAAGGCTAACAATAAATTGCTTCATCTCACTGTTAAAAAGTATTAACACAAATTTTGTTTGTTACATTCTATGCAGATGATGCCTTTTTGTGAAAGGTAGGTCTGTGAGTATTTAACTGAAAATTATTTGGAAAAGAGAAAAGCTAACTGAACGATTGGTAGTTTTTCTTCTTACCCTTGTGAGCGTTAATCAGGTTGCCAATTGACTAGTACATAATGTTCTCTGCATAACTGGGGGTGGGGAGTGGGTGATGAAGAAATATTTCTTTGAAAAAGCCTTTCATTTTCTAGAAAGGAGTCACACTGACCAGAGTTTAAAAACAAACAAACAAACAACAACAATAAACAGTGGTAGAGTTACACCAAGATCTGGTTGCTTGCTTATTTATCAAGGAACACAGAAGTGCTCATCCATCCATACTCAAATGTACCAGCTCCTTCAGTCTCGTGAGAGATTAATCTCATCGCATTTGTGCTTTTATTCACAATATGCAAATAGGTGGCTAGGAAGTCCTTTTAGGTACAACCAAAATGTATATATATCCCTTCTCAACTTTTCCACCCCTAAACTCTCCCTACCTGATTTACACTTCAGTAGCTCCCCAAGAAGAAATGTCTACAAGCTACATAAACTGCTTGTAAATACAGACCCAGAAATAAACACTCTACATCTTGAGACTGTTCAACAGTTTTGCTTTGAGGATCTGTGGAATGTTTTCACCAGACTCTTACTGTGAGAGGCTCAGATGTGCTCTTCTCCCTGGAATGGAAGTGTAGCAGTAGACATGCGTGTCTAAAATCAAGTAGGGAAATTAGGGTCATGCAGTTTCCAGGTTTTCATAGGGCAGATTAACTTTGCTAAAAATAATTTACTGTCCATGAACTTTATGACAGAAAATTCTGGAACCATTTAGTTATCAAACTACAGCCGTTTGTTCATTTTATTTGCTTGTTTCTAAAGGCAAGTGCAGAGAACTGGATTTTCAAGTAAATTTACATTTCCTCTCAATTCCTTATACTGATCATTTGAGATCTCTGAATGGTGTCATTCCCATGATCCTCCATCCCCAGGATAAAATGACATTCTGGAAAACCAGTCAACTGTATTTTGAAAACCCTAACATTTTATACACACACATACACACACACACACACACACACACACACACACACACATACTTTGGCCATCTAAATGTGTGCTACTTAATATAAAGTGAAACTAGTCATCTTTGACTCAAAAAGCTCTACTTCTTTTGATTAACAGAATTTTTACATTACAATGAGGTCAAGTATTTTAGGCTTTCTTTCGATAAGGACAACTGTAAACATGTCTGATAAGCTTAAGTTTATTAATATCAAAGCTTAATCCACAAGTCAGGTTTTCTATTTGTATTTTGACTGTAATACACCATAATACAGAAATAGTAGAATTGATTATGGGAACCTCAACAAGAAATAAACTCATACATAGTTTATTTCTGGGTACATCTAGCCTGTGCAATAATGTAATACCCAACTATGTCCAAAAGGCCAGTTAACAGACCATATAATCAATGTCAAAACTATGAGTAAAATCTTTTTCATCAGTCCATACTGGAATTATCACTATACCTGAGTAAGAACAATTATAATAAATATTTGAACTTCAGTTTCAGAAACTTGAAATCAAATGTCCTATTTCTTTTCATTTTCATACTCAATATGAAAATAATTTCAATTCAAAAAAATCCACATAGATTCAATTTACTCCTCTATTAATAGCAGCTTATTTAGTTGGCTGACAATTTCATCCCTTAGTACAATTTTGTTGCTTATTACTACTAAAGCATATCATAATTAAGATAATTATCTTTATTTGTGGATAGAATAATAAATAAACTTGTGCTTATTATTTCTGCCATTTTCAAAGAAGATTATTCAGAGCATTCTGTATTCATGTACCTATTTCTATGGAGTGACAAGTATGCATTACTATATAGAAACCTAACAAATGCAAATATGATTAAATTTTAGTATCTAAACTTACGATGACACATATTTGAATATTAAGAAGGCATTTCTATTTAGCTCTAATGGCTTGAGGAAAAATATGACATGTGGCTCATTTCCTATTGGCTCAAACAGAAAAAAAGCATTTTTATTATAAAATGTTTCTTTATTAAATGGTATTGCACTCAAACTCTTGGGAAAGATGCTTAGCATATATTTCAGAGATTTACATCTTACTTTTTAGGTGGAATGGCTAGGTTTTATAGTTCTATATTTAAAAAAATAAATGTTATATCCTTTACACTTTAAGATTTGAGGTTCATGTTTTGGAAAGATGCCACAAAAGTGGTAGGCCACATTTAACATTTTTATTTCCAGACCTTGGGAAAAATTACATAAGTCAATTTCATAGTGCATTTCACCTTCTTCTTGATTCCATATTATGGATGGTGACTTATCTTGTTGTAGAAACCTCAAATATTTTAGAAGATTTTTGAGGAGAAATTGGTCTAGAGAGCTGAAAATTCAAAATTGGGGATTCTAGTACATTTGTACATCTCATTATTGCCATTTTAACCCATCCATACGTGATTTAAAAGAGAAGTGAAAAAATTCTGACCTTCTCTACATCTCAGTTTTTAGAACAGGACTTTTGGCTTCAGTTGTTTTTTGTTCAGGCCTTGAACTCAAAATACCAATGAGTGTGCAGTTGCTTTTTAAAGAGAAATATGCATGTGGAATGTTGTTGCTCCAGAAAAGATTATGCAAACATTTCAGTTTTGCTCAAGACATCCAAGTTCACAGAAAACTATTTGTAACTTCAACTGCTACCCATCTTTCTGTTTTTGTTGTTGTTATTGTTTTAATGTTAACCAGACCATGTTTGGTTGACTTAATTGCAACAGTACAAAGAATTTTTTTGAACCTATATGTTTTAACTTTTATTTTTAATTCTGCAAGGAAAGTACAGTGAACTCTTCTACAAGTACTTTGATGTTGCTCTGCTGATATACCTGGCTAGCTGGGTACATCCCTCACAGTAGGTAGAAAACTAGAGAAGATCAACTTTCTGATACCTTGTCTTTAGAAAAAGCATGTTTTCTGTGTTCTAAAGTCTGTATTTGGGGTCTTTCTCAGGTCATCGCCATGCTTGAAAATGTTGACAAAAGAAAATAAAGAGGAAAGAGATTCTCCAACACAATTTCTTCTTGTAGATATAATATATGGTAATGAGTTTAGTCAGCTTTTCTTTTTATCCTCTTGGAAATATCCTTATTGTAAGATCTGCCACAGTATGGAATACTTAATAATAATTACAACAACTCTGAAAGATTACCCATATAAACCATGAAGAGAAAACAGTAATTACCACAAATATCTATTTTCTTATTAATAAACTCTCCTTTTGAAACACTGAGTCAAAAAATGTTGTTGTTTCAATATGTTTAAAATAAAATGTTGGTTTACCAAAAAAAAAAATGTATGATGCATATGATTCAATGACTAGTACTTACTTGATTTTCAGTCCTGGCATAGACTACCAGCCTTAAACCACTTCTCACCACACTGACAGAACATTCAGTGATGGTTATTAATCACAGGATGTGGGAAAGCAGGAGACATTTGCTGGAAATGAAGCAGAGAATTCAATTAATACATTTTGCAAATAACTTTCTATGTATTGAAGTCACTTAGAGTCTAATATATAAGATAATTCCATTCTAAAATTAGACAAACATTGATATCTAACTTTAAACATTAAAGCAAAGAGATCATTTGAAAATCCAAACATTGCTTGCAAGTAATGTTACTGAAAAGAGTTGCATGGATTACTGAACTATTCTGGGAGACATAGAAAGGACCTTGTATGTAGTCAACTCATTTGGATACAAACAATGTTTTGCCCTTAATCTCTCTTCTCTATCTTTCCTAAGCATGTTATCTTATCCAGAAAGAAAATGCCTAAACATTCAGGTAACAAGACATCTGGGAGCCATTTTTAGGTTGAGTACAAGGTTTTGGAGGGAATATTTTGAGAAGGTGGGCAGTGAGGAAGACATATTGAAGGCAAAGGTCATCAGAAGAGGGTGGAATCTATTTCCAAACCACTTCATTTTATAAACACAGGCAAAGTTTTGAAGGAAGTTGACCTTTGACCATTATACCCCTTAGACAATTCTCAGTTGAATTTTTTCGTCTTCTATATAAGAATGTAAAATTTTACTTGACAGATAATTTCAACACTGGAATAAATGTGTACCTGTAAAACAAACAACAAAAAGGAAACAAGAGAAAACACTATGTAATTAAACAGCCACAAATAAAGTGGTGCAGGTGAACTTTGTCAGTGAAAGTCAATAACACATTTCTACCCAAAGTTCATTTCAGAATTGAGAGATGACTCAGGGCTTTTATTATATCTCAACCAATTAGCAGGCTGTTTATTTCAGCTAGCACAATAAAGGATATTAGTGTCTAGTAGACAGTGTACTACTTCCTACACAGACTACATTCTATACATGTAGGAAGATATATATGAACATCAGCATACTGTGATAAAATCAGTTAAAATTATCAAGTTGCCTATAACATTACTAGAAAAAAAATTAAAAATGCAAGAAAATCAGCTGAAAAATTGTTCTAAGTAATATGTTTGGAAGGGGTTTCTATTATTACAGAGAAGATACCCTTGATCAATAGAAGCCTAGGATTTTAACCTACCTCAAGTAATTTAAATGAGATAGATGCAAAGAGAACTGAGAGTATGATAAGGCGAGTCACTCTTCCAACCTAACTCCATCTCCACCAGTACACATGTGAGCATTAAAGGTTACAGAAATGCACCAGGTAAAGAAAAATAAAGGCAGTGTGTGGCGCATAATGTAGTCCATGTTCACTTCTTTTCTAAACCATTTGTCTTGGGATGTATTTATTACCAGTTAAGAAAAAAACAGAAGGGAAATGTAGAGGACATGGACTCTAGGTAGCTGCTCTTTGTTTTTAAGTAAAATGATTCTTATATCTTAAGTGGTTTATCTTTGTAATTGAAAAATTTGTAAATTGGAAAATAATGATAGGTTAAAGGAAATATAAATCATCATCCTAGTGAGGAGAAAACCATAACATCATAACCATCCTTACATCTTTACCTCATTCTTCACCTTACTCTCTGAGATATTAGTGCTTCAAAATATGCTTTTATCCTATGGATGCAATATATATTATATATATTTTATATATAAATATATATTTATATTTATATATATTTATATATTTTTATATATAAATATATATTATATATGTATTTCATCTTAAGAAATGTGCTTTATTCTCATTTAATAGCCATTACAAATTCAATTGTTTAAATGTACTCTACCCAACCATTCGCAATTAAATTTTGGGATTTATTATCATTTTTGTATAGTAAATAACATAGAAATGAACATCTTTGTAAATAATTTTCTTTATATTATTCTTCAATTACTTTTATATTTATTAGTTTGTTTATTCAATTATTTATTTATTTTGTGACAGTTCTGGGGCTTGAACTCAGGGCCTGGGCATTGTCCCTTAAACTTTCTTTTTCTCAAGGCTAGCACTCTACCACTTGAACCACAGTACCACTTCTATTTTTGTTTGTTTGTTTGTTTTTGTTTTTTGCTAGTTCTGAGTCTTGAACTCAGGGCATGAGCACTGTCCCTGGCTTCTTTTTGCTCAAGGCTAGCACTCTACTACTTGAGCTACGGCACCACTTCCAGCTTTTTCTGTATATGTGGTGCTGAGGAATCGAACCCAGGGCTTCATGTATATAAGGCGAGCACTTTTACCACTAGGCCATATTCCCAGCCCCACTTCTGGTTTTTGAACCAGAAACCAGAGCTGGCTTTGAATCACAATCCTCAGATAGCCTCCTGAGTAGCCAGGATTATAGGCATGAGACACCAGCGCAATGCATTTTCCTAGTTTCTTAAGAGATGGGTAATGTCCATTCTCTAGTGATGGTGTGTTATTCATATGTTTCCCTATTAAATATCCCAGTTAGAAGATTCCACAAATCACTGTGCAAAGTATTAGTTAAAACAACAAAAAAAGTCTGCCTTCAAATGAGTCAATCATTTCGGTCACTTTGGGAAAATGAGACGGAGAAAAACGTCACTGGATACATGTACTTCTGTTTATTATTAAGTCATTTACAATGTGGTTAACAATGAGACAGAATCTTCTATTGATAAAGATCTTCCATTATATTAATTAAATGTCGTATTATGACTCAATATCTGGTAAATAGCTTTACTCTTTTAGTGCCCTGGCATTCCTTGATCAATGTTCAGCCTAGTATCATAAGGTTCATAAAAAACTCTGTGTATGTGTGTGTGTGTGTGTGTGTGTGTGTGTGATATTTGTGTGCATATGTAAGTTTTGTGGGAAAAGTTTCTCTCCTCGTTGTCAATTCTATACTTCCTAGAGTTAGCACTCAACTGACATCTGTTGTTGGTATTCATTATTTAGGAAATAGATGACAGGAGAAAGTTAGTGTAAATCTTAAAAAAATGTATTTTGTTTTAAATTTAAGAAAGACATGTATGAAGGCACTTTCTTTGGCCCTGGTTAGAAGTATAATCATTAAAAACTGGGAGGAGTACTATATGTGGTCAACTTGTTTTAACTTAAATAAGAATTGAAATAAAATATCACACTTTTACAAAATGTTCTAGTAAATATGCAGAAGGCAGTCATAAATTCCTTGTTTGTAACATAATACTAAATTCTTGGGGCCATTAGGGAGATTGAGTAAAGTAAACAAAGAGAAAGTAATTAGAAGACTGATTAGACCAAGAATAAGTATTCAAGAAATGTGATTGATTCTAGTGTTATTGGTGTTACTATAGTTTTAATATCTCTCTGTCATTTCCTGTCTGAAACAGGAATATATATATATATGTATGTATATACATATATATTCTCATATTTTTATATTCTTGCCAACTCTCTTAGTAATATTACATTTGGGTCAAGCAAATTTTCAGAATTTTCCTTAAAATAAAATAACATTAGATTTTGTTTTATTTGTTAGAGTTGGTTTTGCTGTGTTTTTTAAAAATTGAATGCTCTTGGTAATTTCATATGTATGATCCTGACCTGGGAGGAAAGGGAGGGACATATTCCACAACTCTGCACAATTTACAAGACCACACAGTGATTTATAAGGGTCCCTTCCCCCTCAATGGAGCTTTTAATGGGAAAAACCCATCCATATTTCTGTGTCAAGAAATCACCACCTTTATCGCATACCACAGACAGAAATGAACCATATTAAAGCAAATAATCCTCAACTCCACTACAGGAAGCTCGGGGAGAATTTGAGCTTTAGCAGATGCTCAGAATGTGTAACTAGCTGAAGAAATCATGGAATGTGAGTGCTAACAAGAAGAAACAGCTAGTTTATCTAGGGAAATGACTTTGAAATCACTTTTAACAAAAAAAAAATCAAATATTTCCAGCAACATCCATGCCATTCTAACTCATTAAGAGTACAAATCACTTTCAAGTCTATGGTAACTTTATTTGCTTTTGGATGGGTCATTTTTTCTATACCGTATTTAATTTTGTGCCTTTAAATCAAAATAAAAATTTAGAATGATTTCATACTTTAAATATACTAACAATTTTTGACCATATATATTCATACCTAAAATATGTATTTTAACATCAAATTGTAAGTGTATTTACACAACAATAAATTGAGACAAGACAAGCCCAATCCTGTGAAAATCATTTAACATAATTTCTTCTTTACACATCATCTATGATAAATATGCAAGATATCACAAAGTACTTCCGCAAATTAATATGTGCAGAAGAGTAACAAGGCTCCTTTCAATAACCCAAGCAATCAAATCAGTATTACAGTATGGCCTAACTTCAAAATGCTGTTACTTACCATAAGGAAGTTGCACAAAGCTGAAAATAAGTTGAATCTGCCTACGATAAATCTGTCTACATGGTTTGAGGAAGATTTCAAGAAATAGGTTTCATATTATATAACTGGTAAAAATATGTTCCAATACAAATAAATTTCACTTAGAGACCAGTCTCTAAACAATAATGCTTATCTTTCCTGTCATGTTTGGGTTCCATAATCATGAGTCAAATCACAGAACTAGGGCTATATCTTTCTGATGCATTTTTCTTTATAAAATTCCTAATAATAAGGAATTTATAAAGGCAAAAAAAAAACCCTTATGCCTAACCTCCAGATTGAAGCAGATATAGTGTACTACTATATAGGTAATTAATTTACGTTATATGCAAATAGCATCGTTGAGAAGGGAATCGGCGTTTTATTCTTTGTGACACTGATAAACTTTTAAAGTAGCAGGATCAATATAACTGATGAAGGGAAATGAATAGTTATCTCAAAAGTAATAGAAGGTTTCTCCTAATAGGAACTTGCTTAGGGCTAGTAAATTTATTAGATCATAAAGGGAATCACTTCCTTTCTTGTCTCCTGTGAACACTAAGAGATTCCTGCCCATCTCCAGGGTCCTCCTTTGTCCTGGAATGGACATTGCAGTCCCCCTCCGCCCCCCCCCCCCCCCCCCCACTACTCACACAGCAGATCAGAAATACTCTCTGTCCCTGCCTCTATCTCTATCACTCACCTCTCTACACAGAAGGGCAGGGCAGGGAGATTACACTCTTCTGTTCAGAAATCCTCTGAAGTCATGCTGTTTAATCGGATACTTAAGTATGACCATCTATTTAGCTTTCTGTACTCCAAGGTAGTAAAAAACAAGAACAGAAAAAAGAAAAAAGAAAGAAAGGGAAGGAAGAAAATGAATCTGTTCAGCCAATATACTCTCAATTTCAGACACAATGCTACAGAAAAGACTCCAGAAAATAATCCCCTAAAGCAATTGCACTAGCCAAATAAAAACACTGACCAGAGCCTAAAGTAGTATGTATGCTTTAAAAAAAAAAAAAAAAAGAGAATCACTGTAAATTCACATAGCAAAAGGCACAACTGTGAGCAGTTTAATCTGTCACATGGACATATTGGCTTTGAGTGTAATTGGGAGTGCTTGCAAGATATTAGGAAATCTAAATTCAGTTTCAAAGTGCAGGTCTGGTATCTATCTGTATTTAGCATATTCTCCAGGACAGCAGAGTAAGTGCAAAGATACTGGGGAGGGAATGAGGGAATGAAGTGAAGAGTGAAGGTGGCTCAGATCAGGGTAGTAATAGAGGACACAGAGGCAATCTGACTTCATGTGTGTCTGGAAGGTGCAGTAAAAACCTGAGGAACTGATATTAGAGAAAAAGAGAAAAAGAAATATCTAGTCTCTGCAATGAGACTAGAAGGGAAGCGTACCCATCAACTAAAACGGGGAAGACTGTGTATAAAGCATGTGTTTGTCGAAGGCTAGGAGTGGAGTTTTGCTATTCTGTTAGAGTTGCTTATCAGGCACCTGAGTATAGAAGTCAACTATGAAACTACCAAGTCTGGAATCAGAAGATCTGGGTTGAATGGTCAAACTTAGAAACTTTAAGCATATAGACGTTAAAACTCATCTTTCATTCTCTGCAATAGTCACATGATTTGTCTGTTTGTTTCTACATTTTCCATTTTCCAGTGCATCTTCCATCTTGCCAACAATTTTATGGTAAGTATTTTATGATAATAGTTGCATAAACTCTTCTGCCAAGTCTGGATTCAAACTATCATCATCAGATCTCAGCGTGTCAAGTAGCTATTGTTACAGGAATGAATCATTGGTACCTGGCTAACTTAACTTCTCTTTTCTTTTCTTTCTTGTTTTTGTTTTGCTTTTAAGCAAAAATTTTACTTACTTATTGCCTTCAAAACTGACCAATAGCTTAAAAGAGAAACTCAAGTGTAATGTAGAGATTCACAATAGAAATTCACTAGGTCCAAATCTATTCCTACTTCAAATTTAACTAATAACATTTTTATGGTCCAGATCCAGCTGCTAACTATTTTATCTTATTTTCGATGGTTAGACAAGACTTAATCATTCCCTTTTTGTAGTTCCCCTAGAACTTGTAGTATACATTTTTTCTACGTTGATCAATATAGTCCCCATTACTCATATGTGACAACTATGAATTTGAAATGTGAGTACTTCAAATTAAGATCTGCCACATGTATAAAATCTATGACTTATTCAAAAATTTAGTGAAAATATGAAACTACCCTTATATACAGATAAAATGTTGATATTTCAAATATAATGGATTAAAATAGTCTATTAAATGCCATTTATTTATTTTTATTTTAAAATGTGGCATACTGGGAACTTTAAAATTATATGTGGGGGCTGGGACTATGGCCTAGTGGTAGAGTACTGGACTCACATACATGAAGCCCTGGGTTTGATTCCTCAGCACCATGTATATAGAAAATGGCCAGAAATGGCACTGTGGCTCAAGTGCTAGCCTTGAGCAAAAAGAAGCCAGGGACAGTGCTTAGGACCTGAGTCCAAGCCCCAGGACTGGCCATATATATATATATATATAGATAGATAGATAGATAGATAGATAGATAGATAGATAGATAGATCTGATCGTTGGCTTGAAATTTATTTTTATTATATAGTACTGGTTTTGAGCATACATCCTGCTTTGTGATTAGACATAGTGAATCTGTTTTCCTGCTAGATTCTGAGTTTATGAAAACAGAAAATATGTATGATCCTCTTTCCAGAATACAACAGAGGTTAAACTGGATTCACCATGAGATTTGATCAACTTTTGGTTTATGCTCATGTTCAAATACTGAAACATGAACATGTCACCCATAATATAAACATAAGTACAATCTGAAAAAGCGTCTACTATAGGAGTCCATATTTAGGAAGCCCAAGTACTTTGCCAAAGTCAGCTTCAGTTTTACCTAACCATATATAATTTCTAAACTATAAATTGTAATTTTTGAAGGAGTTCCAGGGACCCAGGAATTTTTTCAAGGGGATAAAAATATGGATAAGAGCATAATTTCTTCTTTTCACTTTTCTGTTTTCTCTACCCTCATTACATCTATATACTGCTTCTTGCTTGGAAAATAAATTTGGTTGAAAGTCTTTACTACATCAGATGATGAGAATACGATCCTTCAGAATGGATAATGCATGTTGTAACCTAATGGGAAAACCAATAAAATGCTTCCTGACTTTCTGCTTCTGAGAGTTAAGATTTTGATATGACTGATACATATACAGAGAGAAAAAGGAAGCAGAAAAAACCCAAGTGATAAAGCTGGAAGGAATATGTATTGACAATCCCCTTCAGGAAAATACACCAACTCTGAAGACAAGTTTAATGTGTCTAGACAGAACTACCCTGCAGGGAAGAAGAATGACATCTCAAGATATGTTAATTTTATGTAAATCTCCTTGGACTTAAGCAGATTCCCCTTTATAGTTCACTCCACAGGGTTTTGATTTCTCATTTGATCTCCAGTCCACTGCCCTTCAGAAAAGGAGAAGCACAATTTATCTCCCATGATAAATCAAAAACCATCATCTGGTGGCTATTGTTTTATATGAATAGTTGGGCTAAGTTATTTTTCACTTACAGAATAGAAATATAATAAAACAGTTGCCAAAACCTGACATGAAATACTTAGCAATAAAACTCATGAGAAATTAAAATATCCTACATGAGCATAGTTTTGGATGATATGTCTTTCTCTACTCCATGTCGATGGACTTAACCAGTTGTAAAAGTTCTAAACATCATTGATGACAGCCTCATAAAATTTTATTTCTATATGCAGAATCTTCTCATACACAAATGTTTCGTTTTCATGAGAACGCAGGTCAGACCTTGTACATCCAGAAGGTGAAGCTCATTTGTGTGTACAATGGTAATATTTTTTAGCAAATACTTTTCCAGCTGACATGGACAGAAGAAGATTGACCTATGACTAACATACAAACACGTTCCTCAGGAGGAAGTGGTTTATTTTGTCTTCATTTTCTAAGTTTGGTTTTTTGGGGAGAGATAATGATGCTCAAGGTTCAATTTAATCCTAAAAAACAATTTTTCCCCTTAGGTATCTGAGCCAAAATAAAATGTACTTTCATAACTTCCAGTGTTGCTAAAGATCTTGCTCAATATTTAATAGCTTGAGGTTTAGGGTTTTTATTTGGTATTAGGCACTGGTGCCAATGATTCAGACATGGTATATCCACATATAACCCAGGGATACTTGAGCCAGATTCTTCACCCAGAGAAGCTATTTTGAGAGCAATCCAGACAATCTTGGAAGAAGTCTGACTTCTGGGATACTCATGATGCCATTGTTATCAAGTATAGCAAGCCAAGCCATATCCAAATATTCTGTCTTTGTACTAATTGTCTGAGAAAGAATTTAACCAGAATTGCTTCAGTGTTTATTAAACTGGTAACTTAATGTTCAATCTCATGTTACCTTTTTCTTTAAGAGGATGTACTTTTAAAAACTCTTATCATTATCAGTATTTAAAACTCTTATGTATACATATACATGCACATAACTATATCTATAAATCTATGTATCTATATACATCAATCTATAATTCTAAATATATATGGAGAGACAGAGCTCTCTCTCTCTCTCTCTCTCTCTGTATATATAAAATGAATGAGGATTTTGGATCTGAAAAAAATTGTTAGCTCAATCCCTTTCTTTTAGGTGCCCCTAAAAGTTAACTTACTTCCCCAAAGATATTATTTAATAACAGAGAGCTAGAACCTGGACTGGAACCCAAACACCCCAAATTCCACTCATACTCACTGTACTACATAATTTTGCCAAAATACTTAAACCAAAGAGATTCACTGGGAAAGGAATGACTTATTGTACTAAACACCATCTCAACACTTTGGGAGTACTGAGGAGCTTTTTCCTCTTACTTTTCCATGAAAAGCTTGCTGTTGAAAGAGGGAGACATCCAAGTAAGCAAAGCCCTTATACTATATAGATGTTCTAATAGAAGTCTATTGTCTAGAAACTGAAGTAGAGTTGGGATTGGCTACAATGAAACGGGTCCCCCCCAAGGGAGGGGATTCCTGGTTCCCCCAAGAGTCCACCACACAGTCTCCAGCTACAAGATGACAAAAAGACAGATTTATTGGAGAAGTAAAAAGTGAACAAAAAGTGAACCAACCGGCCTTGGTTGCAGCCCAGACTCGGGAGCCGAAACTGCCGACCACGTGTGCAGGATCAGGGCCCAGACTCAGGAGCTGGAGCCACCCGCACGTGTGCAGCCCAGACTCGGGAGCTGGAACCACACACCCCTGTGTGGCCTTTCAGCCTGGTTATAAGGCAAACATCACAGACAAACTTGCCACACGCAGGTGACCAATGAGGATACAACACTTACAGAGCATGCTAGGTCGCACACAGGTGGCCAGTAGAGTTACAGTCTGTCTCATAATATCTGTTTGAACCAACATATCATTCTAGATAGAATTGGCGCATGGATTTGGAGGGGCTCACATGATGCAGGTGGATATGCCTACTCACAGGAGGGCATGGGTTTAACCTTGAACGTTCCTTAACTTTCCATGCTTCCGGTGGTCAATCAGTTTACACAATCTTATCACAGCAAAGGGGAATTTCCCTGGATAGGGTGGGGGAGATCTTAGTGAAGATGGAGTTGGCTTCTGCTCTAATCTGAGCTGGAGTCAACCTGAAGTTCCTCCACAGCTAATGATGACACTGACCAGATCTGACTTCCCTATTACAGAAACATGACAGTACAGAAAGAAATAATCAATTATATCAGGTGGGAATTGGAATGTTGATTCTTGACTGTGGCATTGAAACAGTATGTAGATGTTGCTGTATCTATGGAAGCTGCTGGGGAAATGAATTCTCACTCACCCAACCCATCATATAGGCAGATACTTGTTAGACTGAGTTAGTTACTAAGACTGGTACAATCCAATGAGACTTAGAAACAATTTCCACAGAACTTCTGTACAACAGTACTTTTTATATACGTTTATAAGTTTTGAAATGCCTACATAGAATAAGCTGAAGCTACTGTATTTTTTTTTGGGGGGGGGGGTAGAATAACTATTGTAACAGACATAGTGCCAGGGTCATCACATGATAAACTGTCCCCAAAATTTCCATTGTCCAAAACAAGGAAATTGATTTGTTTTGGAAGAAAACAGCTTATATTTCTACGATAACATTTTAAGGGGCTTGGTTAACTCATTCTTACTATCTTTGCGGTAAATAAGTTGTCTAGTGATGAGATTAACACTTGTTAAATCTTTACAAGTACATAAAAATAGAGAGCAAAGTATATTCTGAGGAAATAGAGTTGTAGCTCAAAGTGGTAGAGCATTAGCCTTGAACTAAAGGATCAGCACCTAGGTCTTAAGTTCAAGCCCAACAGTTGACAAAAAAATCCCAAAATGTATATTTTGAAACCAGATTAGATGATATTATAACCACATGTAAGAATATAAAGTAGCATACACAAGGTGTACTAGGTGGTGTTTACTAGCATGAACATCCTTTGTCAAATGTGTTAATTTCTTTCTTCATCATTTATAACACTAAAAATTTTCAGTGGAAATACACTGAGTAAAATTGCACTTATGGCCCTTTTAGGACCAAGGCTGTGTGAGTAGATATGAAATGTATAAATATTTAAATAAGGTTTCAGCTCTTCCTGATTCTAGCAAATCTTGAAATCTGGATTTAAGAGGTGATGAGAACCTCCATTTCTAGATGAGTGAGTCACTGGGTCAGGAACAGAAGCAACACAACCTCATTTAGTCACTATAGTCACCATAACAGAATAATGAAGATATTATTTTAATTGCAAATTGACAGATAAGAAAATAAGACTCAGGAAGGTAAAATAAATTGTAGAAGATCAAACAGTCTGTTAGCGGAGAAGCCGAGATTCAAATAAGTATTGTCCCATGCCAGAGCTGATTTTTCTCTCTATTATACAGTGCAGTACCACATTAAAGAAAGACCTATCTACAAATACAAAGAAAAGCCAATAGATCCAGGGGGCTTAGGACAATTCACAGGAGGAATGTCCAGGGACAATGAAACTCAGAAGGAGCCTGTAGCTTTCATCAAACACTGAATGGATTGCTAGGCCAAAAAGGAGCTATTATGATTGCTTCTTATGATTCAAAAGAACAGAATATAAAACAATATGCATGTGGAAGTTTCAGGGATACATTGTTTTATGAAAGAACTTTCCAAGAGAGATGATTAGAGATAGACTGAACTGCTTGGAAGGTAGTCAGTTTTCTGTCATTGGACTTATCCAATTATAGGCTCTGTAATCACTTGATAGTCCGTTACCGAAGAACAATGAAATACAAGCCTTATAGTTTAATAAATTTGTCTTTTCTTTACTCAGGTTATGACAGATGAATAAACTATACAGTTAGACTGAGTATCAAGAGGGTAATTAAGTGATTTTTCTAAATAAACAACTGAAAGCTAACAACATATATTATTGCTATGTTAGGTTTCTGTTACATTTATTTTTTTTCTTTGTTTTTATCAGAGTATATAAAAGATAATTTGGAAAGCACATTCTCTTTTCTGTAGCTTAGAGTGTCCATATTATACATTTGAAGTTAAGCATATATCATAGCTGGAGTCAATTTTGAAAAAGTAGTCATCACATATGTCTTTAGTTAAGTTGAAAAAATAGTCTCATACTACTTATACATTATCTCAATTTGTTCCTCCTAAGAGATGACACATTTATAAATGTGAATATGCTTATAAATTATCCGCCTCATGTTTTTAAAAGGACAAACTATTCATAGACAAACTTTGGTATCCTGATTATTGTATTATGGGTTTGGATCAATCATTTAAAATATGCATATTTTAACTTAATATAAGACTTTAAATAACAGTCCTCCCAAAATTGCTGATACGAGGGCAGAAGTGTGTGTGCCAATGTGGGATTTTGAATCGTACATATTTGTATTCACTTACATCTGTCTGTTTCACCTTACTGAATTAATGACAAAATGAAAACCTATTTGCTCAATAATTTTGAGATGTTCGGTCATCATTTTGGTTTCTGCTTATCTATAAACTCCAGGAAACTGGTCAGAAATCTTATCTCTCTATATAGGCATGTAAAATTTAATACTATATTAGCCCACAGAGAGAATTCACAAATACTTGAACAATAAGCATAATTAGAGTAGTGTTTTAATACATAGTCTTCCGTGGTTTGCAAGTCATGTCCACTGATTAAGTCATGAATGTCTGAGCCCCAATTTTATTTACCACCCACCTCTGTAGACAGTTTCCAGATCTTCCTTTCTTGCCCTGACCTTTTATATTTTCCTGAGTTGCAGATTTCTTTCTGTTTATGGAACATCTTTACTTAGATGCTCTGCCATCTCCTAAATCTAAACATGGCAGGGAGCAGGAATCCATTATCTCTTTTTAGCCCATCTATTCTGCTGTCCCTGCTGCCTGGTTCCCTAGGTAGAGTATGGGCTTCACCTCCTAGCCCATTCACCGAACTTTCGTCCCTTTTCAGTTGATTCTTAACCCATTGTTTTCTTCGTCTGCTTCTGAATTCTGACAGTCTCAGCCAGACCCATGCTCTGTACACCTGGACTCTCTTAAGCATTTCCCCATTACCTTGCATGTCTTTTTTCTTATTTTCATAGACACTATATTTAAAAATAATATTTTGATTTAGCTTTCTTGACCAGTGAGACAAACTCTTCTCTTGAATCTAGTTTGGCAGTCAATGCATGCCTTCAGAATTGTATTTATTTTTACACATAAGTTTCAAGCACAGATATTTACTTATAAACTGTCTCCCAAATGAGAGCAGAAGTTGGTTTAACACTGAAAACAGGCCGTCTTTTTATGTTCAATCCTTATTTGTAAGTTTTTGAAGAAAATACATTGTAAATTATTTGTATAAAATATTAACAAGCTCTAACATAAATACAGGTCACATATGTGGCTGGTCACTAGGGAAAGCTTTTCTATTTCTTAAAGGAGACTAAGTAATATATTAAGTATATTTAGACAAGAGAAAAGGTAAGGAGTACATGACCTAAATCACCTCATTAAACCTTCAGAAAATTTTGCACAATGATGGTCCCAATATTATCAGTAAGGAAAGTAAGGTTAGAAAAAGCCCAATAATTTACTTACTGGTTAGGTCTAGAAACCCAATTCTTACTTCACTTGCTTCTATTAGAATATATCATAATCATTCCTAAATGGATATTATTTTCTGATTAAATCTGTTAAAACAACTGAGCAATTTTCTAAACTGTTTAATCATACATTTGATCTACCTCATTTTCTCATTAATAAATGGTTCCTGACCTTATAGCATTGTTATGAAGGTCTTTTCTATTAAAATACATAAGGTGTTCCATATATATAACTTGCTAAATGGCAACTCATTTGTACAACTACTTAAAGATAGTAAACTATACTGAAATATAATACATTTAGAATCAAAGGTCTGATTCATTTATATATTTTGTTTGTTCTTTTTAGAAAGACATGCTACTTGTAGCTATTCTCTTGTGTTATTTTTTATTTATTAATCTTGTTCTTTACTAAATCTTGATAAAAAAAACATTTAGAGTGATCTTTGTTTTAAACTAAATAAGGCTAGCTTTTTCTTTTCCTCTATGACCACATGTCACATAAAATGGATTTGCCTCTTGGGTGGTTTTGTCAACAAACTTCAAATGAACATATCAGATAATTTCTGTGATAACTATGGCCTAAGACCTCTATTGGGCTTAGATTTATGTAAGTAGTAAAGA
This sequence comes from Perognathus longimembris pacificus, assembly GCF_023159225.1. Classification (NCBI taxonomy): domain Eukaryota; kingdom Metazoa; phylum Chordata; class Mammalia; order Rodentia; family Heteromyidae; genus Perognathus; species Perognathus longimembris. The sequence continues at coordinate 23,782,916 of NC_063172.1, forward strand.
TTAAACATGTGTGGATTTCTTCTTCTTCTTTTGTGTGTGCCAATTCACTGCATTCTACAATGACTTCAATAAATAGTATATGGCAAAATGTCTTTAATTTCCTCTTCTACAATAAAATTTCTACTTCTGTGGTAGGAACTCTCTGTATGAGAACACGATGGTTTTGAAATCCCAAATAGAAATAATCAATTATTAGAAAGTACCACTGAAATTATTTAAACTGAATTATTTAAACTGAAAAGAAGACACCTTTCTTCCAAAGATGAGTGATGATCTTAGGCTGCAAAGAGTAGGATGATGGTGATGATGATGATGATGATGATGATGATGATGACTATGACAACAGTTAAAGAAGAGGAAGAAAAGGAGGAATCAGGAAAGGGAGAAAGGAAGGAGAAGTATGATGCAAGGAAGCAGAAGAGAAGAGGAATAGAGGAAATTTGGAAAGACCAAAGGACATAATAATGTCAAGGGCAAACTGGGATCCCACAATTATTGACAGTTCTGTTTTTTAGTTCCCCACCCTTAAGCTGTGAAATAAATCCCTGAGCTTTTTTTCCTTCCCAATCTTAGAGAGCAGTGAGAAGAGTTCAGGTATTTTATATCCATCAAGCTCTTAGAGTAACCAGGAAATTGTGTACGTAGAGGAAGCATTTTGTGTGCTAATTGCTGGAATGGGATTTTCCTCATACAGGAGAGTGCTAATTATTGTGGCCCAGCAGGTCAGACTGTACTGGGGGAACCGCCCACCGGCAGTCCCAGCTCTGTGTCTGGGTTTGGTAAATGCTCTCCAGTCTCCAATGCTATCAGATCTTTGCTTTTCATAAACACTTCATTCAGCTTTACTTAAAAAAAAAAAAAACTGAAGATAAGAAGATACCTGCCTATCTTGGTGTCTGCTCTGGGTTATCTACCATCCTCTCTGATTACTGAAGGAATAAATACTCCTTCTGTAGCCTGTCATTTAAACATGCTCACAAAGATACAATCTGTAATAATGTTTTTTAGCATGTTTAATAGAGTCTGGTTAAGTAAACATCCTCAACAAAAGCAGCAGAAGAGCTTAAAATAAACAGAGCTACTGTGCCAAGTTCATAATTCCTTACACATTTACCACTCTGCCCCTCTTCTAAGCATGGCCATTAAAACCAGATTTGTGTACTTAATATAATTGCCTGAAACCATAGCTGTCCAAATACTATAGGTCCTTTACATACTTGAGCTTATATGTTTCCTTCTCGTTTTTCTTCCAGCAAACTGGAATGTGCTTCTCAGAGCTTACTTTCAGGTAGCCAACGATAAGTCTCTATGACAAGTCTCAGGTTTCAAGGAGTCTTATGAGAAAAATGACCGGTTCTTATAGAGTAACTGAGGCCTTGACAAGATGTGTGTAAGTTCAGATTTCTTAAACCAAGTACTCTTTGGTAGATTTTGACTATTTTTAGTTCCCAAGTTAGAAAGGTCACATGATTGGGTTCTCAAAGGTCTAGTTAGAACAACAAACATAAAAGAACATAACAGAAAAACATAAGTTTAAAAATATATATACAACACACTGAAGACAAAGAAATTATCAGTTTTGATGGACAAGTTGAGAAGTGTGGATAAATCAGCTGAGCTGGAGAAAAGAGTTTTGGGAGAGGTACTGAAAATGTCTCCTTACTTTGTTGACTCATCCTTTCATGTCTTACTAGTGTTGGACACTGGTCATAAGAAATGTGACTACATTGGAAGATGATTTTTTAAATTAGAGGTACTAAAAATACAATTAGCTAACTGAAATACTTAGGTTCAGTAAATATTATATCTTATGTTTAACTATATTAGTTTATAATTTCTTTTATATATTTCCTACCATTGCTATCATTGCTCATATTTATATAGAGAGGTTGTTAATTTTCAGCTATTTCTCTCATATGTTCCTAGGAAATATATATATATATATATATATATATATATATTCATTTTATGCCTGTACAAGATCTTGAAGTCAGGGCTTTCTACTTCTGTTTGGCATTTTATTTTCTCTCAGATGGAACTCTACTATTTGAAACACACATTGAATTCTGGCTTTTTGGAGATAAAGACTCTCACAGGTTTGTTTTCCCAGGCTGGCTTCCAAAGTAAATAAATAAAAGCTCAAGATAGTTTCTCATATGTATCAATTAGCCCTCCAAGCAATCCTATGATGTGTTCCTCCAAGACCATTTACCAGCTAGCATGTACCAAGCATCATGGTAGGTACTTGAGATGTACTGTAGTTGTGAACAAATCAAAGTTTCTGATGTCATGGAATTTATAATCTGGTGTTAGACTCGCTTTATTCTCAATCCAGCAAGATATGTAGTACAATTCTCTCTGTTTTTACAGAAGCAAAGAACAAGAATTAGCATAATAACTGCTTTATCCAAGACCAAACAGTTCCAGGGCTGAATTTCAAACCCAGGACTTTATCTCCACACTGCTAGACTATACCATGGTCAAGTTTATTGTCAGGCATAAGAACTGAGAAATTCATTCTGTATATATCATCACAGAATACAATATTCTTTGGGACTATGATATGCATGGCAAGCTGGGCTGGGTATCTGTTACTGCTCTGGTCTTTCTGGGTCTCACATTATTAAGGAACTGTTTTGCTTATATGGAAGGTCGTTATTTATGATGGCATTTCTTTCTCTTCTTTGCTACCAATTACAGCAACCTTCTCAGGATCTATTTATTCTCTCCTCTCCTGGGAATTTGAAGTTCATCTTTATTTATCATCCACAGATATACTTCTCATGCTATTTGCTTCCTTTTCTCAGCTCCTCTAATGATGTTGTTAAGTAAAATAAAACCCAACACTGACCCAGCACAGCCCCTCCATTTTTTTTGTGATCATTTATAGTCAGCCATCTTTTCCACAATGGAATGCAATAGCTTACAGTACCCATAGTAGAACAAAAATAAACCATTGAAACTTATATAAGAATACCAATTACTAAGCCCAGCTGTAGGACACTGGTGTCTCACACTTGTAATTTTATCTAGTCCAGGAAGCTGAGATCTGAAGATTTTGTTTGGAAGTCTAATTTCAGAGAATAGCTACAAAAAAGGTCCCTTGTACCCATTTTGTACTTCTTTCCTATTGCCAACTATAGTCCAGCCACTATAACCATGTTAATTAAAACTCCACTCTATTTCCCATTTTGGATCTAGAATCTCGAAATGACAAATAACACTCACACTTCAGTAAGTAAAATCAATTATCGGTGTGGATAAAACAGTCATTGATTGGCTCTAAATACTTGGTAAATAAAAATTCACGCATTCTCCAAAAGGAAATGGTTGCTACTTTTAGGGGACAGGGAATTCTCTTATAAATTACTTTGGAACTTACTAGACACACATTTAAAAGCAAACATTATCAGCCTACCAAAAATGAAAGCCCTAGAACTTTAGTTTTCCTTTCATCTATTAATTACAAATCATAGCTACCTAATCAGGCCCAGGCCTATTGTGCAGCCACATCCTTTACCTTAGTTAGGTTGCTATTTCAAGTTTTGAAAGCATTTGTATGTATTAGTTAAGACTTTGTTTGGGCAATGTCTCTTTAATTTTTTGCCTTCTTTAGTTCCTTAAGATCTCCTGATTTTCTGAATAGGCCAATAAATAATATGTCATTGATCCCAGGTACTCTGGCCTTATCCCAATACTCTCATCCCCCAACGTCAAGAGGAAGTATTTTAAATCCTCTGCTTAGAAGCTTTCCATGAGTTCAAATTGCCCATGTAATGAAAATGGAAACTCCTAAGGTGATCTAGTGTGATTGTTTTTCCTGACTCTTCACCAATCTTTCACATCTTCCCACCTAGGCTGTTAGAAATGCTACACATCTCTGGATTTCAAACCTGGCCAAGTGCATCTGACCTATACAACTGCCCTACTTGTATATTAAACTATTCAAACCATTCAACCATTCAAAATGCTCTCATGGTCACTTCTCAAACCTTCACCCTTTTCTCCATCCCAATTGCCTATTTCCATATGCTATGCTTTTAATGGGACTGTAGTAGATGGAAGGATCAGGGCTAGATTGTAGTTAGTCTTATGGCTTCCCCACTATGAACAGGACAAGATGTTTGTAGAATTGATCCTGGAATCTGGCTACTGAAGGATGTTAATGTCTTATTTCATCATGTGAAGCCACAGACAGTAATAGCTGTCTGGAAATGCAAGATAGTTATTATAATCCTCTCACTTTCCAAATGAGGAAAATGTTACCATGTGTGTATTTGGAAATTTTCTTTATATCTTGTGTGATAAGGAGTTAGGGCAGTCTTTTAGTTTTACTCAATGTCACCTTGTTAATAATCTAATTAAATATTGCTCCTGGTAATGTCCTTTCTCTGCATGGGATTTTGCAAAGCATAGAACTATTTTAAAGTAGATGTGATTTCCTGAAGAAGAATGTTGCCTCTGGGACCCATTGCATTAAAATGTTCCTGATTTGATGTTTATTTATCCCTTGTCCATTGGGCTTTGTGTGCAATAGAGAAGAATCATCTGACACCAAGCAAAAAAAAAAAAAATCACTCCTGTCTTTGGCCCTTCCCCAATTCCTGTCTCTTATTCATCAATATACTGTATTTTGGAAACAATTTTTTTATTGTCCCATTATAATGACAATAGCATGTGACAAATTGCTGCAGCATGTACAAGGAGACTTTCACTCAATCCCTGGATGTCACAGAAATAGCTTCACAAACACTCTCCTGCACATAAAGTATTATTAGGATCCTGTAAAGACTAATTAGCCCAAATCAATTTTTCATCACACACAATAATTTTCACTAGAATTGTGCTTATAAAACTCCCAAATTATCAAAATATCACATATTACTTTAGGAAATATAAGTGTTTCAATAATTTTTAAAACTTGGTTTGCCAAATTACTTTTCAGTACATATCAGAAATAAAATCCTGAGAAGTTTCCCTATGTGTGGCTACTTAGGCTGTTACTTGAAATGAAAAATGACCTATATGAAGAATGGCTTCTTTTCCTCTCAGGCACAAAATGTAAGCTGGTCATTGACCCCAGTGTGTGTGTGTGTGTGTGTGTGTGTGTGTGTGTGTGTGTGTCTACTCTGAAATGCTTTTACTTTTGTGTTAATCATAACAAATCACCATATTGTCAGAGTGTTCTCAAACCAAAGATTAGTTAAAGCTGCATTTAAAAGATAATGTTAGTGCATGGAAAATGCTTTTACTGTATGAAAACAGCCACCATCTTTCTCTTGTACTCTAGGAATTTCTCTCTTACCAAGACCAAAGCCATCCAGAGACTCCTGGCTGCTAGGAATCCAGCAGGGCTGATTCTTTTTGGCCCTTCTGGAATTCAGCAATAGGCTTTCATACTTTCTTCAAGCTCCCCTTGGTTCTAAGGAAAAAAGACAAATGATTAATCCTGAAGGAAGAAGCATTTCACTGCAGATCCTCCCTGCTGGGTTAAGGAATATCTCTGAGAAATAGAGCTCCTTGGGAGTTTTCCACTCACAGTCATTATTGGTTAGTGACACCTATTCTCTAAGAAAAACCTTTGGAAACCTACAGCTTCCTGGGGGTTGATAATTAGGGATAAAGTTTTCAGTTGATTTTTTTGTCCAAATTCATTAACTGAACTGTTAAGTGATGAGAAGCCCATTAGAAAGCCTCCCTGAGAAGTCTAGTGACCAGCTCTTCTCCTGTGCTTACTGGGCTCTTCATGGTTTTTGTGCATCCTCCTCTGTTTTTCTCATAGCCCTGTCAGAGGATGTTATCTACTCAGTAGGATAACTTAAGCTCATTATCTATAACTAATATGGTTATGTACTACTCCACTCATTTTTTGCTTGTTTGTTTTTATTATTATTATTATTGTTATTGTTATTATTAATCTGGCAGTAATTGGGTGAACTTAGGACCTGTCACCCTTGCTAGACAGATGCATTATCATTTGAATTATACCTCTAGATCTTTGGCTTTACTATTTGTAAGAAAGGGACTTAATTTTTTTTTTTTCTGTTTGGTCTGTAACATAATCTTCCTTTTTATACATCCCGAGTAACCAAAATGGTAGTCTGGTACCACTATGCCTAGGTTTTTATTGTTTTTGTTTAATTGAGATGAGAGGGTCTAGCTAACTTTTTGCCTGATTGCCAACCTCAATCTTCCTGATTTCTGCCTCCTGGGTAACTAGGATTGTGTGAGCCACTGCACTTAGCACCTTTTTGTTTTATAATAGTACTTGGATCATGTAGGATAGAATGATACATACGCTGGAGCATAACAAAATTGTCTTATACCGGTAAAATTTTAAATTAGTTTTTTGAAAATGAACTCAATTACAAGTGTCATACAAGACAATATTGACCAAATAATAATCCCTTCCCTTCACCTGACAGCTTGTAGGGAAGCCCTTGATATGAGGAGGACTTCTGAATTGATGTGATGAACTGAATGTTGCCACCTTGATTAAATAATCAACTAATAGTGAAAAAAATAACAAGCAAGAATCTTATAAAGCTTAGGCTTAGTGGCCATCACTAATCACTGTCAAAATGTTTGGCTTTGCTTTAGAAAGAGTCTCATCTGTCAGTTATCTGTGAGTGTTTGTCTCAGTCTTAGCAGCTGAAAATCCAAAATGTGAAAACTAACAAATATCACTAGGACCAAGACCAAGAAAAATCTGAGCGCATCCAAATAACGTGTGTGGAGTGACCAAAGACAACAGGTACCTTCAGACACATATAGCATCATTCTATTGGTTTCTATCTTAGGAAAGCAATAGGAAACTACACTGTGCGATGTCTGTTGTTGACATAAAAATAAGGAATCTATCGTGCTTCCACATTACAGGTCTTGGATCTCCCATATGTTTTATAATCTTTCAAGGTGTCTAGCATAAGCTAGATACACAGGAGACATTCCACACATACCATATACCTATTGAGGTACAAGTAATCGGATAATAATAGATGACATTAATGGTAAATATCATGTGATATTCTAGGCAAAACCACCATATATTTCATTATCTGTAACTTGTGAGAAAGCATTCTTGTTCTGTAAAGATCAAGCCCAGCTTCCTGGTGTATAGTCAGTAGAAAAAAGGCATGGGAAAGGAGGAAAGAAAATGGTAGTCTTGCCTGCTCCCTGAAGTTTTACCTAGTGGACAAGCTGGCTTTCAAGTTATGGCTTCATCATCTTGTAGTGTGTTACCTTTTTGCCTTATTCTACTCATTAGGTACATTGTTTCCATAGTGGAGCCTCTGAAAATTCTTGGTGAGTCTAAGAACTGCTCTCCTAATGCCAGCAGCCTATTTTAGGTGCTGTTCTTCCCCATAAATGACACTGGGAATAAGAACTGTCTCAACTTGCACATATTTGGAGAAGACCTCTCCCACAGGAACTTGCTCTTACCACATGAGCACATCTGAGAACAGTACCAGAGCAATGTAAAATACATCAATGTACCAAGTCAGTGTAAAATAGTTTAGAGGATCAGCCTTTGGGGTTATGACTATTTTTGGAGATTTTACTTACCTGGGCAAGGGAAATATGAACAGTATTATGAATGAAGGAGATCAAAGTCAGTAGAGCACACTGGGAAGTAATGGAGGGCAGGTGTAGGAGTGTCATCTTCTACCATGAAGTGATGAGAACATCTTCAGGTCAGTGTCTGCAAGTGAAAGAAGGAGAAGCCTCAACAGCCACCTTACCAAAGGAAGCGCGGGGGGAGGCACAGCAAAGACCAGTGTCTGCTTCGGTAGTGTCATCCACCGCTGCTCCTTAATGCTTGCCTGAAGCCAGCATCACAGCCTCACGATCTCTCAGCTACTTATGACTTAATGTGGAACATTGCAGGACCTCAGCAGGATACTAAATCCTCCTGTCCTGTGGAAGAAATTTCAAAAGACTGTTTAGTTCTGGATTCTACAGTCCCCAAACCTGCATTCCTAGACTCAGAAAAGTTTCCTTGATTTTTGTGCCATCGTTGGGGCTTGAACTCAGGTTCTGTGCACTGTCCTTGGGTATAGTGCTCTATGCTAGCATTCTACCACTTGAGCCACAGCCCCATTTCAGGCCTTTTGCTATTTAATTGGAGTGCAAGTATCACAGACTTTCCTGCCAAGGCTGAATTTGAACTTCAGTCCTCAGATCACAGCCCTATTAGCAGCTAGGATTACAGGCATGAGCTACCAGCACCGGGATTATTCATTTATTTTTAAATATTATTACTGGGGCTTGAATTTAGGACCTGTACTCTCCCATGGGTTTTTCCCTCACTGCTAGCACTTAAACCCTTGAGGCACACCTATACTGCAGGCTTGGTGCTGGCTAAAGGGTATTTGGACGAGAGCTCACAGATCACAGCCTCTGGAGTAGTTAGGATTGCAGGCATGAGCCGCCGGCACCGGACTTCTCTTTGATTTTAATTGTATTATAGATTAAGTTTAATTAGTCCTGCTTACAATTAGCTGAACTTACTATAGTCATTCATTCTATGGATGGTGAAATAATAGTTTTATTCTGAATTAGCAAAGTCCAGGGCATGAGGAAGAGAATGTGGACTCCACATTCTTTTACTATATTAGAAATTGGTGTGAATTCCATAAAAACTGAATTCATTTGCTGATGGAATTTACAATTTTGATATATACCTTTTAAACCTATGGGGAGTTATTTTCTTCAGTTTAAAACTTTCCTGTGGTTTCCATTCTATTCTTCTTAAGACATTAGTGAACTCCTCGTGACACAGATCCTGTATTGAAAAGACACACATTTGTTATTCCAGCTAAACTTTTTGAAGTTGTGAGGCTCATGGTGGAAAAGAGGACAACCTCATCATTTATTACTGTGTGGTCCTCTACTCCTTTCCTTTTCTCAGTATTTTTTCTGTTTATTTTAAAGACAAGGACAAAACATTGAGATTTGATGGAGTATCCAGAGAATAGAAAGCATATGTACTACATAAAAATCCCAGGAGTGGGGCTTTGAAGTCTCCCCTTCCTAAAAGCTCAAAGACCAGGGAGCAGAGGAGGAGAAAGAAGAAGAGGCCAAGCAGGAAGAGAGACACAGAATTAGCTGGCGCATCTTAGGATGACTTCGGCATGTCTTCCCCATCTCACTATTGCTGTTCCGCAATTCCTTTGTCTTCTCCTTTGCCATAATATTTAAATAAGATAAACTCACCAAATGCTTGTGGCTCATGCCTACAATCTTAGTTGCTCAGGTGGCTGAAATTTGAGGATCACAGTTCAAAGCCAGCCTAGGAGGGGAAGTCCATCAAACTCTTATTCCCAGTTAACCAACAAGAGTGGAGATATGGCTCAAATGGTAGTGTACTAGCCTTGAACACTAACAGCTAGCGATAGCTCACAGTCTTCAAGATCAACCCCCAGTACTGGCACAAAAACAAAGTAAAAATATTAAAATAAGATAAACTTTTGTCAAGCATCTCATCCTTCCTAACACCATAAATTAAGGCAAAGAATTCATAGTTTTGAATCCTTCCCACTGTTAATCATCTTGTGAGTTCTTGATTAGTCTTAGGGAAGCCTTTCCTGGTACCATGATTGCCTGTTCTCTTTTTCTCCCCCCACTATGCATTGCTGGAAACAAACTCCCTTTGATGCTCACGGTCAGAGTTCTTCTTTTGAACAGACCTCTTTGTGCCTTAGTAGCTACTAGTCATCACGAAGAGATCTCTGTGTGAAGAGGGGCAGTTTTCAAATGTATAGTAATTCTGTGTCAGCCTTTGTGACATAAGCAAAGATGTGGCTCCCCAAAGGTCAGGTAATTTATGTTTTCCTTCTCCTCAAAATAAACTAATTGCATTGATAACTGATTAGGCACTTCATTTTCTATGAGATATTCAAACAGCATAAGATTTGGGCTTCATAAAACCTTGAGTTCTGGCTGGTTACTTACAATAGTGAATGTTTTCCTTTGTGGCTGAAGACACTTGAACCAAGGTGTTGAGTAGGACACTCAGATTGCTTCCCAGAGCCATACCATAAGAATCAACTCTTGGGGTTTCATAAATGAGAGTTGGGAAACTGGCTCTATTGTTGTAGAAAGCAAGGATTAACCATTTTCAGCCTTCCAATTACATGTTTTTCAAGTCCAAGTGCTAAGAAACTTGGTTAGCATCGTCTAAGGATAGGCCTCACATAGGTTTCACTGCACTGATGAGTCCGAGGATTTAGTTTCAATGCTGGTTCCTGACAGAGTCTTGTGAAAAGGATAATGAAAATGAAGGATTTGAAAAGTAGTGTGAAAACAAGTAGAGAATGCTGGGAAAAAATCTACTAACTCAGCTTTACTTTGAAGTAGATTTATTTCTTTACACGTGTGTATATTTAACCAAATGGTGGCTTTTAAGTAAGAGAAATACCTTCTTTTGCTTCTCTCATTATCCTTAGTGCTTTCTATAATGACTGTCTCAGAAATGCTTGAGTAAATGATCAAGGACAAATGACTCGAAAGAAATTAGATTAGCAATAGTAAAGAATAGTCACTAGATTACTAATGGAGCCTGAATTCTGTACTTGGAATAAAGAAATTAGTAAGATTCTTTTCTTACTATGTTTCAAAACATGGAAAAGAAAACGTTAAGAATGATCAAATGATCATAAAATGTGTTGGAGATATTTTATTTAAACATAAAACCAAAATCTGAATTATTATGGCTTAATTTTGAAAAGTTCCTCATAGTGTTAAAATATTATGATTCTAAATAAAATAATAAATCCCTTAAGAGTCATAATGACATTCATGCTTAACCAAGTATGTACACAGAATATTGCCTTACTAGGGAGGGAATGACTTCCCAGTATTTCTCAGCTGTGGTTTGTAGTGAATCCGTTCTAGGAACATTATGCTTTGGTACTGTGCAGTCTCAAGAGGGGAATAAATGGTCATCACACTCATTTTTGTTGTTGTTTGAAATTGATCAAAGAAGTCTTTTATCAGCTAATCAGATTAGTGAAGAAACTTCTTGGTCCTCTTTCTGGGAACTGTGGGCGATCAATTCTGAATTTATATTACAATGAAAGATTCCTGGATACACTCTCTTCTTAGTTACAAATTGTGGATGTGTTTAAGGATTCACAACTTAAATTTAGTAAATTCTTACAATAACTTCATGATGTCAGCCATGCTCAACCATTCCCATTTTTGGATTCTTAAAGAAATTTGAATATGTGGTTGCCTGTTTGTGACCCCTAAATAATTGTTTCAAATTCAGCATTTACATAGTTACCTAAGATGGTCACTAAGATGATCACAATTTTGTTGTTTTCCACAGAGCCTTTTCAACTTAGCAGAAGAGATACCAAAGCCATTCCCTCTATCTCTAACAGTGCAGTGAGAGAATGATTACCAATAAATCATTGACAACTAATGTTCATATTTTGCTAATAATATGAGAGGTAAAGTCTTATGTTAGGTTTTGCAGGAACAGACTGTAGGAGAGAAGTATTTGTGCAGATTGTTCTGTGTGGGAGGATCTATTCTTTGGGGGAATATTTGGTGAAAGAGAAAGATGGGGAGGCAAGACTGGGCCAAGGGAGAAGGTAAATTCTGATGTAGTTGCGGAGTTAGTCTTACCAGTAGCTTTGCAGCTACACTGGCTTTTGTGAGGAGGGACAGGGTTTTGTAATTCTACATCTACCACGCTGTTCAATGTGGAGGAAGATGTAATCCTGAGCAAGAAAACACCTTTAAAGTATAGGAAAGTTACAGAGAAGGGACATCTGTGAGCCATCAGCAGTCAGCATTCTCTACATCTGGAGAGACAAGGGCATGCCCACTGGCCATTTTTGAATTATCTCTTTCTAATAAAAAGAAAAATCCTAGTTGAGTTAAATTGAGAGGGATTAAATGAACAAAGAACAGTTCACAAATTTGGTGACTTTGGCCCACAACTTGGTCAAGACAACATCTATGCACAGTAGAAAGGAGTGAGCTATAGAGGCATTTTAATTAATTGCAGCTTTGAGTTTGGCCTCTTTCTAATCAGTTGTCCGCTTTTGATGGACTGACATTCAGCTGTTGTAATTGAATGAGACTGGGGTATTCTCTTAAGTTAGACAATGAGTTAGTTTACATACAAGCTAGAGCCTATATCCACATGTTAGGCCACAGTTCCTTACGTAAGGGCTCAACTGTCAAGGCATAGTCAGGCCAAATTTAGTTTAACATTTTCATTATGTTTTTGAAATTAATCTTACAAATGGAATAAACTGTTTATATTTGTAATAGATACATGATACTAGTGAACGCTCATCTAGACTTGTCCCCTTTAGGATGACTCTCAAAGAATGAATTCTAATAGGTGTTTAACATGGAACTCATTAAAATTCTATAGCAGCCATCCACAAATGGAGCATAAACAATGGATGGCAGCCAGTACAAATGAGAGCATTCCAGACCAAAAAAAAAAAAATATCAGATGGCAGAAAGCAAAATATGTAAGTTATCATATGCATACATGGCATGTAACAACTCTTCTGTTTTCAATATAAACACTCAAATTATTAAATTACAACAAACTTACCATCTCTTACTTTTTTTCCTGAGATCAATATTCTTGCTATCTAAAAATCATGCAGCACTGAGTTTCTTGTGACGCCCAGAGCTGCCGATCTACTCTATTCACTGAGAGATCTTATTAAGGAAGCAATTCAAAGAGCGGCTTTGCTTTTGTACCAGCCTAGATATTGACAGATGCTAACCTTACCAGCAAGACTCCTCTTTTGTATGCTTGGGATGAGGAAGGAGGTTTTCGTTCCCTTTTCTAGCTTGGGAGAGAATCGACAGAGAAATCAAAGTTGATTTTCTCTTCTTCCTCAATGTACTTTAGAAGACGTGTAATTGGTGCTAAGAAGTGGGACTTTATTGTCTTTATTCTCTCCTCCAGAGTTTACTTTGTTTTGGATGGTATTTTGAGTCATAAATCTTCATAAAAGCCCACTGGACATTTTTATTAGGCTTGATGAAAAATGTTATTTAACTTTCTTTATTGGCAGTTTCCAGGCAAACTGTGACTAATACCGCTTCCATGGTTACTTGATGAGAGAAGAAAAGATAATTTTTCACTCAAGATAAGAAACACTGGCAGCCATTAAACAAATAATGCTTGTACATGTTACCTTTCAATGCATTACCAGTATTCTTATATACAATACAAACAAAATTTAAAATGATATCCAGGAATATGTAAATTGTATTGTTTGTGACAAAAATAGTATACAGTCTTGCTCTTTCTTTAAGAATATAGTTATAAGGCCTAAAACTGTGAAGACATGCTTAGGTCAAACTTAAACATTTTTAGTAGCTACAATTTATATTACTATTCAGAAAATTGCAGAGAGAAGAATAATTCTATTCTAGTAAAATAGAAAGTTTAAAAAAGAAAAATTATTATTCTATTTGAATAATAGTAGAGTAGAATAATTCAAGAATCACCTTTTGCATAATTACAATTTATGTAACAGTGGATATAAATTTTAGGATTATTAATGAATAAATATTATTTCCACATCACATATTTCTCTTGATGAGCAGTGTAAGGATTTGGTAAATATGTTTTATTTTAGGCATATTTTCAGAGCTGAAATAATTTCAACCTTATAAACCTTTATTTGTAGTTTGGTGACCTACTTGTGTGTTCTTGTGGAATGAAAGATGCTTCAAAACCAAGTATCTCATGACTCTCTACAGACTGTCCATGAGTGATGGTCTCAGGGGCAGATTGAAAACAAAGTTCTGGCCACTCCCCAATTCCTCCAGGGCTGACAACAAGTGTATTGTATAGATGAGACAGTGTGAAATCTGAGGCTGTTCTTCTCCACCTGATTGGGACTGGATACAAGTTTTAACAACTTCCTCTTTCAATATGAATAGAAAAGTTAGGTAAATGGAGGAGATACTAATGACTAACAAAGAACCTCCAATGTTTGCCAAGGATTCCTGTGATCTTAAGAGTGACTACTGCCAAGTCCTATTCTAATGAAAAAACAGTTTTATTTCTGTATCATTCTTTCTTTTTTTCTTAAAATCTCTGAGAACTGATGGTCTGTGTCATGCATGGTAAATAACTGTTTTGTCCAGAGATTAAAACCGTTTTCTACACTGAGACTGGGGATGAACAAAGCCAGGTACTTTTCATTAGCTATTCATCAAAAACATGCTTTTCAGTACTAACTATCATATTAGCAAATCCTTTCTTTTACACCATATATAACTATCTACATAAAGAGATTTCTGATGGCAAGTCAAATGAACATTATAGGAGTCAGAGTCAAGCCCAAGTTGAAACATTGTCTCCTACCCTAATCCTCTTCATCTATAAAATGGGCACACATTAACTAACAAGATTATTACAGATGTTAAATAATATTATGATGCAAATTTGTTATCCTATTCCAGTTGGCATAGGTAGGAAGTGATTTGCATTAGCACAATATGTGACATATATATTCAGGTCAAACTTCTCTAATCTAAAAATCTGAAATTTGAAATGTTTCAAAATCTGAAACATTTTTTTTTCCAGAAGTAGAACATTCCACAATTGACCTGATATAAAATAAAGTCAAAACATGGACATACTTAAAATCTAGAATATTATTGCATCATAAGACTATGATCTGTATAGGAAACATAAATGGATTTGGTGTTATTCTTGACTCTCATCCTTACATTTCTTATTACATTTGCAAATATTCCTCCAATTCATAAATTTCTAAATGTGAAAACCTTCAGATCCCAAGCATTTTGAATAAGGGATACTTAGATAGATAGGTCTATGATAGAAATAAAAAAAGCATTGTTTTAAGAAATCCTACAAATGAGTCAAACCTAGATTTCTGATCTTTTCAACTCACAAGGAAATCTTTAGGTAGGGTAACATTTTAAACAGGTTGAAACTCATTCTCCTAGGTCGGTTTTGTATGCTCTCAATCTCCCTGATTGATCTTTAATACTCAATAAAGGAGAAACATTTTCCTCAGTTTGTTAAAAACAAGGCAAAACAAAAAGTATTCAAGTTTAATGCATTTAACATGAAATAGAAGCTTTGAAAGTGAAGCTCCAAAGAAGCAGGTAAACATGTATTTTTATGCTAAGATTGATGAAGAAAGAAATTTGTGGAGAAAAGTGCCTGAAGAACTTAAGAATCTCATCTAACCACAATAAGCTTAGAAGAATCTAGCAAAGTCTGTTCCTTCATTCAAATTCCCCTGTGGCTATGTCTTCCAAGATGAGGATGCTCTTTTCCTCTGAGTCTAGGATGGGCACTTCTAAAAGGAAAGTTTTAGGATCTACATCAGAGATAGTCAGATAATGTTTAATGGCTTGCTTCAGAGATGAAGGTTAGGGTAAGGTCATAGAGTCTTTATTATTTCTATTTTTCTTCATCTGTTAAGCTATGAATCTCATCTAAAGAAAGGGCTCACTTGTCATGACATCATCGTCATCATCATAATCATTGTCATTATCATCATCATCATTTGAGAAAATGTTTCTCTTTCTCTCTTTCTCTTTATTTCACCTAGTGCCTCTCTCCCTCTCTCTTTCTCTTTATCTCTCCATATGTACACATGAGAGAATGAAATAAGGGCTGTAGCTAATTTAGATCTAGGAGGTATATTATTTGTGAATTTATACTTAGTTCCTATGTTTAGAATATGTCTTTTATTTTCTACATCAGAACTATCTATCTATCTATCTATCTATCTATCTATCTATCTATCTATCTGTCTGTCTGTCTGTCTATCTGTATCTATCTTTTATATAAAGAATTCAATGTACAGCCTCCACAGGAAGGATTCCTTTCCCTTTATTTTGAAAGAGTTATTTTGAAGAGTTGTCATCAGGTCAGTTTTATAATTTTGAAAAGAGACAAATCTCAATTCATTCAGGAGAGTTGAAGGCAGAGGTGACACTCCATGGCTGATAACAGAGTTCAAAATTTGTCTTTGGTTTTACTTTGATTATGTCAGTGAAATGCAAGCTTCTAGACTGGCTCCAAAGTTGTTATTTTTCATAAGCCAACATTTCATCTTTATCTTACCTATTAATTGAATGTGAATTTTATTTGTACCTTCAAAAGTTGTTTGCTTTTAAAATATTGTTATCTTTCGTACTGGATTTTTGGAATAGTTTTGGTGTTTATCAGCAAATACTGTACTTCATTCTTACAATTGTCTACAAATAACTGGTCAGGTATGGGAAGTGCTCACACAGGGTAGCTTAATGTCTTATCAAATCTGTAAGATTATTCTAGCCTAATACCAAGTGACACCAAATGTCCCATAATTAATTACCAAGTAATGTTTATGGTACCAAACAAGAGACATTCATGTGTATTTTTTTTTCTAAAGTATTTCCATCAGAAACTGATGCGGTATAAAGCAAAGAAGCTGCAATGCTTTTGACTTGAAAAATGTGTACTAGCTACAGCTCAATAACATTTCCATGGAAAGTGATAAAATTGTGGAAGTAGGACTATCTAAACAAAATAACTCATCAGCTGCCATTTAATTTAAATCTAATTATCTTTGCTGCATGTTTTGTTTTATATCCCCTGGGTTGGATAAAGGAAGCCTAAATATTCTCTCTAATATTAAAAACAATCAACAGGTATAAAAAGAAAAGTGTGACATGATGCATCTGTCTCTTGAAGAAACTAGAAAATTTTAATTTCTAGGGAAAGATCTGAGGCTATCTCTTAGCAGTAGGAAAACCCAGAAGTGCGAAGTTGCAAAAACAGAAGAATTTTATCTCCCTTGCTTAATATATTTATGATTTTAGGGTGATAAAATCTATGTCTAAATGCTCTCATTTTACACTGTGAATTGAGATATAGTTTTTAAATTACACAGCTTAATGCTGATATTATTTAAATTGATTTTTAGATGGCTTGAGATTGAAATGACTGAACATATTCATTCCCTATCTTCTAACATCCTGCTTTATGTTCCAGGATATAACATGCCTTTCTGATATATCTTGTCCAAATTTGATTCCCACAGATGAACTTATAGTTTTCCCTGTAGGAGATAAGATTCAGTCTTCCCATCAGCTGCCCTTTGTAGTTGTTCCTGTTCATAACCTCTTTGAGGAAAACAACACATCAGTGTAGACAGATGGAAAACTCTGTTCCCAGAAGTGAAAAATCACAAGGAATGGGAAAGATTTATCTTGGGAAATATTTGAGTGAAGAAGACCTAAATTGGTATGCTAAAGCTTGGAATCGTCTTTCTAAAGAGAAAATATTTTGCAAATGCTAATACAGATGTATCTCAACTTAGAATGAAATTAGATTATAATAAACCCATTGCAAATGTTGAAAAATCTCATAAGTTGAACATGCATTTCAAATCTTTCATCTACTGAGCATCATAGTTTAGTTTAGTCTTCCTTATTCTTGCTAAATACACTTACAAAGCTAGTCTACAGTTGATCCAAATCATCTAATACAAAGCCTACTTTATAATAAAATGGTGAGTATCTTATATAGTTCAATGAATATTTGTTTCCCCCAAATCCTTATTGTTATTGTTCAGCATGTGGAAGAAGATCATTCTATGTATCCCATTCCATGGAAAAGATAAAAGTTTGCAGTGGTTTTCCCTGGGAATGTATAACTTTGGAAAAGCATGAGTAAATGAACCATCATACCTTTTTCTTATGTCTTAGAGATCTATACAAAGAGGTGGAATTTTCTCCTAGAATTTTGCTTGTAATATCAATGGCAGCAGCCTTTAACTTCCATCCATCTGTTCTGCCTAACACAATATATTTTCTTGTACAGATACAGTTGCATCAGGACTTCCTCGTATCAGGACTCTAGAGTAGATCCCTAAGATTCAATTCTTTTCTCTAATATCACTGCTTCTAGATCAACCATCCATCTGTCCATACTTAGCTTTGTTCTTACTCTTTTATGCACCAAGCTCACTGTTGATTTTCTGTATCTTAAACATAGCTCTTATTTTCCATCTCTTCTTTCTAAAGCCCTACTCTTACCTTAAACATTTTTAAAAATTTGGGTCAATATAAACATTCCCACATCTAAACTGGTATTTCTTTTGTGACACTAGTTATAGGAATCTTGGGTAGAAATAACTCTTTTTTTTCTGGTCATCATCCTTCATCTAAATTGTAGACCCTTTGAAGAAAGAGATTGTATGCTGTGCATTTATCTGTCTCTGCTAGTGGCTACAACATGGTTGCAAATAAAATTGTTCAGCAACACCATCAAGATTGTGTGGTGAGTCAGGCCCACCGTAGCTACCTACTGCTGTACATGGAGAAAGTTTGGTTTCAAGGTATGGGAGAGATTTGATGTGTTAGAATAAATGATGTTATTGATGCCGCACAGTATGTGAACAGACAAGTTTCTTTGTATTGTTTGTCTAGAAAGAGTTGAGTTGTGACCCTTCACTTGATCACTTTGCCTTATCAGTGATATATTCCATTGCTTCCATTGAGAAAGACTTTAACTTCCTGGTTAGAGCAAAGCATGGACAATTTCAGACTTAAGTTACATCAGTGGAATAGGACACAAGAGATACTTGATATCCGTTCGAGTGAGGTTTTAATGGATAAAGTAAGCCTTTTCTGGCTATAGAGAATTCCTTAATAAACTCACACACTTGGTCTGACATACAAAGCTCTGAGATGGGAAATCAGGGTATGTGGTCTTTGAAAGGTTTCAAGTTCGTTTTATAAAATTATCAATGGTTTCCACTTAGGGTAGAATGTCACTGAAAGAAATCATAGTTGACTCTAAATACAAGCTTAGATAATAGAAGTTACTGAGCTCTTTCATTCCATTCAAAATTAAATTGTGCTTAGAGTTTCCCTCTGTACAAAACCATCCCACACAGATATAACCCCTTCTGTGTGACATGTCCATGCATACTTTACCATATAATCAGGGTGAACAGAATACCCTGACAGGCAACTAATTTTAGTGCTGTTCCTTTTATACAAGGTATCTTTAAATCATTCTGGTTTTGAGTCAAACAACCCACATTCTTTTACTTAGGGCAGTGAAAAATAGATTTGACAACCACTTAGTTCAAGCAGCCATTTAGGATTAAGGTTATATTTTAGGTCTGCATTCTAGGAGAGTCTATTTATTGTGTACAAACCAATTCTCCACATTAGCATTGCAAGCTATTTTACATCCAGAAAGTGACAATTCCATGGGATGTTGAATATCATCCTCTGTTCTTTAGTCAAGCATCTTCTCCTCTTTGATGTTTTTTCAGATATAGCTCTCTCATTATTTGACAAGTAGAATGTCCAAATACTTTAAGATTTCTGTTCATACTCAGAGTTGTATCATACTTCATTTGAAAGTTAGTGTTTAGATGGGCTCTTGGAACTCAGTAGCACTCTGCTAGAGCACAGGAGTTAATGGTAATTAAGGTGAGCTTATGCAATTGTCTGGTTTGGTTGAATCTGTTAGTTTATTCTGATATTTGCTTTCTTTGAAATGTAATGATTTAAATTCTTCCTTTTTTACTTACTTCCAGGAGCCTGTGGCTCAGTTTGTAACCCATTGGTAGGATCTGCTTCTGGGATCATGCACCTAAACACTGCTTGGAGAGGCAGCTTTGGCTATGATAGCTAAGAGAAAAATCTTGTTTCAAAAGTTTTACAGAAAAATATGACACAGCTATGTCTGTCTCACTCTCCATTCAAAGGAGAGCTTTGACAAAACGTGAGTTTCTCATAATATTAAAGGAAGAAAAACCCCACTGAGTAACGAGTAACGAGTTGCTATTATTCTCTTTTTAGACTGGAACACAAGTGGATAAATTCTCAGTCTTAACTTCTCTGCTGTGTCCAATGGGTGTTTTTTTTTTAAATTAAGTTTTACTTTTACATATTAGAAAAATCATCATTAAGTAGTTGTACAAAAGAGGTGCCATATAGCAAAGCAGTTTGTGAATACAATGCGTCTTGACCAGTATCACCCTCTCTATCACTTTATTATTATTTATTTTTAAATTATTACCTTTATTATTATTTATTATGAGGATTCAGGCAGAATATCTAATACTGTTAAAGTTATCATAATTCTAGATTCATGTAATAAAGGACCTTTGGTCATAATAATCTGATTAAGATTTTCAGGTAATGCAATCCTAATTAGACTACCATTTCTTGTGAACGGACTTTCACTAGTGATTCTGCTCATTTTTCTGATATTCCCTTGGTACTACTTACTATGCTCTTTCCATATCTAGTCAAGCATCAATCTTTACAATTTTATCTAAATTCCTCTAACATCTATCCAAATTTTACAAGACTAAAATACTGCCTTCCTGATTATCTTCCATTCCTTTCAGGCTACAATGTGGCTCACTGAGGCACACACAATCACTGATCCTGTTCATCATGAAGTTTTATGAATTCATTTCATTTGAAGGCTATTTTATTAACCTGCTATTGTATGTATTACTTTCATGCATTTTATGTTTCAATATGAATTTATAGCATATTTAAATTTTACTAAATGCTATTTATCTTTGTTGTTGAGTTTGTGGTTGAAGCTTTGTGTGTGAAGTCTGTAATTTTCTTTGCTCGGGTCTCAACTTTTTTCCCCCACACTGCCAATTTATGGCTTTGTTAGGTTCTTATTGTACCTGAGGTAGGGGCAAACTAGTTCTAAAGCTTTAGAGGATAAGACCAAAGAGAGGGCAAGTCTTCATTACCTTTTCTGATGTTGTTCCAGGGGCACATGAAGGTAGGCTTCACACTAGATCAAATTTCATTTTTTAAATAATTATTGAGGACTGGTCACTCAATATTTGGTTTATTGGTACCTGCCACTTAAAGTCAATACAGTCTGAATTAACTAAGAGGAAGTGGAATCACTCTTATACATACTACCATCCTTGCTTCTAAACTTGAGTAAACTACCCTCTTTCAACAAAGTAAAAGAATAGAACAAACTTACATCGTTAGTTATATCACAATCCAGAATTATTTTAAGTATTGGCCACATATGTTTATTCAGTTGCTGTTTCTCATCATTAATTTTTCTACTTTATTCTTAAAATCAGGAATAGTCTCTGGCACTTAATAAAAGCTTAACACTATTGCATCCATTTATTACTTATCTGCCAAACAGACATGCAGATTGATCAGGTATCCATTTTGCCATTTGCTTGGATTAGTGAATGAATAAAGCAGGCAAATCCTGTATAGTTTGTGTCATCAGATGTCTTTTAAAGATCTCTTGTTAAATGGCTATTCATCACCTTGGTGTTATTGGGAGGTAGTAGTCTCTTTAAGATGCAGGCCTGCCTGAAGGAAATCTTAGGTTGTTGGGCTCATGCTCCTGACATGAATGGGGAGACTCAGGCCCTCCTTTACTTTGTTTTCCCACTTTACTACAGTAAGATGAGAGGTTTTGTCCATATGATGTGCTGTGGTAGGCCCAAAGCAATGGAACTCACCATGTCTACCCTGAACCCTTTAATACGGTGGGCAAAACAAGTATTTTCTCTATGTAAGTTGATTAGCTCAGGTATTTGTTTCAGTAATGGAAAGAGGATTAATATAGAGAGCTTTTTTCATTCTTAGGCAGGGTGAGGTCATAAACCCATGATACCCACTAATACAATATTCAACAAACTTCTGTAGAAGCCTGTTTTATTGTAGTTTCTTCCATCATTTCCTTGAAGGTAGAGAAAATGTATCAACCTTGTTTTGTGCTTTCTTTATGGCACTTAATGGAATTTGGGATGTGCTTTATAAAAATCGGAGTACATAAGCCAACAATATTTCTCAGCATTTTCTCGGTAAGCCTTGTTTGACTAATAGTTTCATTTACATATCTGCACTGTAATCAATCTGTTTATCCTGAGGAACTGTTTTGCAAGTATTTTTGGTTGGTAACTATATTACTCTTTTCTTTTTTCCTAATAGAACTCTGACTTTGTTCAGGTATTCACTTTTCCTTACATAGTCCATAAAAGTCAAAGGAAGCAGAGTTCTCTGTTGCCAAAGATGCAACTGAGTTAACACTAATGAAAGTATTTCTAGTCTTTTCAATGATTATTTCAGGTATTGCCATGTAATTTAGGACAATGTCATCTAAAATAGTGTTGTTGTTTTTTTGTTGTTGTTTTGTTTTGCTTTTTGGAAGTGAGGTTTCTGGGAAAACTAGCCATGCTCAGGTATCATTTCTTCTGTAGGCAGTAGTTCTCAACTATTGGCTATTTTGCCTTCCAATCGGTATTTGGCAATCACTGGTGATATTTATGATTGTGAATGGGTATGCTATGGGCATCTAAGTGTTTAGAGACAAATGATGATACCAAGCATTCTACAATGTTAAGGAGAGTCTTCCAAACAATGAGTCACTCAGCCCATGTCAATAATATCAAGATTGAGAAACCTTGACTTAACACAAAAAAGAAGCATTCAACTCCCTCCAGTGGCCATGGCCTCAGAAAAACTAGCTCTAGCAGAAAGCCCAACATTTCACATTATAGAAATAAGAGATGCAACAATGGTGGGCACTATTGAGTATATTCTGAAGTACTTGAATTAACTAATAATAGAATTAATCTTGACTTTGACTTTCCTTTATCCAAGCTAATATATTTCCTATTGCCATGTTAAATTGAGCTGAATTCTTTTTCAATATCTACTAAAAGCATCTTAGTGAAAAAACTGGTATGTATTTCTTTACAACATATCAGGAATGAATCCATTTGCTGATTCCATTTGACTTCTAAACAAAACAATCCTTAAAAAGCCTAGTTTTTTTCTTCTACTAGCATATCTATGTACAAATATCCTATATAGTCATTTACGTTAGTACATTTTATACTGACATTTTTTGAGAAACACAACAAGCTAGTAAGGTTTTGGATACAATATCAAAGTTACTGTTGTATTTTTTTTGTGTGTGTGTCTTTTCTTTTTTGGTACTGGCGATCAAACCCAGGATGTTGCACTTGCTAGGCAAGCGCTTTGCCACTGAGCTACATCCCAGCCCACTGTTGTATATTTTTAACACAACAAGTGAGGGTGTTAGTTGATCTCTTTACAACAGTCATTTAGTGAAATTTAAATACCTTGTGATTTTTAGACAGGACAGTTTCATCTATTGAAACAATTCCTGCTCACTTCTAGAAGAATGAGGGAAAGAGATATTAAAAAATTACTGAAGGCTGTGACCTTCATGTGTCATTTGTGGACCACTGGAGCAAAAGGGGTTCTTTTGGTATGTGGCTACATGTAGACAAAAGCAAACTTTGGGAAGAAGGAAATTCTAGAGCTTTAGGATTCTGATATAGAAACTTTCTCCTTATTTCTTAGAACATAATATTAAGATCTGCCAGTCACTGTGAGTAAATCTAGTGGGGAAGAAAGTTATGGGGTTAAAGCATCAAATGCCTTCTTAGCTGGGTGAATACAAACAAGAACCTTGAAATTGAAGGTAACAGTTTGAAATGCTTTCAAAGTTGTTGCAGGTGTCAAGAGCCAGTGATTTGTGAGCTCTGTCCTTGCTCTTGCTTCACCCTCTAACCTTTGTCCAGACCTGGCCTCACAAGTGGTGCAAACAGCTGCTAGTGGAGTGTGATTTGAAGGGCAGCAAGAGACCTAGTTGGCCCTAAGTATTTTCCCCTGGGTCTGTCCTAACCACCATATTACCTAGCACAGCATCTGGCTCAATAAATCTTGGATGGATGGGTGGATGGATGGATGGATGGATGAATTGATGGATTTATTCAGCATATATATATATATACATATATATACACACATATGACTTACATGTATTATATACCAAGTATTTTGCAAAATATAGGCAACCCAGAAATAAGTACAATCACCATTTTCCTAATTTTCATGATATACACAGTCTTGACAAAAAGAAATTAAAATAAGTACAAATTTGAAATTGTATAATAAAACAATTAAATAACTATAAGAATATTGTACTGAAATAAAATAATAATTAAATATCCTAATTCTATAAGATATTATAATTACGATTATAACTGTAAAAGTTTAGATGGATATAAAGAATTCTAAGGCTCATGATCTTTAGCAAATTATTTTTAATTGTAGTATGATAAGTGAACCTCACTGAAATGTAAGATTATTGGTAGGAAAAGCATTATAATCTAACATAGTGATTAAGTATTTAGAAAGAGGAAAACATAAAAAAGGAGAAGCACTAAAAACTTCGGATAAATGAAAAACAACTAAAGGAAGGAAAGCATGAGTGCTGAGACTTCTCTTAAAGCAGGACTGTCCTAACTAGGATGAGGCAGACACTACCCAAACCAAGAAAAAGCCACTAAGCCTGGGGACAGGAGCTGAGGAAGTTGGAGGGTAGAGAATCAACAAACCAGAGACGCATTGATAAAACTGGGATGCAAGCTCAGTAGACAGGCTGACAACAAAGTCCAACTGTGAAAATATCTGCATGAAGAGCTTCTGCTTTTTAATGGAAAGGTGAGAACTTTAAAACCAATTACAGGGTAGGGAGAATTCACTATTAAAATGAAAGCCTAGGGCTATTTTAAATAAATAAATTCTTCACTGCAGATTGGAGTATTTCTTGTCATTTTTAATACTATTTGATTTTGCATGTATGAGCTATCATTGGATTAATCAGAGACAGTTACCAAAATAATAATAAAGTGACTGTTATAACTGGTTATACTTTACCTTTCCAATTTTGCACTGCTGCTACTAATTCTAGAATAATACCTGAATGTACAGATGTACACATATAAATAATAAGGTGATATGTATTATCCTGAGATTCATTACCTGTAGCAGATTCATATTATATAGTCACTCCTCCCCTCATTTTAACTCTGCGTGTGAGAAAATTAAAAAGAAAAAAAAAGACCCACAAAAATGCCCAATTAAAAAAATCTTCCCTTGAATTACTGCTTTTTATATTAAGTGCTATAATTTTGTTTGTATTTAATTAGACAGACCTCAGAAGTTCTGTTATGTATTTCTGATCTACACAAGCATAGCCTGACGTATACAAGATCAGCTTTTTGGGGTAAGCCATCAGCTATATTTGCCCTGTATCCTGGTGTCTACTTTAAAATTCCTAAGGATCTTGCATGTATAATCCATTACCACTATTTAAACAGCTTTCATTGCTGAAGTTGTGCTTTCTAGATGCATGTGTTGAGTTTGAACCGTAGGAGTTCAAAAGACAGCAGATACCATACCTCCCCAACCTTTCCTCCTTCTTTGTTTTGCTATTTTCCGCATGAAGACTCTTTTTAATATCAGATGATGAGACAAATGAAGGAAAGTAAAGCCTCCAAAGCAAACTTTTTTTTAACCTGTTAAGTTTCCTGGTAACAAATTATAATTTCTGCTTCCTAACAATGCCTTAAGAACATTCTGGAACATCAACTAGCTCTCACACATTGACTTGAAAAAATATTGAATGTAAATTAGAAACACATGCATAAAATAGCAAACATTTAGAAGTCAGTGAAAACACCTCCAAAAATATATATTATATTGGAATTGCAAAACCACAACTTTCCTAATATTGAAAAACAGCTTGATTTGGGCTTTCTCTAATTGTGATCGACTAGAGTGGCACAAAAAACAATGGATGATTAACATTACTCTAATGCTGAGAGCTAAGAGTGAGCAGGCAGTCCACAGCTGGGTTTTTGTAATAATGAAGGAACAATGGCCTTTGAAAGTCACAGATAATCCTCACTTCTCATTGTGATCATCTGTTTCAACCCATCTTTCTCTCGAACAAATAGCAAGATACAAAATTGACTGATGAGCATCTCTCTTCCCCTTCCTGACCCTGGGTACACACTCCTATCATAGAGGTGCAAGTGACCAAAAAGCAGGGAGTGGGAGGGAGAAGAAAGAAAAACAAACCAAGTGATCAACCCCAAGCGACTGCTGGTTGGCTGTTTTCTATTATTGCCTCCGTTGAGCTGTTTCAGATGTGCATTCTACAGACTTTTATGTTGTGTATTCTTTCCTCTTTAGATCTAAACGACATTTTCTATATAGGCTGGCAGACTCAAGACACAATATTTCCCTTTGTTTTTTCCTCCTGAAAGTAGCCACCTAGCTTGTGCCAGTGATGAGTTAAACGCAAATCAGAAAATAGTAAGTGACAATTGAAATGCTGGGTATTTTCATGTAGCTCTGGAATCAAAGATATTTTTATAGTATACTTTTTGGCATTTGGTTAAATCTGTCATAAAGGGTAACCTGCAGTTTATAAAAATATGATCCTTGCTGAGTTGTGTTTGATCTACCCTCACTATCAGGGTTCTTTTACATTCCTCTATCATGAATTAAACATAGGAAGCTCTCATTCATTTAAATAAAATCCACCTACTGGGGGCCATATGTAAGGCTTGGGTCAGATTTGTGGAAGTACCATTGTGGAAGAGAACGCCCTCTGGCTGTGTCTTTTCTGTTTCAATTGTGCAAGGGCTAAGAATGAACACCAAAGAGGAAGGAACACATCAATCTGAGTCACTAACACTTCAAAGGTGCTGCTCTTTCTCAAAGGACTCATACACTTCAGGCTTTCACCAGACATAAACTAACTTAAAGGAAAGTTTCCTAAAGGAGGTAGACTTTATGTAAAACTGCTTTGTGTTTGCTGAAGGATTTAATGGTAGAGAGAATTTCTTTGTAAAGGATAAGAATACCTTAAGAAGTCATTATGATGATGATTTATGAAGTCAAAATTGTGTTCCAAGCATTATACCAAGTGTTTTTCAGAAAATATGTAATTTAATGATCTTAAAGACCTTGTAAAATATCTAGAAACATTGTCCTTTATCTATATCAGTGTAAATAAAGACAGTACAGAGAAGTAGTTGCCTAGGTTCACAAGGCATCAGAATTTTAACTTCCTTTATTTTTTTCGATAATGAAATTAGACCAGAAAAAGTACAAACTTGAATATTTCACTGGGATGCTTAAAATTGTCTATCGTGCCTATAACTGATGATAGAGTTTGCTTTTAGGATCTTCAAAGAAGAATTTTCAGAAAAATTTATTTTGGCTATTCATGGGCATTTCTGGTACTGTGGTGTGAAGATGTCCCTGATGAAAATATATTAGCCTTATATATGGTGAGACTTCTAAATTTAGGATATTTTTTAATATTTGTGTACATTTTATCCTGCCACATATTTTGCTTAAATTAAACCTCTGCCTTCTACATGTGTCATGTTATTGAAGAGGTGTTAAAAATAAGAAAAATCAGACAAGTAATGAATCAGTAAAAGCTATCAAGAACAAGATAAGGGAATTGAGTGGGGAATAAACTTGAACACATCAATTGCAACTAGAAGAGTGTTAATTAACCAATATAATATCATAATATATTGTTATAATACTAGGAATATGTGCACTTGCAAGCAGAAGGGGTGCGAGTATGAATGATTAAAATATACACACACATATATATATGATATAAGTTAAAAATCCAAGGTACTGCTATCATTATAAATGCTTGCCTGAGTAAACGTGAGAAAGCAGTTAAAGTCAGTAATCTCAGAAGTTCCAATGAAAGCAAGTACCATGCCTTCCCTTCGTGTCTGACGATGTCCTGCACTGCTGAAAGGAGAAGTCATAGTGATTCTTAAGCTCTGTGGACTGGAATGTGCAAGTGGGTCATAATCACGATTTCAAATGTAATCATCTTCAGTCAGAATTGATGCTTCTAGGAATAATTTGCATAAAAATATGCATGCAGGGCTGGGAATGTGGCTTAGTGGTAGAGTGTTTGCCTAGCATGGACAAAGCCCTGGGTTCGATTCCTCAGCACCACAAAAATAGAAAAAGCCAGAAGTGGTGCTGTGGCTCAAGAAGTTGAGTGGTAGCCTTGAGCAAAAAGAAGCCAGGGACAGTGCTCAAGCCCTGAGTCCAAGCCCCAGGACTGCCCCTCACATATATATATATATATATATATATGTAATATATTATATATAATTTTATATATTATATAGTATATAGTATACATACATATATATTTTATATATTAAATTATATATATTATATTATATATATTATATATAACATATATATGTAGCTGGATGAAATTTGATGTATAAAATGTTCACTGGAGCTTTTTCCTAAAAACAAAGTAGGGCAATAAGATATACATTAAAATATTAATATAATATGTAACACAAATCATATAATATATTATATGATATCATATACCACATGGATTATGTAAGGTAATATTAAATATTATGATATATAACATATAGAACCTATACTTTAAAATATATTATGTGCTATTATATGGAGAATACATAACATGCTATGTAATATATACTAATACATAGTCTATAGTCTATAGACTACATATAGAAAAACACATGACAAGCACAACAAAGTGTTAATAATGCAAATGAATCTTAAAAAAGAACACTAAATACAGAAATTATCTGAAGAGCTAAGTCTTAACTTTAACAATGGTTATTTCCATGGAGAGAAGTGAGCCAGCTAGAGGCAACGGAAGAGGAATTTCATTTTCATCTTTATGTTTAATAGTGTTTGAAGTTTATGTAATGAGACATATTTATGTGTTATGTAATGAGACATATTATGAGAAGTATTTGTGGATAACATATAATTAAAATGATTTAAAATATTTAATGACTCAAGAAAAGTGTTAGTTATTTGTTTTAGCCAAACACTAAAATATTGGCACATATCATCAAGTTGTTAGAACTGTGAATTACTTTCCACAAAATATGAGTGTTTTCCTTCTGCCTTACACTATTTCAATTTTTGTGGCCAGCACAAAGCTGATCTTGGCAAGAATGGAGAACGTTCTCATAGGGGGGTGGGGGTCCTCACGGAGCATTGCATCCGATATATTAAGTTGCAAAACCCTTTCTTTAAGGCGCTTAGTTGTATCATCATCTCTTATAAAAACATTTTTATTCTTCCAATTTTCAAATCCTCCAGTGACCATTACGCTTGATTTCTCTTTGGTCTTTCTTCCTGACACTAATGGAAAACAAATTTTGATAAGAACGTCTTGTTCACTTTTTGACTGTTCCATTCATCTGCAGTTAGCCAGAGCCAAAAGAATGTTAACATTGTGATAGGAAATCATTTATTCTTTGAATTATATTGGTTTTCAAAGCTGAAAATAAGCATATTTTTGTTATAAATGCAAGTTTTGCTTATTTAAATATAAGATAGGATACAAAATGACAATAATTTAAATGCCATCTTACTTCTTTCACAAAGAGATAACCCATATCAGTGTTTTTCTGTATATGTTTGTTTTAGGTGTATCAAATTTCTTATAACTTGGTTATTTTCCTAGGTAATTTACTCCTTGCTCCTATCACCATTAATAATCACTGCATAGGATTTTGCTATGTGATGTTGCCCTTTTAGACATTAAGGTATTTAGCATGTCTGCTTGGTGGCCAGTTTCACTGACTATAACAAAGGCCAAATGCTAGAGATTCATGTTTTCAGTTTTCTTTGCAGCTAAGTTGTGGAACTGAATAGCAAATCTGTGACATAGAAGGAAAACATAAAGTTCTATGAGCTGAGTGTTGTGACTGAGGCTTGTAATCCTAGCTACTTCAAAGGCAGAGACCAAGTGATCAGGTTCAAAGCCAGCCTGAACACAAAAGTTCACAGGACTCCATTTCAACCAACATCTTGTCTAGGTGTCAGACAACTAGGATCCTAACTATGCCTGTCTTTCTTAGTAATCTGGTAGCAGAATTAGGAAATCCTAGAACAAGCCATTCTGGGCATAAAAATGTGAGAGCCATTCCTGGAAAATAACCAATGTAACAACAGTTGGGAAGGGCTGGGGCCTGTAGGCATGGCTTGAGAAATATAGTGCTTGCCAGTCCAGAACTATGACATACTGAGTTAAAAAAAAAGAAAAAAAAAAAAGGACTTGAGATAGGTTTCCTCCTTGGTAAGAACAGCAGCAAGAGCAAATAGACATGCTCAGAGAAACTACCTTTCTTCTATTTGGATATAGCTGAAGCGTGATACACAGAGCTGCAAGATCATTTTGTAACCCTGGGGAACAAACTGCACAACATAGGTGGGGGAAGGATTGGGGAGGAGGGAAGGGGAGAAAAAAATGGGGGGGGGGAGGTAACAAGTTTGACAAGAAATGTACTTACTACCCTATGTATGTAAATGTAACCCCTCTGTACATCACCTTGACAATAAAATTAAATTAAAAGTAATAAAATTTGAAGAGTAAAAGATTGTAAAGGTCTGATAACATTCTTGAATTGCTGAATGAACACTGGTCTCTCATTTTGGTGTTTCTTCATTTGCTCTCTTATCTGAGTTTAAACCCCTCACTTCTTCCTCTCATTATTTTTTTAATAGAGTCTCATTTGCCCAGATTCAGACTGCAGATCTCCTACTTCTGGCTTTTGACATAGCTAGAATGACAGACATGAACCTCCAAGGCAGACTTATTTGTTGAATTGTATAAGAAGTCCAACTATCTTACCCTTTGGCTAATAACTAGTCATCAGACCTCAATTATGCACTATTCTTTTAAGAATTTGGAAGCAGATTGCTTCAGATCTTCAGCATGGTATCTCTTCTCTCTAATCTACCCAACAGTGTATGAGATTCCTAGACTGAAGTGACTTTTACCACCTATCAAACAGCCATACGTTCCTAGTGATTTTTGGTAAAAATTTACATTTCAGTGGTCCTGTGAAAGTATTTTTTGTTATGGTTTCTTTTGTTTTAATTATTCATTTTCTCTTAAAGGAATATTTTTATTTGGAAAAAAAGAAAGGAAAGACAAGGTTGTATCTGAATACTAAGGCTTGAAAAGTATAATCAATATCAAGAAAAGGCAAGATCACACATATTCCATCCTCTTCTGATTTAGTGATAGATGGTAAGTTATTATATATAAAAAGCCCATATTATACTATTGAACAGAAGAAAAATTGTATAAGAACAGGTACCTTATAGATGTCTTTGGCCACCATTCCAGGCATTTAAAACATATAGCAAGGAATCAAGCTGTCAAAATAGCTTTCTCTCCTAGAGGGTCACCAAGTTAACACATTAGCTCAAGCATACACACATGTAAGTATATTCATGGAGCATACTGTTGGGGATGGATCCTTGCTTTACAAAATATGTATGTAGGCAATTTTGAGGGAACTGATGCCCCTCTTCTGTTTTGACCTCTCACAAATGGGAGTGCTACATTCTACCACACCTCGCACATAGATGGTATGTGTTTAATCAATTGTTACATGTTTTAGGGAAAGTCCCATTTTTCTGAGGATGTCTGGGTAGCTCCAATGGGTTTCTTCCGAACTATGAGTTTGGAAGGAGAGAGGAGACACACCAGTCTAATTTGTCATGTGGACTCTTCCTAACATGTGGGAACAAGCCATCTTGCTCAAGAGTTTATTAAATCCTTTGTGCTCTACAAGTGTACTATGTGGCTTCTTAAGTTATCAGGACCCATGTTCTCAGTGAGGGGGAGCGAGGGCCAATTCCTTGGAGATGATGGCAGCTAGAGCTTGGGTAAGCCACTACTGGCAGGCTCTAAGACCACCCATACCCTCCTTGTCAACAAAAGACCTTGCATCATCTTTAGTGTTTCATCTCTGTGAGTCTTTGGGTTCCCTGAATTCAACATGGTAGACTGAGTAATGGGAAAATAATGAAGAGTTTGACACAATGTTGGGACAGATGAGCATATTTCTTCACACTGATGAATACCAAAAGAGCAAATCTTTCTTAATAGTACAATAAAAATTACAACCATTTGTTTTGGCAGCTTCTTTGTTTAACATGTTATGATATCCTTGGAACCAGTTCTTGTTTTCAGGGAAAAGTTTTTAAGCAATGCCAACAGCCTCCTTCTTTTTAACTCTCTCCCCAAGCCTATCATAGCCCTTGACTTTGCTTTCGAAGCAAAACTTCTCAAATAAGAGATGAAATGAGAACTTTAGAAAGCTGTCCCCTGCTTTGTCGGAAAAAATTCTGACCTCTAGTTACAATCAATGTCATGATAATATGTCATATAGTTTGGAAATGAACATGAATATTTTGAAAGACCAATGGAGGTTTGGAAATGTGTGTGCTAGTTTTAAAAAAGTATGCTAATTTCTGTTACATTTTATCTGTTCTTGTTACTTCCTAATTTGGTTATTACAGCTACTGAAATAACTCAGAAAGAATCTTTCTCACGATTTCTCCAGAACTGTTGAAACTATGAAATACGGAAAATGCCCCAGTGTTGTGTGTGGTTTTCTTTCCTAGTAGTATGATGACTTCTCTTTCCTCCTTCTGCTGATTTCTCTTCCCATCTCCTTCCTATCCACCTCTGGAGAAATGCTTGAAAAAAATGAGGTATGTTATCTTTGATGATAATAAGAAGGATAATAATAACAATATATGAATATATATTTAGCTTTAACTAGAGGTTAAAAAAATAATGCTGAGTATCTCTATGTCCAGAACAGTTTTAAGTTTGTTTTGAGAGCAGAAAATGGATATAACCAGGACAGAGACCTTTCGTGCTCATGAGCCATGAATCAACACTCTTTTGATTATTTGACTCAAAAGGCATCATCATACTTGGCAGAAAATTTGAAATTTATAAAGAATTATAGAGCTTATAGATGATTGCCTTTGCAAATCAAGGGAATCTAGATGCAAAGTTCCCATGCTTCCCTTCAAATAATAACACTTACAGCAACTTAAAATATTCAGTTGCATTCTTCATGTTCATTTAATGAAAATTTCAAACACTTAACTCTAGTACCTACCCACAGCATAAGGTACCTATCACCTGTAATGAAAAACAGTTCTTTATTAAAGTGAGCTAAATGATGCTTCATAGTGCTACGAGTAGGCAATCTAAAATTATTTATTTGTATAAGGTCAGAATTTTCCATTGATATTTTAAATTGAGGCAGTTCGTGAGAAAATATGACTAGGGTTGTTCAAATTGCCAAAACTCATTAAGAAGTTAGACTGCACTTTCATGTTCTACATGTCTTCTTTTTTTTTTTTTTTTTTCTAGCCAGTCCTGGGGCTTGGACTCAGGGCCTGAGCACTGTCCCTGGCTTTTTTTTTTGCTCAAGGCTAGCACTCTGCCACTTGAGCCACAGCGCCACTTCTGGCCATTTTTTAATATATGTGGTGCTGGGGAATTGAACCCGGGGCTTCATGTACGTGAGACAAGCACTCTTGCCACTAGGCCATATTCCCAGCCCATGTTCTACATGTCTTATGATCAGTTAGCAATTGCAAAAATTAGAATCTTAAAGCCTTGACCCAGAAAGAGAACTAAAATTTTTTGGAAAATATTGCTGCTTGAGGCAAATCTGCTGTGTCTAATCAGTTTCCCTCTCTCCATCCAATGGTCCTCAGAGGTATCATAAGAACCTGGTAAGGGCAGTTCTGAATTCATTTGCCTAATAATGAAGGGCAGAGACTCAGCCCACCCCTGATAACCTGATATAATTGAAGTCAGTTTTATTTCAGCTTTGATATTTGAATCACAGGACACAAATATCTTTGTTTGTATGGACACATTAATCTTTGAAAACATTTAGTAGATTCTGTGGTGTTTTTTTTTTAACAGAATGGAATGTATTAAGAGAGAAAATATGAATTTTCTTCCAGTTGGGTTTTCTCATAGCCATTAAACCTGACCTCAAGCAACATGGTAAGTCTAGAATAGAATAGAGATACTAGAAACAAATGAGAAAATAGTTCCAGTGGGACTGAGTGACAGTAAACTCTGAGACCTGAGTTGTTCTTTCAACTCCCTTCTTCACTCACTAATGTAAAGTTATTTCGAACATTCCTTTTTTATTTTGTAAGGAAAGAAAACCATTCATATTATACTAAGTAAAAAGCAATGGTTGCACAGATCAGAAACACCTGGCTTTATTTTGTTGGAGCTTAAATTTTTCTACTTGGCATCATTCTCAGATTGCTTGCCATGGGCCTTTCAGGTGTCCCTGGCCTGCCATGTTTAGGTGCATTTGCAAAAGGAGAAATAGATGAGGAACAAGTAAATGTATGTGCATTTCCTCTAGTAAACAAGGTTTGTAGCATTCTCATGTTAAAGTAAAAAACAAATCAATCACATGTTCCTTTGACATGTGACTAATGTCATTATTGAAAAAGTAAAAAATTAGTAGCCCATTAAAGAATGATCAACTCTGTAGCTCTCCAGGATAGGGTATATAGCTCCCTACCAAGCATCCATTGCTTCTTTCTTTTATCAGCATTTGTCCAGTTCTCTTTGTTGCCTCCACAGAATACAAAGGAGAGCTCTCAGCTGTCAACCAGTCACTTCTGCCAGTTTTTATTTGGTCTTATAAACTACACAATAAGAAACAAACCTGTAAGAACTGATCATATTAGTGATGGAAAAGTTTTAGTAAAATAATGTCTTTAGTTATTTTTGATGTTCATTTCTCTGTATAACTCTATTATCTCTCATTGAAAGGTAATGTTGGTTTCTTATAATAAAAAAGAATTGAGAATCTGGAATTAAATGTCTGTTTATCTTGAGGGCAATATCTAGAAGGGATTAAAGTAGAGATAAGTGAAAAATATTTTGAAAGCCAATGAGTAGGTTTCAACAGCCCCACTAAAGATAGGCAAGGGCCTGTCCTGAATTTCCTAGCATGATTCTCTTAATATGGGCAAAGTAGACAAGAGCTAGTAACAACTGGTTGCCTAGTTGATATTGTTATTTTGTCATTACATGTTCATCCTCTGGCTATATCAGGCAGTACTTATGTCAGGTATTAGCATATTATAGGCTCTCAGATAGTAGTAACATTGAGGCAGGCTTTTCTTATACAATTCAAGCCCTGGAGTGCTTTCTGTCTCAATAACCAAACACAATTGCTAACAGCAAAACACATAGTTTTCTACATCTTTGAGATCAACCTCATTTCTAGTTGAAGGTACATAATGATTACAGACTATACCCTGGTTTTTTCTTGGCAGTCTTAACCATTTTCCCCTTACTGAGAACTGCCAATTTTATAAATTGTTTAATGTATATACTAGATAAATCTCAGATAAATCTATAATCTATATGGCATGCTTCAAATCAAAGTATATATAATCATATGTTAACTCATTTCTTAACATACAGAAGTGTCAACTTATGTTTATTGTAGACATTCTGATTTGCCTTAAAGTTCACTCAAAGAGAAATACTTCAAGAAAATTATTTACATTTGCTGTTATGACTTTTTGTTTGTGCTGGGACTAGAACTTGAAAGCAGCTTTTTGCTCACACTTGATGTTCTAGCACTTAGGCCACACCTCCAAATCTCTCATTCTGCTGGTAAATTGGAGATGGAATCTCTTAGACTTTTCTTTCTGGGGCTGGAATTGAACATAAAGAACAGCAGAACACAAAATTATAATGATAGTAAATTAGACATATCTTTTTGACCTCCTCTGAGCACTCACAATTAAAAATATAAGAAATGAAATAAAATAAGAACATAGAAATGAAAACAATCTTAGAGATCACTGTCTAGTCCTATGCCCCAATGTGCAATCCTTCAACTACATCTATGAAAAGGTCTGAAGAAAGGCTGAGCATTGTTTAACTGAGAGAATCTCAAGGCCCTGAATTCAAAATTTATCAAAACAAAGCAACCACTCACTCGTATAGGTCTGCAGGTGTTTAACATTATATGATATTTGAATGAACAACAGGAAGGAAGCATCTAGGTTGAGAATTTCAGGGAATTCCCTTCAGAAATGCTCATTCTACTTTGAATGATTCCAGCATTTTGAGTGGTCTTTTCTGTATTTCTTTATAATATGTACTTCTTCAGTATTTGTTATTATTAATACCATCTCAATATTCTCCAATCTATGGGAATAAACCACTTGAAAGCAATAACCAGACTACTTTATCTAACCTAATTACTCTTGGGATTTTTAGAGGTAAAAATGTCCATAAGGAAGCTTTAGAAAGAGCCACTATGTTTTCAATGTATTATTAGTGTTTCATATTGTTTTAATATGCTGTTAGACTGTCCAAATAATGAATGAGAAAATTAATGTAATAAAAATATAAACACAAAAGACAAAGCTGTGCACAACCTTCTTAAAGAATAGAAATTTTTGGCGAATAAAAAAATCATATAAGTTTATTCTGCACTTAGAGTAAATGTCTAACAGGCATTAAGTGCTAATCTGTCCGGTCAAGATGGCTCCTATCATCTTACCTCCAGATAGCCTACATTTTCAAGAGTGAGAAGAAACAGGCACTTTGTCATGATATCCCTTAAACCCAGCCTCCTTCCCTCGCCCCTCCTTACTCCAACTCTGAAAGCTAACTCCACTTGGATAAACTCTGATAACTTTAAATCTGGAGCTACCATCGAGCCTGTTTCAATTGATCACCATGTTCAACCTCCTGGCCTTCTGTCTGAACTGAGACTGGGGCTGCTGTCTGCAGAAATGCTCATTAATCTTCCTCTGGCTCTGGTCCCTGGTCTCTGAGAGATAGCCCAATTCCTTGCTTGTATATATTCTAGTAAGAGTCAATTTGGAGAAGGGATGTACCTAAAATACCCGATCAAAGGTAAGAATGGGAACTCTGTTGCTCCATGGCTGGTGCATTATCTACCTTGCTGCCTCCAATGGAAAATTAGCTTCCAGTTCTAATCCTAGTGTTAGGAAAAAGCAGTATCCCTAACAACTCAGAGAGTACTTGTTGGGCACTGAATGATTTCTTCAGGATGAGCAGTCAAGCATTGTGGAGTTAAGCAGTTAAATGTAAACTCTTTCTAAAGAGAATTTAACAACATCGGTAGCAGGAAATCCTTCCCCTTACTTTTCCCTTAGGGATCTGCTCCTGTTTGTTGTTTTATTACAGAAGTAGGTAGGGTTATAACCCCTCTAAATGCCATATTTTATATTCATCCTAAAGACATTTTAAAATGTCAAATTCATTGAGGCATTATTAGTGTTCAGTAAGTTTCACACTGATTACACTATTTGTAGTCATTTATATACAGCTATCAAAACCAAGGAACCAAATTTTCAGGTTTGCTGAAGTGTCTCCTTCCTCTTGTTCAGTTCATCTCCATCCCAAGTTCCAGCAACCACACTTATATTCATTCCCAGTAGTTTTGACTTTTGCACAATGCATATACATATAATAGTTACAATAAATATTATATATTTAGTAACAATAAGAGTTTATTAGATACTGTTTGGGGAAATGATAAGTAATAGGATTGGTATGAAAAGTGTCATTTTGTGCTTTTATTAAATTTGAATGTTCCCATTCTGTTCAAACAGTGTCTATTAGGTCCTTCTTGGTTAGCAGATCTGAAGCTGCCACCTATAGAACTTATACTCTACCAGAGCAATATAGTTTAACTTTGAAACAAAGCGATTAGTGGAAAGAAATTTTAAAAACTAGAAATATGTCCTTAACTAGTTGAGAACTGATTATAGGCAAAGTTAATATTATGATGATAAAAAGAGTGTAAGTGGATAGTTTGGCAAAATCAATTCTTCTTCTGAGAGAAAATAAATTCCCTTTGCAACAATAAATAACATTAATTCCAGATATACTGTAACTTTAAATGCTAAAATATTAGAAAATGACTTAGCAAATAAACATATATCCCTAAAAAGTGGGTAACCCAAAAGACCTATGCATATGAAATATAGGCATATTTGCATTTCAAACATGACCTAAGTAAAAAATACAGACAAGTTTATCACAGTCTGTGTCTCTCATTAGTGAATGATTAGAAACTTGTAAGAAAAAGTAGTCAAATTTTAGAAATAGCATTATTTTAGTAAAATTGTAACTTCATTGACTGATAAATTGGAGTACGTCTCATTATTCCTCAAAGTAGAAACATGTGTGTATATATGTTTTTTCCTTTACCAGATTGCCAAAAATTTGAGAGTAACACATCATGTTTTGGAATGTATGGGGAACGATCTTGTCTAATATATTGGATGTATAAATTGCCTCTTCCGTGCCTTTGAAAGAAATCTGTCAGAAGTGAAATTTTGGGAATATGTTCTACTGAAATTAAACTACTAGTACTTAGACTTTCCTCTAAAAGAATGTTTTTCAGGATATTCAATACATTATTGTTTGAATGGTTAAGAGACAAGCCAAAGTTCTTTCAAGAGTAAAATAGTTGAATAAACTGTGATGTTTTCGCATCTTTAAACATTGTGCTGTTATAACAAGTAACGGACTACGGGGCTCATTTGATTCAGAGGATACCCATTTTCTTTTGCAGAATCATTTCATACACTATTGTGTACACTACAAGATCACTTTTGCCAAACAGTATAGCTGAATGTCCTCCTGCAAACTCAGGCACATCTGAATGAAGGAAATGATTTTTTTAAAGTACATGTCTTGGTTATTTTGCTTAGTCTAATGAATGCCCTATACATTTGAACTTCATAAAAGATAAAGTAGAAAATAAAAAGACTAGGCCCTGCCTGTTGGTAATCTGGAGCTAGAGACAAGTTGTTGTTTTTTCCTTTATTGTCAAAGTTAAGTACAGAGGGGTTACAGTTTCATGTAAGGCAGTGAGTACATTTCTTGTTCAACTTGTTACCTCTTCCCTCATTTTTCCCCTGCCTCCTGCCTCCCCCTTTTCCTCTCCCCCCCAACCGCCCCCCATGAGTTGTACAGTCAGTTTACATCAAATGGTTTTGTAAGTATTGTTTTGGAATAGTTTGTCTTTTTATCATTTGTTTCTCAATTTTGATATTCCCTTTCCCTTCCCTAGTTCTAATACCCGTATATACAGTACACCGGGTGCTCAGATGAGATAGAATGATAGCAGAGGTACAACCACAGGAAGGGAATAAGACATTGTTGGTGGGAATGCAAACTTGTTCAACCAACCCGGAAATCAGTATGGAGGTTCCTCAGAATGCCAAACATAGAGCTCACCTATGACCCAGCATCCCCACTTTTGGGCATCTACCCAAAAAGATTACAAGCAAGACTACACTAGAGCCACCAGCACAACAATGTTCTTAGCAGCACAATTTGTCTTTGCAAAAATATGGAACCAGCCCAGATGTCCCTCAGTAGATAAGTGGATCAGGAAAATGTGGTACATGTACACAATGGAATTCTATGACTCTATCAGAAAGAATGGCATGGCCCCATTCATAAGGAAATGGAAAGACTTTGAAAAAAAATAATACTAAGTGAAATGAGCCAGACCCAAAGAAACATGGACTCTATGGTTTCCCTCATAGGGAATAATTACTACATGTTTAGGTTAGTCATAGCAGAAAATCACAATAGCCCAAAAGCTATGCCCTTGTGAACACATAAGATGATACTAAGTGAAATGAACTCCATGTTATGGAAACAAGTGGTATATCATTGTTGTAATTATTTTCAACATGCCATGTGAGACATGTTTTGTTTTTTTTTTTCCACATAGCCTCACACTTTTTGAAGTGTGCTCACAGGTCTGCAGGCCCAGCCCACAGAAGAGTAGGAGTTAAAGC
Organism: Perognathus longimembris pacificus; assembly: GCF_023159225.1. Lineage (NCBI taxonomy): Eukaryota > Metazoa > Chordata > Mammalia > Rodentia > Heteromyidae > Perognathus > Perognathus longimembris. Next base: position 23,822,507 of record NC_063172.1, read on the forward strand.
ATGAACCTGCAAAATAATTAGGGTGATGACCATAGACAAATTCTTGTCTTGGTCAGCTACATTTGTTGATTTAAGTAGTTAGTAGCTAATTACTTATTTTTTTTATTGCAATGATCTCTGGTAAATCCTATGCAAATTTAAGAAAGCAACCTTCAAACATTCTTTCAAAGCCAGGTATTGCATATAACTCTAGCTACTTGGGAGGCAGAGATGCAAAGAGCTTTGAGGATGCTCTATTTTCTAATCACAAAAAAAAAAATCACAAAAAATAAGTAGTGTTAGGTTCCAATGGGCTCACTCTTATAAATCTCAAATCTATACTTAGTAGTAATCTATGTGTTCAGAAATGGATTTGAAAAAGAAATGTGTCTCCTGAGCATTAGATTAAAAATGAAGATCTCTAGAAATTATTGGCAATCAAATGATGTGTTAAAAATTATGATGAGAAATTTACTTTATGGTATGTGTGGCCTGTTAACCATTAAAGGGAATACAGTTACTGAGTTTAGATGTAAAGCCTTTGAAATTTGTAACTTGCTACATGTTTTGGAAAGGAAATAAGAATTATAAGATGTTGACTTTATGCTCTCAAAGCACTTGCTTCAACATGATTTTTTAAAATAAAACTTATGCTTTAATATTTCTGGTATGTAGGAATGTGCAAGGGGATATTATAATACACTTGCCACATTGGCTTGATCAAAATTATAGGGTGAATAATTACAACCATTTTCTACAACTCTGTTATGTGAATTTACTCTCTCTGTATATCTATATATCTATATATCTATCTATCTATCTATATATATATCTGTATGTATACACATATATGTCCCCATATAGAATCCTAATTACTTTTTAAATATTTCTAAGGAGCTACAAACATGCTGTCTTGCACAGACGTTTACTTTGGCAGTATGAAATTGTTTTTATTATATGCTATCCTCTGTTTGGCTTTTCTGTAAGTTAAAATAGAGAAAAGATGTTCAGCAAAATTAAGCCAATTCTCTAGTCTGGAGATGTGAAGAGTTCCCAGTGGAGGGTTTGTGATGGAACTAACAGACACTAAGAATCCTCTTCAATTTGCTATTCATCAAAGTTCTGCCACATCCATTATTATGAAATATAATTGCTTTGTATATCAAGTTTATTCCTTCCAGACCCAGCCCTCTGAGGACCTATCCTTCTCTTCCATTCCAAGGCTAAGTTGAATCTAGATAGCTGAGCTCTAATATGCCATGCATAGCAGACCTAGATATATTCTAAAGAAAGGCAATGTCTGATGCCTGGCCATTCACATACAGCATCCAGCCTCTTCCATGATCAGAACAAACTCACGAGGCAGTTAAAGACATTTTGCCCATTTGGTACATGAGGAAATAAAAGACGCCAAGTTACAGTATCCCATAGCGACAAAGACATGATCAGGACCAGTTTCATAGCAACAGTATGTCTCCACTTTCATGTCACCACATCTTTATCCTGAAAAGTCATATTTCCTGAAAAGTCATATTAATACTGGGTAGTCTTGATCATGCAGAAAGTGGAAACAAAATGTTGAGCTCATTTGGTTAATATGAATTACTAGAGACTCTTGTAACTGTGTGAATTGATGTATTCTTATTATATGTACAGCCACATACATGTATATTAGCAAATTAAATAAGTAGAATATAACAAACTCCTTTTAACCAAAGTGCATAGTAACTGAAAATGCCTTACCATAGTATTGTGCTAATTCATATTTAAGAAATAAAGAAATCTCTCTAGTATCAGTTTGATTCATATAATGTAATAAGGGTTTTCCAGCAACAAGAAATACAGAACACATGAAATGCTGCACCATCTTAGGCAATAAATATAGATATAAACCACTGCCTGCAGAGATATGTGTTACTCCCTCAGTTTCTGTATTGATTGAGCTGAAATTTCTACAATGCAGGAAGTTTATTGTACAGTCTATGCTATATAGAGATATCAGACTGGTGTGTAGGAATAGTAAAATCAGGCAGTCTGCTATACAAATGAAAATGAAGTAGGATACTTTTAAAATAAGGGTTAAAGGATAATGTCCTACTTTCAAAAGTATCCCTTCCCAATAATTCCATCAGATTGAGTCTGTCACTGGATTAATCTATTGATTAGGTCTGAGTTGCAGGGCCCAATCATCTCTAAGTGATTGAATCTACTATATGAGGACCATAACTGCAGTCATGAGTCTTATGGGAGTACTTCAGAGGCAAACCAAAATAGTATCAGATAAATTGTTTTGAATAAATTAATAAATTCTCACTAATATGATGTAGTTATATCATCTTGCATTAGAATACTCAGTTTCTAGTACATGTTAAACTTGAAATGATTACTCCATCAGACAAAAGCATTTTGTATAAACATATTAACTAGTTTATCTACATGTACAATTGTGCTAGTGAATACTAATAGTTAACATATGCTGAGACTTTATCACATGCTAGATCTTGCTGCCAATATTTTACATGTATTGATCCTTCCCAAATTCTAAGATAAAATTATATTTTAACACCATGGATATCCCCTCTGGAGCCAAGTATTTGAATGAAATTCAATTACAGGTAAACACATTCCAGAGTCATGGGTTTTAATCATTTTATGTAAGCTGATTTCTAAAAAATACACACATAATTGAACAGCTAGTTATTGGATTCTTTCTTCAATAGGTAACAGCAGTTGGTGAATAACTTTAAATTTCAAGACAGTATCTCTTCCTATTATACTTTTTCTTGTTATAAATTTCTGTAAAACATTGAGATTTCATACTATTAAAGACATTTGCTATTGCTAACTTTGTGTGTACCAGGTAGGGGTGGAGAGCAAATTACCTACAGAATACTTCTATATATTTACTGATCAAGATCAATCTTACTCTTACAAATAAAAACATGTTATTTTTATACTGAGTATCCTTTACAAGCCATAGGCATTAATTAAAAAAAAAACTATTAACATCCTTCTTGATTATAACAAGCTTTTGTACTCAATGTATCAATATCTAAGAGTTGGTCTTTATTTTTACTAATTTCTTGTAGGTTCCTAATAATTGGAAGTTACTCCTCATACATATTCAGAACTAATTATTTTAAAATGCCTCTCTCTCCTCCTAAATCATGTTGATTAATTAGAGCCCCACTCAAGATAAATTAATTCAGAATCCCTGGACTGGAACACTAGCATGGGTTCCTGCATGAAGTAAGACTGAGAACCACTGGGTTCCATGAAATATTCAAGACAGAATCTGAACACTAAATTCTGCACTTCTGACTCCAGTGGTCTACGGAAAGCCATGCCCACCTTCTCAAACACAAACCAGTTCAGGTGTGTTCCCACCTATGCAACTATAAGACTCTTTAAGAATAACTTAGCTTAAGATTTCATAAACAACATACAATACCGATTGCTTCATTGCTACCTTCTGAAACTCTCATTTGGGTTGTAGAGAAATGAGGTGCCATGGGAAGTCACACCCCTATCAACAAGTTGCATCAGCTCTTGCAAGGCTGCCCAATTAAACATTTGAAGTAAATCCATATGCTTAGTGGGCAAATAACCCTTAAAAAGGGAATTAGCCTTCCTCTCCAAAACTTTATAATTCAGACTACTAACTGAAGATCTTTGTGATGTGTCAGGCTGAACATTTTTCATGGTGGTTCATGAGTGTTAGAGAAGGTGTGCAAAGGCATTCCTCTGAAGTACTACTGAATAATTCTGACCGAGGCAGGGAGTTGTTGCACCTTCAAATTCAACCACCACTGAGGCCTGGACTATGACGTACTGTTGCCAGAGTCATTGTACTGCAACTGAAAACTTGGAACTGGGTCCCCTGGTGAATGAGCCCTGGATGTCAGCCTTGCTAAGATTAGTATGCCAGTTTTCCTAACTTTGGAGATCTTAGCTCTATACCCATCCAGTTCTTGGACCTCTACCTCAAATCACTCTTTCTTGTTGTTGAGACACAGAAAATCAATCTAATGCTCATACAATGTGTCTCCTGTTGGGCAGTTCACTCCTTACATCTTTACAAGTCATGGTCAAGATCGCAAGCTAAACAAAGTAACCACAGGGGTCACCTGAAATCAAGCCACCTCTGTAGTTAGTCCCTAGAACTAACAGTCTTGTAGTTTTCTTTCCTGTTCTGGTTATCTATTTGGTACCCAGTAAACTGCCCCTAAACTTTATGGCTTAAAATAAATGGTCTCTCATGGTTTTTGGCAGGGCTTAGCTGGGCAGTTGTTTGGCTTTCTCACAAGCAATTGCAACCAGATGTCAAAAGAGGTTTGGGGTTACGACTGGGACTAGACAACCAAGATTATCTCCACAAATGACTGGCAATTGACATTAGCTAAAAGCTGAAGTCACTGAGCTCTAGTGACTGAAGAAGCAACACACAATATCTCAACACAAATGTTTATCTGGAGTCATACAATAACTCTGCAAGTAGGGTGCAAAACTTCATGAGACCAGTTCTCATGGCTATATTTTTGCTACACTGTACTGGCAAAAGCAACTCCAAAGGCCATTTCAGATTAAACAAGGAAGGTTAAAATTCCACTTCTTCGTATAAAGAATAGCACCTTCTTGAAAGGAGAGGAGATAACGATGAGCATCATTAAGGAATTTTCATACCACTACTCTTTTTTATTCCTATGTTTTACCTCTTTTGAATGATCAGTCAAGACTAACAGTTCTGAAATCTTTAAATCGCAGAACTTTTTTTAAATCACTTCAGTGTCTATGGGATGCATGTGTTGGTATTTATTAGAGACACAATCTTCCAATCACATACTAGAAATGTGGAGAGTTGATATTGCTAAAGAAAAATTGTGAATACCATAGGCAAGAGTGGGGGTGGGGATTATCTGTAGAATGAAATTGTGTACTTAAAATGTATTTGTTAACTTATTGAAAAATAACAAGATGAAATTTTGTTATCATAAGTGCTTGATAACATAAATAGCATGTTTTATTGAAAGATAACAGTATTTTCTAAAGGGAAACCTTTTTGTGGGTGGGGTGGCCTTGTTTCATGCTTGTGTAAATCTCTTTAATTGAAGACAGCTGAATCTCCATAGCTCCTGCAATATACTGAAATATATGCAGAAAATTCAGCAGAAATATGTGGAAAAAATAAGAAGTGTTTTAGCAGCCTCTTCAAAGTAATTATAAATATTCTGATACTGCTGTCATCTACACCAAACGTGTGGGTATTTCTTTAATGTAATTGAATTGTGGAAGCTTAATATATGTCAAAAATATTTTCTGCATTCTGGTTTATTAAACATACATTGGTCTAGCTTATACTTTGAATAGAATTTTAACATCCGAAATCTTTTACATTGCATCAGAGGTCTTAAACTGTTGGAAAGGATCAGGCTTACTGTGGCCAATATGAGATGTCAATCCTCTTATTTTCTCTTGAAAGCTTGAATTTTACAATTCACAGAAAATTCTGCCTTCCATAAATAATGAGAGTGAACTTTATTCACTTTGGGAAAAACTGTCAGGTAGCCAAGGCATGAATTGTCACAGCTTGTCTCTTAGGCATTCATGAAGATAGCTTCATGGAAAGAAAGACAGATTTATCCCGAAAAATCACACATCTCATAAACGCTTTTCCTTCAGACAAAAGAAGACAGCTTTTTAAAAATGTATTCATATAATATTAAAGTTATATACACCTCAAACCAAGGTTTACTAAAAACTGATTGTTTTATGTTTTGGGTTTGAACTTAAGGCTTCACACTCTCACTTGACATTTTTGCTCAAGGCTGATGATGTTTCATCACCTGAGCCATAACCTCCACTTCTGTCTTTTCATTGGTGAATGAGACATGAGCTTATTGGATTTTTCTACTTGGGCTGACTTTGAACTGTGATCCTCAGCTTTCAGTGCCCTAATTAGCTAGGCTGATAGCCATGATCCTTTAATATCCAGTTTAAAAACTGATTTATATTTCTCTATTGAATATATTCTTAAAGCAACATTAAACTTCTTTTTTAAAATAATTACTTATTTATTATCAAAGTGATGTACAGAGGGGTTACAGTTTCATACGTAAGGCAGTGTGTACATTTCTTGTACAATTTGTTATGTCCTCCCTCATTTTCCCTGCTCCCCCCTCTCCCTTTCCCTCCCCCCCCACCATGAGTTGTTCAGTTGGTTTACACCAAATGGTTTTGTAAGTATTGCTTTTGGAGTCGTTTGTCTTTTTATCCTTTGTCTCTCGATTTTGATATTCCCTTTCCCTTCCTTAAAGTACAAGATGAATGCTTTGATAACCGAGATTAGGGGTGAAAATGCTATTAATTTGTCTCTGCTTTTGCATCAAAAGAGCAAACTCAATCCAAGGGTAAAGGTAAGTAGCATGTAAAATTAATTACAAAGGTGATTATGGCTGAGTACAGTGGTGTACCTCTGCAATCCCACCTAACATGTGAAAACTGTGATCCGTAGAACTCTGCCTCCTGAGAAGCTAAGATTGCAGGTGTAAGTCATTGGTGCCCTACTACAAACTACTTTTTAATGTAGAAAGAAAGCCCTGAACTAAGGATAAAATAGAGTATGTTTCTAGTGTGACTATTTTTATGTGGCCATACAGATATTCTCCCATCTCTAAGGCTTATATCCTCCAAAACATTAGGAGTTTGGGGCAGATATTTGTAAGTTGCCATACATATATATGGCTGGCACCAGCTCACAAGAACCATTTAGTCACATCTTTTCCCAACTACATGTTTAGTAACATCAGTTGGTAGCTAGGAATTTGTCATGGTGGGAATATTTTCACCACAGAGAATGGTAAATGCTATAAATAGGGGTATTTTATTCAAAGAGCCAACATACCAGCACAGCACTGTCATGGATCTGTAATAACTTTGTGTTGTAGAACCTTTTCATAACAACTAAAAATCTGGTTCAGTACCCAACTCATGGGAAATCACAGTTGATCTAATTGTGATATGTATGGGATTCACACATGCTTCAGCTAGACTGGGACATTCTTTCTTAATTATGACATGTAATTTTCTATACTCTGCTGTGTTATTGTAACCTGCTTACTTTGCTCTTGGAAAAGTACTTTCTCATCTTTCATTCTTGTCTTGTCCACCATCTCAGTACCCTGTTGTCATAACGTCCTAGTCTGACATGGAAGAATGTTCCAGTTTTCTTCTGGTGATGTGATTCAATCTTACTGACAGGGATTCCTTTGAAAGACCCTTGACCCATTCTGAGGATGCTCTCAGTTTGCCAGAAGCAAGCAACAAAGAAAATGGAGTTTCACAAAGAAAGCTTTCCTGCGTGTAATTCTTCTTCTGGGATGCCCTTGCACTGCTGCCAAGACCCAGCAAGGCACCTTCATGAGGGCACCTAGTCTTTTTCAGAGGTATCCAGTTACTGAAGCTCTAAGCTATGAAGCAGGGGATCTATACGCATGAAGTGGTTCTCAGGAACCTTGAGAGAAGCAAACTGTGACAGGTAATGTCACAGCTGCATATCACTACCCAACAGGGTTGATCCATGGGTAAATTCCCGGCACATGCAGTGTTGCCTTTAAGTCCTGCTGATTTGAATTCAAGATTTTCCCTTTCAGCATTTTGCCTGAAATTTCTGTTTGACTTGGAACTCCACAACTACCAAATTAAGTGAAAGGAACTTTTTTTTAAGCTCACTGAAATATACCACATCCATTTGAAGAACTTTCCAGTAAAACCAGAAAAAGAGCCAATGGCCTTCTGCCCAGTGACATAAAACAAAGAACTACCCACTAGGAGATGAAATTAAAACACCAAGCAACTAGCATCAGGAAGAATATATCTCTTCTGTAGTCTCCACATATCTAACTTCAGACCTTCTCAAAAACAGGAAAATCCATCTGGAAGTGTACTCAATGTATTCCCCAACAAAGATGGACTTAACTTTTGTTTTGCTAATGGAAAAGTATTAAACAGACACAGACAAAATTGTACTTTATAGTAGATGAGTGAATATTGGGTTCTTCAAAGCTCTTAGCCCATATAAGTTCACTACACTGAGAAAAATGCATATTTTTAAAATTTATGCTCTATGGCTCTGCCATACTAGCAGAAAGATACATAGCTAGGAAGGGTATAATATGGGGTAGAAATAGTGATGCGCTTACTTACATAGGCCCATCACCTATTTTATAACATGAGAAAGAAGTAACTTGTGATCATGTAAGTTGTTTAAAGAATAATTTCCTCAATAAAGTAGCCTACAGTTCATGGAAGATATATTCATGTCTACATCATCTATAGAAACCAATCCAAAACATAAACAATTACCTCAAGAAATATTTTTTTTTGCTTGTTTGTTTGTTGCCAGTCCTGGGGACTGGGACTCAGGGCCTGAGCACTGTCCCTGGCTTCTTTTTGCTCAAGGCTAGCACTCTACCACTTGAGCCACAGTGCCACTTCCAGCTTTTTCTATATATGTGATGCTGAGGAATTGAACCCAGGACTTCATGTCCACAAGGCAAGCACTCTACCACTAAGCCATATACACAGCTGTCAAGAAATAATTTTAAAGAGCAAAAATATATTGGGTGAAAAAATAATAAATAATGGTATTAAAATGACATGTAGCTTCTAACACATATGTCCTGTTACACACATGCACAGGTATGTGTATGTGTATATACATGTATATAATACATATCATGTAATAAACAGCACATGCTAGATAACAAATAAATGATTGATAAATATGTCATGTGACCCTTAAAGACAGCCTTTGTAAGTAGAATAAAAGATCACATTGTTCATTGTGTCACATACATTTTAAGTTCCTGGCACATGAGTGTAATAAACATTAGTTACTGTCATCCCCTCCCTACTTTATTTAATTATTTCAGTAACATTTTCTTAATATTTCTCTTAGCTATTCATAGTTTTAATCTCCCTTAAGCCACAGTTTCAAAATGAGGATATGTTTGAGCTCTAGTATCTGATGATAAAATAAATTTGCTAATTGTTTTGTACTCAGCATTGTTAGTTATAACGTGTATCTGCAGTTTCTTCGATCTTTGTGCATAAAATCTTCCATTATTTTTACCAGTATCCTTTGGGATATCTGAAGATCTCAGATCTGTTAGGTAAACATTTTTTCCATTATAAAATTTTCTGTTTTTTTTATTATACAACCTTTATATGTTTTAGTAGCATTAAAGGCTGAGTAAAATTCATGTGTATTAAATATTAGGTTCTAGTTTATCATACCTCAACCCACCTGCTCTGATGTAGCATGAAATTTAAGGTTAAAAATACATATGCAAATACATAGGGGAGTTAGTGTACAAAGTATGGGAATAGTTGGATTACTCAACAAAATCTGTAGAAATGATCCAGTGGTTGGAGAATGAGTAATGTAAAACAGCTGGATGGGGGTGAGGAAGTATAGGAACAAGCTTAACATCTGCACAATTGAGTGTGAGCCCTCTTACATTGCTTTGATGTTCAATGAATTTGTTTAATGTTCTTTAAGACTCAATTTTCTCATGTATAACACTGGCAACCTCTTACCTTAGCCTTCTCATAAATATCATATATTTATTTAAACAAGTAATGCTATGATGCTTACTCTATGCCAACCTCTGAGTGTTCTAAGTACGTCCTAAATAGTAATTTAATTTTCATCGAAGCCTGATAGAATGAATTTTTGTAATTTAAAGAGAGCAAATAAGACATTTCAACCTGATGATTTTACATGTAGAATGTCCACAGTCAGTGATCTAGCAATGGAGAAGAAAATTGAGGGAGAACCTTCATTTTTGTGTCAGTGACTTTTCTCATTTCTACTACCTTCTTGGGCATGGCTTTTCAACCATGTGAGCTTCATTTCCTTACTTGGACTTTAATTGTAGCAGTATACATCACAGTATATGCTCAGAAGATAAGATGGCTTCTCCCCTCACATCTCTGTCTCTTCTTCCACTTCTCCAAAGACAAAAATCCTTTAAAACTATTCCAATGAGGAAAAATCTTTAAATTACTCATGTAAAGGTTTGCTGTCTTCAGGAAGTTCAGATTTAAGGTTCATAGATGGATTTAGTCTCAGTATCTGCAGGTGAGCCTTACCTAGCACATATACTGTGCTCGAGAGAAGGTTATGACTGGAGTCTTCCTGTTTCTTCTTTGCTTATACCAATGTCACAAGGCTCCAAGAAAGGAAATTCTGCCTATTAATTTTTGAGCAAGGGAAAAATTTCCAGTATGTTTATTGTACAGTTATTTTGGAATGAAGCACAAACAAAAGCTGATGATATATACTTAGAAATTTTTGGTATTCCAAAAGAAATTGAACATTCCCTTGCAAAAGTGATTTTTGAAGTGAAATGAAACAAATGGTCTTTATTTATTTATGTAAGGGTAGACACTGGATATGTTGCATCATTTAGAGTTCATCCTTACACTTCATTATGAACAAAAATGGGCTCTGATTGTAAGTATTTGGATAATCAGTGATGAGCTGTGTTTTGAAATGGAGTGGTACAGATTAAGCAGTCAGGAAAAAAATAACATTGTACTTGATCTTCTGGAACATTTAATGAATGTTTGCTTCAAAATTGGAAATTTCCTAACTCCAAGTTCAAAAGCCTGTAGAAATACTATACTTACCAGACACATGGAAACACAAATCACATGTTGACAGCTTGAAACTTATGTTCCCAATGATTCTGTTGTTTTTTTTTAATTTTTAGAATCTAATTTGAAGGACAATGTCCTTATGTTTCCTTCTTTGTCAGTGGATAAAATTCAAATTCTCTCTCACTAACACTAAACACCTGCCACACATTGTCTGGGCCTCCCCATATTGAACAACACTTTCTAAAGATTCTCTATAAACTAGCGTATTCACTGCTCTCTCCTGCGCCAGACAGAAGTACTTTTCCTGGCTTCTAAGTCTTCATACACTTATCTTTCTGCATGTGTTTTCCTTTCCATTCCTTCTTAAACATTCTTTACATTTAACTTGTAGTGTTGCCATAAAAATTCTCTCCTCTCAATGGAAGTAATTTCACCTGTAAGTGAACTCCTAGGATTTATGAATTTCCATATTAAAACCACTTCTTGAAATTTTGCTAAACTTTACAATGCTCTTGGATACTGCCATTCCAACCATATAGAATGCAACTTGTGACAAGAAGTATAAATTTACATTCTTTTCACAATATTCCCAGAATTGATTTTATGAAGCAATATAGGAACAGAAGATGAAACATAGAAAGGGGCATTGCCATGATTTGCTACATTCCTTTTCTTCTTTGAGGTGTTAAATGATGAAACTCAGGGATGTACACATTCAAGACAAGCACGCTAACATACAGGAACACTTCCAGTCCTGTGCTAAAATTCTTATAAGACTATATGATTTATCTTTACATATAAAGTAATGATAGTTTAAAGAAGTATACCCTTGTGGAGTACTTGCTGAAGAAGGTATGATTTGTTGGGATATGAATTGAAGGAGTAGAGTTATTGCCTGAATATAGAAATGATTGCTAGACATTAATGGATTACATTTATAATCTTAGCTACTTAGGAGATTGAGATCATGGTTCAGAAACAGTCCAGACAGAAAAGTTTGTGAGAATCCATCTTCAAATTAGGATTTTAGTTTTAGTGGAAGTCTAACCTTCCCACACTTCAGTGCTAGAGTTTATCTGAGAGCTATGTATTAGAATTTGGCACAAAAATTCTAACTAGTAATATTGTAGAATTGTATACAATTGTCCCTTGGCTTTGTATTTCCTTAGAGTAGTTCAAGGGGTTAGGATTATGGCTGGACAAAAAAAGGATTTAAGCTTTTCTTTTTTCCTTCTAATTAAATATGGCCTGATACCAGCCCAGTTTCCATTATAATTTTTAACAGTAAGGAGTAGTTAACTCTTGCCCCTTTTAGGGATCAAAATTGGAAATGTGACCTTGAGTCAATTATTGGGTTTATAGCCATGTGCTTCACTGTTGTCTAGTCGAATTGTATTCAAAGAAAAATTTTCTTCCTAGCTATTAAATAAACCGCAATTTGGAACCACAAATACTCAAGAAATGCTTACTACTGATATACGTAGTACTTATTTAAAAATTATTATAATGTATGCTTATCTGAATTAGAGAAGGGGAACATCAAAATGGTGAGACAAAGGATAAAGGGCGAACTAATGTAACAGTGATACAAGACAATGTGTGGGAAATTAACTGTACAACTTTAGGGGAGTGAGGGAGTGGGAATATGGGAGAAAAATGAGAGAGGGGAAACAAGTTTGACAAGAAATGTATAACTCGTCTGAGCATCACCTTGGCAATAAAATTAAGTTCAATGTTTTGTTTTGTTTTTTGTTTATGTGGCTCTGAGGAATTGAACCCAGGGCCTCCTGCATGCTGGGCATGCATACTACCACTAAGCCACATTCCCAGGCCTCCTATGTACTACTTCTAAGACAATTAGAATAGCCTAATTTCCACCACGTATTGGACTTTGGCAAGCTAAAAATAGATTGGATATCTGTTCCCATTCATGCCTGTGCCTGGACATTGTTGAGTAGGACAAAGTCCACATGTCTCCTTGGTAACTTCTCACGGAATGTGAAAATGTTGCTTTAATTCATTTGCCTATTTAAAGCTATATTTCCTTATGAGAAGTGTCATTGTATGAAGTACAATTAAATGTAAATGTACTCCCTAATCTTATAATAATTTCCTGATAAATATATTCAATATGCTAGTCTCTAGCATTATATTATAATCTATTGCGGTTGGCTCTCCTGGCTTTCTATTTACTCACCACATATATATCCAATCACACTATTATGGTGGAAATAACCTGTTCTTAACCTACTTTAAAAAAGTAAAAGTTGGCAAGCCTCTTTTATGAGTAAATGGAAAAGATTTTGAAAGGCAGTATATATATACACATATATAAACATTAATCCAAAACCTTTACTCTGTTAAATGGGAATTAAGGTCAACATTCTTAAGGCAGCTAACTGAAGTGGTGCTAAGTTCAGAAATTTTTGATAGGGGAAACAAACATCTGGCTTTCACTGGAGGAAAAAAGAATCAAGAATTGAGAGCTAGTGCTAGTGTGACTTCTCTCTAACTAAATCATTTCTCTTAAGAGAATAAATTAGCGGCTATTTAAAACCAATCACAGTACCCACCTATTTAATCCTTTTATTCTTAATGAAGTTCTTCTACTTCATTATAAGACAGGATACATCAGATTTTTCTTGAAAGCCTAAATTGCTTCCTAGGGGAAAGTCAGGCATTTGAAACCAGATGGTAAGTAAGTCTTTCAGTCCAGCAGAATTTTCTGCTGTACTAAATCTATATTGAAGAAAGTCCCCAGGAAGCAAAGCTTCCATCAAGGTAGAACTTAAAAACTTTTTTTTTGTTTTTGGTTTGGAGACCATGGTAAATGGTAACTTCTTGGAAAGAAATGTATGAACAGACTCCCTGGATGCCATCATTTTACTTCTTACATCTACATCTCTCATTCCATGACAGACAATCATACTCAGAAACACCATGATCACATTTTTGGGCCAATTTGCATTGTAGTCAGCTGCATACAGTTTTGTGTTCCAGAAGATATTTTTAAATCTATCTACCATATTTTACATGTTGTGACATAACAAAGTGCATTGGCAAAGTGATAGTGTTCCTTGAAAAGTCATCTATTTTCTTCAGATATCTCCAAATACATTCTCTGATTCATGAAGATAAATCTATTTTGCACTCGACTAAATATAGTGTTGAAGTTAATTCCCACTTAAGAGAGTAGGGATTTGAGATACTGAAAAGAACAGTTAGGAAATGGAAAAGGATTTACACTTTGTCAAAGAGGTCATTTTTAGCACCTTATCACAGCAACAACATAAAACCCTTTGTAAATTTAGTTTTCACAATTGGGATTATCACTTTTTCTATCTGAGATACAGCATACACATGTATTCCCTAAACCTACAATTGTCTCTAATGTTTTAAGATGTCAATAAGCTAAATTTCATTTTAATTGTGCACCAGGGTTTACAAAGCACACCCTAATAAGTTGTCTTTGTTCTCCCCATGTCAGAGGTGAGGAAACTGAGGAAGAATAGCTTAGCTTTACCTGTATGTCATCAAAATACCTAGCAGAGTACAGTGAACTTGGTATACCAATTTACCTATAGAACACCTAATTCCCAGGAAAAATATTTCAGAGTATTGTTGAGCTACCAACCAAAGGGCAATTATCTTCCATTGTCCCCTGCTCACTGGAGAGCAGGTGTCACAGACATGAATTGTAGTTACTATTATATCATTAGAGTTTTCCTTCTTGTTCTATCCCCTAAAGGAGAGAAAAATTCAGGAAATGGTAGCCATGTTCATTGCTACTAGACTCTCTGGTTTTATCTTGTATATATGGTGAATTTTCAGATATCTGACAAATTAAATAATAGACCTAAAATTAAAGTCATTTTAACCTCTGCCTTTTATTGGAATTTAAGGTAAGAACTAGACCAGGACTTTTGGTTCTATGATAGGATTATGATTTTAGGGAGCACTAGTAGAGCAGTTGCCTTGTAAATGTCTTCACAGTGCCTGAAAATATTTTCTTGTGTGATCAGAATTGTAGCTGTTATTTAAATGAATGGTGCTCAACTGTGTGTGTTTGCCCCCACTGAATATGAGGCAATGTCTGGGTTGTCATAGCTAGTAGGTGCTAATGGCATCATACATAGACACACTATTACCCATCCTATAGTACAAGATGTATACTACCTACATTGATACACATTCATCAAACAGTTCTCCTGCCTTAAGAGTCATTCATTCCAAACTTAGAAATGCCTTTAAATTCATAAATAAGTGAACACAATCTTAACATCATGAAACTACTTAACATTTTTTTCTTTCAATTACCATTGTCTTCCACCAAACATGGATTCAGTAATTCTATTTTCAATTCTGAAATAGTTTTCTTAATTTCGCACTGTACATTCAATAACAGCCACAATGAAAGACCACTTGTTTCCATATCTTGGAGTTCATTTTGCTTAGCATCATCTTATATGATCATATGTACATAGTCATTGAGCTATTGTGATCCTCTGCTAGGATTATTGTAGGCATATAATAAACTTCCCACTTATGATGTTCTTTGAGCTTGAAAAGGCACAGTTTATTTGAGTCAATGTTTTTTTTGTTGTTTTTTTTTGACTAGTCCTGGGCCTTGGACTCAGGGCCTGAGCACTCTTGCTGGCTTCTTTTTGCTCAAGGCTAGCCCTCTGCCACTTGAGCCACAGCGCCACTACTGGCCATTTTCTGTATGTGTGGTGCTGGGGAATTGAACCCAGGGCCTCATGTATATGAGGCAAGCTCTTGCCACTAGGCCATATCCCCAGCCCAAGTCAATGGTATTTTGTATGGAAAATTAAAATAGCCAAAAGAGAAATAATTTGGAAATGACACATCCCTTTCTACATGAGAATCAATGCAATCAGAAGTTGTGGAACAGGCCACATGTGGGTGACTGCCACAGAAGGAAGTCAGGAAGCCAGGAGGCAGCATGACAATGAGAAGCTCAAGGAGAGTAGACTAAGGAAGTCAAAGAATAAGACACCTACTTTTGCCTAATTTCAAAATTATGCCAAAAAGCTCTGAGTATAACCCACTGTAAGTACCTGAATTTCTACATATGACTTTTGATTTTTTGCTTTACTCTAGTTCAGTTTCACATGATCTGTGATTTTTAAAAATAGCCACTGAACAAGGAAGAACAAGAGTAAAGATACTGAGAGATTAATAGATTGGCTGGCAAACTATTTTATAGATACTTGGATTCAGTAGTCTGAATAATTCATAAATTGCATTATCACTAACTTCTACTCTATAATATGGATGTGAGTCAAAGCTTAAAATTAAACTATCACTGTGTGTGTGTGTGTGTGTGTGTGTGTGTGTGTGTGTGTGTGTGTCTGTGTACTTGGGGCTAATCTGAGGACCTTGTATTCTTGCTTGGCTTTTGGGTTCAAAGCTTATGTTCTACTACTTGAATCATAGACCCACCACTGGATTTTAGCTATTTAATCGTAAATAAGAGTCTTGTAGGTTTTTCTGTTCCAACTGGATTCAAATTTTTAGATCTCAGCCTCCCGTGTAGCTAGGATTATAGATGTAAGCCACTGGTGTTCAACAAACTATCAGATTTTTTGTAAAGCATTTCCTAATGTGTTTTTCCCCCTACTTTCATTTTTCCAACATGAGAATTCTATTACTTTTGAACTTATTTTAAATATTAAAGATGCTATGGAATACTAATACATTCAGAGTAAATTTTGTTGAAGTAACATCCTGCAAATTTAGATCTATCTAACCCTACTAATTACCTGGCAAATAATGCAAAAATCTAGAAGTTTAAAACACTGAACTTTTCTAGTCTCACATAGTTTGTGAGACTCAGGGATCTGAGGACACATTAACTGGATCAAACTGGTTCAGTGTTTATAGTCCCCAAAGACCAGACTGGTTGGAGAATCCACTTCAAACTTATTTAATTAGTATGGGCCTCTGCCCATACTTTAATTTCTCTCCATGTGGGCCTCTCCATATCCTTCCAATACTATAGCTCCCCCTAGAACAAGAGAAGAGATGATATATGATAGATAGATGACAGATAGACAGACAGACAGATAGACAGACTGAGAGACCCTCAAGACAAAAAGTAAAATGGAGAACATTGTGTCTTTAATCATTTACTGTCTGGATTGACATTTTGTCATGTTCTATTGGTTATTTGAATCACCAGTGCTAGAAAACAGGAAGAGTCTCTCTGTATTAGGTATAACTATGAGGAGGCAGAGACCATTGGACTATCTCAACAGTGATTATATAACTCAGTCCATTCCATTTAGTTGCTTATATGTAACAATAGAAAATAAGCTTTGAAAATAGCAATTTAAAAGCAATAGCAGCATACTTTGTTTCGAAAAAAGCTGAATCTTTATTCCAAAAGATCTATGTTGAAGCTATACGGCTTGTGAATAATAATTGTTTAAAGGATACAGGCAAACATATTTTAGATTTTGCCAGTTTGTATATTATATCGTGATATTTCTGTGCTGTTCATTTAGAGTTCTGTTTAGTCTGTTGTGAGATGCCAACTTTTGGGTTTTTGCTGACATAAATATGATTCTGAACATGAATTAGGGCTGATATAATTTCTGTTCTCCCTTTCCAGACTACACAGCCAGAACTGAATTCTGATCTCAGATGCCTCATTTATGAAATAGATACATACTAGGTCTTATCTAGTATGATAATTTGATGCCTCAATGCCTTGATGTACAAACTAGCACCCTTCCAGACCCACAATACAAACACAAGAAGTAGCAAACATAATTATGAACATCAACAGGGTGCCATGGCTCACATCTGTAATCCTAGCTCCTCCTGTGATCTGAGGATTGTGGTTCAAATTCACCCCAGGCAGGAAAGTCCTTGGGGCTCTTATCTCGAATTAACCACCAGAAAACTGGAAGTGACTGTGTCTTAAAGTGATAGAGCACTAGCCTTGAATTAAAGAATTCAGGGACAGTGCCTATGTCCAGTGTTCAAGCCCCATAACCAACTATATATATATGTATATGTATATATATATATAATTATTATTATTGCGAATATCAGCTCTCAATGTAGCCTTCTTTAACTGGATGTATGATTATTAAGAAGCTAGGAGATGAAGAGGACATTGAAGTATAGCTTATATAAATGAAATAAAATTGGACTATGTAAAAAATATATAAATAGATAAATAGATAAATAAAGATATAAATAGATAAATTTTATGCATATGTGTGTATCTGTGTGTGTGGGGGATACTGATTCATTGTCTCAAAACAATGCCTCTTACTGTGTGGCTTGTAAAGAAAAACATGAGAAAGCCACTAACTAACCTGACCTTATTATTAATTATTAATTACTATTATTAGTGGTAGTAGTTCAAATAGTTGTTCCAAGATGTGTCAATTCAACATACCAGTTTATGGGTACAATGCATCTTGTATAGTATCACTTGACTTTCTTATATATTTGTTTTCTCCTGAGAGCACTAATTCATTCTTTTCTAGTAATAATGTCCCTGAGTATTTTTGGAATATTTTAATGTCTTTGTGTTAGTGAATCCTTTCTTGTTTTAAGCCATTTAAAGATGAAATGCCAGTGCTTGTAGAGCCCTAATGTTCGGTGTTACACCATTAGACATGCCCCAAATGAGGACATGGGCCACTGCATCCTGCCTAATAGCCTGGTGCTTCCAGATGCACTGATATTGAGAGTCAAGAAGTACAGAAATCTCAAGGGACTCCTCATTTGACATATTTTAGATATCAAGCATCCACTGGGACTTTTCAGTTGTGGGATTAAATAAAGAATCACTAAACTCCTGAGGTTTAAATAAATTGAAACAGGAGTCTCTGTTAACAGAACTCTTGCTTCTCACGAGGATGAGCATCACTTGAGGCCTTTCATTAGCCTGTGCCAAGATTTTGGGTATTAAACCATACAAATAAATGTTTTTTTAAATTATTTTCATGTCATAAAGTCATTTCATGAAGTTCTTCAACTTCAGTATATCAATATATGCAATAATTTGTTAGAACAACAACAAAAACTCTAAGCACTTGCAAGATACGTACTTGGTTCTTATCATCTTAGGGGAAATAGTAAATATTTTATACTTTATGTTCTTTGAAATTAGACAGTTGTATTGACAATAATCTTCCAGAGTAGATTGCCCCCATCTCTCATGCAAGCCCTCCAACCCCACCCTGCATTCTCATCTTAGTTTTGTGAAGGCAGGAACTTGCCCACTGAAGCTATGCCATTAAGCTAATGCAAACCTTTACACACAACCTAGTAATTCAAGTGACACAATTAGCACCGATTGCACAGAGATTTCTTCGCACTTAGTAGTTACAAAATCTGTAGAAACCAGCAAATATGTGTGTTTATCACAAGTGGCTTTCTGATGTTATATTAAAAATACAATAAAATGTTGTTTTTTTAGACTTTCTGGTCACTGTAGCACATAGATATGCTGAAATAACGTTGCAAGAGAAGATGCCTGTTATACTTTAGAATGAAGATTCAGAAACTCTTTAGCATCAGAGAGAGAATGTAAGGTCAGGGATGTACAATATGCTGTATTTGCATGGCTACTGTTCATGAAATAGTTTTATCCTAACTTGTAAACTTCTTTGAAGTAGATGTTTGTGTATTCACTTTACAAAGGATGAAACTAGGCTCAGATGATTGAAGTGATTTACCCATAGTCATAATGGTAAGAAAGCTAAGCATCTCAAAACAAGCCACCTAATAGAATTTTTACTGTTCCACACTCTCTCACACTTCTATGACTATGAGCATTTGAACCTATTTTTTTCTTATTTGAAATTTGTTTTACTTTTCCATGTAGGTGTACTTATGTGCTTTTTTTTATCCAGTTTATTAGCCAGTCATACTATGATACACGTATATTCTATGACTATTTTCTAGATGCAGAGGATGAAGAACAGAAAGGAAAAAAAAACAATATACTCAAAAAACCCATATCAGGGTCCATTGTCAGCCTTGGGCTGTCAGAGTTCAGAGTGCTATTCTTTCTCACACATTGCTTTCAATATACTGCTTCTCCTGTGGCTATCAACTGAGACATGGCAAAAGAAATAATACAGTAGCTCATACTAATTGTTCGTGGCCTTCTCAGTGAGGACTATAGAGGCAGTTATAACAGGGAATTCATATGGTTAGTAAGTTCTTAAACTCCTTTTCTTTTCCAGCCACACCAAACTAACGTTTGTATACCACTTGATGGATGGCCAAATATTTTGACACTCATTATTTACTTTACTCATTACAACAAACTTCTGAAGGTAGTGGACACAGATATAGTCAGCAAGATGCTTTTCCTCATGAAAAAAGTTTATCTCACAGAGTTAAAAAGACCTTAAAATTTACATGGCTGATCTTTTTTAAAAAAACAAATCACTTGGGTCTCCTGATGACACCTCTGGCAGCTCTCCTCAACACCAGGCTAAAGATAGCCCCTCGTGCTGCAAGATTCCACCTGCCTGGGAGACCTCAACAAAACCTTCCTCCACTTGAGAAGAAATCAGGAGGCTGTAAAGATTCATGCCTTTGATGTGAGGCTTTTACAACTGGACAGATAGGCATGGTGTGTATTACCCCAATTGTAAACAAGATAGTTCGGTAGTCATCCACAATTTAACTGTGTTCAGCAAAATTAACAACCAACTTGGATTAAATCTTCTCTGACTCTCCTTTTTGTTCCATT
The DNA here is from genome assembly GCF_023159225.1 of Perognathus longimembris pacificus. Classification (NCBI taxonomy): domain Eukaryota; kingdom Metazoa; phylum Chordata; class Mammalia; order Rodentia; family Heteromyidae; genus Perognathus; species Perognathus longimembris. The sequence continues at coordinate 23,842,896 of NC_063172.1, forward strand.
TAGAGATGAAATAGTTATGAAAAGTGTGAATAAAAACAAGTATGATTTCCTGATGTGAGGGAAAATTTTCACTAAGCTATCAGAGCTTTCACTAGAGCTCCATGTGGTTCTATGCCACAAGAACTCTTAGCCTTAAGTCAAGAATATGAAGGCTCAGTGGAAACCTAGGATCTATAATGCTTGGGCTTATGGATTCCTAATGCAAATGCTTACATTAAAAATAGGTTGTGGTAAGGTTGTGAATGCTGAGTGCAGCAATCCCTGGGGCTTGAGGATGGGGGACAGATATTGGGACATAAAAGAGCCTGGGAAGTCCAGATTTTCCCCTATGACATGTCTGTGCTCAGCCATGTGGAGTTAATAGAGATAAACCTGTGAAACTCTGTATTTTCTCTAGTACCGTGTGGAAAGAGAGTGTCATGGATTTCATAGATTTGTTTATATGCTTCATCATCTTATACAGACTTCATTGCTAATAGTTACTAGGTTATTATGGTGTTGTCTGAGTACATACTGTTTTCTACCTACAGACTAGGCAAGAACTATACCTTTAGCATCTTTATGTCTCTACAATAAAAGGCCTGCTAACACAGAAAATGTATAAAGGCACTCAGTAGATGTTTATTGCATTTATTCCAAATAAGAATTTGACTATATATGTTATATATATATATGTGTATATATATATATATACATGTGTCTAAGCATCTACCTTCTGTACACATGCACGTCTTCTTGCTGATATTTAATCTACTGTTCTATATTACTGTATCTGCTAAATAGACAACATACTTTAAGGGGAAATAATTACACTCTATAACTTTCTTATATATATTCCATATTAATAGAAGACACACCATAGATATATACAAAATATACATGTGTATATTATACATATATGTATTTGTGTTCATTGAATAAGGAAAGCTATTGATTTCTTATATATGTATTCTAATTAAGGATTATATAAAATATATATGCCTTCAAAATTTCTGTCTTTTTACTTTTAGCAGACTTTTGTGTTGAACAAACTACATGCTGTCAAGAATAATACATCAAATTTAGCTTTTAATTAGGTGTAATTTATAGATAGCTCAGCATGTCTTAATTTAGAACATAAATATTTCTAAAAAATGAATAAAGGCCTATTGATTGAGTCATTGAATTTTATTGGTAAACCTCTGTAAAAGCTAATTTTTAGAGTCTGTTCTCTAAGAACAAATTTTCTGCTTGTGTAAGTGCATGTATGAATGCTAGGGTAAATATTTCCTTGATATTTGAATTTATTTGAAAGAATGATAGTGCAATGAACAGAACAAGTATGACACTGGTCTACATGATTACTGAAGATGATATCTCCTTTCTGGTTGAGCAAATGAAAGGAAACACAAATGCTTTTCAGCGAGGGTAATTAATGTGGTCATAAATAGCACATTACTATAGTGGTGAGAAAAGAATAACTCAGCTTCTCATATAAATAATTACATTATATATTTATGCTGGGCTTAGGGAGACCCCAAGGTTCCATTATATATTGATCCAATCATTCTTTTAGTGTGATAGCAGAAAAGAGAATTTTTCATTCTACTTAGAAAAGGAGAGCAAGTATAACAAGGACTTTTGTTTTAAAACATCATTGCTGATAAATAAAGCAATTAGGTATCTTCATTGCTGTTCCAACTAGTGAACAGTCAAACACCATCACAAATATAACAACATAGAGCAAGTCTCAAAAAAAAAATACAATTCTAGCCAAATAAAACAGTTTGGTGGGCAGGTCTGAGCAGGAAACCTCTTCATTGCGAAGCTTGCACTAACTGAGAAGCTAGGCCCAAGTAGCTAAAGAAAGAGATTAGGTTGGCACTAGTGAAACTGACTTTAACATTGACTCAGAATTTAGGATTTGAAACTCCCATCCTGGTGTTTAACTTTCTAGAACTTCTTCCTTCTCATCAGTCTGAGATGGAAACCAGTCATGTTCCAATGGGCTACTGTAAAGGAAAATGGAAGGAAGTATCTAAAGACCACATTTAGCTGGCTTTCTGGTACACAGGAAGTGTTTAGTGGTCACTGGTTATTGTTATAGGATTTCTACTCTGCCTTCCCTTTTAAGGGAGACCACCTGTAATGGAATGTTTTTTTTTTTCTTTTTGTCTTTCTTTATAAAAAATCAGCAATTTAGTGGTGGTGGTTTGGGAGCCACAAGAGGAGGAAATTTCACCTAGACAATGATTCCATCCCTAGATGGCCACACCAGTTTCAAAGAAACCACCCAACTCTGCCAGATGTGCATCAGTTTTTGACTATGAATTTAAAGGCACTCTAAGCATATCTTTTCCTTTAGTGTATCTTCTGCATATAAAAACAATGTCTCATTTTCTTAAAGAAAATAGATATTCCCAAACCATTTCAAGAAAAATACACAATTCACCTCTATTTCCTTCAGCCAGAGATGGGTACTGATCCCAATTGAGTGTTTCTTTCCCTTTTTCCAATGCATATACTTACCATAATTGAGAATATACTAAATATATCAGACAGTATACTGCTTATTATGTTGAGCAGAAAGGGCCTCTTCTTTAAGTCCATGGTATTTTTTTAGTCAATGTATACCATAACATCTAGAATACAGAGTCTTTTCAAGAGAAAGCTGCCTATGAAGTTGGGAGGGCTGTCTTTATAATTGTGGTTATGGTTATTTTAAACCCTTAATGTAGTAATTTATGTTTGAGAAGAACTATAGAATCAATCTTTAGTTCTGGTAACTTGTTTCTCTTTCTTTCTCAACCCTTAATTGCTCTCTCTGGGAAATAGCTATTTGCCAAAAATAAAAATATTCATTCAGATTCTTGAGATACAGTCTTTAAATGGGGAAGATTCATCATACAGCTTTCTTTCAGCAACTTAGGGAAGAAGCCCCGAGGGCTTTGTAAGAGTCTGAGAAATAATTTGTTCCTTCTGTGTCTGAGCTAGAACTCAGGGTAAAAGGAGTAGAATAGACTGTGGGCTTTTCAAAAATGAGCCAGGCCTTGAGCTACAACAATGTTTTATTAGCAGTTTAAATTACTAAACCTAAGTCAGTCATGTAATTTAGAATAAAGGTACATTGCTAATATGTGTGTCAGAAACATGACATTGATTTAAAACTGAAATGGTTGAAGAACCCACTCAATAAGCTAACATTTTGGTACATTTTGAAAATATACTACACTATATGAGCTATTATTTTGGGTGCAGATCCATGTAGCAAAATTCCACACCAATGTCAGGATTAAGATTAATTCAAGTTAGATGTATGATGTCTATTTAATATAGGTGGTAGTTTTACAGTCCATCTCTCAGGACATGATTAATAATTTTTTAAAAATTCACTTTAATAAAAAGAGGCAAAGTTTTCAGATTTCTGAAAGTATCTGCAGCAGTAGGAGAAATTATTTTCAATTGCTCATATTAGTTTAGATCTCATATGGTACTATAGGTTACACTGGAAGTTTGAGCTCTGCCTAGTCGTGCATGATAGAAATCAAGCATCACTGGGACACCAGAGGTCTTTCTTAAAGAAGAAACAATGTCCAGCACCTCAGTCCCAGGATCAATGTGAGGGTAAAATAAGGGTTTTCCTTCACTTATAAGGTGTCGGCAATCATTTTCCTTCTCTTACTCTTTGAGTGACTATTTCTATGCTAGGAATTCTTCCAAGGAAAACTTAAATAAGAACTACTCAGAAATAGTATTCAAGAAACATTTGTTGGACCTCACACATAATGCATTGGAATGTTTCTTATACAGTGACATTGACAGGTTTATGCCTCTGCAAACTTATTGTGGGTTCTGGTGAGCAATCCCATATTGTAGGAGAAAGCACATGTGTGCGCGCACACACACATATTTATCATTTATGTTGTCTGTTTCATTTGAAGAAAGAAATATGTATAACCCCATAAATTCATGAGGCATTATAGGAGAGAAATATGATGAATAGTTTTATTTGAAGAAGAGATGAAGCATTCATGGTAAGGTGAAAACCCAAAAGTAAGAATGTTGATTGTATTGGGATGAAGTTTGACTTCAAGAGCTAATACCTGGCAATGTCATGTGAAATGCCAGATTAAAATAGTGGTTACTGAAAAAAATCTCAGAATCATTTAGATATTAGTATTTTTAAATGTTGATTATTGAGCTTGCTAAGTCATCTACCAAGTGTGTAAATCTCTCTGACCTGTACTATAAAGTTTCTTCTAATGCAGAATTTCTTTTAAAGTTCATTATCATAATAGATGACATTAAAAAAAAAAACGTAGTTTCTGGCAGATAATTCTTAGAAGACTTACTCTTGGAGAAACTCTTACCCCATTAATCACTTACAACCTACTGTCGGCAGAGGTATTCTGTAGTTCTGTTGACAAGTTTCTTTTCTTTTTCTTTTATTTTCTTCAAACCAAGTCAGAATGAATTTTGTGTAGCATGCAAAGGCTTCATTTGTGTATACAAGGTAAATAAGAAACTAAAAAGTGTTTAAAGAAGACATTTTTATAATTTTCTTCTTGAAGCAATATCTTTTTTTTTTTTTTTTTTTTTGGCCAGTCCTGGGGCTTGGACTCAGGGCCTGAGCTCTGTCCCTGGCTTCTTTTTGCTCAAGGCTAGCACTCTGCCACTTGAGCCATAGCGCCACTTCTGGCCATTTTCTGTATATGTGGTGCTGGGGAATCGAACCCAGGGCCTCATGTATATGAGGCAGGCACTCCCATATCCCCAGTCCCGCAATATCTTATCTTAAAATGATCACTTTCAAGTTGCTTTGTGGTTCTTTCATTTTTATTCATCTAAGTGTAAACGTTATTAGACAGAATACTAGATCTTCCTATAATAGTTGGTCAGGCATTACCGCTACTAATTAAATTTTATGTTAAATATATCTAATTTATATAAAATGATACTTTGTTAATTTAACATAGATCTTTAACAAAAGAAACTGCAGTTAAATGAACAGAACCAGAAAATATGAATGTATAACTGATGCACACAGGCTTGGAATATGAGAATATACTGAGCAAAAGCATAATTGTGTATAACTAAACTATACTTGCATATATATGCATGTATAAATATAAGCAAATACAGCATACATGCATATATATATATTTACAACTGAGCTTCTAAAATCTGCTCACTATATTTAGAAATGCAGCAAAGAACCCAGGAATTATCTTCCTAAACTTTTGTTGTGAATCTCAAATTAAAATTCCAACATCATACCCTTGCCCTGCATTTGTGGCCTCAGTGGCATGCCCTGCTTCTAATTTATCTCTTGATTTTTTGAGACAAACATTCCAGGAGCTAGGCAAGAAAGTCTGTTTCACTTACAAACAAAATTACTTGTATTACATTATAACCTTTCTAGTATCCTTTCTTATTTCTTAAGATTTTCAGACATTATATATAATATATATTACATATACTATATTATCTTAGGGAGACACAAGAAATGCTCACTTTTTCTTCCTTCTGTATTCATTTGTGATTACTCCTGGGAAGACTTCTTTTTGTATATGTATATACACATATACACACAATATATATACTATATTATATATACGATATACATATTATATTATATAATACATGTAATATCATATATAATTAACATTATATAATATTAAATATAATATTACATGTATTATATAATATAGTATGTATATTGTACTATGTATAAAAATATTATATATAATATATAATATTAGAGAGAGAGAGAGGGAGAGTTGGTCACGGAGCTTCATTCCAGGGCCTGGGCACTGTCTCTGAGCTCCTTTGCTCAAGGCTACCACTCTAAGCCACAGTGCTACTCGGTTTTCTGGTGGTTAGTTGGAGATAAAAGTCTCACAGATTTTCCTGCCTGGGCTGACTTTGAACCATGATTATCACATCTCAGCCTCCTGAGTAGCTTGGATTGCAGATGTGAGCCACCAGCGCTCAGGCCAGATAGCCATACCTTCATTCCAGTATTTGCAAGATGCTTATATGATTTAACAGTCTCAATGATGGGGACAGAATTTATTCTCCTTTTGATTTTACATGTGACAGCAGTTAACACAGATTTTTAAATGCATTTCTTGGATTTGTGTCATTTAAATAATTACTCATAGTAAAGGTGTTTGCAGAAAGAAAAGTGAGGATGTATATCTTTAGTATTACAATCTAGTAGTATTTCATCATTTAAACTGGTCCCATTTCACTCAAAATTAATAGTTGCTAAGCTGGGCACTGATGATTCATGCCTGCATTTCTAGCTATTCGGGAGGCTGAGATCTGAGGATTGAGATTTAAAGGCAGCTGAGTAGAAAATTCTAGGAGACTATTATATCCAATTAGCTAGCAAAAAGACAGAAGTAGAAGTGTGGCTCAAGTGTTAGAGAACCAGCCTTGGGTGAAAAAGTTAAGTGACAGTAAGGCTTAGGCCCTAAGTTCAAGCACTACTACCATAGTACCAGAATAAAAAATTAATAATTTTTAATATGATATTTTTACAGAAACAAATATAAAACTACAAATGGAGGCTATCAATGTTTTCATGCACTAACACAGTTGTTCATGCCTTACTTTTACTTACCTAATCAGCACTAAGGATCCACTATCCAGTCAGCAATAGGAAGTGGTATCATATTAGACAGTGTTTGCTATTAAGGAAATAGTAGATACTGGAGTGATGGGCAATGCTATTTTGACAAGTAAAGCAAAGGAAGGGTATTATAGAGAGAGAGGATGCACCAAAGGGTTTTTCAGAGGAGGAAGAGGAAGAAGAGGGGAGGCTTGAAATCAATTTTGAAAAAATATGACTTACTGTAGATAAGGGAGATTAAGGTGTACCAGAAGCATTGAATACAAAGTATCAGGAAGAGAAACACAGAAAGAAAATGTGGTGCGTGTTTGGTGGAACAAGATTGATCTGTTTATTTGGTGTGTCTGGAGCGTTGGATCCAGAATGGAGAGAAATATAAAATCCAAATTGTCAAGAATTTTCTATAATGGTTGAGAAAGGCCTGAAAGAGCTTAAGTAATGAAACAAAAGGACAAGTTTTTGCTTTACATAGATCCCTTGGTTACACCCTGGATGATGGATTGGAGGAAGCAAGTCTGGAGTCAAGATACCGATTGAGAGGCTATTAAGAAATCCAGGAGAGAAAAATGATGAGTCTGACCTAAGTCTGAGGATAAAGGGATATAGTAGAGAGAAAAGGAATGGGGGAGAGGGACCTACCTCGGTAATTACAAGAGACTGAATGTGAAAAATGATATGGAAAAATTGTAAAGATTATTTGTTGTGGGAATAGATGGGTAACGTAACAACAATAACAAGCAAGCCAGGTTTTGTGGGAAAAGACAAGGAATATATTTTAGACAGAATGATGGGTGAGGATTAAGAGATTCAGAGATTCTGGCACTTTATCTTAAAACAGATATGCCTGCAGTAGAGATATGATCCATCATTTTTTCTACTGTATCTCTGACATTACCTCTTTTTGCCATTAAAGATATAAATGACATATTTTATAGATAGAGATACATGCATACACTTGGGTTTCTTTTTATAGGTTTCTAATTTTTCTAGTAAATTATATTAAAATTTAGCAGATTCCTATATTTTATAAAGAAAGTTTTGCTCTTTTCAAGTGAAAACACTTTCATTGGCATACATTACTTCTAAGATGAGAGTTCAAGTGTGACATTTCCCCATGTATATACAATGTATCCCATTATATATCCCTTTCAAACTCATTCTGTCACTTTCCCTCATCCACTTCCCCTTCTTAAAACCATATCAACATGTTTCATTGTTTTATTTTCATGTATGCATATAATGACTTTGACCACATTAATCCTGTTCCATCTCTTTAGCATTCCTGACTCTTGCTGGTACCTCCCACACACATTAAAAAAAAGTCTATTTTACTTTCCTATTATCCACTTATTTCAGTATGTATTACATGTAGGAAAGGATTTCACTGTGGTCTTTTACAGTGTATACATTGTTTTTTGATCAGAAAATTTCCCTATACCCCCAACCTCCTTTTGGTCATCAGCTTTTTTTGAGATACTTCATGACATCTCCATACTATAGAGCACAGAAAAATAGAATTTCAGAACATCATGTTGAAACAGGTATGCCAAGCTCAAGAAGCCAAATACATGTTTTCTGTATGTGAAGGCTAGATTTAAAAGGAGACACACACACACACACACACGTGAAATATGATTTGAAGAATTAAATTAGGGAGCAAAGAGTGTGAGAGCAAGGAGAAGGCAAAACATCATAAAGTTTTAAAATCAAGAGATAAGAAAGTTTTGGAATATGTCAGAAATAACTAAATCCAGTTTTGTGTTTGTTTGCTTATTTTTTAATTTCTTAAATGCAGATGTGAAACCCAACTTGCTTAAATAACTTGTTCAAGTTGAAGTAGTAAACCAATGACAGCTCTTGGACTAAATTCCAGATATCTTCTTATACACCAACTCCTTTTTAAAATATGTAGAGCAAAGTCTTAAGCAGACCCCATGTCTGCTTAAGACCCCATGTCTCATGACTGACATTTTCCTGGTATGAGTAGGTGGATGTAGAAGGAGGTGCTCGGGTAGGAAAATGTGCTTTGTCACAGGACATATTTCATTTGTTTATACAAAGAGAGAATGGCTTTTTTGGACCCTGGCCAACTCTGGGGCACTGTATGTGACTTTAGCTTCTGTTCACACACACAAAACTGGTTACACTAAAAAGTCATAACCAAGAAATAGGATTTCAAAAGAATTTGTTTATTTGGGATTTTCAAAGTTACCCTTGAATTCTTCCTTATTCTTCAACCAAGGTGTTGCTACTGCTTCTTTGAGAGGGATGAAAATTTTTTCTACTTACATTTTTAATATCAGTAGCTGGAAATATTTCTCATCAAGCAGAAATAAGAGTGTGTAGAAGATTCCATAACAGCATCTGTCCATGTTTATGTGTATCTCCTGCTGAATTCAACACTATACTACCTGTCCTATGTTTAGTCCATAGTACATATTCATCACAGCATACTTAGACTAAAAAAAAGTTACATGGACTATAATAAGCCTGGAGTTTGGTTCTAGTTTTGTCACTCAGTGTGGTCACATGTAAAGAAGGATAAAATAAAAGGGTTTCTGAGACAAAATGATTAAGGGGCACCTGGTGGGCATTAATGTTAAGAAGCCAAGTTAGGGTCCAAAAAGGGAAGTAAAGATCTGTAAAGTTGATAGAGAATGAATGACTATTGTGAAAGGGGAGCTCACAAATCAGGAGCCAGCAGACATAAAGCCAGTAGGAGAAACTGGGGAATTAGATAAGCAATGTAAGTTTGGCCAAGAATATGGGCAGCCATTGTTATTGTCTGATGTAAGTCTTAAGTTTTCCCACACACTGACTGACCATGACCTGGTATCTGACATTATTAACTGTTTCACCTTGCCTTGTGCACCTTCTCTAAATCTCAGTCACTATGTCTATAAAATGAGGTTTTTAGAGCCCATCATATTTAATGTATCTTTCAGCTCTCCTATACTAATGGCTTCAGATACTAACATGATTCATGTCATGGACAAAGGTATAGGAACTGTTTCAAATGTTATCCAAGTAGATCTATTACATAAAAAAGATAATTCAAGTTTTCCATTTGGTAAAAGGTATAGTTTATTGAGAGACCTAATACTAGAAATTCCTGAAAATAATATACTGGGCTTGCCTCTGCCATCTCCTTTTTATAACATTGTAAACCCAGATATTGTTGCAGTTTCAATATTGCCACTGATTTATGAAGCAAAGACATTAGACAAAAACCATCAACCTTTAAGAGATTTTTTTGCGTTGCTTTACCTTCTTATTGCTTTCCCATATTTACCCCTTTGCTTTATTTCATGGTTATTTTTCCATAACTGAGTAATACCATATGCATCAAGATTCAATGAGGTCCCCTTAATCTACAACATATTTCAAGCCAAAGGGCCTTTGTCAATTTTTATAGGGTTTAAAACATTGTTTTCTTAAGAATTACATGGGGAAATTACATTCTCTGTGCTTGAAGATATGCTCTGGTTTAAGGTTCCCTTCAAGTGATCTCTTAAAGTCAAATGACAGAGAGGACATTTCACAAGCAAGACATGTCATAAACTCATGCTGAGTTTGTTTCTCTAGTAAGAAAGTGTTCCACAAACTGTCACACAATGAAAAGTCATAGCGTTTCTTCTCTCCTAGTCACTCACTGGGCCCTAGACAGAGGCAAACAATTTATGAATGAACTACAGATGGCCTATAATCTTAACTTCTTCAAAACATTTTTCATTGTCTATTTAATACTACAACTTGTCATACTGTTGGCCAGATATATTCTTTCTCATCACCTATAACATTTCCCAGGATATTATACCCATCTATCAAGGTACAAATATTTAATTTAAAAAAAATCTGAAAACCGTCTATCTTTGAGCATGTTTCCTTTCATCTTTTTTGCGTTGCCTAGTCCCCAAATGAAGACTGTGTGTGTCAGAATTTGTTTGCTAAACTGGTAGCTGTATGCTGCTGCTTCGTGGGTAGTTTTCCTTTAGGATAGAGCATAGCCTGCTGGGAAATCTAGCCTCTTTCAAAGCAATGTACCAGCTCAGCTACTAACACACTGCACAACCTAGACAACTTATTGACCTTCCTAAAGCCTCTGCTTCCATATGAGTGAAATAAGAAAAATAATATGTATGGTACTTAGATTATTGTAAAATTTCAAAAAAAAACCCTACATATTTACAGAACCTGGTAAACACACACACACACACACACACACACACACACACACACACACATCAAGCCTTAGTGGAAGTTGAGCCTGGTGTTGCTATTCTATTTTTATATTTTACAGTTGTTTACAAAAATATACAATGGGTAGAACAAAGCTAACGAATGTTATGAAGATTGTATTAAGAGGGTTGGCACAGTAATCTCTACACATACCTTATCCTCTCATCTCACGCCAGAGCATCTTGGTCTCCCATATAAGTGAAGCTGAGTACATGCAATGACCTCCCATTGCTTCTTCCTTTTCAGAAAGGGATAAAGAAATGAAAAGTTTTGAGCTGACTACAAATAAAACCAATCAGTTATTGAATTAAGCAGTGAGTCATCTTATCCAACAAGAGCACAGTAATCACAACGTGGAGGCGAGTGAACAATTGAAGTCAAGTCCTTTCTCTGATTTCTATTAGCCCACCTGAGGACTCAATTTCTTAACCTGTGCATAGAGCCATTTCTCCCTTTGTGGGGTGGGTAGAAGATGAAGCTAGATGATGTATACAAATACACTTTGTAAATACTAAATCACTTCATAATGTTAATGCAATTTCCTTAATTAAAAAAATCATCATTTCTTGTGGGTGGTTATGGTTTGGGGGTTTGTTTGTTTGCTTTGTTTAAGTGGTTCTGGAGATCAAACCTGGGGCTTTGTGTATATTAGACAAGTGTTCTACCACCGAACTACATCCCCAGATACAAATTACCATTTTTTGTAGAGCTGTGGAAGCTGATGCCTATACTCCTACGTATTTAGGAGGTTGAGATCTGATGATCAAAGTTCAATGCCAGGATGGGCAAAAAACAGTGTAAGATTCTTATGTCCAATTAACCACCAAAAGGCAGGAAATAGAGGTGTGACTTAACTGGGAGAGCACCAGAGTGGAGTGAAAAAGGGGCAGCAGCCAGATCCTGAGTTCAAGCCCCAGTGTTAGCACAAATTAAAAAATATCATCTTTTATTAATTTTTGTAATTTCAAAGCAATCCTATATCTTCTTCTTAGTCTTTTGGCTCAGTACTGGAGTCAGATACATAGAGTATAGTCAAATAATTTCTTTACTGAAATTCCAAGTCTTCCACTTATAACTCATTGGCTTTTGTGGTCAGCAACTTCTCACTTGAAAGGTTACCTATCAGATGTTGATAGAATATTAAATCTTGAGCTAGGCATCATTTTCTGTAAATGTACTTTAAAATAAGTAGGAAATATATGAAGACAATCACTTTCGTAACAAACTTTTTGTGGACTTGGAGGATCAGTTGTGTCAAGATGGATTTCACAGTTATACATCTACCCAAGAATGTTTAGAGATAAGATGAAAGCAGACCTTCATATTAATCACACGCTGTATATTTGACTTTCTGCCTCCCTTCTCAGCCTTTAAATCAACTACATCTGCCTCCTGCTACTTAAAAGCACCATTACCTTTTGCATTATAAAGCAGTTGCAAGTAGACAAAGCTACCCCCATTTGATTAAAAACTAATTAACTAGACATAGCCATGCTACTCATCATGGCAGCTTACAGAAGAAATTCAGTAGGTTGGAGAGCTACTTTATGTTGGCAACCAGGTCAATACATCTGTGAGGCTCTGTGATGAATGGCTGTGATGAATGCTGACATGAAACAGTGATTTGGCTTTGCTGAGGTTAACTTCTACAGTTGAAAAGAAAAGCTCAATAGTACAGAACGGTCAACATCTGCAATGTAAGTAAGCTAAGAATCTAAAGCAAAACAGCTGAGCTTTCCTGAAGCCTGCCTATGACATGGCTGTCCTCCCAAACCAAGGCAAGCTCGGAGAACTGACTTCCACTGATGAACTGCATAAGCCATTGGTCTGTAATTATCAATTTTCATGTATAATGATCAGATTAAGAACTGGGGTTTACTGATAAGTGAATTTTCTTCCAGATGTATGATCTACATAGAAAGCCAAATCATTCTTGAAATACCTTGGTAAACAAGAAATCTAACCTGTCAGTGTAAGTTTGATGGGCTAAGTTAGTGTCACTCAAAGAAAAATTATTTCCATTGGTGAAAAAATTTATAAGGAAGTTTTATAACATTGGAAATTAGAGCACAGCTTTCTTTATTGAGATAGTCTTGTCCATAGGTGTAGTTCACGGAACAAAATAATGTAATTCATGACATAGATAACTTGGGTTCTGGCACAAGCTCCTTATTGCATGGTTGTTTACAAATATTTTTACACTGACAACTCTATGGACCACACTTTAGGAAGTACTTTTTTTTTGCCTGAATCAGAATTATGTTGGACCATTTTTAAATTCATAGTTTCCTACTATAACTCCTTGAAATTTTCGGGAATTCAGCTCCTCCATCTGTGTTTTGAAATTCTCCCCGGGTACCCAGGTAGATTTTTGTTTTGTTTGTCTTTGTTTCTGTTTTTTTTTTATTTTTTTTATTTTTTTGTACTAGTACTAGGGTTTGAATTCAAGGCTTAGGTGCTGTCCTTTAGCTGTTTTTTTTTTTTCCTGAAGGTTGGCATTCTACCACTTGGGCTCTAGCCTATCTCTGGTTTTGGCTGGTCTCCTAGAGATGAGCATTTCATAGACTTTGCTGCGCAGGCTGACATTGAGCTGTTTCTTTCATTCAGCTTTGTGTGTAGCTAGGATCTTAATATCTCATCCTCCTGATACATTAGACATTAGACATGAGACATCAGTGCCTGGATTTCCATGTAATTTTGATGAACAATCAAGGACTAGGAGCTGCACCTGTGCATGCGTGCACGCACACTCACACACACAAAGGCGCTCACACACACACATACACACACAAAATGCACAGGATAACTAGGTAGTGCTCAGCTGAATAGACTAATGGTTAAGAATTTGATTTTGGAGTGGGACTTGAGTTCTTGTGAAACATAGTAAGTAATTGATGTCAGCTGTAGATGGCAGATCCTACCTTTGTAATGGAACAGTGTCTCTCATTCTCCAGGGTTTATATATTCATAAATAGTTTCAAATTCCCCGAACAAGCAGGCAATGTACTGCTAATAGCTGCTTGCCTGAAGTTTCTTTAGTCAAACATCTATCAAATGTGATAATTCAAAGGCTTTTGTTGCAAAGTTAATAAAACATAAATCAATGTGACTGACGGGAAAAGGAAGAAAAACTTGCTCGCTAAGTACAGATTATTATATCATGTAATTTACAATTGAATGTCCAATAGCTGATCTGACTAAAACCATACCTGCTTCAAGGTACTCAAAATGTATAATTTTCCCTATATTTCTTGGCTATATTTATTCTGAAAAGAAAAAATATATTATTTCCCAAAGTTAAGGGTGCGATTACGACAAAGGGGACATATATGGAGTTCAAAATGACATTTAGTTACTATCTTGACTTAGCTTCTTATTTTCTACCATTCCCTTGTTTAAATATATGAATTCAACTTTAACATAAATGTCAGACATAAATGACTTATAATTTGTTAATATAAATTCCCAATAGTTCTTCTGATCTATTTTGTACTTGTTTTAAAATGGACTATTGAGGATTAAATTCCTCTCCCTCTGTACTGCTCTTCTAATTTGTGACTCAGAGTGGAAAAGGTTTGTCTTACACTGACCAAGAACAAATTCAGATGTATTCACAACAGTATAAGTTTGATTCTAAACTTTCAGTTCTATAACTTTGGCAGATTCCTGTTTGGTAAGTAGAACTCTAAGCCAGGGATGATGTTAGAAGCTCAACTGCCAAAGTTTCACAAAGGGGACTACACATTTAGACTCTATTTATTACCTGACAATAGTGATATTGTGGATGATAAGAATCATGGATGCATTATGGTTCACTCAATCAGTAAAAATCACGTAGCTCTTAATGACTTGGAACTCAGCTTGCTAAGCACGACTTGGCAGAGCAATCAAGTGGTTAAAAGTGTTGGTATGAAAGCTGAGGACTTGAGCTACTCAAGTCCAAGTCTGGCTGTTTTTGTGGTGTGTGGCCTTGGATCTAACTTCTCTGGGATGTGATTTCCTCATATATGTAATTGAGTAATAAAACGTAGTCCACTCGCAGTGGGGAAGAATTGAGTGAGCTGATGGGGGTGGGGAGGGGACTGCTTCTGCATTTATCAAGCAATGCATAGGCACAACTTTATTCTCCCAGGTGCCTGACAAGCTTCGCCTTAGACAGTCAGTTAATAATTCTTCTTGGCCCCTCTGGTACTATTCATTTTTATTACCATGGTGTTCTCTTAAGATGGCATCATAAAGGAATCAGTGTTACTCAAGGCGAGAAGGGGAAGCTATGCTTTATGAACTGAATTTTCAATGCTCAGTTTTGAGCTCTCAAAAGAGCAAGCTCTCAGGTTTGGCAGTTTGCCACATATGTATGTCACTGCCTATATTTTAATATTCCTTAAAGGCCTTTATTTTGGGCAATCTACCTCACTTATTCCCCCATTGTAGAATGACCTTCTATTGATCATAATAAAAATGAAGTCAATATACTGAATTTTTCTGAGATGTCTGGTCAGTATGGTATAATGTGAAGTCCGAAGCACTAAGATGAAGATTCATTTGTTAACTCTGTTACATTCTTGCTAGGTAACCTATGGAAAATCATTTACCCTCTCTGCTTTCATTTAACAGACTGTGTCTAACTCACATCTTTACTGGGAGGGTTAAATGAGATAATGTTGACAATAAGAATGCAGGATCCAAGCACAAGTTTTCATTATGACCCGGACTATTCAATATATTTATCCATACACTAGGAGTCGGTTAACAACCGGACTCCTGTGAACTCAGCTCCCATTTCCCCAGCTTCCAGAGATCATAATGGATCCCTGCCAGATGACCAGTTTGCCAGCTGTATCTTGTTTGGTCATTGTAAATATGACATGGCCCAAGTGGGAGGCTTTGCTTATAATCTAGTGTGCTTTGTCCTTTATCTGTTGCAGCTTGAGAATTACATTGTGGAAAATATGAAGTCGGAGATGGTCCAGATACAGCAGACAGCAGTGCAGAACCACACGGCCACCATGCTGGAGATAGGAACCAGCCTCCTCTCTCAGACAGCAGAACAGACCAGGAAACTCACAGATGTGGAGACCCAGGTATGTTCGTGGGGCCAGTGTCCACGTGTTCAAACAGAGGAGTCTTGTTCCCTTGTTTAAAAAAAATTCCTTGACTTCCTCCATAAACACACAGCACATGTCACCATGGGGATGGGGGAAGTATATACATTTTTGTTTATTAGTAATAGCAACAATGACTGGGTGACATGCTCTGCATGCTTCTTTTGACTTAATGAAGCTTGATATATTTAGCTTTGTGCTTGTTTGCAAAAAAACAGGGCTGATAAAGGACCCAGTCAGCACTGAAGTTTAAATAAACATTGCCATTGCCCACTGTGATGTGAGATTTGTCAAACAAAACAACCACTTAGCTCAAATTGGTGATATACATATATATATGTGTGTGTGTGTGTGTATGTACACACACACACATATATGTGTGTGTGTATATATATATATATATATATATATAAATATATATATATGATCTGTCTTGTTTATGCTCTGGCCATGTTGGCACCTGCAAGAGTTTCTGTGCTCAACGGATGTAAAAAGAAACGCCTTAGGGCCAGGTGCTGTTGGCTAACACCTGTAATCTTAGCCATTCAGGAGGCTGAGATCTGAGGATCAAGGTTTGAAGCTGGCCTCAGCAGGAAAGGTTATGGGATTCTTATCCCCAGTTACCACCCAAAAGCTGGAAGTGGAGGAGTAACTCAAGGAATAGAGCACTGGCCTTGAGCATAGAAGCTCAGGACAGTTCCCAGACCCAAATTCAAGCCCCAGGACCTGTGTGTACATGTGTGCATGCACACACGCACACACACACACACACACACACACACAGGAGAACTTCAGGTAACTGAGCAATATGGATCTATGTTTGAATATAAATCAATAAAAATTAGGATACTCTAATGACCACCACCATGAATTCATATTATAGTTAGCTATAAATAGCATATGTCATTTCTGATGACTAGAAAATGACCTATTAGCATCCTTATGACAGAGTGATTAGTTGTTAAAATTACCATTCTAAAACTAAAGGGATGATTTCATCCAAAGTAGCTTATGTCTGTCAAAGTATATAAATGCAAACACAGGGTGTAACCTTATTTCTATCTGATTAATCTGTGTTAATGGCATCATAGGTTATATGGTGATTTTTTTTTTAAAAAGAAACAATGATAACTGATATAGATAGAGCCTTTTATATAGCAAGCACTACTTTCCTTGGTACAAATAATATTTAGAAACACCATCAAAAGGATATTTGAAGAAAGTTCCCAGACTGATGAAAATAATGAATGAAATTCAGATTCTGTATCTTTCTTTTCTTCTCTTTTCCATTCCCTTGATTAGCAAATGCTGATTACCAATTAATTTAGAACTTCAATGCGGATGGTATTGGAGAAGTAAATCACAAAGGCTTTGGAAAATTCTTTTTGCTGCTCATTTGAATCAGATAGATATGGTGTGTAAAGAAGGAAGAGCTACATATTATTATAACTAAACACTACTCGGTCAATTTATTCATTTCTTATTACACTAAGCAAATTTGTGATCTATGCAATATTGGCTTATTTTAGGATAAATACTGCCTTTTTTCTTTTCTCTTATTTTTGTTAGAGCAGAACACTCACTGTCTGTTTCAAAATATTCTCATAGATTGGATATATATATGCATATATATACACATATATACACACATGTATGTATATGTATACCTTTATTGCATACATTTTATGCATGTATAACAAATATGGCAGGGTTTATTTATTTTACTGTATCTCCAAAACCTTTTCTTTTTATTCTCTCCTTGACTAGGATTTGGAATTGGGTGGATTGGGGGAAGATAACTCCTATGTTAGCTTTTTTACTTCCAACTTTTAAATATGCATGTTATGTAAGATTTTAAAAGAAGCAACTGGGTCTGCATTCCTATGGTCACGAGATATGGATGGCATGGAAAATTGTACAGCGCATTCAAAAGAAAAAATAAGACTATGTGCAATAGCTAAAATTTATTATCAAAGGCCAATTTGCATTTATTAGGTATAATACAAACCAGTTTAAGGTATATCAAACTTGGAAAAATAAAAAAAAATCACAATCCTATTGGAATTAATAATTTGAGCTAAGTATAGAGAAGGAAGAGAAAGACCAAACTTTACCTGACCTTAAAAAATGTTGCTTAGGTTTGATGCTATGGCTCATAGTTAGAATTACAAACATTTGGAAGGCAGAAATATAAGGAATAAAGGTCAAGGCCAACAAGGGCAAAAAGCTAAAAAGATAGCATTTCAATAAACAAAATATGCATGGTGGGCACACCTTCCAGCTACATATGGGAGGTCATAGTAGAGGTTCTTGGTTTAAGGCCAGTCCAAATCAAAAACATAATCTCATACCTGAAAAAGTCACTAAAGGTGAAAAACAATCTGAGATCATGGACAAGTAAGTTAAGTGCAAAGCTGTGAACTTTGTGTTCTTTTCATTTTAGTTTATTATCTTGTGATATTTTATACTGTTTCTAGCTCTGATGCTCCGATTCTTCTTTATCTCAGTGTATGTGCATGGGAAAGACACTTAAATTATTGCAACTAGATGAGATGAGTTTGACTCCAACATAACCACACAAATGCACAAGAAGATACTGATGCAGGCCAACAGTTTCTACATGAATCCTCGATTATTCCTTAGCCAAATGTACGCTCTTCATTTATAATACACATTTTTAAACTGACAGATCATTTATTGCTGTCATGAGTTTGCTTCTATAACTTTTCAATAACTCATGTTAGCCCTTCAATTATTTCAGGTACTTGAATTCGTAGCAAAGGCTTTGCAAAACATTAGCATGTCTTAGCTCTCACATGATGATGTTATGAAAATAAGTAACTTATTGGTTTCTAGTCCTCTGCTGACCTTTTAGAATTACATTTTAACAAAAGGTCAGAGAGCTGTGGTTTTGCTGCAATGCATTTTAAGGCTTCTGTGCTTAGCAAGCTCTCTAATCAGCAAAGAGATGGATAATGAACAGTTCAGCATAACTGGTGGCAGTAATCAGCAACTCACACCAAGTCCTTTCCTTCCTCCATAGTCTGTTAGTGCTGTTCTCACTCTATTTTCAGTTTGTATCCAGATTACTTCTCCTTCAACTTCCTCTTTCATGGTGTGCAACAGATGGTGGGCTAGTTTCAGCAATGATGGATGTTGTTTCCTATCACTTCTTTCTCAGGAAAACTTGGTTTGGCGATAACCATCAAACAAGTTCTTTTAAAATCCACTTCAAATTACCTGTACATGGCTTGCTCTTTTTTTAAAATTTTTATTGTCAAACTGATGTACAGAGAGGTTACAGTTTCATAAGTTAGGCATTGGATACATTTCTTGTACTGTTTGTTACCTCCTCCCTCATTCCCCCCTCCCCCCTCCCCTTTTCCCTCTCCCCCCATGAGTTGTTCAGTTGGTTTACACCAAACAGTTTTGCAAGTATTGCTTTTGTAGTCGTTTGTCTTTTTATCCTGTGTCTCTTGATTTTGGTATTCCCTTTCACTTTCCTGGTTCAAATACCAGTATATATTAGGTATTTAAAAAAATATAACAAATCATTTGGGGGCAGTGAGTTCCATGTTGTGTTTAAAGACAACGCAGCTGAAACTAAGAGAAGGAACAGGACTTAGCCATGGTTAAAGAATCAGCAAATGTGAGGATGAGGGCTGGGGATATAGCCTAGTGGCAAGAGTGCCTGCCTCGGATACACGAGGCCCTAGGTTCGATTCCCCAGCACCACATATACAGAAAACGGCCAGAAGCGGCGCTGTGGCTCAAGTGGCAGAGTGCTAGCCTTGAGCGGGAAGAAGCCAGGGACAGTGCTCAGGCCCTGAGTCCAAGGCCCAGGACTGGCCAAAAAAAAATAATAATAATAATAATGTGAGGATGAGAATTGTGTCAGTCTGTCTGACAGGAAAGTCTCCATGCTTAGCTCTCTCTCAATGCTCTCTGTCTTGTGGTTTCCTGCTTTTTCAAGTTCACAGGATAGTACAAATGGGTCCAAGCAGAGTAAGATGGACGTGAGAGCAAGCAAAAAGAAAGGCCGTGCTAATGTCTCCCATAAATGTTGAAGATGCTGCTGCTCTCTAGGTGACAGTGGTTGTTCCTTCCACTCCATGCCAGTCTACCATAAGCCGGTGATGTCACCACATGCAGTACTAGATGCAGGGATGGCATCACCGCTCTCCAGCTGTGTCAACTCTAAAGGATCTCCTCAGACCATAGTGCTCAGGTTTCCTCTGATCTCCAATTATTTTTAACATTTGGGTGTGAAAAATGGAATCTCATCAAATTCGAAGATACATGTTTTGAGCATTTCTGCCCTGTGAATATTTTAATAGGATACTCTGTAGTGTACAATAAAAAAAGAAAGCAGCCCTCACATTCAGGGAGCCATGAATATAAACAGCCCTTACTATGTATGTGGCAAAATGCCTCTACATTATTTCTTTTTTAACTTTCTGTCGAATTAGTTAGCTCTAGAATATTTCCTCACAGCCATAAAAATGCACTTTTTTTTTAGTCTCCTGCTCAAGCGAGTGTAATTGACCAGTGAGCCCAGCTGCTGTACTCTGAAATCCATCACGTGTGGCTAGAGAGACCACAATTCCCGATGGCCACCGGTTCCAGGCAATGAGTCACTGTGGCAGGATCCTTCATTCTGCTCCGGAGAGCTGAAGGCCTGCACTGACACATGACTTTGACTAAGGGTTCCCCAGTGCCTTGGTGAACTTTCTCACAGCTGACCTGAGGTCTAATACTTCCCCTCAACCCTTCTTTCCCTCTCTTCTTCACAGGAGAGATAATATTGAGACTACAGAGACAATCATTATGGGTAGAGAATAAGTGGCCCAACACAGCTCCGCTCAAAATGGTCAGAATGGAAACCAAGTAGTGACTAGATGGTTTCCAGAATAGTATCATTAATGCCCTTTTTATTTCATGACTAACATTAACAATGATTTTCTTAAAATTATCTAATTGTCACATTCATTTTCTCAATCATTTCACCAAAAGTGTCGTAGAAGTTTTGCTTTTCCAGGTTTAATACTCCTATTTAATTTGGAAATGGTCTTTCAGCATTTTTCTCCACTTCTGACTGACAGATTTTTTTAAGAAACTAAGTTACTTGCTTGATTCATTTCTTTCAGATTCTAAATTTGTCTGAGGATTTACCATGTCCTTTGATGTATTTTTCTATCATCTGTAGTTTTTAAAACTAGATATTACCACATCAAAAGGATTGATTAGGTCCAGTTGAGCACTACAGTAGAGGTACATTATATAGTTACAAAGACACATCCTTTCAAAACACATGAGTGCCAGATTGCCACACCTATATAATAATGTGAAGGTAATGAACATCATTAGTGAATTAGCAAAGATCCATTTTCCTTCTAAGAAATGAACAAAGGGACAAGGTAACAAACAGTACAAGAAATGTATCCAATGCCTAACATATGAAACTGTAACCTCTCTGTACATCAGTTTGATAATAAAAATTTGGAAAAAAAAAAAGAAAGAATTTCAGTGTGATTCCTCAGTGCTTTGCCCATCACCAACCCAAACAATTACCTCACTTATTTTGCGAAAAATAGTGTTTTTGTGTATGTGTGTGGTAACTATGCCTTTCCTTCTGTACTTACTAGCTCTCACAATTTCCTATAAGTAAAATTATAAGCTTTCATATTTTGTGTTTCTTTTTTACTCCATTTGAAAAAGACTAATTAAAACAAAGCAAACCCAAATCTAGAAATAAATCTCACTTGTGGTTAATGTGGTTTTCAAAGATATCTTCCTTCCTTCTTTCTTTCTTTTTTCTTTCTTTTACTTTCTTTCTTTCTCTTTTTTCTGTCTTTCTCTCTTTATTCCTTTCTTCTTCACAAATTTTGTGTAGATAAACATCTTCATTAGATTGCTATTTTTCCTTTTTCTCTTTTTTTGTGCCAGTTGTGGATCTTGTCTTGAGGGCAGAGCTTGCCCAGCCTGGCTTTAAAAGACAATCCTCAGATCTTAGCCTCCTGAGTACCAAAAGCCACTAGTGTCTAGCTGCCATTTTTTTTAAATTACAAATTTAAATTTTATTATTAAATAGTTATACAAAATAATTTCCAATCAATAAATCAATTCATATGTACAATGTATCTTGATCAATGTCACCCCTTTTATTCATTCCCATCCCTCCCAACCCATTCCCTCTCCTCAGTTTTTATGTTCTTGTATTCTTTCTCAATCCTTACTGTATAAATAGTAAAAATCAGAGCTACTTTTAAAAAAGTGTTAAAGAGGTCTATCTGAAGTTTCCTAGTTTGCTTTTGCATAGGAACAAATGCTTTCCTTTTTTTTTTTTTTAAGAATGAAATTAAGACTTTAAAGTCTATAAATCCTCCCTTTGATACCTTTTCTCTGATATCCTCTGGAAAATTTAAGCTTTGACACTATTCCTTGGAGGTTTGTTTCCTATACTCTTTGCTCTTTGTTTTTTTTTTTTTTTTCTTCTTCTTCTTCCTTTATTTTGTTCTCTAGGGATGTGCTTTTGGGATGTGTTTAGGCTAGGAAGGAAATGCCTTTTGTCACTTTAATGGACTTCTTTGGTTATTGCAAAGCAGCCAATTCATAGATACACAGTAAGGAAGTAGTCTATCATGGTTTTCAGTACAGTTCTCTGGGTTACCCACTTTTGAACTTTAGGATTGTCTGAATATATCAGAAGAGAGAGTTGAAATAAAGCAGTAATCAGGTCAAGATGATAGGTAAAGAAGAGAATCAACTGATGTTCATGTTCTTCTCTGGCTTGGTATAACCAGCAGTTAGCCTGGACTTGTGAGATTGATCTTCCTCCTTTTCTTATGTTCATGCATGGATTTAGATTTGACTTGTATAATTGAAATGTAGATTGATACTCATATAAACCTGATCTTCTCTCTGTGATTAGTACCTACATTAAAAAGCAACTCACTGTCAATTGTCAGCATGTCATCAAATACATAGGTGAGGATCTCAGTGTGTAGAACCCTATGCTGAGGTCTGGGGATCCAGAGGGCTCCATAAAGACTGAAACCCTAATGGAGAAGAATGTGAGTGAACCAGCAGGATTATCTTTGGCGGTGATGCTTCTACAAGAAAAACAAACAAAAAACAAACAAACATAGTGCAATACTTCAGAAATCATGATTAAAAATTTCCTTTCCTCCCACTCCCAATAACATTTCATCAGAAATGAGAAGGGATAAGAGTTCCAGACAACAGGAAGTGTAAGTGAATGGCAGTGGGATGGGAATGGTTTTGCCACAGTAGGTGGCAGAAGGAAGGCTATAGAATTGCAGCATGATAAACAAGGAAGAGAGAGTAGCAGGGAGGGAGGGAGAGCCAAGAAATAAGCAGAGTCCTGTCACATAAGGTCTTGGGGGTCAGGCTAAGGGTTTTGGAATTTAAACTAATTGCACAGGAACCCATTAGCATATTTCACATGGAAATGACAAGATCCTATCTGTGTTTAAAAAGCTCTCTCTGGTTACTCTGGTAAATGGATTGAAAGTAAGGCAAAGGAGAATTGGGAAGATCAATTAGTAGCTGTAATATTCTCCAGAGTTAGAAGCAAGTAACTACATTGTTCATTTGAGATGGTTCTGTTCCATTCTCTGTGAACATGAAGAATACTCACTGTTCCTTGTGTCCTCTGGGCTAAACATTCTCCTAGGTATCACTAAATGATACAAGTTTGTCACTCTTTACTCATTATTAATAAATTTATAAACTGTAATTTATAACTTCATAATTTATAAATTGTCATTCAGTAAAAGTAAAGAGAAAGAACATTTGTCCGCATAAAAACATGTTAAAAGTTGAAAGTCGCCTTCTTCTGCTTAATTTTAGCCTTCTCCATTAAACTACCATTAACTCTACCTTTATCATAAAATGATAAAGAAATAGGTTCTTTTAAAAATTCTAAAACACCCTACAAAAGATGATGCAATGATTAGTAGTAATTTTAGAGTATCTTTCACATTCATGTCAGTGACAACTTAATGTCTATATGAATAATTGTAATTTAAACTTTTAAAAATTTAATCTTATTGCCAAGGTGATGTACAGAGGGGCTACAGTTACATACATAATGTAGTTAGTACAATTCTTGTCAAGCTTGTTGCCCCATCCCTCATTTTTCTTTCATTTTCACGCTCCCCCAAAGAATAACTTCTCCCCATGTTGTATAGTTCATTTCCAACAAACTGTCTTGTCAGTATCACTCTTGCTTTGGTTCGACCTTTGTCTTTTGTCTCACTATTTTAATGTTCTCCTTCAGCTTCCTAATTCAGATAGACATTTATTTATTTATTTTATTTTATTTTTTTTTCAGTTTTGCTTTTTTTTTTTTCTCAAATTTTTATTATCAAACTGACGTACAGAGAGGTTACAGTATCATACGTTGGGCATTGGATACATTTCTTGTACTGTTTGTTGCCTTGTCCCTCATGCCCCCCTCCCTCCCCCCCTTTCCCTCCCCCCCCCAGGTATTCAGTTCACTTACACCAAACAGTTTTGCAAGTATTGCTTTTGTAGTTATTTCTCTTTTTTTACCCTGTGTCTCTCGAATTTGGTATTCCCTTTGAATTTCCTACTTCCAATACCAGTAAACACGGTTTCCAATATACTCAGATAAGATTACAGAGATAGTGTAGGTACAAACATAGGAAGGTGATACAAAACATCATCAATAATAGAAACTACACATACACATAGGACGTTGAAAGTAGTTATAACTGTGATATATCACTTGTTTCCATATCATGGAGTTCATTTCACTTAGCATCATCTTATGTGTTTCTAAGGGTATAGCTATTGGGCCTTGTGATGCTCTGCTATGGCTTGCCTAAACCTGTACTAATTATTCCCAATAAGGGAGGCCATAGAGTCCATGTTTCTTTGGGTCTGGCTCACTTCACTTAGTATAACTTTTTCCAAGTCCTTCCATTTCCTTACAAATGGAACAATGTCATGCCCTGCAGAGCTCCCTCCGATATCGTAGTTTTCTCACCTCATAGAAACTGTTTCTCCGAGAAAGACAGCCAAAGTAAGTTCTAACAGTACAGGGATTCTGAACAGGAAGGAAAAATCAACTTTGCTGGTCTAGATCAGATAGACATTTATACAACACCCAGGGTACCAAGATCAAATACAGTGATAACAAGGGACAAAATAGAAAAGAAAATAATTGTTGTTGTTGTTTTAATGTATAATGTAAAATAATTTAAACTTTTTGTAAACGTAAAAGATTTATCTCAGACTAGAGGGATGGCTCAAGTCATAGAGTGCTAGTCTAGCAAGTCAACTGAGAAAGAATATGAGGCTTTGTCTTCAAATCCCAACACACACGCACACACACACACACTCACACACACACACACACACAGACACACAACCAAAAGCAGAAGCAAACAAGCAAAATCATTTCACCTCTGCTACCTTGATCCATCAACTCCATCAACTGCCTTATTCGTTTGGGGGACTAGAATTAGGGTAAGGCAAAAGAGATCATGGAAGACTGAATCAAGTATGCCCAGGGTTAGTACCTGTCTTTATTTTGAAATGATATCCATTTTTGCATTAATTAAAATTGTTAATTGATACAATAATATTTATTTAGGTGACCCAGATTTGTGAGCATTAAAAAATTATTTATTTATTGTCAGAGTGATGTACAGAGGGTTACAGTTTCATATGTAAGTCAGTGAGTGTGTTTCAAACTTGTTACCTTCTCCCTCATTTTCTCTCAGCCTACGATAGCCCTATCCTCGCAAATTACATTCAACTTAATTGCAGTCTCCATTAGGTCAATCCAAGCCTGAAGTATAACACTATAGTTGGAAATGGTTTTCTGTGTGCATCTGATAAAATCCCATATTTGAACCTGTTGCTAGAAAAGAGGAAAACCCTAAATGTTTCACTTTTAGAGGAAACCCTATATATTGATCCTGATCTTTCTAGAACTTTCCCAGACCTCTGTTAATAATAAAGGAAGCTAAGAAAAGTGTAACAGTAACGAAGGCTTTCAAATAATGTAGGGAACTTTTAAAACTTAATTCACTCTCTCTGTTGCTCAGAAACAGGGTGCTGACACAGCTGCTAGTACTGCTGCCTGTTGTCTATACCAAAATAACAGGTTTGGCTGATGGTTCATGGACTGTCCATAGACTTCAATGGCTGGATTTTCTCTCCCTGTCTTAGTTTTCTGAGTAGAGCAATATAAGCTAGTCAAACTACCTTTTCAGAAAGACATTTGTATTCTTGTATGTAATTGAGTCTCTCTCTGAACTTCATTTTCCTCATTTGTAAAGTTGTGACTGCAATTCCTTCTTCAACAAGTGGGTATGGGTAGTAACGGTGTCAAGAATTGTTTATATAATTTGAATTGGTCCTTACAAGGTGATAGGTCAGACAGTTATCTTTTGTATGCCCACTATGATGCATAATATTGAAGACTTTTACTAATAGAACTAAGCATTTATAAATGAGAGACAAAATACATAAAGCAACTAGCACAGTGGGTTTCTTGATACAAAAATTGAAATCTGAAATGGATTTTGCAAATCAGCTTTTATCTCAAACCAATGAAGTGTTGAAGGAACAAGTAGAGGAGTAGTGGGTAGAATATACACTCTATGATTCATTATTCTTAAAAAATGTCAATTGCGAACAAAACTAAATAAAACTCAATCACTTTCTGCTCTTTCACTTATAACTGAGTTTTGAAAAATTTGTATCCTTTATCTTAAGGTACTAAATCAAACTTCTCGACTTGAAATACAACTGCTGGAGAATTCTTTATCAACATACAAGCTAGAGAAGCAACTTCTTCAACAGACAAATGAAATTCTAAAGATTCATGAAAAAAACAGGTAAGGATTAGTATATTCTACAAATATTTATGTATGACTTTATTCATATCATTTGCCTTTATAAAAACTCTAAAAATTAAGGTGAGATGGTCATATTTATTTATTTAGTCAGTCATGGGGCTTGAACTCTGGGCCTGGGCACTGTCCCTGAGTTCTTCAACTCAAGGGTAGGGCTCTTTCACTTGAGCCACAATGCCACTTCCAGTTTTCTGGTGGTCAATTGAAGATAAAAGTCTCATGGACTTTCCTGCCTAGGAGGTTTTGAACAGCAATCTGCAAATCTCAGTGTCCTCAATTACTAGGACTATAGGTGTGAGCCACCAGCACCCAGCAAAATGGCCCTGAGTTCCCAGCCCCAGGACTGGCAAAAAAAAAAGCAAAATTAAGAACAGTAAGTGAAGGGGTGGTAGGGTAAGTATGGGTAAGAAAAATGAAAAAGGTAACTTTGATCAAGAAGCATTGTATTCAAAACTGTGTTATTAAATGGTAACTCTTTTGTATAACTACTTAAAGATGATAATAAAAGAAAAAGTAAATAAACCTTAAGAACCTATCAGCACTAGGATTAATATTGCTGCTTACATTCTGAAGATACATGCTTTTATAATACTTACCATTATAGTCTCATAGAGACTGTTGTTAAAATGCTACAAAATTTTTTTGATCAAATGATCCAATCACACAAAATATTGACATGTTCAAGAGTAGATAGAACTTTTTGAATTATAACTCAGTCCATTTCGTTGTTTGGTACAAATGAAGGTGATTGAATTCAGACATCTTATACTATAGAAAAGCACACTTTAGAGTCTTGCAGAAAGTTATTTGCCTATAAAACTAATCAAGAAGATTTTTCCTTTTCATTTTAAACTGCTGCCTCCAGACATAATAAATTTCTTTGGTCAGATTTATAGATGTCATCACATCATTGTGTTTTGGTAAACGATGAGTCACTGCACGCAAGGGAAATAGGACATAGAGATCTTGAAAGCTCTGTGGGACACTGAAACACTATGTTATTCTCAAGTCACTTTCATTGATAATGGACATTTTGATCAAAGCACCAGTTCCTGTAAATCTTCTACCTGATATTTTCTTACCTGCATTTTTCTTCAGTATTCGATGACCTGAGTCTTTTCAACTTTGTGTGTTAGGTTTAGCTAAAAGACCACTGTATCTACAGATAGAAACTAGTGAAATGCCACTGTGCTGACAGAATTAGAGCATCCTCCATTTTCCAAACCAGGGAGGCACCTACGAGAATTGCTCAGTCTCCTGATTTGCAGAGCAAAGGAAATCTGTGTCATAGCCAAGGTCAGGGGGCTTGTCAGTGGCAGAACTGCAAATACAATCCAGGTATCTTTACTGCTAACTCTCTTTTCACTTACATATGGCCTCTCTACACAGTACCTTCAACCTCATAGGAGTCTCCAATTCCATGCTAGAAGTGAACATCAGTGCCAGTCATTACAATTTAAATTCTGCAGGAAGAAAATAAACATGGCATTCATTGGTGTAGAATCTGAAACAGGTCACTCATAATACCATGACTTGTTTGTGTAAGTTTTCCATTTATTTATCTTTGTATAGTATCATAGGGTAAACTGTAAAAGTGTAAATAAACTTGACAGAACTTGACCCTGAACTGGCTGCTTGATGAAATGTTCTAGAACTGAAAATCCTGTTGAAAAATTAAAACTTACTCTGCTGCAGTTTCAAAATAACTGAGCAGATACATGCATCTAACAGGACTGCTCTACCTCAGTCATCTCCTGATTTAGGGTTACCACCTTATGCTTCAATTTCAGAGATAAAATGAGATCTATTTACAGTCAGGCATTTCCAGGTCTATTGTACAAGAATTTAAACAGGAACTTTGAACAAATAGACAATAACAATTTTACCTCGTTTTGGTATATTTTTATTTGTTTTTAGGATTATAGAAATGTTACTCATTTTTCTAGAAAAAGAAAAAATACAAGAGAACATAAAATCAATTCCTGGCACACGGAGAGAGCTACATACTTTACTGAATGTAATACATAAATATTTTCACAATAACATTTGTCATATAGTACTTATTATTTTGCAACCTGCTTTCTTAAGAAATAAATATATTTTAGAGCCAATGAAATATCACTCTAATACCTTTTTTTTCTTCAGAACTATGGTTTGGAACTCAGGTCCTTGGGCTTGTTCAACTTGTTTCCTAGCTGGCAATCTTCCAGCTGAGCTACATCTTCAGCTCAGTTTTTGTCTGGGCTTTTTTGTTTTGTAAGTTTAACTTAGGGTTGTTTTAATCTCTCAGTAGGTACATTAACATTATGATTTATCTTCTACAAAAGTTGTTGGCATGGATTTGCATTCCTCAGTGTGTAATGAAGTGTATGTCTTTGGTTTAAACCTGACACCTTAACCCAGAATTTACTTGGGCATCTTTTTCTAGTTTCCATTTTCTATCTCATACTCATTATTTTTTCTTTCTTTCGTTTAAACAATATGTATTTCTTCCTCCTTAGTTCTTGGATTTTTGTTCTTCCCATTAGGATTTTTGATACAATGTCTAATAGCATTTCCTATTTAGAAATCCTCACTAGGAAATGTTGTGTGTGTGTGTGTGTGTGTGTGTGTGTGTGTGTGTGTGTGTGTGTGTATACCTGTCCTGAGGCTTGAACTCAGGGCCTGAGACTGTTCCTGAGCTTTTTGCTCAAGGCTAGGCTCTACAACGTTTACCACAGCATCACATCCAGCTTTTTTGGTAGTTAATTGGAGATAATAAACTCCTGTCTATTCCTGTCTAGACTAGCTTCACAAACCCTAATCCTAAATTCTTAAGCTCTTGAGTAAATAGGATAAGAAGCATGAGCCACCAGCACCCAGCTTATAAATATTATCATTTATGTTTTTCCAGTCTTCGGGCTTGGACTCAGGGCCTGAGCACTATCCCTGGCTTCTTTTTTGCTCAAGGCTAGCACTCAACCACTTGAGCCACAGCGCCACTTCTGGCTTTTCCTATATATATAGAGCTGAGGGCTTCATGTATACAAAGCAAGCACTCTACCACTAGGGCATATTCCAAGCCCCAATGTTACTATTTTTAATAAGC
This sequence comes from Perognathus longimembris pacificus, assembly GCF_023159225.1. NCBI lineage: Eukaryota > Metazoa > Chordata > Mammalia > Rodentia > Heteromyidae > Perognathus > Perognathus longimembris. Next base: position 23,872,857 of record NC_063172.1, read on the forward strand.
TTACCTTAAATGAGGTGATTTTCTAAAATAAACTTTGCTTCCTTCCCAAGGAATGTGATTGGTTGAGTCTAGATGTATGACTTACCAGGGTTCATTGCCACCAAGTGAGTGGCTAGAAAAGGTGAATCTGGGCTGGGAATATGGCCTAGTAGTAGAGTGCTTGCCTCTTACATGAAGCCCTGGGTTTGATTCCTTAGCACCACATATATATAGAAAAGGCGAGAAGTGGCTCTGTGGTTCAAGTGGTAGAGTGCTAGGCTTGAGCAAATAGAAGCCAGGGACAATGCTTAGGCCCTGAGTTCCAGCCCCAGGACTGGCAAAAAACAAAAAAATGAAAAAGGGGTACTATATTACGGATCACATTACATTACACAGGCACATTGATGAAAATATGTTCTTGCTCTTCCATCCATAAAACCGAGTCCATGTAAGCTCGCCAAAATCTTCCATCCTGGGAAGTATCTCGAGGTTCTTCTTATCCAACAGCCTCCAAAAGGAATCTGCTTCAGAGTTGCAAGCATGAGCTTTCTTAGGTATATAAATGACTTCATTATTGCTAATAATATTTATTACAGAATCATAACAATTCTCTTTTGTAGTAATATCCTTCCACAAGGAGGGCAGGGATTTGGATCTTAATCTAAAATCCATGTCTGTGTTTAATGTGACTGAATTTTACATATATCTCTGGTCCTACTTGGCACCCCTTGGGTTGGGATTCCAAACACTTCAATGGTGACAGCACGTCACATGTGGCTCTATCAATTCTTGCACCTCCTGACATGGCTGCATAGTTATCTGTCTTCCTGTGGAAAATTCCAGTAATATGCTGTGGATGGGAGGAGGAGTATCTAAACTTAAGACAGGAGAAGTCTTCCTTAGTCACGTTTTCTCCCGTGTGGTACTGGGCTTGAACTGAAGGGCTCACACTTCCTTGGCAGGGGCTCTACCAATTGAGCCATATCCCCAACCATTTTTGCATTGTAAATATTTTTCAGATAGGATCTTGCATTTCTGCCTCAGACTGTGATCCTTCTATTATATGTATTTGTACAACTGGCGTGACAGGTATGTACCATTATTCCAAACTTATTGGTTGAGAGAGTGTCATTAAGTTTTTCACAGATTGGCCTTGCAATCATCCCAATTTCCACCTTCTAAATAGTTGGATTATAGACATTTTGTTGCTGAATCACTTTTTATTTTCTTTCAAAACTTGGATTTGAAGTCAAGGCCTCATGTTTGCAAGGCAGGTGCTCTAACACTTGAGCCATGCTTCTAGTCACTGTATGCGTTAACTATTTTCCAGGTAGATGCTCACTTTATGCACAAGCCTTCCTTAACTGCAGTCCTCTTGCCTGTACTTCATGTGTGGATGTAAGGTATGCACCACTGTACCCAGTCATTACACCCAGTCATTATACAACATCTAGGCTAGCATGTGCATGCACTCATGCACAACCATTGATAGAGAGTCGCATGGGCTTCTATGCTCAGGCTGTTTTTTAAGCATGAGCTCATGATCTTTGTCTCCCAACTACCAAAGATTATAGGCTTGAGCTACCGTGCTTAAATCACTATTTTTAAAGTGTGTGTGTGTGTGTGTGTGTGTGTGTGTGTGTGTGTGTGTATTCTCTTTGTTTCTTTCTCTTACTGGAGAGACAGAGAGAACAGGCTTGTATTAGAACTCCAATTCAGATAAAAGTTAGTCAGTGTGTCTCCAAATCAAGCCAGGCATGGTGGCCCATGCCTATGCCTTCAGCTACATAAGAAGTTGGAGGATAGCAATTAACCAAGGCAAATTAGTGTCAGACTCTATCTGAAAACTTAAAAAAAAAACTAAAAGCAAAAATGGCTAGAGATGTGGCTCAAGAGCACATGCCTAGCAAGTGTGAGGTTCTGAGTTCAATCCTCAGTTTTATACACACATACACACACACACACTGCTTTCCTTTATGCAATGCAAAAGTACTCACTTGTGATACATAGAATTTTCCCTTTGTGTTTATTATTGTTGTTTATTTTCATTCATGTATATAATGGAGTGAGAGAAGTTCTGCCAAGCACTATCCTAAGGCTACAAAGAAAGGCTTCCTTCCTTTGAAGTAGAGGGAAGTTCAAGGCCAAACGTGAATATGTTTTAATTTCTTCAAATATTGATTAATCATCCCTCGCTGTTCTCTGTGTGACTCTTCCTACTCCAGGACCCACGGAATGTAGCTCCACATGGAAGCATCTCTGAAATGTAGGAACAACATGCCTTCAGTCAGTCAGGTCTGGTTTGGATCAGCTAATACACTTTACAGAGAGGATTATCTAAATGAAGCTTTGTTTCCTCCCCAAGGAATGTGAGAGGTTGAGTCTGTGTGTGACTTACCAGCCTTGAGTATGATACAGGCCCTGACAGCCAAGTCAGTAAGCTAGTCCATGGGAGTGTCTACCACCTCTTTGGCAGAAGAAGGAGGAATTTTTTATGGATAGATTATACAACACAAGCATGCTGAGAGGGCCTGCTGATTTACATCCTGACACATTAAATGCATCACTTGTAGAACTGAAAATGAATTTTTAGCCTAGTTATATTCACTTCTTTATCCCCTGAAGAGCAAAACACACAAAGCAGAATAGGATTAGCAACATTTATTCTTCTGTTTATTTTCCTAACAAACTAGAGTGGATGACTTTAGGAATCCTCCAACTTGCTTTCCTTAGGAATTGTTTTTTCCTTTTGTTGGAAGCTACCCTAATCTCAAAAATTTAGGTTTGTTTCTTGCCTCAAGGGATAGGGAAATTAGGGGCCATAGCCCACCCACAATGGAAGTTACACAACCAAGTAAACAGGCATCACTAACATTTACTTTGTTCAGATGGAATATGACAAAACTGCTGACTTTCACTAGATTGCTCCAGTGACTGTCCTACTGAGTCTGCCTAAAACCTACGGGAAAAGTAGAATACAAGAGAAGGTATCATAATGCATGAACTTCCTTTCAGCTGAATTCATATGAAAATGAAGGTCATCTGGATCATCTGACCAGGCTTCTTTCAAAGTGAGAAAACAGTGAGGCACAAGAATATTCCAGAAGAAATCTTTCTGGGCTTCCTTGACAATTATGTTGGATATGTAGAGTACATATTAGGGAAAGCTTTGGTAAGATCATTCAGAGTGAAGTGAAGCTAGGCAAGTGATAGTGATTCTAATATAGCTCAGCAGTACCAGATGTAAGCTAGCTTTCAGTTACCATGTAAACACATGTATGATTGACATTCCCTATCCCTATTTCTCCAATCTATCTTCCAAAGGAGGTGTTCTTATTTTCATTGTGCATATTAAAAAACTGGAGCTCACAGTGATCAAATGACTTGCTCATGGCCACAGAGCTATTGCATGGCAAAATTAACATGATGATTTTCTGTGTTGAGAATAACAAAAAAATATGTTTCCAGCATGTTACAGCCTGAAGTATAATTGATGTCATTGTCAAGTTACTCTCTTAACACAAACAAATATGAACTGGACAAAAAGATAGACTGGTTATTTTTGGCCTACCATTGTTCAGGTCATTATTTAGCCTTTCTAATATTGGAGTGGGAGATATAAACTATTTATTTTACATTGAGAATTCACTGAACTTATTTGACAAGCTTCATCTATCTTCTGGCTGGAGTTATGGGAAGTTATTAAGTTAATTAATTTTAACTCATTGAAGCTTATGCAATATCAAAATACCAAATTATGTATTATAAATAAATTACTCTAATGACACAATTAAATACTAGTGTTTAATAACTAATATAACAGAAAATGAAAAAACTTTTAAATGAAAGCTATCCTCTGTTTGTTAAGAAATTGTAAAATATTAAAGCAAAACTTTGCCATCTATACCTAAACTATACCTGCATTAGCCTACGTTAAAATATTTTAGCAGTGTACATCAGTGACCAGGAAAACTATCTTTTAAAGTGTATATTATTCTATTCTATTCCTTATAACCATAGCACTATGGGCTAGTCAAAAAGATCCTTGCTATTATACCATTCTCTTTCAATTTTTGTATACAACCAAGATAATGGCACATAGCAGGTACTTTCTTTTAAATTAAAATAATCTTAGAATCTTAGAGTAAAATAGTACTCTGATCCATGAGGAAATCCAAGGTCATAGTACTTCTTCCTTCCCCATCTCCTATAAATCAATAACCAATGCTGATTTCTATCTATTCTACCTCTGATGTATTTTTCTAACTCATCCTGTCCTTTTCATTTCCATTGTGAATGCCTTACTGTAAAGGCTATCTGAGCAATTGCAATGAGTTCTGTGCCTTAGGCTGCATGCTAGCACTTGGCAAAAATATTGTTGGTGGAATTCAAAATTATTTTTTTCTCTTTATCATGACCATCCAGTCTCTAAATGGTTATGTACCTGACAAGGAAGTGGATGTTTTCAATAAATATATAAACCTTGTTTGAATCACTGGCATTATTATTATAAAAAGTTTAGAGATATTGACAAATCATCTCTGGATATTATATTGTCCCTAAGTGCACATGGGCTTCCAAATTTCCCAAAACTTTACTACCTGGAGAATAAAATGTCCATTTTTCCATTATTTACTATTTATAGTTCTTCTTTTATGATTAACCTACTAATATGTTCTGTATTTTAATTAAATTATCTTCCTTTTATTGACTTATACATGCTCTTTAATGTATCTTAAAACTGTCATGTATGTTGCAAACATATAATCTTGTTAGTGATTTATTTTTCAGTAACTGTAACATTTTTAGGTCTTTTTTTCTTGATTTTTGACATCTGTAACGTATTTGACTTTGTCTTACTTCAAATGTTAAATAGATTTTTTTTTTTTATTTTTTTTGGCCAGTCCTGGGCCTTGGACTCAGGGCCTGAGCACTATCCCTGGCTTCCTTTTGCTCAAGGCTAGCACTCTGCCACTTGAGCCACAGCACCACTTCTGGCCGTTTTCTGTATATGTGGTGCTGGGTAATCGAACCCAGGGCCTCATGTATATGAGGCAAGCTCTCTTGCCACTAGGGCATATCCCCAGCCCTTAAATAGATTTTTTTGCTAATCTTCACTTATAGCATCTGCACTTCCTCTCCAAATTTGAATTACCAAACAAATGTGATTTCAGATTTTGAAAAAAAATGTATTCAACTTAGGCACTTAAAGCCTAAGTTTAACCTGGAAAAAATTATCTTTTTGCTAACTATGTTAATGCTATGCAAATTCCAATAATTAAAGGAATGAAACATCTGTAAATAAATTCAGACACATAAAAATGAGAAGACTTCTACAAATTGCAACATCTTCCTCCTTGTTTAAAAGGCTACATTTACACACATAGGGATTAGGCAACTCTCACCAGTAAAAGTTCATTGGCTGCTATGTTAAGAATCCTATTGTGGGAAACAATTTGAATCTGAGAACTTTTTATGAGCAAGTTTAAAGTTTTGTTCCACAACCTTAAGTATTTCCAAAAAGATATGTTGTAGCAAGCAGACATGTAAGTCAAGGCAAGGAGGGGGAGACATTCAACCATAAAGTTTGAATAAGGTTTTGTGTACACTCATTTAGAACCTTTTACTCAAGCTCAAAGCCTAGATTATCTTGTTTATTTTATTCTTCATTAACGTGCACCTCTGCCTCAAACTAAAAGTTAAGTGCCAAAATTCTAGGCATGTCTCTTCTCAAAGTGTTTCCAGAAAGATGGGAAACAGGAAGAATGGAAAATCCTGTGAGAAACTCTGGTTTTGAATTTCTAGCTCAAATGCTATAGATTTAGTGCACAGTTTCATAGATTGTTGCTCAATGGAATCTTAATGCTAAAAGAAGTATCTTAATAACAGCTTTATTTAATCTAGGCTTCCAGAAAACTCAACAATGTGTCATTTTCTCATTTTGCCTATTAGAAACATATTAAGGTACTGTCAAAAAAAAATACAGAAACAAAAGCAAAAGTCAGTGCACTGGGGTGTGGAGCCAGTATTCCACTTATATTTTTTTCTGCTGTTAATTTTGCTGACATGTTTTTTATTGTTATTATAAAGGTGATTTACAGAAGGCTTACAGTCACCTAAGTGAGGTAGAGTACATTTCTTTTTACACAATGTCACCCCTTTCCTCATTCTCTCAGTTTTTCCCCTCCCATCTCACCCACAAGTTGCAGTTAATTTTCCACAGAGTATCAGCATGCAGTTCTGTGCTATGAATTTAAACCCAGGTTACACTTGTTGAAGGCTGCAATCAGAGACTGACTCCTTTGCTATAATGTTCTCATTATCAACTTCTATATCCCAAATTCTCTATGCCTAGCTGAGCTAGTTTATCCCAAATATGCTTGACTAAGGGAATAGTAGGAAATCAATAAGAACAAAAGCTTTAAAAACAAAATGAAGTATTTTCAGGATAGTACATAAGAAAATTAAATTCAATGTGAATAGGCAAGCAATAGCAGTAATTAAGAAAATCCAAATTCTGATTGTAAAAACTATTTAACAAGGGAATTTTGTTTTTATGCATAGGAAAAGTTAGTAGGTTCACAGGTTGTGAATGACAAGATTATTCACATAACCAGTTAGAGGAGCCGCAAATCTTAAGGAGATGCTCTGGTGATGCATTAATTTCTGCTATAATCTAAATGGATAGAACTTGGTAGAGGTGACACTAGACTAAATCACGGAGATAAGAGTATGAATGTAATGCTCATTTTCTTAGTAGCAGGAAGACATGGGTGGATTTATAATTTAATAAGTTAGAACACTTGGCTTTGTAAACCTGGTCCTGACACAGTATGTACTTGATTTAGGAAAAGAGATCTAGATTATTATATGTACACCAGAAGTTGAATATTTATGCAGTCTTTATCTCTATATTGGTTGGAAATCAAAGTGGAGGAGGGCTTCCTTTACATACTGCACAATTCTCATTGTATATTACAAGGGTGTGGTAATAAGTAGAGATAATATGTAGACTTTTTGGCAAGTAAATTTTGGATTCACATCATTTGGAAGAAATTAAGAGGAAATACTGACTTCCAAAGTAGATAATAACTAATGGATGAGAAGGATCAAAGAGAAGAGAGCAGTCTTTTGGAATCCAAACAAGAAGGAAAGATGAAACAGGAGAATGAGCTCTGTTGAAGGAGATAACAAGGTCAGGAAGACATAGTTTCTGCCTAAAGAAACCTTAAAAAAGCATCAATGTAAAAATACATATAATAGAAAAGGACTGGTGTACAAGGGTCGATAAGAAAGCTCCCAGTGAAGAAATGAAATGGGAAATGATTAAATGAGATAACTTCCTGGAAAGATCATTTCCTGCCATTTGGAAAAGCATATGAATACCGTGGACCATTTTTCTCCCCATTTGGCTTATAGTTGTCATCATAGCCTAAGGAACAGAGTGAGTCCTTTCTTTCATGAAAATTCTTCTGTAATCACATTGAAGTTTCTTTCAGTATGGCGTATTGTGCTGATACCTTAATACACGGAATTCATGGCGTATTCAAAGTTATTTGGTGGCTTATGAAATTGATGTTTCAACATGTTAATTCCATTTGTCAAGAAAAGCTAGCCTTTTTATCTCTCAACAAGACAGTATCCAACATTATTTCCTTGGCACTAGAACTTACTGATTCACTTCCCGTTCTAGGCTATTTCCAAATTGTTCTGAAACATTAAAAACTTTATTGCCCTCTAAGATGGAAGCTATCTTCTGCACACACATTTTTTTTTTTTTGCTCAAGGCATACATTAAAAGTATAAAGTAGAAAAATAATAATATAAAAATCTGAAAATACATAGATCTGAAACAGAAATATCTTACAGTTTGTATGATTTTGTTTGTTTTGTTTTGTTTTGGTATTGGGGTTTGAACTCCTGGTCCTGGGCATTGTCCTGGAGCCCTTCAGCTCAAGGCTAGCACTCTACAACTTGAGCCATAGCACCACTTCCTTGTATGTTTTCTTTTCTTAATTTGGGGTTTTTCTCTCTAAATGTAAATCCTTAGAATAAAAATAGTGTAATTTTATATTTTATCTAACTATTTAACATTTAGCAACTACTAAATAGAAGTTATTGCTAAAATTTGATATTGCTTATTAACTAGGAAAAGTAGGAAGGCAGCTCTCATCTCCTTTCACAGAAGAAGTATTAGTTTGGAATGACCAGTGTTATATGATTGTATAACTTCCAGACTTTTAGCCAAACATGACCAGGACTTTATAGTTAATAATCTAAGGTTTCCCTATTAGATCTCCTGTGGATATGAAAGATATTTTTCCCTTATAAGGTAATGACTCTAATTTATGGGAATACTAAAACTGATCATGAGCCTATGAAAAGGTAGAAAAAAAATTAAAAAGGAATCTAAGTCTGATCCAAGGCATCAGTTGTGGTTAATTCTCAGATTCAACATGAAAATTCAACAGGCACAAGAGAAAACCTTTGCATTTACAATCAATACTTTCTTCAATAAATGGTATAGCATTTTTGAGTTAATAGAGACCACGGAAGAATCTTTCAATCTTCCTTTTCTCCTTTCTTTCTCTTTCCTTTCCTTCCCTTTCCTCTATAATTTTCCTCCCTTCTCTACCTTTTCCAACCCCTTCCATCCATTCTCTCTCTCTCTCTGTCTCTCTCCCTCTCCCTGTCTTTCAACATGAACTTCTCAAGCAGTATGTAGTTATTGGCCCTGAAGGAAATACTAAGATGATGAATCATACCAGCCCCTTAGAGATTCTTCCTTTCATCCTATTCTAATTTCCTTGTCAATTATTTTCTCTTTCAAAAGCAACCTTTAAAAAATATTATAAGTGACCACCACAAATTTCTCAAATCACTATACTGAGGCATATTCAGATCTGGTCAGTGTAGATGAAATCTTACTTTTACAGTAGTTTTCCAGTAGAAAGAAAGACACTCAGAAGTGAAACATGGCGTTTTGTACCTTACAAAAGACATAGTACTTCACCTAATGTGTTTCAAAGTAAAGCTTTCCTATGGGGACCTCACTACACTTCCAAGACTGTTTTAAGTTACAAGCATCATCTTATATAAAGGTTTGGCTTCACAGCCACCTTTTCTGTCATACTCTGGTCCATATTTCCTTTTGGATAACAGCTTATTAGCAAAGAGCTAGGATATCAATGAGTAATTTTTGCTACACTCCTTCATCAGTGTAAAAAAATAATCATACATTACAGCTTGTCCCATAGTGCATGCAATTGGAAAGTTTAACTCTTCAAACACACTGTATTATATAATTTAACTTTTAAATTTGAAACACTCCCTGGTGTCTCCTTTTTTGAAGACTTATAGAAATGATTCAGTTCTATATTTCTCCAAGGTAAATTAAGTGCCCATTCTGGTATGTTGCATTTAAATAACACCTTGTAAACCAAGTAAGGACTGAACCTTTTGAAAAATGAACTAAGAAAATGGAATAAGCTTTTTCCCTGAGGAATACTAGTATATTAGACACTCTATAAAGTGTAAATGTTTTTTATTTCAGGTCCTTTGCTAGAATCCAAGAGTGCTTCTGCATTCTCTATCACTTCTCAAGTGTGATATGCAAAGGGAGTATTATTTAAAGAGTTCCAAGAGAAGGAAGGTTCTTAAGATTGCATCACTCTGAGGAAAGCATATCGAGTCCATTTTAAAAGAACATGACACAATCTTACTTTCCTGAAACATTGACCTAATGATTTCACAATGTGTGGTGCCAGGAAACTTCATCCAGAAGTTCTAGTTGAGAAATAAAGTAAGCTGGTGCTTGCGATGCAGAACTAGAAATCAGAATTCCGAAGAACTTGGCTCTTTCTATAGATTATTTACTTTCTGATCCTGTAGTTGCTTCTATGTCATTTCTGTCTTTCTGCATTCCTCGGAACTACTGTGAAATTTTGTCAATGTGAAGGCTTTGAGAACTCCACGTGAAAGCATTAAACATTAAGACACAAAGAGTACTTTCTACATTTGTTCATGTGCTTCTCTGTACTGCTTTGTTTTTCATTAGACTGATGTCCTTGCTGAAAGTTACACTGTCATTTCCCCAGGTTCTAGTTGTCTGAGTCTCCATTAGCTATCCTGGATGTAATCCACACCCGCAGGCAATGTATTATGTTTAGAAAACAAATATGATTTTTGTCAATGACCAGCTTAATAGTTCTTTTGAAATCAGCATATATTCACTTGACAAAGGAGTTCCATTATCCTATTTCCATGTGTAGGTAGAACATTCTTAGATCAAATTCACCCCTTTATTATTCTTTCTTTGTGTGATCTGTTTTAATTTGTAACTCAAAGTTTAAAACTAAATAGACTCATATATATATATAACTTAAAATTTTTTCATAATGAAATATATAAATTTAAATTCTGATCTTACACTCAGGAACTAGTAGAATATATGATTCTATAAAGTACTAGAATGTATAATTGGTAGTAGACTGTAGAACACCAAAAATAATACTTATTTTCACTTCCTCATAGTTTATTAGAACATAAAATCTTAGAAATGGAAGGAAAGCATAAGGAAGAGTTGGATACCTTAAAGGAAGAAAAAGAGAACCTTCAAGGCTTAGTGACTCGTCAAACATATATAATCCAGGAGTTGGAGAAGCAACTCAACAGAGCCACCACCAACAACAGTGCTCTTCAGAAACAGCAGCTGGAGCTAATGGACACGGTCCACAACCTTGTCAACCTTTGCACGAAAGAAGGTGGTAAGAATTTCTTTCTGACTTTAGTTTCCTATCTACTGTAAAGGAAAGTAGAGATTCAACACTAGTCTGTTGCACTGATTGTTGTGTTCAAACGGCAAGTGGACTTCACCTTTTCTAGCATTTATTAGGTTTTTTGTTTGTTTCTTTTTTTGCCAGTCCTGGGCCTCAATTGAACTCAGGGCCTGAGCACTGTCCCTGGCTTCATTTTGCTCAAGGCTAGCACTCTGCCACTTGAGCTACAGCACCATTTCTGACCATTTTCTGTATATGTGGTGCTGGGGAATCGAACCCAGGGCTTCATGTATAAGAGGCAAGCATTCTTGCCACTAGGCCATATTTCCAGCCCATTTATTAGGTTTTGTTGATCATTTTCTTGCATTTCTAACTCAGAAAATGTGTTCCTCAATTTGAATTTGTGAATCCACCATATATCTCAAAAGAAACTTTCTAATTTCATATTTTGTTCCTGGGTCTTTTCAACCTTAGGTCTCGTAAGTCTATTCATGTGATGAATAAACATTTGATACTATGATATTAGACACTCTACTATACAGAACATGTATTAGGTCATGTTAAAGGGAGGCCCAGATTTTCAAGAAGAGTTTCAGGAGTGTGCCAATTTTAGAACTATTATTTCCTTTGTTCCGAAGGGAAGAAGACAGTTCCCAATGATCACTATGCAGGAGAAATGACAAGTGTTATCCAAAGAATATTTTTTCTAGTACTGGCATTTGAATTCAAGGCCTGGCCATTGTCCCTGAGCTTTTGTATTCAAAGCGGGTGCTCTACCACTTTATCCAGGGCTCTGCTTCTGTCCTTTTGGGTGCTAAATTGAAGATAAGAGTTCATCATGGGCTTTCCTGTCTGGGCTGGTTCTGAATAGTGTCCTCAGATCTCAAATCCTAAGTAACTAGGATTGCAGGCATGAACCACCAGGAACCTGGCTAAGAATTTTTAACTGGCTAAGAATTTGTACCTAACTTCTTGCAAAGGTTTACCAAGGTACCTAGGCGTGCTTATTTTCAGGTGTCTTTATAGTGGTGTCAATTACAAATCTTTAAATATCACTAGAATGTCTGGATCCTTATAACCATTAGAAGATAGCTTCAGAAGTGTATCTCTTCAGAAGACACCCATGGCTCTCTCACACCATCCATCTAAAAATTATTGAACAAGTTCACCTGTCCATTCCATTCAGAACCACCCTGGGCCCCAGTTCAGGTTTTCTAATTCAGAGTGGCAGGTCTTGTATAGCTCTCCTCTCTAATCAGGCCTTCTTTGAATGCAGATGGAGTTACAAGTGATGGTGAGTGAAGGAAGTGACTGTGACCTCTGAGCCCAGTCACATAATGGCTGAGTCTGTATGTGTATGCAATGCACAGTGGTGGAGCCTCTTTTGACTTAGCATTAGTCTTGAGCTGCAGGAAGAACTACTAGCTCAACTGCATTCTTTCATGTAGAGATATGAATATACAAGATAAGTCTATATTAAATGATCTTGTTTTAAAGACATTTCACATTTCTCTGTTACAGCCCATTACTTTGGAGATATAAATTTATATCTCCTTTCGATAGTCTAAACAAGCCTTTAATATGCTTTGTAAAGCGACATCTTTTAAACAGTGAGCTCTGAGATTTCCATTTGGGTGTGCTCAGTAATGTGATTGGGAAGGAAAAAACCTGCTGATCACACAGAGCCTGCCAAAAGCCTGTGTTAGAGTCTGCAGGAAGGAAAGCATGGTGGGATTTTGCCAGAGAATTTTAATAGAGCTCATGAGTATTTATAAATTAAGTATTAATATGAGACATATCTATTCTCATATTGAGATGAACACATTTCGGGAAAGATTGAAACCACATTTTTCTTATCATCCTGAGACTTAGGCGCATGGAGTTGGGTAGTATTTTGTTCATGATTTTAGAGACATCAAGCTCTGGTGATTCTCACAGAGCTCATATGTCTGCCCGCTTATCACAATTTAACTTAGTTCCTGAGTATTTGTCTAATAAATATGCCTTTAAGCTTTTGGAGGCCAGGAGTGTGACTTTAAAATTTCTGCCTCGGTTTAGAGTTTGGGTCAGACACTAGGCAACCAAACATCTGTTCAAGTGATTTCAGTGAACAATTATGATGCTAATCGTGATAGATGCTTCCCTTCCCATTCACTGGGGTGTGAGAAAAGAAACTGCCTATTCTGTGACAGAGTACATCCCCCCCAACACTACCAATAATAACAGAGATTGAAATTGTCTAATGATATGAGTCTCCAGATATCCATTGCCCTTTAATGATGCAGTCCTAAAATAAATCCTGCTTTAAGTGCAGGATTTGTACAATTGCCTAGTTTTCCAGTAGAGCTATTTTTTGTTCTCATAGCTATAGATTTCATTTGCTTCTAGTTGATCTTCAATTCTCTTGAATCTCTATTAAGTATTCTACTGAAATAATCAGTTATTTTAGGACTCATATGAGACATAAAAGTGGAAAGTAACTCTCAAGAAAGTTGCTCGTGCTTATTCTCTCCATATCTTAATGCTCACCAGAGCCATAGTCTTGAGTTATTTTAAATTTTAAAAATTAATTTCATAATATTGAGTTAAATGTCAGTTTTGAACATGAACTTCAATATTTATTCTAATCTTTAAATACACAGTAAGACTTTTGCCTACTTGAGAACCCAAAATGTATTTGTCATACAGATTTATTATTTATTAAATAATAATATATACATATTTTACTTTTAAATTTACACATATGTAAATATTCTAAAATAATTAATCCATAATAAACATAGTGAATTTTGTAAAATTTATTTTTGAAAATTTTAAATAGGATTCTTCTGATATATCTTCCAAAAATATCATAATTTGTATCATAATGTAACATACCACAAATTGTAATTGACCCTAAAGGTTTTCTGGCTTCAATCTGACCCAATCATTTATCCCAAGAGCCTAAATATAGTATTATACAATGCTAGATTTTTATCCTTTTCCTGTTATTGGTAAATATTTTAACTTTTATGGAGCTGTGTCATTTATAAAGTCAGTATAATTATGTATAGCTCATTATAATGGGAAAAGAATTAGATGTTTAGTATAAAGCAAGAAGTACAATGCTTATGCCACTGCTTCCTCCTATACTTGGCCCATTATTTCTCCTCCGGGGACAAGGTTTGGTTAAATATACACAAAATACTCTATAAGCAAAACTCGTTCCAGAGAAAATTTTAAAATCCAGCACCCTAGAATTTCATCCAAGCAACTTCTTTCAGCCTCAAATTTCTAATCACTAAAATGGTATCATCATTTTACCTAGTGAGTTAGTTGTGTATCATAAATATGTACAACTTCAGTCAACTGCATTGTTTAAATTACTAAGAGTGAAGTTTAAATAAAAGAAATTATTAAAAAAACCACAATTCCTAGGATGCATTGATTAGACATATGCCTCCTTCTAGAAAAATGGTTTGGACATTGTAAATCTATCTTTGCATACCAGAGTGCTTGTGTTTAGCCTCACAGCACTTTTCCTGTAGAAACAGCCAATGTCACACAATACACCTACGCTAAGTACCACTAAGAAACATATTTTCCAGAAATAATTCAATGAAAGTTCCTCTTTCTGTTTCAAATAGGTGATGGTGGTACTCTAAACAAGTTGTAATTTCACACTATATTGCAACCATGGTGTAAAGTTTCTGGACAACACTTTTATTTGGCGGCAAATGTTTTCAGAAAATAGTTAGTTACATTTATTCTTAGAAACATTATCGGCTAAAGAAATATTGTTTTCACTGTGTTATCATGGTGTCAGACTTAGCTGATTGCTTCATGGTTTTGGTCATTCACAGTTATTGCTGGAATGAAATAGTTTACATTGACAGTGGCATGAAAATAAGGTTTGGAATTCTTGGAGGGGTAGTTGGGTGCTTGACTCTCACTGACATCACTTGTCATCCCTTTGCATTGGTGATGATAACATCACCATAGAGGCTAAACACATATGAGGCGAATATTGTGTTATGTGGTTGAGAGTTTATGACAGAGCCTGCAAAAAGAAAACAAAAGTAAGAGAAAAAGAAAAATGAATTTACAAGAAAATACTATTCAAGCTCCTTCATAAAGCAACACAGACAGATTGTCCCAGTGTCCAGATCAGGTTGGAACACATTACTTTTATACTGAAATGTGATTCATAAATTTGCCCATTCATTAAAAAAAAGCAGTTCAGTAAAACTGTTCTTTTTCTGATTCTCTTCTGAGGGATATGGATGCCTTTCCTGTTTTGTTTAACACTCATTTTGCATAGTTCCTATAGTGTGCCAGGTATAGTTCAGATCACTGAGAATAATGTGGTTTTTTTAAAGATTGAATTCACTTTGTGACTTCAAGTAACTTTAAGTTTGATGGGGCGAAAACAATTAATGAATGAACAACTATATCCCAGAATATTTTGTTAGAGCTGAGTCCCAGGTGTCTAGGAACTAGCAAAGCACCCAGGGGAATAGTAACATTATATCAAGGACAGAAAATGAAGGTAGAATTCAGCATCAATAGAGATATCTCGGAGAGTTTTGTGAATGCACATATGCTTCTAGCATTGCCTATACTTTACCTATATTAACTTAGTCCTCTCTACAGCAGCATGAGGGAGGCGACTAAGTCCATGCCATTTTTATAACTTGCACAGGAAGCTTAAGAATTTTTCAAAGTTACATAGCTGAGAAAGGTTGAATTAGGATGAAAAGTTAGATAGGGTATCTCTAATGGGGAGATAATAATGAAGGCTTCAAAATAAAAACTAAAATGAAATAAGTGGAGGCTACTACAGAGAACAAAAACAACATGAGAATTTGGGAAATCTTGATGGCATGGAGCAGAGGTGGTATATGTGTATCCATAGGCTACACCTCAGAATCAAGGGCAAGAAGGCAAGAAACACTTAAGGTTAGGCAGGTAAACTGAGGAAGATCAAAGAAGTTTTATTCTTTTTCCATCAAAGCAAAAATGAGGCATGATTATCAATGTATAATCATAATGGTGGCATCCCAATATTTCCTAATAATTGTAGGAAGAATATACTGGATAGTTAAAAATCCTGATAGCAGGACACTGATAGATGTTTTGTCATTATTTCATTCTTTATTTTTGTTGGTGATGGGGCTTGAACTCAGGGCCTGGCTGCTATACCTGAGCTTTTTTGCTGAAGACTAATGCTACCACTTTGAGCCACAGCTCTACTTCTGTTGTTTTTGTCATTTTTATCTCAGTAAATTAGAAGCCCAAGTCAAACTTTGAGCCCTTTGTGTATATTAACACATTTAAATTTGATAACATCCATTGTAAAAATTCAAGTGCTTTCACTGACTTATCCTTCATATGCTAACTTCAAATAAAAGGTAATAAAGTGCAGTTAGTAAATAATTTCTAAGTAATACATTGCAAATAATAGAGTAAACTGAGATTTGAACCTGGAGAGTCTGGTTCAGGAGAACACATTATCCACTGCACTGTGTTGAGAATGAAATATAAAATTGGTAAGTTTCATTGGATTCTTGAAGTGATCCCTTAGGAGAAAGACAAAGCCATGATCCAACAGAGGTAAACAGAAAAGTAAAAGAAATTTATATTTAAATAAATACAATCAACCAGAAGTAACTACTTACTATTATAGGAGAATCAAATACAACATCCCAAATTCTGGCTTAAATAACAGAAAATGCATTCCCGAAAAACAAAAACAGCAACAACTGAGGAGAAGGTCAGTGGAGGAAAAATCAGGAGTCTAATTTTGACCTATTGGCTGAGTATCTGAGTATCTGTAGGAAAATGTAGTAAGCAGAGAAATAGGTGTCTGCAGCTCTGAATGAGCCAGAGATTGTTTTCAAAAGATGAAAGTGGTGACATCCTTGGAAGTGCCTAGAAAAATGACTCTTTATCCCTTTGGGGCTCAATGAATTAAAAAGAAAAAAAGTTCTCACCACAAAAAAAAATGGTAAGTATATAGCAAAGCATTCATGTTACACGATAAAAGAATTCCTAGGATGTATTAGCTAGGAATGCCAACTTATACCAGATTCACTGTAGAATCTAATGTAATCTGTCTTCTTACCACAATTCCATAGTGTAACCACACAGACACAGTTAGTTTTGTGTACAATTGCAGTAAATTTACATACCAATGTTATGAGCCCATTTTATAACATAATAGGTGTGTAAAATCAAATCAAGACATGAAATTTAGAATTCTTTATTGTATACATGGGGAAAAAATGAGCCTGAAAGAAAAAAGAATGAAATGTGAAATTTAGAACTGGGATAGAACTGGTACAACTGTCTGGCTCAAATGCATAGGAAGAAGACTGAGATAAATGAGACCAAGTGAAAACTGAAATCATTCTTTCCCTCCACACAAGCAACTTGAATGGTAGAATAACAGGTAACAATTTTAGTAAGGAATCATACAATGTAAACAGAAGTAAAACACACTGAAAGTCATTAGCATGCTTATATGTTTAGTTTCCTACTAAGAAATTTAAATTTCATATCCCAGGAGCTTCCCAGGAGGGTTCGCTAAAAAAAAAAAAAAAAATTCTTTCACATCGTATGAGAAGTACTATAATTACTTGTTGTACAAATGTTTAAGTGATCTCCATGATTCGAGCTAGTGTTTTTCCCAGGGGCTGATTGCAGTGGTATGGAACATTTGATCATTATTTTCAGTCTTCTAGCCTTCTTAAAAGGGGGAAATGAGGCATTTGCTCTCTTCCCAGTGCTGAGGAGTCATTTGGCTCTGTTCTCAGAATAATTCTACCATCTGAAAGGAATTTACCTCCCGTGCAGTGTCTATTGAGTTCTTGAAGTAAATCATTCAGTTAAAGGATGAGGTAGTTTGAACTGCAAGTCCCTTGTGTTAAGAATGACTAAAAACATGACAAGCAGTGAGAGGAAATTAAAACTTTTGGATGTCACTCAGATAAACATTGACAAAAATATAAAATATCACTTTCATGGTCCGAGTAAAATACCCTTTTTTTGATTACTTGTAACTTGCAATTTAACATTCGGTAGAAAGAGAAAAAAATACAGGAAGGCATCTGCTGAATACAACAGTGAACACTTGTTCCCATTTAATGAGGGAAATGCTTTATCTTGACAGAAAATTCTAGTCAAACATTTATAATTTCCTTAAGAGAGCCTCACTCTCTAGCATTTCCTTTCATAAAACCCATGGCTTCAGGGGAAAGTAACTGTTTATCTTGAGAAATAGTATGTTTCTCCTTTTTTGAAGGAATATAGTATCTGCCTTTTGAAAAGTCTTAATTTCTGTAAAAAATGTGTGAAGAGTAGAGAGCTGAACTAATGATAACAAAATAAAAAGTAAGAGAGTCTTTGACCTCTCTCATGAACTATTTCTAAACCACACTTTTGGGGGGAGATTTTAAATTTTGTGGTTATTCTCTTCAGGAATTAGTATTTTAATTTTAGAAACTCGAAGAACTATCTGAAAGAATATATCCTGGTTCCAGATGGGTATGGATGTCATCAGGGTAAAAGGTTACACACAAAAAAGTAGTGTTTCCTTGATATTTCAATGCAACTAGGAGTAAACTATCTCCCATCTTTTTTTGGTCTCCATAGCTCAATTCATGAAACAATCAAACAGAAATAATTTGAATAGAATTTAAATTAAGTCATTTCCCAGATATATACTCATGCAATCAAATTTATTAGCTATTTCTAAATCTTGTGGACATTAGTTAGAAAAAAGTAATGGTACTTTACAGTGAACCAACTGACAATGTTCAATTACTCTGAGGGTAAGTAAAGAAAAAAAAGTTTTATTACCATTATTTAGTGTCAGTGTATCTCACAAGCCACTGAAAGAAATCATTCTGAAATTTGTTACACTTTGAGAAGGAATAAGAAATGATTTCATGATATATCTTAATTTAAAAGCATAAAAATTACTGTTTATGTTTCTTATAAGAATTTTCTAATAGTACCAAAAAACTTTTAAATCTAATGTTATAAATTACTCAGTTCCTTTATATAAACTTACAATTAACTTCAAATAAAAGAATATTAACATCATATGTTATTGTCACACATTTATCTTACTGACTTGAATGCTCCCATTCTCAGTGGGATTACTCTGAAGCCAAGGATTTTGGTTTACCTTTGTAATGGACTTATGAATCCATACTATTCAGTGCAATGTAAATTCATTCAACTATCCTTTCATTTTAATTTTTATCTTGAGTTTTCTTGAACTCATAACTACTCAGATTTGAACATTTTACTTTGACTACCAGAAGAGGGTTTGAACTTTAGGTTCAAGTAGAGATATGGCCCAAAAGGGGTGAAGTAGAGTCAAGGAGAGAGGGTTAGACAGATGAGGAGGAGAACAGGGGAGGTGAATGCTTTCAACAATTCAATGTATGTACTACACAACTGAGAAACATGAGGTAAGGGATGGGTAAGAATGTTGAAAGAGGTGACATTGATCAAAATGAGGTATATCTATAAATTGCCTTGTAAGTGGCAACTCTTGTACAACTACTTAAGAGAAAAAAGAACACACATACACACACACACACACACACATACACACCAAATCAACTATAAGAATCCTACAGCTTTTCCCCCTATAGCCAGGATTTAGACTAAGATGTTTTGCTTGTCAATAAAAGCAGCTTTGAAGAATACAACTTGAAGGGCAGAGCAGGGAAGTTTTCAAAAACCAGAAATTGAGACTTCTGAGTCACATTCAATAATCTACAAGGTTGCTTAACATAAAGTATCTCACGTCTTGGAGTTCATCTGGTATCCTTGACTAAACCCACACTTTATGATTTGGATAGATCATTCCAATCTTCCCTTGGTTTTGCATAACTCTCAATGACTCTAGTAGCACTATGATCTGAGTGGCAGGTTATGTTGATAGAGAACAATCAAGTGCGATTCTGCACATACATTACACCACAAGTGTAAGAACCAAAGTGACAGAACCTGTGGTGACAATCAGCTCTTATTTTCCAAACACATCTAAGTGAAGATGTGTGTGTGTGTGTGTGTGTGTGTGTGTGTGTGTGTGAAGGAGAGAGAGAGGCAGAAAGAAAGTTTTCTAAAGCATCCTGCAAGTACTGTGTATGCTCATTGTGTTGCTCAAGGACTTTCCATTTTTAAGATCTTTTGCTGAGATCAGTTATTCCTCCACTCAAAAGTCATAAAAAGTACCCTTTAAGCTTTCCCATATGCAGAGGAAGTCTTGTGCAAAATCAATATATTTTAGCCAGGCTGAAAACATTACATGGAAAATTAACATACATGAAACACCTGAAAAATCTTCATTAATAAAATGGCCCTCTGAATAAATGGCAGGAATCTTGAAGCATTCACAAATGTCCAGCAGGGTGTCCAAAGAGAAAACACAGAGATAATTTTTTTTAAAAATGTGCTTAGTTGATCAAAGAAACTTTGCATCTAATTCCATTTTCAAGTTTTAGTCAAGTAATTTTTAACATTCTTGAGTATAAACTGTTTCACACAGGAGATATTAGCTGTACTACAGTAAAATATGCAAAATTACTTGAATTGCATTACTTTTCCAAGACCAAAGTCACCGTAAACTTGAAGATCCATCCATGAAGGATGAATTTGCATGTCCACATAGACTTAACAGCTTATCTACCATGGATATGTAATTAAAATGTTATATACCTGTAATCACAGGACATAAAAGATGCATTCTCTATGTGATTGAACTAGGTCCCTGTAAATAGTAAAATCTTAAGAAAATTTAGTATCATTATGATAAACAGTCTATACTACTTTTAATGGTTCCTTTATTTATTTAACAAAAAACTAAATAAAATCATTTTTCCTAATAATTTAAATCATTCTCAAATACAAATTAATTTATATCAGAAAACCAGGGAGTCTATGAAAAAGTATATAATTTGTCTCTTTATTTAATGCCCACAATGTTACTATTTCTTATTGTTGCCTACTTTAAATTTCTTTCTTTCTCTCATATATACATAAGCTTTCAATTATTAATTTCCAGTTATCCTTGTGTGGTTATTCTCATGTCTGATATTAGATGACCCTAAATCTGCACATATAAACACAAGCATACGCAAATATACCTAGTCTTACTTTCCCACCATCTTTCTTCCAAACATAGTTTCTGGCAATACTCTATAGGCTCAGAAATCAAGTAAATATGCTTATTATATACACACATATATACACATATGCACACATATATGTATATATACACATATATATCACATATATTTGACATTATGTGGCAAATACATGTATGTATGTATTATGTATATATGATGTGGGCAAATTGCCATTTTTGTAGGGTAATTGTCATGATGAATCAAACCCACAGATAATCACATTTGCATGCATATGTTTTATTGTGAGATAAGGCACTAACCTTGAAATTTTCAATTTACATGCATAAAGATTTCACTTTTAGTATTTGTACATGTTTGTGTATGTGTTTAATAAAGTCATTGATAAATCTCCCTAATTTTCATATCTGCCCACAAAATATTAAAATGTGGATCACCCAGAAATGGTTTACTTTTCCATATTTCTGAAATGGAAGGAATTACCTTCGTTCACTTCTAAAAGCCCTTTCAAGTTGGTTAGGATTCTAGAGAAAGTCTTGAGAATGGCACTTAAATGAAATGCCCTCTCTCCCCTCTGAGGAGTACAGCACTAATTGATCAATTGCTTATTTGTGCCTTGTCAGATTGGCCATTTTTGCTCATCTCTATGCTCAGTGAACTTCAATGACCTGTTGAAATCACAGGCTTGGGGTTAGTTCCTAAGTCTATGATCTCCTTAATACACTGACGCAAAATTAAAATGAATAAATAAAAATCCACAGGCATTTCCCTGGAACAAATAACCAAGTCCACATGTATTCTCATGTTTGCTAAATACTGGAAAGATATGAGTCATCAGACAGACTCAAAATTTAAAAGGAATGAATAATTGATTTCTTACAGAAACTTATTGGGAAATGGACAAAGGGAAAGGTTTTGGTATTTCACATTGTCTTTGGTAGCAAGGATAATTGTTCTTTGTGTTCTCTGCTATGGTGCTTGAGACTCAAAATTATCAATTTAACATTCCAGGAAGTTTTCTCTGGAGGGTTCATCTAAAGTGAAGTGACCCTCCAATTCAGCTTTTATGATCTTTCCTTGAAGTCAGTCTGGTGGTTTGTATACCATCTGGATTGAAACTGTTGGTTCATCAAATGAAGGAAAGATTACGATACAGTCGACAGCAGCTGGCATCAGAGTCTCAGGTTGCTTACTGCCTGAATTTTGGCTGGTGAAAGACAGACATGCACCTGCTTATGTCCCCATTCTTTTCCTATAGATGGCAAAGATTTGGTTGTACAGATAAGGCTCAATGAAAAGAATGAATAATGACTCCTTCCTAAGACTTTCTAGATTTATTTGCTGATAGTGGTACCAGTGAAGTCTTTGAAATGACATACCAGGCTCTCAAACTGTGAGCTCAGATAAGCTATTCTGCATGTTTTGTTATTTCAAGCGTTATCTCTTCTTCTCAGCCTTGCCTGAGTCTGCTTGGCAGATGGAGACTATTCTCCTTACATGTTTCCAATGTACCTGATTTGTGCCTTTGAGATAACAATGGTCTGTCACTTTCTTTTGGCTACTATATTTACATTAGTAACTTTATAGCTCTACAAGCTGCTGCCTGACATCTTGTAAGCAGGTAATGAGCCAAGAAAAAGTAAGCCAAAAGATAAAAGAATAAATTCCTAGTTATATTTCTTGAAGCTTAATCATGTGTTACCTAAAGTTTCACCATGGATTATTCTATGACAGTGTCTAATTAAATTTTTTTTGGTTAAAGCAGCTTGTGTTGAGTTTGCTCCTGTCATTAAGATACTAATTTTAAATATTGTTATCAGGACCTATCATGGAAGGCCTACTGCTATAATAGTTTTTTCTCAAATTAGGCTATGAACACAGTGTGAATACATTTGGGTTTTCTTGTTGCTGTATCTCCATTTTCTGGGCACTTACAAACAGTGGATTTTCAAGAAGTTCATGCTGAGTTAATGAAGAAATAAGAGGTAGAAAGATCAATGACAAAACCTTGGACTAATTGTCTTGCATTTTCACTTCATTAATTTTTATCCAATGACAACTGAGAAAGGAAATAAGACTGATAGGAGAAAATGAGCATACAGGAAATACTAGGTATCATAAAATGACTTGACTCTGGGGTAGCAATACTGCCTGACAGACATGTAGAAATATGCATCAAGATGTCAAGACAAAGGTAACTGCACACATTGTTAGGGTGCTTATGATTCTTAAGAATTTCCTTATAAGTTTCAAGTCATGCTATAGCTTGCATAAGATTAGATGTAGATATATGAAACAAAAATAAAAAATGGAATCATGCAGTCATAGGAAACATCTACAGGAACATGGTAGGTGAGCAGAGGGATTAAAAATCAGTAAAGGTAAAGAGAACAATCACAGAAACAGAACAGGGACTAGGTAGGAGAGGTGAACACAAAAGAAAGGCAGAACTTTTCTGAAGTATAGAGGAAGAGAGTGAAAGAGACATACCTGTCAAATGGCTTTGATAGTTATGCTAAGCTGTCAAGTCAGATTTATTTTAGTTTTGGCAAAAAGTAGAAAATCTGAAATATATTCTGCTCAAAGGAATAAAAGTACATCAAATGTTATGTTAAGGAACTTGCAATGTTTATTGAGAACTTCAGATTAATAGATTATATAGATTTTTGATACACCAAAAATAAAGGAACTAAACAACAACAACAAAAAAAACTCTCTTCATGTGTGCTATCATGAAATAAAGATGAAAGGATAAAAGAATTCTGGCACATCTGGAGGTCAGAATTTAACCCAGCAGTGAGTGTGTATCAGAGCAATTGATGGAATTCACGACAAATATAAACTGGATACTTTTATTTTATTGTATTTTTATTTTTATTGTCAAGATGAAGTATAAAGGGATTACAGTTACATACATTAGGTAGTGAGACAGACACTTCTTAAATGCCTAATTCTGGGATCCAAGCTAAGAAGAAAGAAAAGGGAGAGTTGGAAGAAGTTGATTTGAGTACTAGGGCTCTACACTCAATTAGGAAAGATATATGCATTGAGAATTAAAGGATAGGAGAGGAAAAATATAAAAGTATGTGGTAAAGATCAATATTTAAATTTATCCTTTGGATCAATCCTTTTGAAAAGAAGTTTTAAGTGATGATGAGAGAAAGGCAAAGACCTCTAGAAAACCTGCTTCCTAGCACAGTCTAGTTGATACCTCTTATAGATTCTCTCCATCTGCTCTCCTGTGCCTACCTGTAGTGTTCTAGTAGGCTCTATTTTCTCCCATCCAAGTACTAACCAGGCCCGACCCTGCTTAGCTTCGGAGATCAGACGAGATTGGGTTCATTCAGGGTGGTATGGCCGTAGACAAAGCTCTATTTTCTATCTAAAGCTTCCTAAAAGAAATTTAACACTAGGACTTAATACTGGAGAAGTCATATGTAAGTTCAAGTTCATGGTACTGTCTTTTCATGGTTTAAAATATATACTCTAGTTATAATTTCATAATATCTTCTTCAGAACAGTACAGTACTTAACAATGAAATAGTTATGCAAAAAAGTCACAACCAACATTTTGGCCTACATATCACATGTCATTTCCTCATAAATAATTTCTAACTCTTAACTATAGAAATACTTACAAGAAGATTAAACTACTTGTCTCTTTTTAGTTTTAAGAAAAAAAAATGGATAACTTGATTTAGTCATTGGGTTCAATATCTAATTAGCCAAGTTTCACAAGGAAAGGCCAGTCCAATAGAACCCTACACATTAGCAGTCATCCTACAAATTAGCAGTCAACAGTAATTCAGGCTCACCCAGATGTAGCCTCCATCAGCCTAGGCAGGCTTACACCCTATGAAAGTATCGCCATAAAAGACATCTAATAGTCTAAATATTAAATTAGATTTGATAATCTCATTATTAAATGTCAACATTAATTTTGATACTAGCAGTGTGTTTATCATATCATCAGTATTTAACATTTCTCAATTACTATGCTTTATGAAATTCATGTATTGGCCTCAGAAATATTTATATTTACCACAACTTATAGATTTTAAAGAATAAAAACACAACTGAAAGCTAACTGATCCTTACACAAGGGACCTTCTTTAATCATAGTATATAGCAATTGACTATATATATAGCAAAAGTACCAACATAAACTGTGAGTAAAAGTTTGAAGTTAAATTTTAATGCTTTAACACTCTAAAATCCTGCATAAACTTCCAATTACTGTGTTGGCTAAGTAATTAGTAAGAATTATGTAATGATTGGCAATATAACTAAATTTTAAAAAGGCAGTGTTTTGAAAAGAAAAGCTATATCTTCTAGACAGAATATGCATCAACTTTTCAAAAGTTCAAAGTTAAATTTCAATAACATGCAAGATCAATGTTACTTTAACAACACAAATTCATAATATAACTGAAGGATCAGTTGTACCTTTCTGTAATAGAATATTCAAATTAATTTTCTAGGTAGAGAATCTCTACTCCCAATTTGGGAAATTAAAGATAGCAACCAACATACCCCGCCCCATTATTTAAAATATTTAGGAAAAAAACTTCTCTTTCCCACAAAAAACTCCCTTACCCACATCTTCCTGAAGTAAAGAAGAAAAAAGAGGAAGGGAAGTGGGAGAGAAAGTGAAGAGAATATATTCTTACATAACCACATCGAGGAAATGTTATATTTAACAAGAGAAGTATTTTCTCCGTAGATAAATGACTTTAACCATTTCCCACCCAAAAAAGAAAAATAGGCTTACCAGTGGGTTCTCATTGACCACATCTTCCTGTGTTTTTTATTCTTTCAAAGGAACATAAATTTTAGTTGGCATTGCTTTACATCCCTATTTTTGGTGTCTAATTAGGTTATTTTCTACTTTTTCAATATAAGTAAAGACCAAATATTTAAAAACTATTTTTCAAAAATAATGGCACATGGAATTAAAACTAATAAGCATCTTACCTGCATTGATGCTTTTGAGAACTTAAGTATACTTAAGAACTTAATTATACTTAAGTATAATCCATACTCAATGGTTCTAGAAAAAGATTTTCAAATGTTTACATTTTAATTGTTATATTTATGCACTCTATGAAATACTTCTTTACTATTGTACAAACATATGAACCTTTATTAGTTCATTTATTGTGTTGATATTTTAATTGTGAGCTTTTAATATAAGTATTGTAACAATTAGCATTCACATGAATTACATAAATATTATGTTGTTAGTTGCTTTAATCTCTAATTATTTTTCTTATAGCACCACGCATTTACCATGAATACATTATGAAACAATTATTTGTGAAAAACTGAAACATAGAGTTTCTACTAAGATTCAGCTGGCTACAACTTATAAATTAGTAAATATTATATAGCTAAAATGTCAACTGAGCATTGTCAATTTTTTAAAGCATTAAAATAAATTTAAAAGCATTGGTTCATAGTGTAAATTAGATATTTTTATTCCCAAAGGTTATCGTGAATCAGTAATTGAACATAGATAGTTTACATTACAAAATTATCTTTATTTTATTTTATTTTTTGCCAGTCCAGGGCCTTGAACTCAGGGCCTGAGCACTGTTCCTGGCTTCTTTTTTGCTCAAGGCTAGCACTCTGCCACTTGAGCCACAGCGCCACTTCTGGCCCTTTTCTATATATGTGGTGCTGAGGAATCGAACCCAGGGTTCGAGGCAAGCACTCTTGCCACTAGGCCATATTCCCAGCCCAATTATCCTAATTTTTACCAAACAAAAGGTTAAAGGAACAAATTCCTAAGATAATTTATACTTTTAAGAAATACTAATTCATAAATAATTTATACATGTCACATTTTAAGTAAAAGTCATATAAGCAAAATACAAGATTATAAATGTCCTGTTTTTTAGCTAAGACCTACTGAACATGAGTCATTTTGTGTTTTATCTGATTAAAACTATCAATAATACTGACTAAAATAAGGCTTTTTTCCTTCATTTCTTCTCTTTACTTCATTTCTAGCCTTTAAGGTAACTTGTTTCCTTTTGTAATTTAATTTGTAAATTGAATTTGCTATTTTTAAGATTTTTATATAACCCTATAATTTAAGGGCCTTAGATAAAATACAAAGTAAAATTACATTTTTCTATGTAATTAAATTGGCTCCTGAGCTCTTTTCTACCTGCCACATTTAATTATTTTCAGAGTTTGCTTTGGTATAATGAAAAAAAAGTTAGGAGCTCTTTAATGCTATAAAAGAAGCTATTTTTCAATGTTTTAAATTTTAAATATTATTTTGTATTTCTCTCTTTTATTCTTTTTTTTTCGTGTGTGTGTGTGTGTGTGTGTGTGTGTGTGTGTGTGTGTGGTGTGCTGAGCATTGAACTCTGAACCTAATAATCTTTAGGCAGAAGCTCTTACTATGGAGACACACTTTCAACCCTGTTTCTACAGGGTTTCTTTTGAGATGGGGTCTCGTTTTCTGCCTAGGTGTATGCCTGAGCTCCATCTAGCTGTTAGGCTTCCCCTCGTAGGTAGGATACCAGGCTCATGCCACTACATCCAACTTCCCCTGCCTCCCTTTTAGAAGGGATCTTGAGAACTATTTTGCCTGGGCTGGCTTCAAACCTGGGTCTTCCCTTCGCAGCCTTCCAAATAGTAAGGATTACAAGCATAACCCGCCAACACTTGGAAAGTATTAGCATCTTTAAAAAGGCTTTTCCAGAACTGTGATTCAGTGTTAGATCACATATCTAGCATGTATGAGGCCCTGTGTTCATTCCTAACACTACAAGAAACAAAATTTCATATGAAATATGAATGCCTTAGAAATTTTGCAAAGTGTAACAATTGATATAAATTGCTAACAGTTGGAAGTGTTACACCATCAGGTCACTTATGCTTTGAGCTGTTTCAGAAAACATATGTAGAAAAGGCCAAAATTAGGAAGATAAATGAATGTAAGTATTGGTTAGCAATGGTTCTATAGCTTTTTCCATCCATTTAAAAATTGTAAGAACTTAATATTGTCTGTTGTTCTGATATTTCAATAAATGCAACATTGACATTTAAATGAAGCTATTCTTAACTCAGTTTGAAGGACTTCAAGCATTTTGACTGCCAATGATAATGATATTCTTATTCACACTTTGCAATTTTTTTTTTTGCAGTTTTGCTTAAGGGAGGAAAAAGAGAGGAAGAGAAACCATTCAGAGACTGTGCAGATGTATATCAAGCTGGTTTTAATAAAAGTGGAATCTATACTATTTATATTAATAATATGCCAGAACCCAAAAAGGTAATATTACAAGTGTTTGTTTATGAGTTGTAAATTAATTCTGGTTGAAATACTAGAAATCCCATTATAAATGTGTTAATCTTGGATGTATCTATCTATCATGTATATTTATCTATCAATCATCTATCTATCTATATGTATGTATATGTGTATATATACATATCCATATGAATACATATAGAGATATAATACATATTGAATACTCACATACATATACTATTCTCTCTATAAACATGTCAACTTTTTTCTCCCAGAGATACTATTTCTCAGTCTTTAAGGGGTGGATATTTGTCCGTGATTCTTGGGATGTCTCATTGTGTAGAAGTGTTTATGTTGCAGATTATATGTTGAGGTCACATTTTCTTGAACTACGTGGAAAAGAGGAGTCATCTTCCAAAATCCCAAGATCTCAGAGGAGATACATCATCCACTCAGTAGATGATGGGAGGGAACCAGGCACATGGAGCTATTTTGACATTGGCTTCTCCTATTAAAGTGAGAGAAACATACCCTATCTTAACTTGTCATCTTGAAAGGATTTGCTTTTCATATTTACATTAGAGTGGGTTGGAGAAACAGTTCATCAAGTTCATCAGTTTGTTGAAAAGGACCCAAAGTAAAGCTGGAAATAGAGCTGGGGATATAGCCTAGTGGTAAAAGTGCTTGTCTCGTTTACATGAAACCTTGGGTTCGATTCCCCAGCACCACATATGCAGAAAATGGCCAGAAGTGGCTCTGTGGCTCAAGTGCCAGAGTGCTAACCTTGAGCAAAAAGAAGCCAGGGACAGTGCTCAGGCCCTGAGTCCAAGGCCCAGGACTGGCAGAAAAAAGAAAAAGAAAAAAGGACCCATCTTTTTAAAAAAAAAAAAAAAGCTGGAAATAAGCAACTCTCCTTTGAACACAATCTTCACATCTCAGCCTCCTGAGTAGCTAGTATTAAAGGCGTGAGCTACTGGTGCCAGTACTGAAAAATCTTGTTAGGTAATACAAGGTCAAAATTTATAAAATATGTATGATAAATAAGAATACTGATTGAACTTGTCAGAAATAAATTTAAAGATCAATTAAAACATAAAAAAAAGCAACTCTCACTTTGCCTTTATATATGTCATGCCTTCATTCACCATAATTCATTGGATGTCACTCATTTGTCAGTCACTATTCAGTGGCATAAATATAAAGTAACCCTCCCTACTAGAGTAAAGAAGATAAAAAAAAAACTCCAAAGATAGTTATAAAATACTCCAGAAGCTCCATGATATGGATGGATAGCTTGTTAGAAAGAAGGTACTTGGGCACCTTTGAAGTGAAAACACAAAAAATGTATAAATGTGTAAAAGCTTCATGCCCAAGGTCCAAGAAGAGGATCTGCTCTTGAAAAACAGCACAACTTTCTTTTGCTGCTTGCATAAAATGGAGATTCAGAATTGTTCTTGAATAAGTATAGTATTGAATCCACAATGTTAAATGTTTCCTGGATAAAGTTTCTGAGGTCTGGGCCTAGGAAATAATACTGGCCTAAGCAGGTTAGCAGAATTATCAGTGTATATCTAGCAAAAGCAAAATATACCATTTTGGAAACTGCTCTAAAAAATGCCTTTACAGAGGGAAAACATTCACACATAACCTGTTCCATAATTATCATTAGAATTATTTTACTGGCAATAACATCGGAAACAGCTGAGTGTGTATAGTTTGAAAGGTGATTTTGCCCTTGCTCTGGAACTTCCTTTTGCCTTATCTTGTTCTTCATTATCATGGATCCTCTCACAAGAATTAACATTGTTCTCTTATTCAGACTAACATGTCTACAATATTGAAGAGGTAGAATAACAATTTCAATTAAATCCCTTATTGAAATCACTTATTATAATACTGGTAAGGAAAAAAATATGAATTTGGCCAATGTATTTTAGAAGATGGTTAATGCAGTAATACAAACATGGTGATCATTCAACAGTTTTCTAGGTCCTTTTTTGGGCCTTAATCACTTACTTACTTTTTTTCAACAACTCAATTAGACTTGGGTTCCCATTATCTCTATTATTTTTTCCAGTCCTGGGGCTTGAACTCAGGGCCTGAGCACTGTTCTTGGCTTCTTTCTACTCAAGGCTAGTACTCTACCTCTTGAGCCACAGTGCCACTTATGGCTTCCTCTGTTTATGTGGTGCTGTGGAATCAAGCCCAGGACTTCATGCATGCTAGGCAAGCACTCTACCACTAAGCCACCTTCCCAGCCCCACATTATCTCTGTTGTTGTTGTTGTTGTTGTTTTAAGTAACTTGCCCAAATAGTATAGTTGGTGAATATGAACACTGGCTTGAAAATATCTGACTCTATTTCTCCATTTTAACAACAACAAGCCTAAGCCAGAAGTTTATCTCTATGAACAATGATTCAAATGTCAACAATCATAATTTTTTAACATAACCTTATTGTTCCATGGAGCAATAGATATATGTATACTACTTGGGATACAAGCAAGCTTTTACTATTGGGAAACTAGATACACTGATTCATTTCTTATTTTAACCTTATTCCCTACCATCTTGAATTTCATTTTCTTTTCCTCTTTCAAAGTCACAAATTTTCTATTAGTCAAAGAATATCACCAATATACCCTTAATTATATAAAAAGAGTTGAAAATTATGTTTTGGAACTTTAGCCTTCTAAGTAGATTGAAGATCTCAGACAAAATGTTTGGTGTTGTATGTGTCTACTTAGCAATAGCTTTGCATGCTGTGAAGCTTTAAGAAATTTGGGAAAGGCAAGCAACTCAACAAAACAAGTTTCTCAAATACAAATGAATATAGACTAATTGATAAAACTGAGATATTCATGACACTTGATAAAACACCAAGGCATTTTTAGAATCCTTTAAAGAGTGTATGACTTATAAATATAATACTTACTGTTTGGACTGACATTGTTCCATGTCAAAAAAGAAATATTTAAAAGTGTTGTATTTTCAAAATGTGTTGTGGAAGCGAAAAGTAATTTTCTGGGATGATTTAATTTTTCAAGCAGTCAGGAAGTGAAACTTTGATCTCACTTTTATGATGTTAATAGTATGTGTTTATTTCTTTCTGTATTCTCATCAAAGCACCATAGTGGGAAACAGGGTTTCTCTTTTCATTTCATAAGTTTCTAAAATCAAATGTCCTATATCCAGCTTAGTTTCACCGAAAAAAACAAACTGTGAAGACATAAATTTTGTTATACAATGTTAAAGATTGGCCTGAACTCCTAATTCTTAGAAAAAAGGCTGTAACAAATGTGTTGAACCTTTTTCAATTTAAGGTTATGGAAAAATAATTAATGTCCACAAAGCTAATCATTTCAATTTGTTTGGTGCACAAAAGCATTAAAAACTATGTCAATCTGATTTCCCCTTTTTGTTTGGGTTTAAACCTCTATTATGTTAAAAAAAAAAAGTGTTTAATGCTTGAAAGCTTTGACCTTGCCTGGGATAGGAGCCAATTCAATCTTTTCTTGGAAAGAGTTAAGCCTGAGTCGTACAATCAATATGTGCCACAGGCAAAGCAAATGCAGTGGACCTCTGACGATGGGAAACCCGTGCCAGATGGCACAGACCACACCAAACTGGCAAATGAACTTTTCAGGACTTTCTATCTCAAATCATTCTGAAACTGACCATTAATTATCTGCAATGTCTTTTATGTGCTCAGCAAAGGATTTTTAGCTTACTTCTGACTATAGATAAAATTGTAAGTGTGCTTTCCTCCTCTTAAATAGATATATAGTTTAAAAGTAGTATGACCAAAAATTAGTTATGCCAATAGTAATAAGTACAAGCCAGTAATCATATCATAAGGAAATATTATCCAATTTCTACATATTTTTCTTTTGGATATTCTAGTCTATTGATAATAAATTGTAAATAATTGTAAAGTCAAATGTATATACATATATATTCAATATACTTCTATATGGAAATATTGCATATGTATAATAGACAAAACATAATACATACATGTATTTTGTCTGTAAAGTGCATCCAAGACATAACAGTAATCTGTATTACATACCAACTGCTATTCTTACTTGGGTACATTAGCTTAATCTCAATAAAAGTTTTAAATGTTAAGAATAGAAGTGGGATTACAGTTCATGCTGACTGGCATCCTCAACCTCTCTGAACCTCAACTTCCAACCTGGTAACCTTCTAGGTAAATTTCACCTCCTTGTGGAATTTTTTCTCTGGGCTTTGGAGATATAATCTCAGCATCTCTTGATATTTACATGTCACTAGATGCCTACTGTTAAATGTTAACATTACTGAATCATGATCACACTCTATATCTAATTTTTATCCGTATAATGAAAATAATAATCATCTCCTCACTGTAGAGTTGTTTTAAGATTGTCAGTCAATACATGTGAGATGTTTAACATCCAACAAGCATGTCATTATTAATATCTATTCCTTTTTCCTTGCCTTATTTTGTTATCTATATATCCTTGATCTACTTCAGATAAATCATCTCTGACTACTCAAGAAACTCTTCCTGTTGGATCACTATGCAACACTATGCTACATCAAACACTATGTACTCAAAACTGGGATCACTTTGTTCTTTCACAGATAGGCTTTTTTTTCTCGATTTTATTGTTTTGATCACTGCCTCTATTATTCTGATCCCTGGGGTTGAAAATGATAGATTCCAAAGTCTCTCTAAATGCAGAGTATTCAGTTACTACTGAAATTCTGAGGCACTTTGAGGACATGATCTATATTTTAATCATCATAATTTCCTCCTACCCAACACAGAATTAATGCTTGTTGAGTGAAAAAAATAAGTGAATGAATAAACTAGAATTAAAGAGGATGAAAGCCTAGCTAGAGATAGGTTGAAGACAAAGAGTAACTGGAGAAATTTAAAGGATTAGTATAAGGGAAAACCAGTGAGATTTAAAATTTGTAATCTGGGAGATGATTCATTTCCTATTGATGAATAACCACAGCTAGATAGCTCCTGTCAAATTAGAGGACAAGCCCTCCAGAGCAATCATCCCTTTTAATGCTCACATGGAGAAGCATGCCTTAGGTCCTTTCATTCTGAAGAAGTACATGAGTAATTTGTCCTCTGACTGACAGTTCTTGTTATTGCTCTTATACTCTTTGGCCATTTGGGCCATTTGGGCCAAATGGCCTTGGAAAGCCCTGAAGGTGCTCCTTTAGTCAGGGCTGCTTTCTGTCCCCACACTGCCTGCTACCTCTGTAGTCTCATTCATGCCTTAAGCCAACTCTCAAAATGCTTTAATTCCCAACTGTTATAGGAATGATGTTCCCTATAGCCCACGCCTTACACCATCAAGGTGCCACTTTTCATGATACGCCAATCACAGTGATTGCTCTCCAATGATAATCCCATTACAGATTCTTTTCTATGGTGGGCTCTTGGGGAAAGGAATTGATTTCCAACTAAATACTACTGTTCTTACAATAATTAAAATAAATACAAGTTTTAAATTATTTGACTAACTTTCCTCATGGAAAAGAAATAATTGTGGCAATCAGAAAGAATATACTGTGTCCTGTTTTCTTATTATTCATTACTAAAATTAAACAAATAATGTGTTCTCTACATGCTAAGGACTAAAATTGTACCTCTAAAGTGAAGTTGAAAAATCAAGAATAATTATTTTGGTATGTATGTAGTAATAATGCAATAAGAAAGGGATACTTAAATAGATGCGATTCAAATGCTTTCCCCAAATTTCTGTTCTTATGAAGATTTGCAATTTTGAAAAAAGGTTTAGAAATCCTGAGTCATAAATAAGCCTTCAATTTTGGAAACTTTACAAGTAGTCTTAAAGCTTACATTTACATAAGTGCCTATTTCCATTTCAGATAAATATTTTTAAAGTTCACAAACAGAAGTTTTTAGATTATTTTAACTTTTATGAGACCGAGAAATGGCCCAATCTTTAGATACAGATTTTTTAATAGTCTGTCTCTGAAACCCTTAATTTTCTAACTCATCTAAATTTTTTACAGTAATGTAACTGTGTCTAAAAGCAATTCAAATGTGAATAAGAGGGAAATAAGCAACAATATGTCTGAATTAACCTTTTCCAATTTAATTTCTTTTTCTTCTTCTAACAAGCCTATAGACTTATCTATATTATTTCTGCTTTGAAACGTGTTAGATGGATGTTTCTTTAAAACAAATGTAATTTGCACTGGACTTTACTCTCTGGTTGTTTGTCAGGTGTTTTGCAATATGGATCTGAATGGAGGAGGTTGGACTGTCATACAACATCGTGAAGATGGAAGTCTAGATTTCCAAAGAGGCTGGAAAGAATATAAAATGGTAAGCTGGAACAATTTGAACTGCTTTTTAATGTTTTATCCCAAGGTTATCTTCACCACATGATATGATAATCCTTTACATTTTTTAGAGGCTCTTGAGTAATTTAAAATGTTTAATAATAGTAATATTACCGACATTATTTTCATTAGACATAAAATACTCATAAATCATTTTCAGGAAATGACTCCCATATGTACATGAGAAGGAAAGATGTGTTGCTGGAGTTATTTGGTGAACTGGTGTGGATGTGTGGGGTTGTTCTTAGTTGAAAGAAGGTTGAGGCAAGCCAGAACCCACACTCAGACTGTACTATTCCTTGAATAGGAATTCCTCCATATCTCCCTTTCATTGGCGTAGGCTGACTTCAATAATCCAGGTTTATCAGATTTCCCATGTCACATTCTGCCACACCAAAGATAGAAGGAAAGGTTTTCAGCTTTTTCAAGTTTTATTAGATCCAGAAATGTCACCGAGATATATACTTTTTTAAATTGAATACTATTGATTAAATTTGATCACAAGGCAAATGCAGATTCAAGGTAATAGGGCTACACAGGGAAAGAATTTCAAAATATGGTTCATTGTGTTCTCTAAAATAATAATAATGTCCCCATCAACATCATCATCATCATCATCATCATCATCATCATCATCATCATCATCACTAATCTTTTTGGTGCTTGTCTTTCTGTACATGAATCCTTACCTATTTTAAAATCAAACTTTGAAACTAATATTATCCCCACTTTAAAAGGAAATTTGGATTAGGAAGCTCAACTTTTCTAAGAAAATAGCAACTGATTGAATTAAACTGGAATCTTATCATCTTTGTGGTCAATGCCCACAATATCAAATACTAAAATATGCTCACAGACTATCAAGGCATGAGTAAACGGAGCAAGTCAATGATTCTCATTCTTTCAGATGCACTTTCTAACAAATAGAGTATCCTAAACTGTACAAGTAGAATGTGAGAATTTTCAAAATAATAACTGGAAAAAGTGAATAATTGGTGGTCTTTAACTTGGAGAGAAAAAAGTAAGTATAAATCTATCTGATAGCTATTTAATTGATTGAATAGAAACATTCATACTAGAGCTTCTGCAGCTCTAGTTGTTTATCAGCAACATCATTCTTATCTGAGAGCTTGCTTATAGAAACAGTGACCTCAACCTGGAGCCCATTCTTCTGCACTAGAATTTTGAATTTAATATAGCTTTACAGGGACTTTCAGTAATGGATGGAAGACCACTTCAGAGAGGCAAAATTTTGACTATGTATAAACAAAACCCTCTGATAGTGTTACTAATAGATATATTGTTAATACAGTAATCATTAATATAATTATTTCTAACAAGAATTGAATTCATTAAGTAGTAAGCTATGTCCCTCTTTGATAGAAAGACCTTAGAGAAATTAGTCATAATTCAGGATAGTTATGGAGAGTTGTGATGTTAGGTCAATTTCCAAACTCCCTTTCTGCTTGTTAGATTATAGAAATTATAGTAGTAAACTATCTAATCTATAAAAGTTTAAAATACTAGAGTGTCCAAAAGTTTCCCTTTTCTATACTCTTTGGCAATCCTTTTTAATTCATGGTTATTACTCTCAGTAAAGGAAATATGATAAGTTCACTAAGAATCATACTATAAAGATTCAGAGGGAGGAGGTAATAAATTGTGTAAGAAATGTACACAGTGCCCTACGTATGAAATGGTAACCCCTCTCTCTGTACAACATTCTGGTGATAAATAAATGATAAGAATAATTTAAAAAATTCACAAAAATCTAAATTTGTTGTCATTAAAATTAATAGTTGTAGAAATGAATAATTGCCATCACTGTGATTTTTCCAAAATAGTGAATTATTAGCTGTAAACATGTGCTATCTGTCAAGCTAGGCACATTACCTAAGAGATACTGACTTGTTGTATGAACCGGATTAATTTCTTGAAGTGCCAAATGCATCCATTTTTAAGGAATCTTCTT
Organism: Perognathus longimembris pacificus; assembly: GCF_023159225.1. Classification (NCBI taxonomy): domain Eukaryota; kingdom Metazoa; phylum Chordata; class Mammalia; order Rodentia; family Heteromyidae; genus Perognathus; species Perognathus longimembris. The sequence continues at coordinate 23,909,372 of NC_063172.1, forward strand.
TTTCATTACTGGAACAAGGTTGGCATTATCCTTTAATAATAGAATTTTATAGAGTTTATCCATTCTCCCATTTGAAATAACAAAGACTACTATGATTTATTCAAACTTTAAAAAAAATGTATCACTTCAGGGTCAATTACTCATGGTCAGAAAATGAGATCAGCTCCAGAATTTTAAAATATTTTGGTATGAATGATTCTGAAGACTATTTTTTCAATCAAAAGAATTCATCATATGTGACCAACTTGGTAAACATTCACCACAATTCATGGTAAAGATAAAATGTTACAGCTGCTTCCGTTAATCGTATGCCAAACCTTATCTGTCATGCATACATTGATTTCCTGTAATCTAAAATTCAGTTGTTCAGCTGAGGGGCACAATCTTTGAGAAAATGCAGACTTCTCAACATGCACAACTTCCTCCTCAATCTTCCCTGCTCTACTGTTTAATAATCCAGGACTATATTGCTGTAATGAATAGTAATGCTTCTCATGTCTGCTTTCCTGCCTTTCCTCTTTCTTTTGTACCCATCTTTCCTGTCTTTTGTAGCCATGGATACATGGGTGGTTTTGACCCATGAGATTTCCATAACTATTAGTTAAAATATCAACACATGAAATTACAGATATGTATTATATATTATCATTATTGTTAAACCTCTTTCAATATGGGAAGGCCTGAAATTTATTTGGTTCTCAACATTGGCTTTGAGCCTGTGAAAGACTATTACCTGAGCTTTGCTTTTACTTAACTTACCTTAGGAAGATAGCCAACAAAATCTTGTTCATGGATTTGTGAACATGTAGCATGAGTCTGTGGAGGTCATTTACTTGTATTACCTGTCCTGGGGCTTGAACTCAGCCTGGAGCATTGTTCCTGATCTTCTTTGTGCTCAAAGATAGAACTCTACTACTTGAGTCACAGCACTACTTCCAGCTTTTTCGTTTTGCTAGTCCTGTGCCTTGAACTCAGGGCCTGAGCAGTGACCCTGGCTTCCTTTTTGCTAAGGCTAGCACTCTGCCACTTGAGCCACAGTGCCACTTCTAGCGATTTTCTACATATGTGGTGCTGAGGAATCAACCCTAGGGCTTCATGTTTATGAGGCAAGCCCTCTTGCCTCATATTCCCAGCCCCAGCCTTTTCTCTATAGTATATTGGAGATAAGAGTCTCATGGACTTTACTGTCCAGGTTGGCTTTGAACAACAATCCTCAGATTCTAGCTTCCTGATTTTTTAATGCATTTTTAACATGATCACATTTAAAAGATAATAATACAGAAAATAATGAATAGTTTTTGAAATAAATAATTCTTCAGGTCATTCATGGGCTGGATGTCTCAACAGTTTAAAGGATACTTACAACTCTGACTTGAATTGTCCATTCAAACACCTTTAGAAATTCAAAGCTTAGTCTTACGAAAGATGAAACCCATAGGACACAGGGGCTATGTCTGGTTTTAGTTTAATTTTTCTATAGAAAGTCAACACTTCCTGTGAGGATTATCAGACAAAACAAAGTGTCAGAGATAATCACTTTATTAACTTGGAAAAAGCACAAACTAACATTGAACATTTCTGCAGCTTTTAGCAAAAACTAACTGAGTGTTGGTCTTTTCCTTAGTCTCTCTTTATATCTTCTCATCCTCCCTTGCTCCATTAGTCCCTTCTTCTCTACCTTCCGTCCTTCCTTTCTTCCTTCCTTCTTTCCTTCCTCCCTCCCTCCCTCCCCACCTCTTTCTTTCTTTTCCTTCCTTCCTCCCTCCCTCTCTCCCTCCCTCCCTCCCTCCCTTCCTTCCTTCCTTTTTCTCTCTCTCTCTTTCTTTCTTTCTTTTTCTTTTTTCTCCCTCTCTTTCAGTTGGCATTATTTTCAATTACATTCCAGCATTTCTTTTTCTTTACTCTTATTAAACATTCAGAGGAGAAATAGTACTGATTGGCATTGGATCTGAATTATGGTATCAGTTTTTCATGTGATTATTACAGACATAATTGAACAAAGTACTTTACATGAAATTATATATCCTTGGATTTTTATTCATGAAATAGAAATTTTATTTCTTTTTTAAAATTTTCATCAGTCAGTCATGGTTGTTCTCTTAATATTAGCATGCTCATGAACATTTTCCCTTTTATTTATGAATGTTACAGAATCTTTGTGCTAAAAATACCTGCTGAAGCAGTGGTTTTATGCTTGCTCACTTCATCTGATTAATATATTCTTTGGAATTGTACCAGGAACATTTATCCCCCTCCTTTTTATATTATTCTCCCTCTTTGGTTTATAGCATACTGATTTGTAATTCCTCTTAAATATACTCATCTCTCATTTCACACAGAGTGAGTCCACATCTCTTTTGTGAAATTGCCATATCCATTTAAAAAATATCTCCACAGAACTTTCTGATACACACTTCAAGCTGAAAGAAATTATCAGAACAAATAATTTTATTGGCATAAGTAGAACACATTAAAATTACTTTTTATAGATTCTAAAGTGTATGAAATGTAAAGAGAAAGGAATTAAAAAAATTAGAGTTAAAGGAGACAGGTGTACAAGCATTAAGAACCATTGGTAAGGATGAGGAGATGATCTCTGCTTTTATTTGTACCACTGGTAGCTCATTTTTATAAATAATTGTTTTTCATTTTTCCTAGATAATTTCTTAAACTAAAATGACAGTTGAGTGCCTGTGGCTCATGCCTATATCCATCACTACTCCAAAAACAAAGATATAAGGATCAAGGTTTAAAGGCAGAATAAGCAGAAAGTCCATGGAATTCTTAGCGCTAATCACCAAAGATCCCAAAGTGGAGTTATGGCTCTAGTGGTAGAGCAGTAACCTTGAGGACATAAAGCTAATGGACCGCTTCCAAGCCTTGAGTTCAAGCCACAGTAACAGCACACACACACTACCACCACCACCACCACCACCACCACCACCATTTGTATAAACTAACAGTCCACTTGTCATAATAACACATTAGTTCCCAGTATATAATTATGAAAGAGGTGATAATCACTAATCATTGAACTCATAAACTGATACGTTGAATTGAAACCTCTTTGTAGAACTACTAAAAGATAATTTAAAAAAAATAAATGTTGCGTTTAAGTAATTATTTCAACATTCTCTTATTCATGTTGAGCAGAGGCAATAACCTGTAATATTTTGTTCTCTAGCTTGTACAATATAGAAAGGGTCCTGCATAACCTCAGATATCTCACAGCCTCATGCAAAAAAGGCAACAGAACATGAAACATGGTGTATTGTGTTATATCTTCTAGCTATAACAACAAATAGATTTTAGTTCATTGCTTTTCACCCCCAGCACTTTGTTAACTGCTTTGGGCATATTGCATTCTCACAACATTATGCATGGATATGATTTTTGTTTCTAATTCATGCTTTTCAGATAAGGAAACTGAGGCTCAGAGTAAAGTAGAAAGTTCCACAGTAAATATGTGACACGAGAAGACTTCAAATTTGAGCAGAGATAGGAGACAAGATTATTTAATCCAACCAAGACTTTGTTTCTACATGTCAGATCTTTGAGTATGCCTGGTTAATTATCCAATAGACAGCTTACTAATGTGAGACTATATCTCCATTTCCCTTCTATTAAAATAAAACCTTTTTTCATTTTTATGATGAAATAATTGTTCCTGCTTCACTGTACTTGACTATTAGAAGATTTCTTCCCTCCCATGGCTCTCTCCTAGCCATATTGATTCATTGTCATACAACAATTGTTTATATGGGATTTTGTTTTGATTGTTGTTTTTTGAGAAGGTATATAATATTAAAATTTGTTTCCTAGGGCAGATTTTCTCTTCCTTCTTTCAGTAAACTTTTAATTAATTTTTCAGAAAAGTCAGTACATTTTCTGTTACGTTTTCCTGAAAGAACAAAAATAGCAAACTGTTTAGTAAGTGTTATTTTCTCCACTCTTGGGGGGGAGGGGGGGACGGGCAACAGTTCAGTGTGCTAAAGATGGAGGCTTTTGTAGGAATGGCTGTGTATTTATCCACATTTGAAGCAGACCCCAGTTCATTGCCCTTCTCTCTGGGGAAGCCCGGGAGTTCTATCCACACCATGCTGCCAACAACATGGAAATATGTGACCTAAAACTTAACATTTCATCATTCTGGACCCTTTACTCAGTATAATTGCTGGGTCTCTTTTCCAATGGCTAGAAGGAAAGGGACTTAGCGGTGGATAAAGGGGAGAGAGTAGCCATGTCTGAGCTGAGAAAGACTGCAGGGGAAATCCCAGGGGTCCTCGGTTTCTTCTCAAGGGCTGTTGCAATGAAGGCCATGTAAACTCTTGAACTTTCAGCTCCCTGTGACTTTGGATGTTGCTTATGCATTTGAGATAAGATTTGTTCTCCTTAGAAATTAGTGTATAAACTGCCACAAGAAAATGTAAAATGAGAATGTTCCTTAGTGGTAGAGTGCTTGCCCAGCATGCATGAAGCCCCGGGTTCCATTCCTCAGTACCAAACAAACAGAAAAAGCTGAAAGTGGCTCTGTAGCTCGAGGTAGAGTGCTAGCCTTGAGCACAAGAGCTCAGGGACAGTGCCCAGGCCCTAAGTTCAAGCCCCAGGACTGGCAAAAATATAAAGAAAGAAAAGGAAACATAAAATTCTTACCATTAACAACAACCAAAAGCTCTGTTGTTTCCTCTTAGTGTTGCCTTTTTGCAAACAATGACTAAAGCATTAGAAACAGACCCAAGAAGCTACTGGAATGCTAACTTCAGCCGGTCCTCTATTTTTCTCTATGCCAGAGGGAGATGGTCTTCAGGGTAGCAGATGTACAGTTTACACTAGATCAAACGTGTTCTATTAATCAAGAAACTAAGTTAAATTGAGGACGTCACTTTGAAAGTGTGTGTGTATATATATGCATATTAATATATTTTATTTTAAATTTGAATATAAATCCTTATATTCATTTATAGGTTTGATTGTTGTGTTGTTGAATACAGAGCCACAGTCTGGAACTCTGGGTCAGAAGTTCTCTTCTAAGCTTTCCTGTAATAGAACATGTTAAACCTCTAATTTTAAGTCCCTTAAAATAAAAAATACTGAAAGAGACTTGAAAATTACTCCATGTTAAATGTCTAGAAATTTCTTATTCTTTCTTGTCTTAACAACATCTAATTGTTTAAAAATTAGAGACAAAACATTTAAGTTAGGGTACTTATTTTTTTTTTAAAAAAAAAGGAAATCCTTTCCTCACTAATTCATAACATACTTGGGTAATATACAATAAAAATTGTTATCATAATAGCAGAACTGACCAAAGTACATTTGACACCTATTGCTGCTGGTCTTTGGGAAGTAATTGCATTTCAGAGGCAACAAGTCATAGTGTATTAAAAGCAATCTTAGTGTACTGAGCACTTCAGTTCATTTTAAAAAAGAAATGAAGAATTCTGGTTCATTTATTAGGTTAGTTAAAACAGATACAATGGAGAAAACTATTATGGGATAGTTCTGAAAAATTTATATACATTAAGTTTGGAAAGAAGCATTTGTTTTCAAGTTTCATCTGCAGTGAGAAAATAAAGAATGCTTTTATTCATTTAGTACTTCCATTGTACTTTTAAATGTAGATTGAAATGAATATTTCAAATGTAGATTTTGTTAGGAGATGCCACTTTTCATTGTACAGAAATTAATAGGCATATTGGTATAGAAATGTTAAACTTATCTTTTCCATTTGTACAGAGGTAAATGCTCTCTATTAAATATGTAAGTCCTTATCCACATGAATTCAATTTTAGGATGCAATGAAGTCCTCTTAAAATAATGAAAATAATACCACTTTAGCTAGAATCCATTTATTTGTGAAACATCAGATTTTGTCTCATAATAATTGGAATGAGTCTTCTAATATAAATGTGCACCAGGTAAATCAGGGACTCTCTTGTACATAAATACTTTCCTCAGATACTTGATTAAAGGTGGAGCCAGGTGTTTCTTTTTCAACCAGAGTTACAGTGGGTAATTGAATTCAGCCACATAATCTATAAGAAGAGATGTATTGTAAGGTTACTTCCCTCAAGGTGAATGCAAAATGCATTCTTCCCTCTGTCCTTGTTTCCTTCCTGCCTTCTTTTCGTCCCTCTTGTCTTCCTACCTTCCCTTTTCCTTCAACTTCAATAAATACTTAACAGTGTGCAGTGTGTGATAGCCATCCATTAGGGTTTTATTCATAAACAAACCATAGTTTTTATTTTCAAGGCCCTCATATGTGGATAAGTAAGACAAGCATATACACAAGAAGTAAACTGATCTTCAGGTATTAGCAAGAAATGCCTTCTAAAGTGAATACCAAAGATGTAAGATACAAGATATTTCTTAGATTTGTATGTGTCCCTGTCACTGACATCTCCAACATGAAGAGGTAGCTCACTTCTGGTGGCCATGTTTGTTTCTTCCTATAAAGAAACTTTTGAATTAAAAAAAAAGACTCAAGAAAATCATAATAATCATAATAGAGGTAAATTGAGATTCAAGTGCATACTACTTAACTCTGCTATCCACAGTCTTCTCCAAATAGAAACCTATGCCAGTGAAGCAATATAAGTCATTTCAGTCATGGATTTATAGGTTTGGTTATTAATATTAAAAGATGAGACTAAGCCAGTGGCTCACGCCTGTAATCTTAACCATTCACAAGGCTGAGATCCTCAGAGATGGAGGTTTGAAGCAAGTCCGAGCAAGAAAGTCTATGAAACTCTTATCTCCAATAAACTAATCAGATAAAGCTAGAAGTTGCATTGTAATTCAAGTGGAAGAGTGCTAGCCTTGAGCAAAAGAATCTCTGGGTCAGCACCCCAGAGTTCAAGCCCCAAGACTGGGAGGAAAAAAAAAAAGATGAGACTATTAACAAGTCTAACATTCTATAAAATATAGGGCATAATTGGATTTCTGAATCAAAAACAAAAAGCACTGCTATTAAATAACTTGTTTTATGGCATACGTCCTAGTAGTCATTGGAAACTGTTTAAGTTATGCTCAAAATATTAACTAGCATCTTAGAAACATTCTCAAAAGCAAACAAAATGGAGAAGTGTTCTCTCATTTCCAAACCTATTCTATGCATGTAGGCCTGATTACCTTGTTTTACTACAGAAAGAATGATACATAAACTTCGTTGGTGGGTCACACAGCAAAAGAGTAACGGAATAAATCAGCAACTGAACATATATGTATATGTCTGAAAGGACTATCTTTCTTTATAATTGATTACTTTTATTGTTATTTAGAAAACCGATGCTGAACATAAAAAAAAATTCTCTCTGGATTACAAATGCATTTCTGTCTTCTTTCCCAGGGTTTTGGAAATCCGTCTGGTGAATATTGGCTGGGAAATGAGTTTATTTTTGCCATCACCAGTCAGAGGCAGTACACCCTAAGGATCGAGTTAATGGACTGGGAGGGAAACAGAGCCTACTCACAATATGACAGATTCCACATAGGAAATGAAAAGCAAAACTATAGGTAAGTCACATATCAGAGCAGGACTCGACTGTCTTTAATGCAGCCACTGAGCAGTTTGAGTGGGAGTGTGTGAAAAAAATGAATGATTAAAATAGGTTTTCAAGGTGAAAACTGGGTTGTTTGTGTAGGCCTATGACAAAGAAATACAGAGAACCTGTAAAAATTTCTTGAAGGCTTTACATATCATTTTTCATAGACTACCTTTGATGCTGACTCAAGTTCTAGAATTAAATCAAGGATAATATTATTGTTGTTGGTGTGTTCTTACTGCTATGAAGGTGTAAAAGGCTCATATGTGTCACTGCTATCAGAAATGACACAAACATGGTGGTCTAAAATAATAATCTTTCCTTTTTACCCAAGGATTTTCTACTTCTTTATTTACCTTTCTTACATTTATTTTTCAAATTATCCTGAAGGAAAGAAGGATTATGCCTTATGCATTTGAAAGATTTGCATAAAAGAAGGGATATAAGACATATTTAAGAAGGTTTCCTTTCATTGTGTCAACAGTGTAAAGGGCAAAAATAAATCCAACTCAAAGTATGAATATGCATAGTACAAGGTATGTAATAGAGTGTCTTCAAGTATAAGGATCTAAGTTTCAATGCTAGTTTGATTAAAAAAATGTATCTATATGTCTACCTAAAATATGAGATATAAAACAGAGTAAGACACTTAGTTTTAAATATTACTAATTTTGGGGCTGGGAAGGTGGCTTAGCAGTAGAGTGCTTGCCTAGCACGCATGAAGCTCTGGGTTAGATTCCTCAGCACCACATAAACAACAACAAAGAGCTGGGAATGGTGCTGTAGTTCAAGTGATAGAGTGCCAGCTTTGAGCAAAAGAAGCTCAGGGACAGTGCCCAGGCTCTGAGTTCAAACCCCAGCATTGGCCAAAAAAAAAAAAATCAATTTCTAAATATCATTAATTTTTAAATGAGCAGCTTATACCATAGGAAATTTTTAAAAATTACAATGGAAGCACTAATATCATAAATTTATTCCATAAATACTTACTGTGTTACGTCTATGTTCCAAGAAATCTGCTGGGCACTGGCCGTTTGGCAATCCGTGACAAGCTGTCCAGTATTACAGAACTCACTGTCAAGCTTTGTTATAAGCTCATAAAAGCCTGACTGGCATTCCTTGGGCAGAGGAAGGATATTTTATTCAAATTTTTATCACTACCATTAATGGAATAGTTAGCATATCAGAAGTCATTAACTGTACATGCCTCAATTCTATACTCAGTAATTTTAACTTTAAGTATTTGGTGATTGCGTCTGACTTAGAAACCCGGTTGTATGTGTTAAACGATGGCATTGCTTTTAAAGTAACTGCAGTGGTAACAACCAACCAATGCCATGTGCTTTGTTCCATCCAGGGTGGATATCTCCTCACAGTGTGATTGTTTCTTTTCCAGCCATAACATTCCTTAGGAATTGAAATCTGCATCTTTTCCATGGCATGATTCATTTCATTTTAATAGACTGTATATAGAGTTAGACCCTTGGAGACATAATAATCATTTTCTTAACAAGTAGTAAGTATGGCACCACAACTGATGAGAAATAGATCTAAGGAGTTGACATTCTCCTGGGAACAGTGAGGGTGTACTTGACAGCAACTCAAGGAACCAGAGACATTTATAAAATGCAATGGAGTGTAAGAAGAAATGTTTCCAAGGAAGTCAATATTTTGAGAGTTTTATAACACACATACACACACACACACACACACACACACACACACACACACACACACTGTAAAACATCAGGGGTACTGTTATGTAAATGTTTAAACCTGAAACCTGAAACTCTATGAAACTTGACTAATGTCAGGCAGCTTGACAATAGGACTAGCAAGAGATTACTCTTTTTCTAGGCTCCTGAAGAATTTGCTTTGGTTCCTTTCAGGATCGCTCTGTGTTCTTTATAAGTGGTGGTGGTGTGTATGTGTGTCTGTAGTAGGTAGTTGGACACGTGTGTGTAACTGGGAAATGTTGGGAGATCATGGGTTTCAGCAGATTTAGGAGGATAACTGGCATTCATTGTGGATTTAGGGTATAGACAGGGAATGTGCCTGTGGCCTCAACATGAGAAAGAAGCACCAACCTCCTTTTTGAGAGCCCTCAGTTGCTTGGTTGGCTTTTCTCAATCTGACCATGTCTATGATTTCCTACTCTCACTCATGCTATATGAATCGATGGTCAAACTGTCTTTCTAGCTACGATAAAGGGAAATCTCAAATCCTCATTTATCTTTCTTGAGAGGTTTGTGTACATTAAGAATCTGAATTATAAAGCTAAAGATCAGAATTGCAAAGCTCTAATTTATATCTGTATCTCTGATTTCATGGGAAACAAAGTGCGTTCTGGAAATATACACTATTTTCACTCAAAAAGAGAAAATGAATTTTGTCAGTGGGGCTTCTACTTCTGTGCTGCTGTCATAGTGTGGTTGACTTTGGCTTTCTTTTCTACCAGAACCGAAGAGAAGATAGATCTGCAATCAGCAGTTTATTACGTAGTTAAATACACAATTTACTTCTAGAAACTAGGGAAATTGTGAAATTAGATTGCCTGGGGCTCATAGACGATTAAACACACCACACAACAGTGTAATTCACTCCAATAAATTGTAACAGAAGCTTAGAGGAGAAGCTAGACTTCCGAGGCTGGTCTCCCCACCTGTATCACCACTGGTCCAAGGCCGGTGATGTCAGCTGAAGCCTCAAGCTTCAGCTTGTCCATTCTACCCTGAATGTGCTTCAAAGCCTCAAGCTTCAGCTTGTCCATTCTACCCTGAATGTGCTTCTCTGTGGGTTTTAGTCTCTCCTCTCCTCTCCTCCCTTCCATTCTCCTCCCCTCCCCTCCCCTCTCTGCCTGTCGCCTCCCTCTCCTCTCCTTTTCTTCCTTTCATTTTTAATTCTTTTCTTCTCTTCTTTGGTCTTCCTTTCCTTTTTCTACTTTTTCTTTCTTCCCTCCTCTTTGTTCTTCCTTTCCTTTCCCTTCCTTTCATTTTTTTCTTTCCCTTCTGCCATTTCCTTCCCTCTTTTTCTCCTTTCCCAACCCTCTCCTCTTCCCTTACTCTTTCACTTCCTTTCCTTCCCTCTTCTGGTCTTTCCTTTTCATTTTTTACAACTTGGTGTTTGAACTCAACACTAGATGCTCAAGCACCCTACCACTTGAACTGCAGGTCCCTAGTTCTTCCTACCTTTTCCTTTCTTTTATTGCTTATTTTTCTTCAGATCAAATCTAATGCTTTTTCCCCAGGATATCCTCAGGCAGCTGTTCTCCATCTCCTGGGTAGCTGTGACTATAGGTGTGCGCTCCTATGACTGACCTGAATGTACTAGAACACCCTTTTGTGATAAACTATGCAAACTATTAGCAGTAAGATTTGTAATGCATTTTATATGAAATAATTATTTTTAATTTTAAGCAGCCCTTATATTGATGTTTTAGGGTATGTTCCACTAGACACAGCAGAAAGATCAGGAAAGAAGTTTCAACCCATCGATTTGTTCAAATTCTACTAGTTTAACTAAAATTACAAATTTAGAATTTATATTAAGATTCTTTACATATTGCTACATTTTCCATGTTTTGAATTAAGTCCAGAAGAGTTTTGAGTATTTTCATAAAAAATTTCTACCTAAAAATATTTTGAAAACTTACTTAGCTCTACTCATAATGTATGGGTTTAATTCTACAATAAAGAAGAAACCACTTTCCCATGCTCTTGATTTATACTGATTAAAAGTAAGTGTTATGAATGGATAGATGAGAATTCAAATGTGAAAATATAATACGCTAACTTTCTTTTTATCCTCTAAGGAAACTTAAATGATTTTCTCAGATAGAAAACAAACAAAATCTACAGAACCCAAGAGAATATGGATAAATAATAATGTAAGAGTGTTGTGATAACCATCATGTGAAGTAACACACAATCACTGTGAAATCATTACTTGCCGCCCCCAGAGAGGTAGCTTTACCCACATCCTCATCATCTAACACCTAGACTATTAGAGAATCTTCTTGTTTCTAATTTTCATGTTTTCTGATGTTTCTCCATGCTCTCCAATGTCTCTTGCACACTATCACTGTCTTTATTTTTTCCAGCAGACAATGAGGCTTGACCTTGTTTGCTCTCCCATTGATTTGAACAATGCCATTGGGTGATGTGACTTTCCTCAGCCACAGGCAGTACCTAGACAGAGAACCTCGACTGCAAGTAGTGTAGCAGCAGTATTCTAGGGAGGAGGGAGAAGAAATGATTCAGTATTCAAGAAAGGTAATGGGTTGGTATATTATAGAATTTGTATCAGGGACAAGTGTCTAGAATCATTTAGATTCAACTAAATGGTTAAAATCTGGCATGGTGGATAAACTAGGGCTTGCATAGAAATCTGAGAACTAAACTCTTGCAAAACGGCCCATAAAAGGGGAAGCCTATAGAAAGCTGATGCCTCGCTGTGGTGTGTTACCTATGTTGTGTGGTCAACTGTGGAGCCATTGTCAGCTTCCAGAAGCCAAGCTTAAAGCTAACTGGGAGGAAGAACAGCATGAAAACCTCTAGGTACCTCTGCCTCTGAACATCACCATATCTAATGATGTCTACCCAAGGGGCCACAACTTTACTTTCAGTCACATAAAACCCTCTTATGGAGCAACTCTAATTTTGAGACTGCATAAGGAAGGGAATTCTGGGGCCAGATTTTCCAGATTAATCAGCTTGACTATGGAACAACACAGCTATATCTTGGACAAATCACCTGTTACTTTCATGCTTTACTTTCTTGCCTTTAAGAAAGAACAATGTCTTCTAATCCTAAAGAGTACACAAACATACCTGTATTCGACACATACATGTAATGTTAGTGAAATTTAGATTTCTTTCCAATGTTTTTCACTCAATAAATATACTGTTGCATTGAAAATTCTAATGATATATTCTACATTGAATTCTGGCCTCATTGCCCCAGAAAAATCTCCTTGGCTCAGAGAAATCCCCTTTTCTATTTGCTAGTTACTTATAGACCTATGTGGAGTCAAAATACAAACTAGGCTCATTCAATGCATTTCTGATTATGTTTCTTATTTGAATTAAATTGAATTAATTTATTTCTTTATTTAGCCACTACCTGTTCAATTTACTGCTTGCTTGTTGGCTTATGCCACACCCCCACTGCCCCTTATTTTTGTTGTTGTTTCCTTAGCTTTTCAAATACAGTCTCACTCTTTGGCTATGTTGGCTTGAGAACATAACATTTGTATAAACAATCCTTCCTCTCACCCTTATCATTTTTTTTAGATAGGGTCTCACTATATAGCCCAGAGTGGCCTCAAACTTGATCAGATTCAGTCTCTCAAGTGCTGTGATTACACTCATGTGCCACTGTGTCTGTCTGTGTTGTTCTAATTTAGTAGGTGTGTTAATTTTACGTAGAGAGTTAATTCTATTATGGTTTTGGGTATGTACGGGCCGGTGCTAGGCCTTGAACTCAGAGCATTGTTCCTCAACTTGTTTTCTCAAGACAAAGCACTCTACCACTTGATCCACAGTTCCACTTCTGGTGGGTTTTTTTTGGGTGGTTATTTGGAGATAAGCGTTTCATGGACTTCCTTGCCCAAGCTGATTTCAATCAAGAATTCTCAAATCTCTCAGCTTCATGCTCTCCAAATGTTAGGAAAATCTCTTGACTTTAGTACAGACTAATATCAGTCTCTAGAGTACTATAATTTTCAAAGTCAGTGTAAACAGGCAAGGGTTCTTTTCCAGAAACAGTAGCACTAAGTCTCAGATAATTGTCATTCTAAAAGCTTGCAGCTAGGTAAATGTTGCTAAAATGAGCTGATACTGCTTCTAGGGAATGTCCCATTATCCACTGTCCTAGGTTCCCTTGTGATGTTGTGTGTCTGAATATTTGCATGGGAACATGAACATATGTGATGGGGAAAGGGGTCACGCAAGCAACTACAATCCCAGGAACACTAATAAATATAACTGGAGAGGAAGTCCTGAAAGATTGGGAAGTTTCACAAAGAGTGGCCTTAGTTGTTATAAAAGTGAATAAATTTTAATTCATTGGTAGATAATTCAGCGTTAGGGGTAGAAGAGGGAACTGCAGGGGTGTGAGGACCCAGAAGTTAGGAATTAAGTACAGACTGAAAGAGGCAATGCCCTTTCCTTATGCTAAGAGAAAGGCAGCCATCATGGAGAAGACTTACAACTAGTGGTGGCCCCTGTGGGGCCTTCTCTCTTGATTCTCCCACAATTGATTTCCATACATACAATTAATAACAATGTTCAGGACATGGTGGTGGAAACACCACCTGCCCCATCCTTCAAAAACTTCATCTCCGCCTAATTTCTTTTTCTCTAATCTTTAAGTCTCAGCTCAACCTGTATAATTCTTCTTCAATGAGATACTATTAAGTTCTTGTGTATCTTTGTAACAGGTCTTATCACACTGGTTTATAATTGGTTCTTTCCTGTTACGGCACTATCAGCTTTAGGAGGTCAGAGACCTCTTCACATGGTTGGTGTATGTCTGGAGAAGAAGTACTTTCCAATAAATACATGAAAGACACAGCAGGACAGATTTTTTTTGTGTGTGAATGCAACAAATACAAAAGACTACTATTCTGAAACTAGTGATCTAGAACGCCTCAAACTCATAGACCATCAAATCAAAATTTCTGCACTCTGAGGCCTATGGCATACAATGACAGCATATGTCACTGTGTGTTTGCGCGTGCGCACGTGTGTGTGTGTGTGTGTGTGTGTAAGGTTTTTTAAATGAGGTTCCATGAGTTTTATTTATTAGATTGTCATTTATAGCTCTATTCAACTCAGGCTTTTCTCTCTCCCTTTATCTTTTAATCTTGCCTGTAAGAAAAAAAAAAAGAAAGAATTTCTATATCAAGTAATACCGAACAAACAAATGGAAATGCAATATTACGATGATAGAAATACAACATACCTTCTTTGTTTCTCTCTTAACTGGATTTGGCTATACTTTTACTACACAGCCTTTAGAAAATTACTCTCCTAAAAGATATTCTAGTTCATTTGAAATTGAAGCCTGCATCCATTCATTTTGCTAAGCAGCCTGCCACCAAACATTTATCATATTGTTATTATAGCTTTTATTGTGCTTGTCTTAGAGCTTAAACTAAAGGCCTGGATTCTGTCCCTGAGCTTTTATTTTCTCAAAGCTAGTTCTCTACCACTTGAAACACAGGTCCATTTCTGTATTTTCTGGTGTTGAATTGGACATGAGTCTTAGGGAATTTCTTACCTCTGTAGGCTTTGAGCTGCAGTCCTCAGACCTCAGCCTCCTGAATAGTTTGAATTAGACATATGAGCCCCCAGCATCTGGCTTGCTCTTATTTTCTGGACATCATATCAGTGTTTTCTAGACTTGAGTGTTCATAAAGTCAAGTGGGACAGTTGTTTAACATATGTATATTAAATGTTTTATATATATATACATATGTGTGTATATGCGCATCCCTTTATGTGTATATGTATATAGTATGTATAAGTGTGTCTATATATACATATAGATATTTGCATGTATATAAAAAGATGGCACTGGAATAATGAAAAGCACAAAATGCTGCTCACATTTATGATGATTCAACTCCACACTCATAGCCCCTGATAAAGAACACTTGGAGTTAAGCTATTGTTGGATGCTCATGAAAAGTGATCAAGTCTGTTGGGATGAGGATGGATGGGGCACACTGTAGGGGATGGATGAGGATAGGGAAGACTTCAGAGAGGAAATCACTGCTGATAGGCGAAAGGACGCCATGTTCATGAGACAAAGATGAAAGATACTGGGTGGAGGGAAGGGAAGAATGAACAATGTGGACAAAACAGAGGTGAAAAAGCCTGCCATATTTCAAGAGCAGCAAGTATCTCCTACTTGAAGCTAATTATGCTACAGGTAAGAGTCATAATCTGTGGTTAGGAGAGTTCAGATTCATACTAATTGTGAAGAGAAACCTACTGATGACTTTGGTCCACAGAATGCACAATGGAGTCAAGTTTGCAGAACCTATTGTAACAACCTATTGTACAAGAGAGAGTATTTTCTCTTTACAAGAAATCTCCAACAATACCTTCTCCATGGTTTTTAGCATTGTCCTTACTCCTCTGGCCCCTTTTTCCCCTGGGGGAAGCTGCAAAAGAAGTTTCTTGCTGCTTTTTAAGCAGAAATAAAATTGCGAACAAAGGCTACTTCCTTTGAGCTTGTTTATACTACAAAAAACATGAATCTCAAATTTTACAAAACTCTTAATGTTGGTAAAAAGTCTCTGAGTTTGCCCTGGAATTTTAGACACTAGAAGGGTCCAACTAGTGAGCCACTCCTCAGAGCAGACTCTCAGTCACTAAATCAGTGAGCCACTCCTCAGAGCTGACTCTCCGTCACAGGAGAGCACAAGGGGATTGAGGTAGGCTTAAGGTACAGGTGTTTGTTTGTTTGTTTGTTTGTTTGTTTGGTGTGCTTTGTTTTACAGAGGTTTTAGTGTCACACCATTCATTTTAGCACTTAATTTTATGATGTATTCTTAGAAAAGAAGAAGAATCCTGGAAGAATTATTTTATTTTGAACTAAAAATTCATCATCACCATAGTGTATTTCTGAACTTTAGGAAATAGTTTTATTGTTTCAGATCTCAGGAAGATATCTATAAATAAACATACAAAACAAGGCATACTCTTGGAAACTATGCACAAGCAACCACAGATGTCAATATTTGGGTTCATTGCTGTCTTTGGGGGAAGAATTGATCAATCTGCCACAAAGAAACAGGATTTTGCTGAGCTTTGGATAAAGAATAACTTGTAATATTATTACTAGTGTTAGGAGCATGGCACATTATTATTCGTTAATGAACCCTTTTTAAAATTTGTAAGTGAAGAGATAGTGAAAATGTTTGTCATGTAAACTTAAATAGATGAAGAATCTGAACAGTGTTTTCATGGAGACTGAGAGTTAATATTTAAAATAATCAGAGCATACATGAACTTGAGATTTACTTGTTGCTTGGGTTGAAGTTTCCTGTAACTCTGAGAATTCCTCTTTCTTAATGACAGTGTGACAGTACTGATCCCCAGGGCTGTGGTTGTCACAAAATGTGTTGTTTTTTTCCATGCTTGTACATCTATACACATTCACAGATAAACAGCATCTGATCATCTAAGGCTTACAAAAGAAATGAGGTCATTTCCTTATTCATGCCATAACAGTTAGGTTAACATGCATCTATTCTGGTAATTTCTCAATGATCCAATTCCTTGGATATCAATTAAGGAAGACTTAATTTGACAAAGTTTTCAGGAAGTAGACATCAGAATTAAAGGATAGATTGACATAGATGGTATTTTTAGAGTATGTTTTCTTATATCACTTATAACTAAAGAAAAAGAAACCAGACATTGAGCTGAATGTAAAGCACCAGTAAAGCACTATACTGTACAAAAAGAAAAAGTTATTGTTCTTGAAGGATTGGAATTTTGATTTATTAAGGGATAAACATTTGAGTTAAATAATTGTTATTCTTCTGGTTTGAAAATAATATTTACCTTAGACAAAGTGGTCAATCAGTAAAGCAACTCTTTTGTTTCTTGTTCCTTGAACTTTGAATTCTGCTTGCTTTATATAAAGAATTTTCAAACAACACACAGTCTTACGGGTTTGAGAAAATTGGTTCCTTAGATCTTAAATTTCTCCGGTCTACTTGTCTGTCTTAATTAATTGTGAATCCATCTCATTATTTTCATCATTATTCTTCCACATATATTCTTATCAAGGTCATATTTGTTTAGTTTATATATAACCACTCATACAATTCATGTTTACTGAGCTACTGTGTGTCTTATAATTATTAGTGAGAGAAGTTTGAAGTTTTATTTGACTTTGTAAAATTAACATTCAAGTATTTACATGAAGTAATCTTTAAGGGTTTTTCTGACTACTGCTTTATGTCATCTCTACAATGATATAAAGAAAGACAATGTTACTGCCAGATACATTTTAACTGAGACAATTGAAAATCAAGGAAAAGAGATATGCTGTGAACACCTTCAAACTCTAAACTATGTTATGCTTAGCTCTCATTTTATTTATATATTTATATATTTATTTATTTTTATAAACTTACATGCAAGACAAAAAGGTACAGAAATAAAAACAGCAACAAGGGAGAAAAACAAATCACTGCCCCAAAACACAAAGAAGAATAACAAACAAAAAAAATCTTGTTTCCCTTTCTTGGAGTTCATTTTGATAAATATCATTTTATATGATCATATGCACATAGCTATTGGGCCTTTGCGATCATCTCCTTATAATATCCTCCCTGGGTCTCACTGTGTAAATGTTTATGGAACAACCCAGATGCCCCTCAGTGGACAAATGGATCAAGAAAATGTGGTATATATACACAATGGAATTCTATGCTTCCATCAGAAAGTATGATATTACATCATTCTTAAGGAAATTCAAAGATTGGAAAAAATTATATTAAATAAAGTAAACCAAACCCAAAGAAACATAGGTTGCATGGTTTCCCTCATTTGTAGTACTTAGAATGTGTCTATAAATCTACCAGTAAAAACAATAGATGATAAAGACAAAAAATGACATTTGTACATGACAGGTTAAACAGGGCTCTCTTTCAAGATATCGGCACACAGGACAATGTCTTACTAATGTTTTATGTATTTATTTTCTGATATCCAGGAAGGGAAGGTAAACAGTAAGGATTTTAGTTAATGACTTTATTAGCAGTAAGTTCTTTCCTTCATTGTTATTTTCTCCCAAGCCACCTCTATCTGTTTGATCTTAATTCATTATTTAGGTATCTATGATTTTTTTGTTTGTATTTTGCTTCTCCTTATTAATTTTACTTCTGATTGTTGATTGTCATATCACTCTCTTGGACTCATTCTAGATTGCTACATTTATTTTCCTTTTCTTTTCTCATATCACATATGCATTGATAGGCTTTTAGAAATAAAGTATTCTTTTACCTTATGGACAATTGAGTAATACACTATTCTTCCAACATGTTAAAGAGAGCTGCAAACAGCACAAAATTAAGATACTATCTCAACAGAGACGGTGGATGTAGGTGTCAACATTGGAAACCAAATTTTCTTTTCTTCTGAAAGAAACTGCAACAAACAAATCCCTGGATTCCACAGGGATTTATCCAATAGGTGGCCACTACAAAACTTGATGGATTATTTGATTTCCAGTATCATTTTCGTAGATAATTTCATGAGGTATATCTTTAATCCTTTGTCTGTTGGCAGGCACAAACTAATTCCATACTCATTATAGAAGTGCCCCAATAAGATCTGAACAGATCAGTAGGTAATTAACATTGGAAAATTTCAGATTAAAAAATAATAATAAAAAGGCCCTTGGGGGTCTTGAATTCTAAAGATAAATGGTTTATCAGAATTAAGATGTTACTACATATAAGCCATCTTTTGATATAACTAAAATTTTAATTCTAGAATATTTGAATTTTAGTTCACAATAACTTGATAAATACTTATTAATCTTTGTTTAATATATACAAAGATTTGTAATATATAGACATATATATATATATATATATATACATGGAGTTTACAAAGGTAGCTGAGTAGTGCTTGTTAGGAATTCATAGTTCTGGTGAGGAAGATAAAGAACATAAAGAAACACTATTATACTAGTCAAATTGAGATGTGCCACAAAAGATCACTTTAACTATTCTATAGTAGTTTAAAGATGCAAGGAGATACAAGATTTCCTTTATAACACTACTTGTCCTTGAAGGATGGTGGATTTTGAACTTGTGAAAATGAGGGGGAAACTCATTACTTTTAAGCACAGGCTACATTTGAATAATCATGCATAAGAGAATGAAATATCAACTTCAATATGTCATTGTTGAAACATTATTTAAAAGAAATTTACTCTATTAGCAAACTCTAATATGGAAATCAAGTATCCCCTTATGATAAAATGAATTTACATACAACCTTTCATCCCAAGGCTTCTAGTTTTAATATACTATCTTAGATTGTGACTATCTCAAAAGTATATCCTCTGCTTTCCTTATGATGCTCCAAACACATTTATCGAGTACTAGACTTTCTTCTTTTTCTTATCTTTTCTCAATATTAGATAACATCACAACCTGCTTATATTGAGATTTTTCACAACTCTTTGTTGGAATTCTCCTGACCATCCCTCCAATACTCCAATACCCCTTGACAACTTCCAACCTAATCTTCACCAAATGTCTTTTAAAAGTTTAGCATCTGCTAAATGTTTGCCTTACTCCTTTTGCGTTCTGTAAGAATCACTTGCAGATCTCCCAGTGATATCTTCATGGTGCCAAGCAAGTGCTTTTTACTTCCCAGAAGTATACCGCAAGTGAAACACTGTTTTCTCCCTCTGTATACTGAGAAGAGAAGTATATACTTCTTTTTCGGCAAGAGATACCACTTGTGACACTTAAACTCTGTGAAAACAGAAATGCTTCAAAGGCCCTATTTGCTGATGTGGCCCTGCCCTTCCTGTAGGGTGGGATGGGACAGGGAGGCTGCTTTATGAACAGGCCAGCCTGGAGAAGTGACCAGGAGTCATAACCATGTCAGGAAACTGTCAGATTGAGTCATTGCTACTGTGCTCTGAAAGGGAACCATGGGGGTCATTTTGTATTTTCTTCAAGTAATTGTGAAAGACAAACTAGTTCCATATGGTGGCAGAGAGAAAGCTCACAGCCAAAATAGAAATCTATTCAGCTTGTGAGTACCCAAAACCTTAGAGTCCAGCTATCTGAGAATCTGTCTATTATTTAAAGAGCTAAGACTGAACTTTAATCTGTCATACACGTAACTCACACTGCCCTGGATAATGAAAAAGACTGCCTCACCACCCACAAATATGGTAGTTATGTAAAAATTTGAAGAAGAAGAAGATGGTAACCCTTTAAGTAGACAAAGTAGTAAGAAATGAGTTCATGAGTCTGAACTGCCTATTTTAAAGAAAAGAAGGTTATTGGAACTCTTGTATGATATATAAGGATATAGTGAAGTGATTTTTCCATAATGGAATGCACAATTGTCCTGCATTCACTAAGGAATATGATGACTTAGTCTTTGTAGTTATTGAAGTTCCTAAAAGTGAAGGAAAGGAGTAATTATATTTTTCACCAAGAAAGACTAAAAAACTCAATGTTCAGGTTCATTTCTCCATAAGAGACTACTGGAAGAACTCAACATATTGACATTCTTTATAGTGACTGACCCAAACTTATCTTTTTCTTTTGTTTTTGCCAGTATGTGGACTTAAACTTGAGATCTCACACTCTTATTTGGTTTTCTTGCTCAGGACTAGTATTTGCCACTTCAATTATGCTTCCAGTGCAGCATTTTGTTGATTAATTAGAAATAAAATTGCACAGACTTTTCTACCCAGGCTTTGAGCTGAGATTCTCCAGAACTCAGCCTCTTGAGGGGCTAGAATGGCAGGCATGAGCCACTGGCATTTGGCTCATAACTGTGTTTTTCTTAATTAGGAATAAAAATACACTGAAGAGAGTAAATACTGTGATTCATCTCTGGATGCCCTTTTTGTTATACTCAATTGCATCCTCTGTAGTATGCTTGTTTATTATTTGTTTGCTTTTGTTGTTGCCTCTACCCCCAGTATTTTTTTAATTTCTGTGCCTAAGTGAAATATTTTTGCACTAGTGAAATGTTTTATTTTTATATCCTAACATATCTACACTGAATAGTGAAGTAAACTTGCAGGATTTATATAGTCTTGTTTTGGAAGAAGAGTTCTCTCTAATGATTCACACATCAAGTTGCCTTTCACCATAGTCAGAGGCAAAGCTAGTTTTGGCCTTCTGTATATTGACTTTTCTCTTGCAAAGCGAAGGTCGACTTGGAACTACACACTGTACTGAGAAAGGCATGCGTTTTTAATTATATAGAAGGACTTAAATTATCCAGAGCCACTGTTAAAAAAAACCTTGTGAGTCAGGCACTGGTGGCTCATGCCTGTAATCCTAGCTACTCTGAAGATCATGATTTGAAGCCAGCCCAGGTAGACTCTTATCTCTTACTAACCCACTGTGGCTCAAGTGGTAGAGTACTAGCCTTGAGCACAAAGAGTGGTTCAGGGACAGCTCCAAGGCCCTGAGTTCAAGCCCCAGAACTGACATAAAAAAAAGAACCTTGTGGATTCTATATGAGGGTCAATTCAAAGACATTTCCTTAGGATTGCTGGACTACCTCTTAGTTGGATGGTGCAAGAAGTGGGTACTTGACTAGACATATTGAATACCTAGGTAAATGAGATACGAGCTTATTTCACCTAAAACATGGGTCAGGTATTTTTCAGTTATAAACATTTTTTTTTTTTTTTTTTTTTTTTTTGGCCAGTCCTGGGCCTTGGACTCCGGGCCTGAGCACTGTCCCTGGCTTCTTCCCGCTCAAGGCTAGCACTCTGCCACTTGAGCCACAGCGCCGCTTCTGGCCGTTTTCTGTATATGTGGTGCTGGGGAATCGAACCTAGGGCCTCGTGTATCCGAGGCAGGCACTCTTGCCACTAGGCTATATCCCCAGCCCAGTTATAAACATTTTTAAGCTCTCAGTTTTTATTGATACTTGCTCCTATTGAAAATTATTAAGCACACTCATTTTGTTCATGAATATTGAGGCTAATTCCCACTTCACACACTGCTCTGGATGCTTAATGATTCAATGATAAAGAAAAGACATTTTATGTCTCAAGGTGCTCAGTTTATGATGGTAGACTGATAATGAAAAAATATCAGAAATAGTTATCCTTATAATAAAGATATCTGTTTACTGCTCTTTGATACTTGAAATGATTCTTAAAGAATGAGTAGAAGTTTAGCTTCTCATGTGCTATACAAGACAGGAAAGAACCTTCTAGGCAAAGAGGGCAGCTCAACCAAGCAAAGTCACAGAGAAATGATGTGTGCTCTCTTGAGAGAATTCATGCTTAGACAAGGCTAAAGCAATGAGTGTGTGTGTGTGTGTGTGTGTGTGTGTGTGTGTGTGTGTGTGTAATAACCAGAGATGTGATATGAGAGAAGGCAGGTATATATGAGACAAAGTCAAGACATCAAAGGCATTGAAAAACACGCTAAGTAATCTCGATTTTGCACTTTGAGTATTTGGAGAATTAAGAATTTAAACCAGGGTGAAGAATAATGATTAGATGCATAGAGCATGGATTTTAGGAAGCAGGGAAAGATGAAAAACTATTGGTAAGACTCATGTTGTTATTTGTTAAAAAGACCACAAAAACTGAAAGACTGAACTCCCAGTTGTTCATTAAATGGATCTAGGAAAAGAGCTTTACTCAAATGCTCTGACATGTAGTACTGACAAAACTTTCTTAAGGCAAAGGAGAATATGCTATAGATTTCAACTGAAATGTAATATATACACCTGCATGTAAATTTAGAGACTTGTAAGCACTCCCAAACTTGTGACAATTGAGAATGTATTCACATAGCAACTTCCAATTGATGATGGAGGAGAATACAAAAGGGTTTGGATTAATGGTCATACAGTTACATAAAAACCTCACCTTATAAGTAAAATTCTATTTCAATCTTCATTTACACAGGAAGAGAAATGATGGTGAAGGATACAAAACTGGTATAATTGGTTACCTCTAAAGAGAAATAGAGCTGTGGGGGAAATGTTTATTTATTTTGTTTGAAAGCTTAAGTATATGTAAATATCAATAGTTATATTCAATGATGACATTTAGGTTGATTTTCATTTTCTGTTTTCTTTCTGGTATATTTCCCCTTTTAATTGGCAACCAATAATTTTGCATGTTTATGCATATTATACGGTGTTATATTAACATATACATTGTAGAAAGGCTCAAGCTAATTAATACATATATATTCCCTCAAATTATTTTTATAATAATTGTTTCAAAAAGGGCTGGGGATATAGCCTAGTGGCAAGAGTGCCTGCCTCGGATACACGAGGCCCTAGGTTCGATTCCCCAGCACCACATATACAGAAAACGGCCAGAAGTGGCGCTGTGGCTCAAGTGGCAGAGTGCTAGCCTTGAGCGGGAAGAAGCCAGGGACAGTGCTCAGGCCCTGAGTCCAAGGCCCAGGACTGGCCAAAAAAAAAAAAATAAATAAATAATTGTTTCAAAAAATCTACTTTAGAACTATTTAAGACATATAATGTTTTGTTTTTAACTGCAGTCATAATGTTATGAAGTTCACTAAAATCTCAGTGCTCTATAGTAACCACTAGAACTATTTTCTTCAATCTAAATAAAAGTTTGCATCCTTTTCTGAAACATATTTCTTTCCTCATCCTCTTCCCTCTCTAGTCTCTAGTAACTAACTCTCTGCTCTTTCTGTGAGAGTAACCTTTTTAGAGATCACACAAAAGTTAGATCATGTTATTTGTTGTACTGTATATGACATATTTTACTTAATATCATGTCTTCCAGTTCTATACCATGTTGCAAAGGATACAAATTTCTTCTACTTAAAGGCTATACAGCATTCCATCATGCATATATACCCGATTTTCTTTACCCATTCAACCATTAATGGATAGCTACTTTTCTTCAGATATCTTTTCTCACATACTGATTTCAGAGAACCTTTCTTCACTGGTTGTGACCATATAAATTAATATAGTCAATTCTTAAAACATTATGGAAGTGGTTTTAAAATTTTTTTCAAAAGCTCAAAATACTTGGGTGGCAGTGTTCAGAGGGCTTAGATGTGAACCTCACAGTTTGACACCAGCCCTGGCAGCAAATCCATGAGATTCTTATTTCCAATTAACTGCCCTAAGAGGCCAGACATGAAGCTGTGGCTTAAGTGGTAAGGTGCTAGCCTTGAGACCAAAGTTTCAGAGACAATGCCCAGGCCTGAGTTCAAGCCTGTGTGGCTCAAATACATAATACATAATACATACATACATACATACATATATATCTAAAGTAGAAATTCTATGTAACTAGCAATCCCACTTTAGTTTTTTTTTTCCTTTTCACTTTTATAATTTGCTTTTTATTTCCTGAGTTAAACAAAGACAAATCATGAAGCTTAGATTATCCTTTACATAAAAGTATATAAATATATACTCTGTATTGAGCATATGGAAGCCACTCTGTATCTGCTTAAGCACCTCTGGCGAATTACCTTGCAAAGACGCTGCAGAAAATCACTATGCTTTGGAAAATCTGTCTTCAGTAGTAAGCCGAAAGCTACCCCAGAGGAAATGGTGTTGACTTTCCCTTAAGAAAGGAAGGGTGTCACATACCACAGCAAAGCTGAAAATTTGATGTAGAACTGGGATTGCTCATTCAAGAGCATTTGCAGACTAGTGAACAGCAGTCATTGCTGTCGAACTTAGGGACTGTTCATTTCATGCCTCTGATGACACTACACTCACCAAACCATTCTCTCATTGGTTATACATAATTTGGTTTTGTTTGTGACGTTTTCTCTAAGGAATTTATTAGATTAATCCCCCTGCTCAGTATGATTTTCCCAATCTGACTATAGATGGAAATCTAACAAAACATGTTATTAGTGTCATTCATGTATAGATGTGTCTGAGAAGAAATGATCAAATGAAAACTTTATATCTGGAAGGTGGTAAAGTCATCCAGCAATTGTTCCTGGGAACTGTGGTTGGTGATTTTCACTTTTTCTTTTGGTGAAACACACTTTTACAAGGTCCTGGCCACAGCCTCACGTTTAAGTTGGCACTTACAAGAAAATTACCAGGGACTTTTAGTATGTCCCACAGAATGTTAAAATAGATGCTTGTATGAGATAGTTCACTATTAAAAGGTCAACATTAAACTTTCTTTGTACTGCTGTTAAGTAGAAGTTAATCAAGTGAATCCAACAAATCCTGACTGAAATTGAATTGTATATTTTGTATTCACTCAAAAATCTCCGGAGAAATTTGAGAAATAACTTACACAAACATAAAACTGTACTGTTGCCAAAAATAAGACCAAACATTACAAAATAATAGTGAGGTGTGTGTGTGTGTGTGTGTGTGTGTGTGTGTGTGTGTCTATGATTGTATCTTAAGCTAATTTCTCCCAAAGCCATAGATTGCCTTCCTGGCTACTGACACAGTGAATTCAGGATGAAGCTCTATGTTGTGAAATCCTACCCTAAGGGTTCCCTTTTTATACCACTTTTGTATCTCCCATGCAAAAGAAAACCTAATCAAAATTAGATTAACAGTTGGAAATTAAGAATGTTTAGCACAGAAAATCATCTCCCAAAGAGACATATTACCCCCGTTGCTGATGACAACACCTACCATAACATTAGTACATTTTAATGGAGTGGAATATTGCATCAACACTCAAAGGCATTCTTGTTTTGAAATTAGTACTTATAATAATTAAATAAATAAACGTACCCATTTCCTGACTCATGTAATTGTAATCCCTCTGAACATCACCTTTATAATGACAACAAAGTAAATTTAAAAGAATAATAATAAAATAAGCTATGTTTTTTTTGGAATCTGCATTATTGAAGAACTATGTATGTTTTTATGTGCATAGAGAAATAAACATGGATCATTAAAACCATCTCTATTCTCTCATCTCTCTCTGTCTCTCTCTCTGTCTCTGTCTCTGTCTCTGTCTCTGTCTCTGTCTCTCTCTCTCTCTCTCTCTCTCTCTCTCTCTCTCTTTTCTAGGTCCTTCTTGTAACATTTGTTTTAAGAGATTGATTTGTTGGAAGGGCTAAGTTCAAAGAAGACAGAGAATGAATACAAAGTTAAACATTCAGCAAGTCAGTCTTCTGGGTCTGTTATTCTGTCAAGTGACGGATTTTTTTTTTCTTTTTTAACTTCAGGTTATATTTAAAGGGTCACACTGGGACAGCAGGAAAACAGAGCAGCCTGATCTTACACGGTGCTGATTTCAGCACTAAAGATGCGGATAATGACAACTGTATGTGCAAATGTGCCCTCATGCTAACAGGAGGTAAGTCCTGTGGGACCATTCTCTAAGTTATGTTTCATTGGTCTGAGGCTTGAGGTTTCTTATCTATGAGAAAAGGGTATGATCTTCTGGTCAGGAAACTTAAGTGCAAGTCCCTTGGGATCATTTTATTCTGCCCACTAATTTGCCCTGCATTCTTGTGCAAGACATTGCTGGCATACTTGAAGGTTTGCCTGCCTCCAATAACGTCTAAGTGGGCTACACTTCATTCTGAATAAATCCTTTGGAAATGTAGAGGTTCCAGTAAATCTACCTTCTAAATAATCTTCATGATACCACCCACAGTAGGAAGAATAACAATTTAGGAATACAAGGTATACAGCAGTTATTCTTAAAAATGCTTTGTAATTATGTAATTAATCGATCATGTTTTTGAAATAGAATAACAAAAAGAAAGATGCGTTTAAACTTAAAGGTTATATATATGTACATATGTGTGTTGTGTGTATACACACATTATATAATATATATATTAATATTGGCCTTGGCAATTCAGCTGGCATAGGAGATACCATTAACTAATATATTATCACTGTCTATGGAAGAATAAACTGTTGGCACTATCTCAATATTTTTCTGTCCTATGATTGTGTCAAAGAGAAATCCTGAATAGAATCCTGCTAGACTATCCGTTGTATCTCTTGCCTTACCAATCAGCCTTACTAGGCAAGGAAGAATAGACCTATAGGCTCAGAGCCTTGAATACACAATAGCACCAATCCACACCCAAAGGTATTTTGCCTTAATTTAATTGAGTGTTATATCCAACTTCTCTTGTAGTCAGTATAGTAGTTGCTTCTCTTTAAAAAAGTATATAAGTTTTGCATTTCAAAATGCATCCATTATAGTTTGTACTTACCAAAACATCAATTCAGAGAAAACTATTAGTTAAGTATTAATACTAATTTTAATTGAGTATGGAAAAAAGTCTATGAAATTGATAAATAAATAAATAACTGATTGTATTTTAGGAGACTCTAACCTAAACATCAATGACAAATACTGCAGTTTATAAATATTATAGACTCTGGGAAGGAAAAGGTTGACACCTAACAAAATTGAAAGGAAGCCTCTATTGTAGTGTCTCTTTTCCCCCCCATAATTTTGGTGGTGTTTCCATCTCTAAACAGAATAGCAAGATGACACTATCTGTGATTTTGTTATCTTTCTCTGTCATTCTAGTACAAAACAGTTTCATGCTATTGTGGAGAAAAACTGTTTGATTGTATTATTTTCCTTTCCCAGACATGATATTATGGCCATTATCATGTCATATTACTATATACTACCTTGTTAAAATCTAAATTAACTCTACTGGACCAGCAGAGAGAGAAATTCTATACGTTGTACAGAGGGAAACTGAAAGTTGGTGCTCACTATTTTATCAATAAAACTTAATACAGCAGATTTCCATGTATAGGAACTCATGTGAAATTTGGCACGTGAACATGTGGGTGAATGACTAAGCATCTTTCAACCCTTGAAATTGCATTCAAAAATTAATTCCAGCGAAATGAAGGGTCACATTTCTCTCATCAGTTAATAAAGAATAGAAAATATTGAGAGAAATTTTAGAGTAGCCTGTAAATCTTACACTCCTGCCTTTCCATTACTGCCATTATCAAATCACAGCCCATTGAACCCTACCGACTCCACCTGTATTGGTAGCTCACTAGGAGAGAGCCTCATTAGGACCAAAGATAATCTGTGGAGAATCTGCCTTTGATATCTTTTTTGTAATTCTTGAACATAGCATTTTGGTATTATAATGAACTTACCACATATTTAGAAGTTGCCTTACTTAATTTTGTAACCCCCCCACCCACCCAAGATAAATCATTATTAATCAGGAATTTTAATAAATGTGATACTCACAGGTTAGGTCTTGAACAATATTATTCAAAGAAATATACCTTTCCATTACTTCCCTAGTCTTGTAAACGTAACTGGCAGTATACCAAAAATACTTTGGAGTTTTCTGAAGTAATTACCTGGATTTTCCAGTTTCCTTCTCAATTTAATATTGTTTTCTCCATGTCAATTTTTAAAGATAATATTTCTTACCCAACAAGTATAAGACATGAAAGAACCACAGCCAGACCTTCCAAATGTGTTTTCTTCAGAAGCACATTTCAGTATGTTCATAGGCCTGTCATAATAATGAGGATATAGAGGAAAACAAAGAGGAAAATGTACCTCTTTGTTGTTTAGAAAACTTTATCACTCAGATTTATGACTTTGTTTCTGCTTCACATGATTGAACTTTTTCATGTTCTTTCATCCATAATCATTCTTGGATCTGCTTCTTACCCACCAATAAACACATATGTTAGGGAGAGAAAATTTCCATTTATTGCTGGGGCTGGAATAGTCTCAGTAAATGTGTTTTTGTAATAAACGCCATTACACTATCAAATATCCTTCTGAAGGGATCCAGGTCTTGCAAATCGATTCACTCTAAAAAGCTAAAATGTGGAATTTAGATAGCTGAGAACTGGAAAACATAAGGATGAATGCCCATGACAGTCCAAGTAATGGGAGCCTTGCCGGGAACTTATGGCCCAGTTCACTACTTCCAATTACTGCTGATTCTTCCCTGTCAGATTTTCCCTGAGAACCATTTTTACTGCCTAATGATGATTCCTTGCTTAAAAAAAAAGTCTTGTGTTAGAGCTCTTAAAAAGATTGCTTTTAAGAAGTCAGACTTTATACACTTTGAAGGTAATAACTTATTTATTTATATAGTTTCCATTTTTTTCTTCAAAAAAGAGTTGATGTTTAAGCAAGATTTATTGTTCACTTAATGTCCTAGATAGTTTTCTTCAAATACATACAAGGATTTTGCTGGGATTACATGCTGTCCTTGTTACCCTTATCTATTAAAGGCAAAGACAGGTTTAATTGAAAGCAGAAGTTATTTCAGCTAGACACAAGGTAGAACATTTTGATCTTCATTCCTTCTTTCCTAACATACTGACTTTTTCTTTCTGTTGTTTTGATGTATTTTGGAAGTTGGTGACTATTATAGCTGGATAAAAGAAACCAATTTTTGATTGAAAGAGATTGTCAAAAAATGACAAGTTCTGTGCGATAAAAACATTTTAAAAAATCATAAAATTACTGAAGGAGGAGAGAAAAGATTTTAGTTGGACCAGTTAGAAGTCAAAAGCTGGAATGGGTTACAGGAAGAATTGAGCATTCCTAGCTTTGAAGCATCTGTGAGAAGAAAATAGAAGGGCATTTATTGGAACACTTCTTATAATTGTGGTTCTAATAAAAGCACTCCCAAATTTTCTTCTGGTTTTTAAATGCTATTTATTCCATGTTCCTATTACAGCTATTAGTAGGAGAAGTAGGCACTGTAGTTTTTAAATACATGGGTAGTAGTCATATGCCTTAACATTGTTGAGTTAAAAGGAAGCATAGAAGCAAGATACGTTTATGTCAATAGAGATAGATGTCTTATAAGACCCTTCTTTTCTAGAAATGTGCAGAGTTATCTTGTCAGAAATCCAGTAATTCTTCTTTTAATTTTGATATTGAATAACCTTTATGTTTCATTACGCATCTTAATTGTACCAGAGCATATATTTTGCACACACACATTTTCTATGAAAATTACCTCTAAGATAACCATTAAATAGAAATGATTTGCCAGCAAAGATCTATAAGCCAGCAAGATCTGTGGGTGCCATTGACCTAAGGGCCATTTGTCAGTTTTCTCCTTAGGTTTCACCCTTCCCAAAGAATATTGCCATAAAACTGTTTCTGTAGTAGAAGAGATACCTTTAAGAAGTGATTGAAATATTTCTCTGGTACCTAAGGAGAGTTCCTGCTTTATGCTTGATTTAATAGTGAAAGAAAATTTAATTGCACTGAGGGATGCTTTTGTCATCATATATAATAGATTTATTGTATATGAAATACTTTGTATGAAATAAATATTCTAAGCCTCCTTTTGCCTCTAGAATTGAGGAGAAAAAAATCTTTCATTACTAAACCGTTAACTTCCAAATGAATTTATGTTCAACATAATCTTTGTTACTAAGTTAAGATTCCTCAAAATAAACATTTTCAAATTATTTCTAAGCTATAAGTTCTAAGCTACAATCATTACATTTATCCAACTGTTAATTAAAGAAATAATTGTATCTAAAAGTCTATAATAAAATAGAATTATTAAAAGCTGCTAGCAATAAAACCCCAACAAACATTATATTGTTTTATATCTCAATTTTAGTTTGCCTTCAATGAAAGGTCCATATTTAATGTATAATGTAAGAGGTATATAAAAATGTAACCTAGCCTTCTATAGAATCTATTGCAATAGAAACTCTAATCTCTTTTCCCAAACATAAACCATATCAGCTGACAGACAAGACTCATGAAAGCTAAGAAAGTATATTGCTTAATTTAGTCCTAAAAGAGGGGATAAGGCCATACACATAAATTTCATGGAATTCCCTAGAACTTACCAGCTGCTAACAGCAGATCTGAGAAATGCTTGCTTTTGCTTGCTCTATGATCTTTGAAGTCAAAAGGAAAGAAGCTATCTGCTTTTTCAGATGGTGAGTGATTTGGAAGTGACAAATACTTGGGGAAAATATGGCCACCTTAGCCTTTTTCTTAAGTCATCATCGACATGGAAAACACTATGTGCCCTCTTTAGGTTATAAATAAAAATGTTACTGGAAGATCCATATTGATATTTTGAGTTTCCTTTAAAAACGCTACAATGCACTTTTTATTATAACTTAATTTCTGAATTTATTATAATACATATGACTATCCTACAAAATGTACTTTCCATGACTTTGGAGTTTTTGTGCTATCCAACCCTGTATCTCAAAGCCCTGCTTTAAATATTAACACATAGTATTCCCTCAATTAATATTAACTTATCAAATGAATATGTTATCAGTGTCTTAAAGAACACAGAAAATCACAAATGATCCTCATAAAAGAATATTATAAATATGTTATTGTATGAATGTCACTCCTTAGATATAAAATATATAATCACAGAGATATACTTGAATGCACAAGCATGGAGCAAAGGGATGAATAAATTTCAAATAACTTGAACCAGCTTTTAAGTATCACTAAATTTCAGAACAGTAAAACTCCAGAATTATAAAAATTTTACAGTGTTAGGCTCCTGTTGAATAGTTTTGAGCTTCCTTATTTCAAAGTTCAGAATAACATTCCTATTTTCTCTGATTATGAACTGTTTATTAGAAAATGTAGCAAAGAGTATCTAACGATATCAAACATAAATTTGGAAAAATGCTAATTAACATCAATATGCCTATAGGCCAAAGCTACAACCAAAAGTTGATGACAGTGGATAAAATAATATAGCATTTTGTTTGTATTATGCTCTCCAAAATAGCAAGCATTCATTGAGATCTTATTTTCTAACAGATGTTTGTTGCATTACCTTAAGGTTTTATATTGGATAACACATGAAACTTCCAAAAGGAAATTTTAAAATAGGAGACAATCGGACCACAATAATACCTTTCACAAGAACTAAGATAGGAGGTGGGTGTGGTATATTCCTATAATCCCAGCTATTCACAAGGAAGATCTTGAGTTTGAGGCTAGCTCAGGCAAAGTTAGCAGCACAGTCAACAAAACAAAATACAGTCTCAAAGGCTGGGAAGCATGACTCAAGAGGTATAGTTCTAGACTAGGATGTGTTAGGCTTTGGGCTCAATCACTATTACCTAAAGAGCAATGACAACCACAAAAAAAAATGGAAATAACAAGATAAAAGTGAGATAATTCTCCCATGTTCACAGAAATAGTGTCCCAAGTAGGGTCTGAACATAGCTACTCAGCCTCCCTGGGTCATCACCCCATAGACTCTACAGCCCTCACTAAGAGGAATAACTTTCAAAGAGAATGAGGGGGCCCTGTTGGTTAGCAGAGTATTTCCATAAGCGTTTCCTCACATCAACATGGTTGAAAGTGAAATGAAGTCCAAGGGAGGGGAAAGACAGTAAAAGAATACCTAGAAGTTGAAATGAATTCAGTAACACTGGCCAGAATAAACAACTTTTCATCTTTGGAACAAAGAGATGAGAAAGAAAGGAGGAGGAGGGGACATGAAGTGGTTGGCCTGACAGGGATATAGTATGAGATGACAGAAGGAATGCAGATCCTTTGCCTCCCGCACATAAGACCCACGAAGCTGCTCCTTGAGGCTAGCTGTGCTCAGAGCCAAGTATGCACACACTAACTCATCAAGTTGTTCTTCATTATTGATCTCCCTGATAGCAATGGCACCCGCCAATTTAATTCAGTTCATCCTCAGTGATGAAAGGGGACATCTTTGTTTCTGTGCAAGTGCTTTTGCATATTCTTGATTAGATTGCATGCATTCTAAATGAATGAAAGATATATCTTTGCATTTGTGTGTAGTTTTTACCTAAGGGAGGAAAAATGTTGAGAGGCATTTTGTTTAGGATCAGACGACTTTGAGAGTTAGGTTTCTTTACTTTCAAATAAATTTGAACTTCCTGAGTACAACGTTTCGAATCAAATTCCCATTTTCTGGGCAGAGTTTCATTTATTAGTGATAAAATGTGAATTTTTCTGCCCCAAAGATAAAAGACTCAAATAATTTTTAAAGGCCTGGGAAGCCTGGGATAGTTATTACAAAACTAAATTTTAATGAGTTAAGTGTAAATGAATTAGAAACATGCATCTCAGATTTCTTATTAAAATATACATGAGGTTATGGGTTATAAAGAAAAATGCTTGGCAAAAATTCATCTCAGCAGTGGCCAGACTTAAAACATTTGAGACATTTTATCAGTTCTCCTCATGGCAGATGGGAGTTGCTTTCTTCTGTCCCTTACTTTGTTGCTGAGTTCTTTTAAGCTGCAAATGGCTTTCCTAGATTTGCTTCTTTAGCATATATCGTGTTAGTTAAAGACACAGATGAAAGTACAAAGTTAGTATTTTCCTAAGATTAGGAACTATATATAAGTCCGCTATGTGGTATCTTTTCAGACAGAAATTACATACCCAGCCTTATTTCTCTGTATAATAATGTCATCCATTCTTCATCCCATGTAAACTTAACATATATACTGAGTACAAGTAAACTAATGTTTGATACCTTTGCCTGCCTAAAATAAATACATTTTCATCAGTTACTTAAGAGGATTTGTGCGTAAAAGACCTGGGTAGGTTGATTTTTTTTCTGTTGTTGACAGAGAGAACACTATTTGAAATATATGATACAAAGAAATTCTGTATTTGTCTAGTTTGTTTAAATGCATATGCAGTAAAGAGAATACTTACCTGCATGGTAGAACAGCTTATGCTAGCTAGAGGTTTAGAATACAAGGAACCAATGTTTTCAGGAGAAATAATTGTTGGTATTATTTTTTTTGCCATCTTTCTTCAACATCTTTGTTATCCTCAGTTGATTTATAATTAATTGCAGAATACAAAGGCCAGTGTTCTTAAGATATGGTAATCACTGAGGAGTTCAAGATCCAAATCTTCACTCTATGTTTGGTTTAATGTGTAGTGGTTTTTCTAATGTAAGAATGATAATCCATAATCACATTTAGATTATCTTATTTCTCCTGTCGACGCTATTGGGAATGTAAATACCAGCACTGGTGATCTTTCTGCAATATCGAACCATTATAGTAAGGCACTAGCTAGTCATATTTTTCAGTAATTAACCATTGTGGTAGAGTAACCATCTCCTACTTTTACCTCCTACCCTATAGCTTTCTGCCCCATTTCAAACTTATACCAAGTTCTTGGGTAGAATTTTACAAACTTCAGTCATCAGTCCCTCATCTTATTTGATTCTTATTGCTGTGGAAATGTTCGATCCACCATTATGATTGACACATAATGAAAGTGACCTTAGAAATGTTCTTAAAACTCTGAACATTAAAGTCTGTGTCATGGTCCTTGCTACATAATGTAAGGCTGTGTGTAGGGGAGGGGAAAAAAGGTACACAGATCTGTGAAGATATGCATATAAATATTTTTACACAGTTCCTGACACATTTCAACTTTGCAATAAATACCAAATAATATTTGTGTCATTGCTTGACATCTGGTGCTTGTTGATGGATCAAGTCAGCATCAGTCTAGAGTTTACTGATTCCAACCTCCCTAGGCACCCATTGTTCATAAGAAAAACTCTAAACGTATAATATAAACCTTTCTGTTCCTTTCCCACTGACTCTTCAGCCAAGCCAAACTGCTTACAAATATTCTCTTTGGCTCTTCCAAGGTACACATTGTATTAAGAAACTTTCTGTCCACTGAACTTATGCCCAACCTTCAGGACCAAGTGCTGCTCCTTGGCATGTTAGTCTTCTGGTTCTTTATTTCTTCAATGTAAGTTCTTTGTTGATGGGTATTATCTAATTTTCCATAGTTTTTCTCTTACACAAAATGGTGCATGTCACAGAGTTATGGTCAATGCAGGTTGAGTGAATCCAGTCATCATGCTGGCGCATATGTTGGGCATAGCTTTGGCGGCTATACAGAGAAGAGCTCTACATATTTGACTAGACATTTAACCTGGCTGATGTGGTTCCCTGGTTAAATATGGGTTGTCATTCCTGGAGAATGTTTTACTTGCTCACCTGATGATGGACAAGTAGACTGGCCATTCTATAAATTCTTTTTATACAAGCACTCCAGCTTTCCATGGCTGTGTATTTCTCTAACTTCATTTC
Organism: Perognathus longimembris pacificus; assembly: GCF_023159225.1. Lineage (NCBI taxonomy): Eukaryota > Metazoa > Chordata > Mammalia > Rodentia > Heteromyidae > Perognathus > Perognathus longimembris. The sequence goes on from NC_063172.1 coordinate 23,944,701, forward strand.
ATGAACGTCTTCCTTAGTTCATTATAAATCAGCCATAGTGAGATTCTTGTCCCCTCTCCCCCATACCATACACACAATGCCGTTTTTCCTTCCCATAGCCATATTGTGCTAGAAGAGGATCTCTCTCTCTCTCTCTCCCTCTCTCTCTTATTCTCTCTCTTTCTTTCTCTCTTTACTTGGCTGCCTCTTTCTCCTTCAGGACTCATTACATATCATCTCCTTCCATGATTGTGGAAAGTTACATTATTCCTTCATAGTTCCCTATTTTCTTCATGTAATTATTTGTTCCTGAATTATAACTGTTTTGATGAAAGCTATTGTTTGCATTTTTCCAACATTTTACAACACCAGAAATAGTGTCCATGAGAGCAGAAACCATATATGTCCTGTCGTGTATTATATACAAACCTTTGAATGAATAAGAAAAGAAAAAGTGACTAAAACATGCAGAGGTATTTTATTATTGGCATACCTCCTAAATAAAAAAATTACCCAACTAAAAAACTTCATGAAATGGAACTAGTCAGTCAGTTATACAGTCAATAATTCAGTAAGTTATAATCATTTGCTAAGCAGACTCTATTAGATGTGGTAGTAAGTGTGTAAAATGGGTCATTTTATGAACCATGACATTCCATTACCCTTAGCAAAATGAACAAAACACTCCTTATTTTATCTTCAAATACTCTCAGCCTCAGGAGACTGTTTCTCTTAATGGTACTGACGCAGCACTAGTACCTTCTTTCAGGATCTCTAAAATGCCAGCCCTTTGCCATGAGCATTGCTGTTTCCTCACTTAGAAAAAAGAAAGGATCAACTTATCTTACTTTCTCCCAGTCTACTACTAATCTCTTTCCTAAACTCATCCGAAGTTACCAGTGACAGTATCCTTCACTCTGTGTCCTTTCTTGCCAGCCTCTTGTTCTGCCTTTTCTTACTTGGGCAGTTGTGACATTTTAGAAACTGGGTACCACACAAATTCTTATTCTTAGTGTCCAAATGTGATGTGGATGATCATTCTGTGAATCTTCACTGTGCTTGTTATTGGAGAAAATGAATTTGTTCCCATGAATGAAGGATACTGGAAACAGGGTAAAAGATCAAGAGAAGCTGGGTGCCACTGGCTCACACCTGTAATCCTAGCTCCTCAGGAAGATAAGATCTGAGGAAAGCATGTCAAAACCAGCCTGGACAGGAAAGTGTGTGAGACTCTTATCTCCAATAAAATTACCAAAAAGACTGAAGTAGGTCTGTGGCACAAGTGGTGGCATATCAGCCTTGAGCAAAAGAAATTCAAGGACAGTGCCTAAACCCTAAGTTAAAGCCACCGGACCAGTCACTCACCGCTGCCACCCAACCACACATGAAAAAAAAAAAAAGATGGAAGAAATAAAGTTAAATTTTATGAGATTTTCATTTTAGTTCTTTAGAGAGTTTGTGTATCAATTTTCTAAATTACAATGCCATATGGAATACAAATAGAACATTTTCAATAGGAATACTGACCACTCCTAAGAAAAGGCAGATGGAATTTTACAGTTCATCTATTTTTTGTCCAAACAAGAACTTTCTTGTCCCTTCTTTTGGCTGTATTAGCTTGTGTTGTTTGCATACAGCATCTCTCAAAATCCACTAATTATATATCTAGTGTGACTTTATAAACACAAGTCAGCTATATTCATCTCCTGAAATAAAAAAATGTGAACTAGCTTTTCTCCGTTTAACTTTTCCTAAATTTTCTGCAAGATGATGCTCATGTTACAGTCAAACATCAACTGAACAGTTTTCTCTTTCTTTTGCTATTAGTCCCTTAGGTATCACTCTATAATCAAGGAGAAGTCAAGCATGTCCAAATAAAAATATGCCAGAATGTCTCTGGAATAAATCTCTCCCTAAAGATTTCAGTAGTGTTAGTGTTACTTGAGGAGAGAAAGAAAAGTGGTATGTTCCATCTGAAAAAAAAACAAAACCTTAAGACTTTAAATCATTTTTTAAAAATCCAAGTTTTCCGATTATCTTTATCATTAGGCAAACCCAGGATTTCCATGTTACTCATCAAGTTGTTTGGTTTCCTTTTCTTAAGCGTATAAAAAAAAGTTTAGCAATTGTAGACAAAATATAGACAAAATCTATGAACTAGTAATGACAAGCCCTTCCTATATTGCTATAGGTTATGGAGAGGATAGTAATTAAAATGAGCACTGAGCACTATACTTCAATCTCACTAACCAATTAATTTTAGAAGTAGCTTAGGCCCAGTACTTCACAGAGTCATGAAGACAAAGGAAACTTTCATTGTCTCCTTTTGATATAAAAGTGTCTGAGTTTCTGAATGTGTTTACTAATAATTATTCTATTCTCAGTAACAAGGCTCAAGGTAGCAAACATCACATGAATAACTACATTTTCCTTTTCCAATTTTAAATGCCATCTTAGACTGTGTGTGTGTGTGTGTGTGTGTGTGTGTGTGTGTGTGTGTGTGTTTGCCAAGCAGCACTCATGTAGCTTGAACTCAGGGCCTGGGCATATTCCTTAGCCACTTTTTCTCAAGTCTAGGGCTGCACTAGTTAAGCCACAGTTCTAGTTTCAGTTATTTGGTGGTTAATTGGAAGTAAGAGTCTCGCAGATTTTCCTGCCAAAGGTGGCTTCAAACCAGGGTCCTCAGATCTGAGCCTGAGTGGCTAGACTTGCAGACATGAGCCACCAGTGCCCAACTTGACTTGGGTTGTTTCTTAAAGTCTTGAAGAGTCTCATAATTACAATGGGAATTCGGTCTCAACAAAGTCTCACAGAGAGCTGTTTTTCTTTCTTTTTTGAATGATTGGATGTTTATATTTACCCTAAGTCAATGTCATTTGGAACAATTCTGCAATTAGGAGCATACTTATTAAGTGCTTCCTAATTGCAAACTACAATAAAAATATGAAAAAGTTCTTCACCAATTCATGCCTGTGGCTACAAGTGTTCATCTTATGCTTCTCTTCTACTTCTCTCTTTCATTATTAACTAATTGTTTTCAGGCTGGTGGTTTGATGCTTGTGGGCCCTCCAATCTGAACGGGATGTTCTATACTGCCGGACAAAATCATGGAAAATTGAATGGGATAAAGTGGCACTATTTCAAAGGGCCCAGCTACTCCTTACGTTCCACAACTATGATGATTCGACCTTTGGATTTTTGAAAGTTCAATGTCAAAAGTGATGGTGACAGCCATGAAGAAATCCAGAGAGGAAACTACCAGATGAGAAACTGTTTGGAAACTTCTGAAACAAACAATATGATCTCCCTTCCAACAACAAGCTATGTGATGTTGCTAAGGTTCTTGACTGTGGATTTGGAGCCTTTTGATTCATGAAAGTCTGTACTTGGGGCATTGTGCTGGCATGGATTGACTGGAGAGACTGTACTTCACTAGCATGCCTTAAAAGAGAAAGGGAGTGCTCAATTGCTGTGTTTTGAACTACTACTGCATTGAATTTGGAATCTGTGACAGTCAGAGGACAATTAAGGTTTGTTGATGTTTAAAAAAAATAAAAGCAAAATGAATAAATAAAAGAACACATGAAGAATAGAAACAGGCTTGTTTCCTGTGGAAAAGATGTGTTCCCCTATCAAAATGGAGATTACCTCTACACAAACCTATGAACAAAAAGTGTGTACTATTGCACAATTTTGATAAAAGTTTTTTTTTTTTAAAGAACAGCATTGTTATCTGAGTTGGTAGACGTTATAAATGGATTCCCGAAGCTCACTTCCAAGATCATACTTGTTGGTTGATTTCATTTAACTCACCTCCAGATGTACATTTATTTCACGTTCATGAGTCATAACAAACTGTAGACTATGAAGGCTAACAGTGAGAGAGACAGAGAGAGAGAGGCCTACCCTAGTACTCTGTGATTTTTTTAAGATAACATAATCTGATGGACATAACAGGTAAAAAAAATTATTCATATATGCTAAGGTTTCCATTTACTTTAAAAGCTGACTGATGTAGAAATGTTTTATAGATTAAGTGACGTGTAAAAAATGTGAACTATATCACCCAGTTCTTAAATATTCCTTTGGTATTAAATAGGGAAGCAGTATTGAGAATGTATTAAGATGGAGTAAAACCATGTGAACTGGAACAGTTTGTTATACAGTATCTTCTTGCATGTGTAGACCTATGAGTGACTTTTTTGTTTTAAAAATATTTTTTATATCTTCAATTCTTCACCACGTTATTTCATGCTAATTTAATATTTTACTAATTTTGTAATACATCATGATGCCTGCCAGATTCACCCTGTCCCAGTTTTTATAAAAGATACATTTTAAAGTCTACAGAAAATTGAAAACGTTTAAATATCTTTGTACATCACATTGCTTATATCCATCCACAGTAAACCTCATAGCTGCTTGATCTGGAATATGCAACATGATTCATAATTCATGCACATACTGCAAGTGTTCAAAGACACCTACTGTCTTACTTGATTAAATATATTGTGCTTGACCGTTTTTCTCTTTCGGGCTTTGATTTTTAGGCAATTTCTACTTTTAAAAACTAATGTTAGAGAGAATTGGCAAGACTCGTATATGGGAAATGCACACAAAAATATCATAGGCATAAGGATATTGAAAAAATTCCTAGTACTAGCTAGTGTAATTCTCATAATTAAAATATTCCTTGGGGAATGTTGTAAGTGAATTTGGGGGACACAGATTTTGTGGCAATTTTAAGTTACTATTGTACTTTATCTAGAAATGTTCTCTGCCTATAAGAGTTCAGTTTTGTAATAGAAAACAGTTCCTTAATAAAGACATGAGTTTTTATGAAAGAAATTTTTAAATATCTATTGGATCTACTTTCTTAGAAAAGGAAAAGATTTTTTTTAAGGTAATAAGGCCAAAACATCAGGCTTCACATTTTTGTCACATTCTTATATGACTTTCCTCCATTTGGGAAAATGAAGCTAATAATATTTTTAAGAAAATGGCTTTTTATATGTTTACCATCAAGTCTTTTTTATATTTATATATCTGATACTTCACTTTGCCTTACAATTGATATTTTCAAGTATTATATACTTTATTTTTAACTATTAATGGATTCTTTATGACATCATTCGATTTCTCTCTCTAAAAACATTTTTGGTTGTTTTCAATTAAGAGAAAATGAGTGATTTCATTTTTTTCTTTTCTGAACTATCATAGGTTTTGAAAACTAACCATTAGAAACAAATACTGTTTCCCAATCCATATTAGAAATAAAATGGAATCATGAAAAATATTAAAATGCAAAATTTACTGCTTTGTTATCTGAGTTTGAAAATTTGATATATTGTTTCCACTTATTTATAGTAAAGCAGTATAAACTGTTTTATGAGTTTATTATGTGCATTGTGTAATGCCTATGTATTTGTAGCAATGTAACTTGTGTATCTTTGGTGTTTAATTGTTTCTGGATAAGAAAATTAGGTACTAGAATTTTGTCTTAAAATTTTTATTTCAATAAAATCCATGTCGTTTCTCTGAGAATTTCATTACATTATTTGATTTTATTTAAACCAGAAATAATGTGAATGTTATTTCATGTTAAATATATATCTTACAATTTTTATATTTGAATCTCTGAAAATATGGAATCACTGAAAAAAATTGCCAAAAAGACAAATGTCTCAATCTTTGAAGTATTTTCAGCCTGGGATGGGATAGGAAATTTCAGATCTACTAGAATAACAGTGAAGTGGTACATATGAGTCCTACATTATTACTTTGCGAGTATGTGTTCTCTCAATTATTAATTGCTGTGTTATCATGTGATAATTGTTCAGTGAACCATGGAAACTTGAGGGTGGAATAAGATAATGTATGTTGAATATATGGGTTTGAGATAGTGAGGAGAAGGAAATATGTGACTGCAACTCACCCTACACCTTTTCCATGCTGGTCTTATCAGTTACTGTAAGGAAATTTCTTACCTTTGCTCAGGACTCTGCTTATGTTAGCACCACATTGATTCAAACCTGCATTAATCCTTACATTGATGATTGAAAAAGATGCTCTGGGGCTGGGAATATGGCCTACTGGCAAGAGTGCTTGCCTCGTATACATGAGGCCCTGGGTTTGATTCCACAGCACCACATATACAGAAAATAGCCAGAAGTGGCGCTGTGGCTCAAGTGGCAGAGTGCTAGCCTTGAGCAAAAAGAAGCCAGGGACAGTGCTCAGGCCCTCAGTTCACGGCCTAGGACTGGCCAACAAAAAAAAAAAAAAAGAAAAAGAAAAAGATGCTCTGCTTCTTCTTTCAGGGTACCTAAACCATCCAGCCTCATGATGACTTGCAGTTAATTCCAGGTGCTTGAGTCATCTCAGCAGTGGTCCGTTGAACCTGGCGCAATTCTCTTAACTAGTCAGCTAACATACATAATCGTGAGAAAATACACAGTCTTTTTTTTTTTTAGATACTTTATTTTGGAGTGCTTGTTAAACATCATTAGTTGTTTACTGATTAATAATTGTATTAACTTAATTTTACAGAATAATTTATATCAATATTTTAAATTTAATTTTACTGTGAAGGTGATAAACTGAGAGGTTACTGTTAAATAGGTAAGGTAATGAATACATTTCTTGTCGAACTAATAATAACTTAGGGATTCATGCCATTCCTACATACTCCATTCCTAATCCACCCCATATGACTTATGCATCCTAAATTTTTAAAATCATTATCTGAAAGGATGTTTTGTCCCTTCAAAATATCAGCTGTATCAAAATCCCTTCCCTCAATGCATTTTTATCTACACACAGGTAATCCTACAGTTTATAACATTCTTTGCATGAGTGTTATCATACTTACTGCTTATTTTTAATTTCTCCCATCTTCAGGCTTGAACTCAGGACCTGAGTGCTATCCCTAAGCCTCCTTTGCTCAATGATAGCATATTACCACTTGACCAGCAGTTCTACTTCTGGATATTTTTGTATCCTAATGGAGAAAAGAGGCTCATGAACTGTCCTGCGTAGATCTCAGCCTCCTGAGTATAGCTACTAATCTTTAAGAGATTGTTTCATATTTTATTTCCCCACAGTACTAGATGAACATTGTTGTTTGAGTAGGATTGAATTGCTCTGAAGGATAAAGAAATTTCTTCTCTCTACATAAAACCTACCGCTCAGATTTGAGCCCTGAAGTTTATTTTTAAGACTTTGAGCTTAGCCTATTCTCTTCTAGAAAAAAAAACACACACCAAATTTATGATTTTAGTTATCTCATTAAAATATAGGGCATGTGTATTGTATAAATTGAGGGAAACATAGTCTCGTTCAGTTTTAAATGTAAGTAAATATAGTCACATGTTGCTTAATGACAGACTTGTTTTGAGAAATACGCTATTGGGACAATTTTGTGATTTTTCAGATATCATAGATAGGCAAGATAATATGAATAGATAACATAATTTTGAGGGTACTATTCACATGGTCCAACAGTGACCAAGATATTATAATGCAATCCATACCCATATACAAAATACACTATTGACTCATTTTATATTATCTATTGTGATTATTTTAATGCGAGATAAGGTTTCATAGCACACACATATTCAAACAGCTTCACAATTTAAAGTTCTACTGACATCTCATTTCATGGTTCATTTGGTCCTTTTAATAAAAATAGTTGTGTCTAAGCCATACTTCTCTGTTTATTACCTTACCAATTACTTACTGGGTATCAGCGACTGAGTTCGTGACAGGAAATATAATAAAGAAATTCCTAGGGAAAAACTACTCAAATTGTTCTATCTAATGACTTCTCAGAAGAGAAAATAGCATGAAATAAAAAGTAGTGAAAAACATGATCAAATGTAGAAGTTCTAAAGAGCAAATAAACAAAGAGAGTTGACAGGAGGTGAGAAAGGAGTATTTATAGAACAGGAACATCAGAAAGTAATGGAACCACAAAAGTCAGTGAGTAAATTACAGCAAGAATGAGGGAAATACAATGCACCACAGAAGGAAGAAGGCATATTTGTAAATTGTCTACTGTATTTGTCATTTAAGAGGCCATAGGTGAATTTTTTTATTTTTTTAATTTTTATTTATTTATTTTTTGCCAGTCCTAGGGCTTGAACTCCAATCCTGAGCACTGTCCCTGGCTTCTTTTTGCTAAAGGTTAGCACTCTCCCTCTTGAGCCACAGCCCCACTTCCAGTGATTTCTATTTATGTGATGCTTAGGAATCGAACCCAGGGCTTCCTGCATGCTAGGCAAGCACTCTACCACTAAGTCACATTTCCAGCCCCATAGGTAAATTTTGAGAGCAGAATGGGAAATGAAGACATTATAATCATGGTGTCAAGAGGGTTATGCATGAATGAGAAGAGGAATAAAGAGAAGAAGAATGAGGACAATTAGAATGCAGACTCTTAGTATTAAAACCTGAAACTTACATTTCCAGGAGAGCAGAATAGGCAGTAGGCTTGATGGAAATGCAGGCCATTGGGTCCCACTGCAAATAACTGAATGCATTTTCACAAAATCATCAAGTAGCTTTGTAAGCATTGAAGTTTGAAAGGCTTAATAAGGGTGAAAGAAATTGAAGCAATTCAACAAGGGCAGTGATGGATTTTACAATGAGAGACACTGGAGACTGTATTTCCCTCACCAAGTATAGAGCCTTTAGAAGACATGGAGCCATAAAAAGAAACAGAAAGGCTCTTCATAGAACAAGTATTTTGAGGTCACTAAGGAACAATATTAAGAATAGAAGGAGTGAGGAGGCTAATATGAGTAGGAGGAGAAGCATTTTCCTCTATAAAAAGAAAGGGTAAGGTAACGGGAATCCTGTGGGAGGAAGAGCCACCTCATGACCTCTGTCTAACAGAAGAAATAGGAAAGAAGGAAGGGAAGCTTGATGAAACGGTAGGAATCCATTTCACTAGTGTCTGAAAACAGCATTAGAATAGCCATACAAAACCTACTTTTCTAGGATTGTGACTTTCTGAAGATATATTGAAGTTTAATGTGAATTGGAATCATAAATGTGAACAGAAGGATGCCCTTCCCCCCCCCCATGAGTTTTCTGTATATGAAAATAATACAATGAAACATGTCTGGATAGAAGTAGATGGGATCTAGGAGAATGATGGAAGGGGTAACTCTGATAAATAAGAACCAGACCCTTTAAAAAAAACATGTTAAATTGTACTCCTCCCTTTATACACCCTTTGTAAGTTTAGAAAATTAAAAAAGAATCTTTGCTTGGTCTCTTGAAGATGACTTTTCATCTACTGAGTCGTTCAGCCTACAACACTTGTATATTTAAATGAGATCACCCAGGAAAATATGATTTTTCTTTCAAGTATACCTAATGTCCCCTAAACTCAATTTGCAAGTTGTGTCATAGAAATATTGTAGGTTTGGCTCCAGACCACTTAGATGAAGAGAATGGTGTAAAAAGTGTATAACAAACCTTTTGTTTAATGAACGCCTTGTGTTTATGCTAGTCTGTGTGTGAAATAACACTATAAACAAAAATGCGTAAGATTCCTTAATACCTTATTGCTAAAAAATGCTTACAATCAGCTTAGACCACTCAAAATCCTCATTGTTTTTGCTGTTAGAGGGACTTTTTATTGACACTGAGAGTTGCTGACTGATCATGGTAGTTCATGCTGACTGATGAGGGTAGTTCTGGCGTTTCCTCAAATAAGACAACAATGAAGTTTGTCACTTGAGTTGACTAATTCACTCTTCTTTTCATGGAAGGCGTCTTGGTAGCTGGAAATGTGATCTGATAGCTCGTTACTCACTTCATCACTCAAAACTAGAGTCAAGCCTCTTGAACTCTGTCACTGATTTGTCAATAAAATTTACATAATATTCTAAATGCTTGTTGCCATTTCAACAATACTTGCAGCATCCTTAACAGAATTAGACTATTTCAAGAGACCACTTTCATTCAGCCATCATGGTAAATAAATAACACAAAAGAAGATGGCTAAAATGGTATGAGTGAAGTCATGTGTTTAAACCCCAGTACTGCCAAAGAGAGAAAGGGAAGAACAATTTCTTTGTTCACTCTCATCTGCCGCCAGTTTTATTGTGAGATTGTAGCAGTTCTGTAACATCTTCAGCCTTCACTTCCAATTCTAGACCTCTTGCTATTTTCATATCTGAAGTTACTTCCCACACTGAAGTCTTGAACCCTACAGTTACCCTTGAAGATTAGAAGCAACTTCTCCCAAATTTCAGTGTTCCTTGATATTTTAGTCTCCCTCTATGCATCATGAATGCTCTTAATGCCATCTATCTACAATGAGGAACACTTTCCAGAAAATTTCCATTTACTTTGCTCGGATTCATAAAAGGAAATCACTACAACCTTATACCAAGTGTGTTTGTGTGCACATGCACATGCATGGGTGTGTTTGTGCACTGATCCTGGGTCTTGAATTGAACTCAGGGCCTGGACGCTTTTCCTGAGCTTTTTTTCTAAAGACTAGAACTCTACCACTTAAGCCACAGCTCAAAGGAGAAGAGGAGGAGGAAGAAGATGGGGAGGAGAAGGACGAGGAGGTGGAAGAAGATGACAAAGGTCAATATAATTCTTTGGTCCATGGCTGCGGTGAATCGGTGTTATGTTAACATGCAAAAAACCCAAGAATAATTTCATTGTACAACTCCATCAGAGCTCTTGAGTGACCAGATGCTTTGAAAGTGAGCAACAATGTTGTGAAAGGAATCTTTTTCTCTGAGCAGAAAGCCACAGCATCGGACTTAAAATATTTAGCAAACCATGTTGTAAACAGATGTGTGGTCATCCAGGCTTTGCTGGTTCATTTGGAAGAGCAAAGGCAGCATCGATGAAGTATAATTCTTAAGGGCCACGACTGTTTGCAGGATAGCGAATGAGCCTGCCTTTGGACTTCACATCACCCATTCCATTTACCGCTGCCAAGAGAATCAGACTGACCTTGGAATGAAGCCAGACACTAGCTTCTCTTAGTTATGAAAGAACTCCATGGCATTTTTTCCAAAATGAGAACATAATTACATAAGGCTTAAATTATGCAAGCCTGTTTCATCCACACTGAAAGCCTACGGATTAGTGCAGTCACCTTCTTCTGTCATCTTAGTGAACCTTCTAGACACTTTTTGAATGGCCTCTGTCCGAACTGGCATCACCTCATTTTTTTCCTTTTTACTTTTATATGTTATGGGGACTTTTCTTTCCTTAAGCTTCATGAACCAATCTCAGGGAGCATCAAGATTTTCTTCTATAGTGCCCTTATCTCTTCTCAGCCTTCAGAGCCTTACAGTATTGATGTCTTGCTCTGCACTAAGCCTTGGCTTAAAGAAATATTGTGGCTGGTTTGATCTTTTAGTAATAAGGCTGTTTTGTTTCCTTCCAAAGAACTTTTCTCTGTATTCACAGATTGGGTAAATGTCACAAAATAGTCTAGCTTTCAGGATATCTCAGCTTTCTACATATCTTTTACCCCTAAAAGTTTAATCATTTCTACTTTTTTAACTTAAAGTGAGAAATGCCCAGGTCTTTTCTTTTCACTTAGACCCTTAAAGATCTTTATAGAGCTCTTAATTGGTCTAATTTCAATAGTAATATGTTTCATGGATTACAGAGGCCCAAAAAGTGAGTAGGAAACTGGATAACAGCTGGAAGATAGTAACGAAGCATGTAACATTTCTTGATTAAGTTCTCTGCCTATCATGAGAGAGGTCTGTGGTATACCCTAAAGCAATCCAATAATAATGATGCAAAAGATTACTGATAGCACATTATCATAGCAGACATAATAATTTTAAATATTTGAGATATTATGAAAAGTATCCAAATATTTCAGATACAGGGTATCAGCACTTGTGGTTGGAAAATAGTGCCCATAGATTTGCCCCAAATGTGATTGCTACAAGGTTCAATTTATGAAAATTAGAATTCCTACACAGCATTTTACACTTATTTACTTTTATTTACACTGCAGAATTTTCACAGTCTGCCTGTCTACTAAATTGTTGATAACTTTGTTCTCTTTCTTACTTTGACAAATGCTTTACATAAGGGATCAAATTTATTTAGGTTACCTTATTGTTGTTATTGATTTGTTTGTTTGTTTTTTAATCACAAAGAACCTAGGATCATGCTTAAGACATATTTGAATCCCAATTAAGTGTCAGTTGATTTTTAACTATGATATCCTGTTGCAAACTATAAGCTACTTGAGGTCTTGTTTTATACTCCTGGTTATGTTTTTAGTTCTTGGCACAGTCGTGAAGTATTAAACAAAAGTCTGTTGGGTGATTGTTTGGTAGAATGAATGGACAGGACACATGAATAAAAACAACAGAACCTCAAAATGAGCTACCAAGTCACTTTTTAATATATTTATTTCAATATAATCTATAGTGTAAGGTATTGTTTCAATATAATTTATTTATATTTCAATTAAAAATGCCTTCCTGCTTTTAACAACAGGATTACAAAGATACATTATTTCCCAAATATCAAAGAGCTCATGCAAAAATATTTGAGTGCTAATGCAAGGCATGTGGCTTACATTTCCTCAAATTAAAGAGCATGTTTAATATAAGGAAAATCAACTGTAAACATTTGATCCTAGCCTAAAAATATGATTTGAATTTGAAATGCCCCTGTGTAAGCTGTGACTAACAGAGAATCAGTATTCAGAGAGCAACAATCTCATGTGAAACTCTCTCCTCCTCTCCACTCCAGGAGGGGAGACTCGGAGGCCAGCAAGACTGTTTCTTAGTGCCGTGGGGTGGGGAAGAGGAAACACAAGAATTTCTATTATTGAATAAAAACAAAAGTTCCCACTGTAGTCTCTCTTGGATGGATATTCCTTTCTGGGGTTGTGGGCTAAGGAAAAGAATAGGCCTCTTGGACAAGAGGGAGCTGGTAGAAAGAAAAAAACCATCAGTAACTTTTGTGGACAGACTCCACATAGATCTCTGTCAAGACACAGAAGTGTAGAAGATGAAGGCAGTGCCTGTAAACATTTAGCTGCATGTAAGGGAGGCTGTGACAGGTTGTAATTCTGTCGAATGTCTCTCTGTTTTCTTCTTCCCTATCCCCTCCCCATATTCATTCTCTCTTCATCCTATTTCCTTTTCTTCTTTTTTCTCCACCATGTTGTCATTCTTTTATACTCTATATTATTTCTTCTTCTTCTCCTTTCTTCCTTCTTCCTTTGTTCCTTTCTTCCTCCTCTTCCTTTCTCCTTTCTTCTCTTTTCCTTCTGCTTTTTTCTCCTCTTCCTCCTCCTTTTTCTTCTTTCTCTTTCTCCTCTTCCTCTTCCTCCTCCTCCTCCTCTACCTCTCCTCCTTTTCTTCCTCTCCTTCTCATTCTTCTCCTCCTCCTTCTTTCTTTCTCTCTCTCAATGTCTTTCTCTTCTTTTTCTGCTTCTTCTTCCCCTCCCCCTGCTTTCCTCCTCTTTCTCTTTCTCCTCCTCCTGACTCTTTCTCCTTATTCTCTTCCTTCTTCTTCTGTACTTTTCATCCTACTCTCTCTCTTTCCCATACTGTTTCTGTGGGATCATGTTTGGCTTCCTGCACAGACCAAGCTAGAAACAATGAATACTTAGTTGCTCAGTAGTTTTTGATAAAGGGTAGATATTTATAGATAAACAACTCTTCCCCCTTGATAAATATACTTCTAGACCTATTTTAAACTTTTCCCCAGGGTCTCCAGCAGAACTGATTTTCACTTGCTCACATCAGTAATTTTCATGATATTATACCATTTACTGTCTTCTCTTACATGTCTTATTTCTATTCTTTTACTGATATTTCCTGGAATCCCTTCCTGTATTAATAGCATGCTTCAAGATGTTTTGTCAAATTCTGGTACCCAAACCCATCTATCTGGGAACCAGATGAACAGAAATCCACATATATTAAGGTATCCTGACTATTGTGAAACAGAAAGTTGATAAGTAATGGTTGCCCAAATAGGTGCCGTCACAAGTAGGATCTATGAGGACAAAGGAGTAGGTGGTTTCTCAGAGAAGTCATCTCACAAAGACAGGAAATGGCGATGAGATATGAATGTAACCGAAGTCAATTATATGTGTTTGAAAGACACACAATGGAACTCACCAAAAACTGTTAAAAAGAAAAAAATAGTTAAGAAAAGCAATATCAATGCGTAAATTTGGTTAAAGTGTGTCATGTATCTCTTCTATTACAATGAAACCAACCCTTTCGTACAGTTAATTTATATGCTAACTTAAAATACTGAAAGTAAAATAATCAAATGAAATAGTCATAAAGCAGATTTTGTTTCTGCTATCATCATTCATCTCCTTCCAACATTTTGTTAAATGTGGCAGAATGAACTCAAAATACACAACAGAAATATAGACAGCAGGATTTGTGCCCACCAGTACCAGAGGGGAAGAGTTAAAAATGATCCTGCTTGAGAATGAGCTTCAGGATTGAGAACTTCCCAAGAGACGAATAAGATGTGAATTAGAATAGCTTTTCATGCTGCCTGCCCTGACAACAAGGTGCTTCCATAGATATAATACTTGAATCTTTAATTAGTAAGAGTCCTCAATATTTTCTGATTTACTTCACAGTAAAAGGCACTACAAATTAATGATGATATTGACACCTACACAAACCAATGACCTAGTTATTACCAACCCTCCACTCTGTCAATTTTGCACACTGTTCCATGCCCCATTGCCATGTCCCTGTGACATTCCTATTGCTCCAACCTCCTTTGTTGGCAGATCAGCACTATATTTACTCCTTTAAACCATTTAACTCTATAGTTCATTCTTTTTCTCTCCCCCTCCCCCTCCCCCTCCCCTCCCCCTCCCCCTCCCCCTCCTTCCTTTTTCTTCCTTTCTTTCTTTTTTGGCCAGGCTTGGGGATTAGACTCAGGGCCTGAGCACTGTCCTTGATTTCCTTTTGCTCAAGGCTAGCACTCTACCATTTGAGCCACAGCACCACTTCCAGCTTTTTCTGTTTATGTGGTGCTGAGGAGTCGAACCCAGGACTACATGCATGCAAGGCAAGCACTCTCCTGCTAAGCCATGTTCCCAGCCCTTTTTGTTTTTTTTATTTGTGCCTCTTCTGGGGCTTGAACTCACAGCCTGGGCACTGTTCCTCAGCTTTTTTGCTCAAGACAAGAAGTGGAGCCACAGCTCCTCTTCCGGGGTGTGTGTGTGTGTGTGTGTGTGTGTGTGTGTGTGTGTGTGTGTGTGTGTGTTTAATTGGTGAGAGTCTCATGGAATTTTCTAGCTCGGCTGACTTTGAACCATGATCTTCAGATCTCTGATTCCAGAGTAGCTAGAATTATAGGCATGAGCTACCAGCACCAGGTAAAACCATATAACTCAATCTTCAAAGTTATTAGATAAAAACTCAAAATGTTTCCTAGCAACTCACTGGTAAACATTTATTTGGCTTAAAATATTTCAAGATGTTTTGTTGTTTTCCAATATAAAACTTTATTTCTATAAAAGTATTTTTATAAATATTTATTTCAAACTGTCATATTGTTTTGCATGGATGCACTGAGCTTTCTGCTCTGTGAGATCCCAGGGTCAACAGGCTGAATTCTCATCTGGAATCCAGGGTCCTCTTCTAAACATAGTGCTGGCACAATTAAGTTCTTCCAGGTTGTAGAACTGAAGTTCCATTTTCTTGCTTGATGGTGGGTGATGGTCGTAGTTAGTTCCTGGCTACCCTCATTGAAGATTATCTGAATGGGCTTGAACTAACTGCCTGGGTTCATTAAACCTAAGTCTAGATGTCATTGGAAACTGTGTAAACTGGTATTAGAACTAGGAAACTGAAAGGAAATACCCAAATCGAGAGACACAGGGTAAAAAGACAAATGACTACAAAAGCAATACTTGCAAAACTGTTTGGTGTAAATCAACTGAACAACTCATGGGGGGGAAGGGAAAGGGGAGGGGGGAGGGGGAATGAGGGAGGAGGTAACAAATAGTACAAGAAATGTATCCAATGCCTAACGTATGAAAATGTATCCTCTCTGTACATCAGTTTGACAGTAAAAATTAAAAAAAAATAAGTCTAGATGTCAGAGGAAGGATGACAGTCTATCCAACTCACAGTTTTGGGAACTGTACAGAAAAGAATCTATGAAGTTTTTGTCAGTGACCAGACAAAATGGAACATTTCTTCCTTGATTCCTCTCTACAATCATGCAAAAGCCATATAATCTATAACCATGGGGCAGAAACTCTCTGATGCCTTTATATCTTATGTTTTCTAGCTTTCAAAACAAGCATTGATAAAACAGTTCAGACTCCCAAAGATATAGCATTATAAGATTAGCCATAAAAGATTCTTATCAGCTTAGCATGTCATATCAATTCACAATTAGATTATAAGTCCTCATACGCCATTTTTCATTCTGTGCAGAAAGTTCCTGGTTCATTTCCTTCCACATGTACTCTTGTTCAAATCCTTGAAAAATAAATTGAGAGCTCTTTTCTACACTAATTTTGAATGAACATGTGATTAGTTATGAGCATCAGCCTATAATTTTTTTTCAAACTTTTATTATCAAACTGATGTACAGAGAGGTTACAGTTTCATACGTTAGGCATTGGATACATTTCTTGTACTGTTTGTTACCTTGTCCCTCATACCCCTTTCCCTTTCCCCCCCTGAGGTGTTCAGTTCACTTACACCAAACAGTTTTGCAGGTATTGCTTTTGTAGTTGTTTGTCTTTTTTTTACCCTGTGTCTCTTAATTTTGGTATTCCCTTTCAATTTCCTACTTCTAATACCAGTATACACGGTTTCCAATATTAGACTATAATTTTGCTGTACTGAAAGTTTGAGTATTCACTAGAGAGTAGAAGAAATTGTGTATACTCTGAAAATAAAAAAAAAAAACTGGAAGAAGAAAATGATGTGCCTGTGAGTGAGAAAAAGGCAGTGGACTGAATTCTGGGCCACATGAATACTGTGTAAATGAGCCACCAGCAGAGCTATAATTCTCACTTGGATTTCATGAAAGTCTTCCTTATATATAATATAGACGGTGACTTGTGATTTTGTCAAGCCCCACTACTGCTAAAGCTGTGAATATTTCTTCACATATTTCATCATTTAAAGTTACCTCTAGTTCCCCTTGTTCTCTATCCATAGGGATCTGCCATTCAGAAAAAGCTTTGATATACTAGAGTGCTAAAAGTTGGACCAGAAATGTATCCCAGTAAGGTCTTTACAAGTGTGATTCCTGAAACATAAAAGTCATCTCCACCAACTCCATTTCTGTGTGCCTTTGGATCTGACTGTCTGGGATGCCTTCCATTTTTACACCCTGTAACAAGGCTATTCAGAATCTCCATAAAGTCCTCTAAAACTTTGGTGAAAAATAGTTCTGTTCTACTTTCCACTAGCTTTGCTTCTCAATATTATAGCTTTCCGTTGCTACAAAACTAATTAGAACTAGAATATGACATTTTCCACTTTAAACATTCCAGTGGCTTGCACTTTACCGCCTTGAGTGTTAAGTTCATTCTGACAGCATGAAAAATAAGGCATTCCAGAATTTGGCCTTAACTACCCAACCAACTTCTTGGTTTTAATTCTCCAGTACTCTGAAGTATAATTTCACTCCCATTTAAACCAAGATATTTCACAACAAATTTTTTAATGGGAGCTATATGTCATCATAGTTCTTTAAAGATGGGTACTACAAAGTACCTAATATATGTATTAGAATGTCACATATAACAATTGTCATATGTTGCAATTTTAAAACTAGACTAAACCATAAAAAGGATTATTATCAATAATCAATAATGCTCAATGTTTATCCTACATCAAAAGCAGCTATAGAGTTACAAAAATCATTACTAAAGAATAGTACATGTGCTTCTCTTGGATATTTAATGTCTATGACCAAAACAAACAATACTGCTTGACCCCTGCTTAATTGTATTATTAGGTTGAGTCTCTAAAAGCATGCCTGAAATTTAAAACTTCTCCCTAACCAAACACTACTTATTTGCCTTAAATAATAGCCATAAAGTTATATTAAAAGAGGATTTTTTACTTTAAAGATTTCTGTGTAACTCAGACCAAAACACAATGGAAATACTATATTTTACACTCCAAGTTTCACTACATTTGTAGTTCACAAAGGCACTTACAGGATGACAATAACCTCTAATGTTATAATACTTCAAATTCCAAATTTCAAGTCAATATTTATGGAGCACCCATGGAATGGAAAATGTTGTGGTGGCACCATGCATAAAAACAAAATAAGAATTTTATTACAAAGAATGAACAATTCAGTTGTCACTGACATCACTGTCAGACCCCAAGAATCATGCTAAGTCAGTTGGATATAAAAATGAATGGCATGTTAATAAGAAAATTCACTTGAGTATTTCTTGTTCCTACAATAGTAATATCTTGCCCATAATTCTGTCACATGGACGAGGCAAAGGAAGGTGTGTTGCACTGTCCTGAGATGCAGATAAGAGGTCTTCATCAGTCCCACATTGTCAATGAAAGGCTAAGGCACAATTCCCAGTTTCTATTTGGTTTAAGGCTGTTAATATTCCCTTGTAACTTAGTAGAGTCTGACTCTAAAGACCATAATGGAACTGTCAAAACAAACAAGTTGGATAAAAAAGTGCTATTGTAACATTTTGGGGCAAGTGCTTTACATTGAAAGGTATAACTAATGATACATATGTATATATGTATATATATATTTATTTATGTCATAACTAAGAGATGGTCATGACTCATACCTGCAATCCTAGCAACTCAGGAAGTTGAGGGCTGGAAGATTATGATTTGATGCTACAAGATGCCATCTCCTATTAACCAGCAAAGTGCTGGACTGGAGAGATAACTCAAACGTTAAAGCACTAAGAATAGTTGAGAATTGAGTTCTAGCCCTAGTATCAACACCAAGAAAAAAGAAAAGAAAAAGGAAAAAGTCATCCCTAACTTGGGGAAGCATACACATATCTGCAAATATTACTGCTGTACATGCTTGGACTACTGAAGGATCCCACCTAGAAGTGAAGAACTGTCAGAGAAGCCACATGAATGAAACGTGAGTATAAAAAGCCACCAACAGTTCCACTGATGTCGCAAGAAAGTCTTGGATATGAATATGCATCCGAATTCCAGTTTGGAAGCCCATTCAGAGGAACTTTGATATCTGGGGAAAGAAAGTATTTGTATGAACATTCTTTTCTGAAATTAAGGGAGATGGCAACATGCTCAAAATGATTTTTTAAAAAATGTCCTAAATGAGGCAGAACAACATTAAAGCCCATTTCAGAATAAGGTATAGCACTGAGAGTGGGGAACAGAAAACAATAACAAAACAGAAAGAGATGTTTAGCAAGATGTCCTGGGTAAATAAGAATATAGTATGAAACCCTATATCTGCTGAAGGAACAGATAATTTTAATGCCAAAACCCTGGAGAGGAAGTATTGACTCAGAAAGCCAACCTTAGGCTTAAAGGTGAAGAAATCCTTTTCTTCTAAGGCTTTAACTGTATAATTGTAGAACAGAACAGGTAAAGACGGGATGGAGTTAGAAGCCACCATGCCGACAACACTTATTCATTTGCTTGTTTGCATACTGAAGACTGCAAGTAGTAAGTTTTAAACACTAGGCACTGCCCTAAATGGGGAAGAAATTGACATATTCTCTATATCATTGAGTCTGAAATTTTATGGAGGAAACATACAAAATCAGTAGGTAAATAATTTAGTTATGTACTGTCAGATAACCAAAGATGCTGTTAAGAAAACAGTACAGTAAGACTTGGGAACAAAGACTGAGGAGACTGGTAGAGAATACCTTCAGGTATTCACCAAAAAGGGACATGAATGGTGCTGGAACTTTGTGAGGAAATGAGGGGCGCAAACACTCAAGGGAGAGAGAAATCTTGATGAAGAAATGGTGGGTTAGAAAGTGCTGGAGGCAGGAACCAGCATGGTGTCCTTGTTCCTGAGAGGATGGCATGGAGGAAAGTGGTCAAGTAGATTGCAGAAGTTAGTGGCACTATGTTTTGCCCTTCTATGTGGGGTGCTGAAGGAATTAGCATTGTCCCAGATGATATGGAACACAGCGGAAAGCTTTGAGCAGAGAGTAATGTGATTTGATTTTTTAAGAGTTATCCAAGTATTTCTGCTTTGAGACAAGACTTACAGAGGAATCTGTGATGTCTTTATCCTTTTCTGATCATTGATACTATTGTGGCATAAAGAATATTTAAACGTACTCAAACTTTATTCTAGAAATAACTGCTAGGTGGAGGTTTACAATCAACTGAGGATATCTATGTGGAGGAAAGTGTTTGTAGGATAATGAATGCAAACCATCTTTAAAGATTAATTCCATGAAGTAAAAGTTTCCAGGTATAAAATGTTCCATAAGGTGAAGTCTTGGAGCAAAATGCTGTCATGACTGAATATACTTGTCCACAAAAGTTATTATTCCTGAACGGTTATCCAAATCACAATAACTTGATTACAACAGAACACTAGCAGGTGATGGATGCTTCTTGATTCAACACCTGCTCCAGAAACTGCCTGCCCCCCCCCCCCTTCAGACAACCTAAATATACTTCTTGCCAAGGCAAGGGACACTTTTCACTACCACTAGTACAGATAAAACTTCTTGTTGAAGGACTTCAATCCCAGAATTAATAAATTCAAGTGATCTGCTATAGATAAGAGCAACTGTGGTTAATAACCATCACCGAATACATGAAAACTGGAAGAACATTAGATCTCAACTAAATTTTTTTTTTTTTTTTTTTGGCCAGTCCTGGGGCTTGGACTCAGGGCCTGAGCACTGTCCCTGGCTTCTTTTTGCCACTTGAGCCACAGCGCCACTTCTGGCCGTTTTCTGTATATGTGGTGCTGGGGAATTGAACCCAGGGCCTCATGTATACGAGGCAAGCACTCTTGCCACTAGTCCATATCCCCAGTCCTCAACTAAATTTTAACAGCAAAGATGGTATAAGAGGTATGTGTGCTATTTAGGTTAATTTAGCCATCCTGCATTTTGTACATATGTACATATACATATATATACAGATATGTACATACATACATACAGATATGTACATATAAGTCATGTTTTATATAATAAATATATACAACTTATATTTCCCAACTAAAACCATTAACTATTTATGACAGTAAGTAAAAAGAGATCCATGCCATATACTCCTTTCTTTTTCACAGAGTTCAATTATTGTCTGTGTATATATTGTTGAAAGTTAGTCAGGTCTTACTATGAATACATAGCACATTTGGATTCTGTCTATATTAAATATAATATCACAAATTATATTCAGGATACATAGAAAAAAAGCTTTTGAAGATGGCTCTTAGTTTTTCCATGAAAGCACAGCTTTGAATCATTCAATTTAACCCTGCTGTCTTGTAAAATTCAATAAACCTGTCTGGACCTCAGTTTTCTCATAGGCATAACTTCTCCCTCCTGAGGATAAGGATAAGCAGAGAAACACTATGAAGCCCAGTGAGTAATCACAGCACCCCCTGTGGGTGGGAGGCTGAGGCAGGAAGATGAAGAGTCTCAGGTCAGGTACTTTTTATAAAAAAAAGAACCTATCTAAAGTAAAGAAAGAGAGGGCGAAGAAGATACTGAAATACAGAGAGACAAAGGGACAGAGAGAGAATGAAAGAAGAAGGAGGGGGAAGGGAGGAAGGACAGAGCCAGAGAGAGAAAGGAGAAATGAAAGAAAAATAAACTAAATGTAAAGAAAGAAGACTGTAAATACATCTCACATTCCAGCTGCCTATGTATTGTTGTTATAACAAATAGTGGCTTTCATTATTCCAGCTGCAGAATGACCACAGTACTTTAATTAAAAGAAAGTACACAGTGAGTTCACAAGCATTCTGGGTCCTGTAAGCAAATGTGGACAACCACATGAGGATCTTCTATCTCCCCTTTGCCATCCTGGACTGTCATGGTGTACAAGTGCAGATCATCCATCCGGGAGATGGGCGCACCTTCTGGAAGTATGTCCAGACCTGCGTGAGGCAGGATTGAAGATGTAAAGAATTGACTCCCCTGGGACAGAAACAAACCCCTTAAGTGTGTGCTAGGCATGCAGGAATGAAGCTAGGCTGATAGAGATAGTGTGGCCCTAATATCAATCAGTCAGAGGGCCACACTATCTCCTTAGACTATGTGCCAAGCCACAGGGCACCTAGGCCTCCTTCCTCCAAACCCCATGCTGGTCTTTGATATGGAGTTTGTAAACCTGGAATGACAGAAGTGGCCTCTTCCTTTGGCGCCCTGTCTGCAGATCTGCCATAGAAGTATCTGGTGCCAGTAGTGGCTCATGAGTCCACATAGACCTCCTCTGTCCTGACTGAGTGTGTTCTGTCACTTGGCTTTCCTTCTGACACCTCTACTTCCTCCTCTCTTTCTGCTCATGTTTGGGTTTGTTTTCTGGAACTATAAAGCTGTAAAACTGGAATTTTTGTTTTCATTTTGGGGTGATGATTCAGTTTCAGGTTATTGGAACTTGGTTTCTAATTCAGCATATTGTCAAATACGCACAACACACATGATGTGGTTTACTTTAGAGGATTGCTGTTAGGGTAGGGCTGCAAGAATCTTTATTTTGATTTTTTTGGATGAAATATTTTTTATCTATTATATATTAGAACACTCTTGCAGCTGGGTTGCATATATAAAGCCATAGCAGATTTGGGACGCTGTCCAGGGCTGAATTGTTCTCCAGTGTGAGAAATCCTTCTGTTCAATGAAAAATCCTTTTAAAAATACAGGAAAGTATAGCGGGCAGGGGAGCAGCCTTTGTGTGAGCCTGCCCCTCCTCTGAAACCTCTGCTTTTCAGAGCAGGTCACTTTCACTGCCATGCTAAACACTATAGGTACTCGTCTTTGAACCCTGAGGGAACCTGTGAAGCCTTTATGACTTGACTGGTTTTTCTCTCCTTCTTTTCTATCCTGTGGTTTTCATAATAATTTTTCAGGAATTTTATAATCTTGGAACTCTCAAGTTCTACATCTTAAAGTTTAAGAGCCTTAATCAGAAGTTTAAATTGAAGGCGCCATTGGTAGACTTGCCACCCAAAGAAAGCCCAGCAATCAAGACAAATCCTTCAGTGCTTTCTGGTTATTGCAGCTTCAGCATATCCTGGGTTTTGAGGCTCACTTCTTGGCTCTCTGCTGATAGCAGGGTATATGTGCTTCCTCCACTGAGCTCTCCTCACCCTTTGCTGCCTGCTGTACAAAGTTGGTAAAAGTCATTGTTGCTTTGTTCCATTTCTTCAACCTGCAACACACATGAGTTTTATTATTGCAATAAAATTGCATTCTGCTGGTTTCACACAAAAAAGTAAAAGCATGTGAATATTTTAATTAAAATTTGTATGAATTTTTCACAAAACATTTCATCTTACAAATGTATGCCATTAATATTAAACTATTAAACAAAAATGTAAAGATAAAATGCAATCAACCTTCTGTGGAAGAGATCAGCCTCTCAGGGTGGTAACTATTTGAGTCTGTTACTTGCATTTCTGTAGAAACTCAAGGAAAGCACTGGGAAATGCCACTGATTGTTTTAGCCAAGGGTTGGCATGCAGCTTGTTTTAAAATGGCATTTCTTATTTTTAGGAAGAGAATCACTTTTGTTTCCGGAGTAGTATAGTTGCTTGGCCTTCACCTCTGAGCTCTCACCTTTCCCAATGAAATCTCCAGCAATCTGCAAGCTGTTCCACATGGAATAATTTAATTTAACAAAAGTAAAAATACCAATTAACTTCAGTTTAATTGACCCGCCTGTGTGATGTCTGGCAAACTGATGACTCACAAGAAAATCTGACAGGAATGTTTTCAGATCACAGGGAAATTGCAAAAGTTCTGGTCATGCACCAAATAGGCAAACTTTGGCAATATCCTATAATAAACACCAGAAGAAAATTGTTAGGTATGCAACAATTTATTCAGGACAATCTTTAAAATGTTTCTATTAGATAAAATGGCCTTTCTTTTCTTTTTTTTATTTAATCTTGAAAGGCTGTCTGTGTTTAGTATTCTTCACAATGGACTACTAATTAGAACCAGACCTCACACAAGTGTCTCCAAAGTTCTTCTCAGTTAACTGTTGACCTGTAATACCCTTATGCTTTCTTCAAGATTGTTATTATGAGAGCATTTGCCTTTAAAATAAAGCAAGATTGTTTTCCATCTCATATATATATATATATATATATATATATATATATATATATAATTGGGATTGAGTTGTAAACTTTTTTCCTAGCATAGAATTGCCAGCATGTGTATTATGCCATACGCAGCTCATAGATAAGAGCTGGGAACCCTGAAATGCTATTCATTATGCTTGTTCTGAGCTGGGACTTGGGCATCAACCTTCTCTTAGTAGCTGAGGGCTTTATACTTGTTAGATTATCTTTTCCTACCTCACTTTCTCATCCACCAGCTGGAGGCTAACAACAGTAATTCTTACAATTAATGCTTATATGAAAAGGATGAAATAACATAAATCATTTAAGTGTTTAATCACTATGTGATAAACTTAAGATATAATTGCATTGTTTATAGACTTGCAGAGTCAGAAGAAAAATGTCTATTTTATGTCCACATATCAGATCACATACGTAACAATTTTAATTAGCTCACACTACAGCTGAGAAACATCGATCCCTTCTGCCAACATCGATCCCTTCTGCCAAATAGTATAATTAGTTTCAATTTGTAAAATGTATGTGAATTGAGTCAATTGGTCAAGATGGCTTGCACAACATTTTTTCTGGAAACTTTACCTCAGGTTTACTTGATTCTCTAATCATACAATTTTGTTTTTAATTTTGAAGCCAAATTCATTAGAACCATTAGCTACTATTATTTTTGAAGCCACAAATTTTTTAAACAAATTAATTTTATTCTTCTTTTATTTCTATCTATACAGCTTATTCTCCAAAAACAAAGTGAAGTAAGGATCTTGAGTTTAATTCAAGTCCACTCAAAGTTAGTCTCATAAACAAAATGGAAACAAAAGAATGGGCTATGTAGACCCACAAGTTGAGTTCTTGCCAGCCATGCAGAAGCAGTGGGTTCTCTTGATTGCCAAGGAACAAATGGGCAAAGTGCTATGGTCTCACTTTAGTTTTTCTAACATTGAAATTCAGTTGAAAGAGTTCAGTGATTAATCTTCATGGAATACAATGAAGAAACCAAAAGTAATTCCAAAGGTAATAAGTTACAGTAACACGAGGATATGCAGTTTCAAATTAACACCTTGTATTGTACCTAGAAGGGGACAGAAACTAAATAATAACTGAGCCCAATTTGCTCCAGGACTTTCAGAAACAAGCCTGAGAGCCAGGTGCATCTGGATGATTTTCCAGGAATCTTCCACAGTGTCCCATGAGGTTACAAGAGCCTTGGAAAACATGTTACAAGGAAGACAACCTTCAGAACTTACCAAAACATTTTTGAGCTTCTTGACTTTTTTCTATCTTTTTTCCATGGAGGAAAAAAAAAAAAAAGAAAACATCAGATTGAAGCACTACAATAAATTCTTCCAGGACACAGCTCTATTTCTCTCTTCACATTTGGCAAAAGTCAGTTTACACTTTGTGGTTATTCTAAACTGTTTTGTTTTCACACGGTACTATTGGTCGAATTAGAATACCTCAGGGCTAGGAATATGGCTTAGCGGTAGAATGCTGGCCTTGTATACATGAAGCCCTGGGTTCGATTCCTCAGCACCACATATATAGAAAAAGCTGTATGTGACACTGTGGCTCAAGTGGTAGAGTGCTAGCCTTGAGCAAAAAGAAGCCAGGGACAGTGCTCAGGCTCTGAGTCCAAGTCCCAGGACTGGCAAAAAACAAAACAAACAAACAAATTAAGAACAGCTCAAGCACAGGAGGTAAGCATTCTACCACATGAGCCATACTCCTAGTCCTTCTTGCTTTCAATTTGTTTGTCTTATCAATTTCAAGCTTTTGCTCAGACTGGCCTTGGCTTTGAATCCTTCTACTTCAGTCTCCTGAGTACTTAGGATTACAGGTCAACCATTTTTTTCAATATTCTTGCTGATTTTTTCCAAGGCTTGGCCTCTAACCATAATCCTCCTATATCTGCCTCTGAATAGATCATCTGAACTGTTAATTCAATGGTATTTTGAAGAAATGCAACATACAAAGGAAGTATCAAAGTATCTACCTGGGTACACACACACAACATACACACACATCTAGTTTTTTTTACAGATTATTCTTTCTATTGGAGGAATTAAGTTGTTAAATAAGGCAGAGGTCTGGTCACATTGACTTCCTGAATACATAAAGCAAAGATGAGATTTAAAATCAGGAGACATGTGAAAACATGGAATCAGACATGAGATCATACTGTTACTTACTAATTTTTTTAACTGTGTGACCTTATGCAAGGTATGTAATTTCTGAGCATTACTTTTTGTACTCATGACACCCAAATAACACTAACTTCCTGGTGGCACTATAAAAAAAAGTTTAAGAGGAAAATCCTGACTGAGCCCTATAGTAATACTCTATATGGGATACTTTTCAATCTACTGATCTTGATATTGTTTATTTTTAAACAATAGAAAATGCTTTCACCAAACAAAGCCACCTGAATCAAGAACCAAATTTGCTCACTTATCCTTGTGAACCCAGGAACTGGAATGAATTAAACATTTCAAATGAAATAAGTTGACACTCGATATCAACTTAATCATCAAACTGATTTTTTTTTTTTTTTTTTTTTGGCCAGTCCTGGGCCTTGGACTCAGGGCCTGAGCACTGTCCCTGGCTTCTTCCCGCTCAAGGCTAGCACTCCACCACTTGAGCCACAGCGCCGCTTCTGGCCGTTTTCTGTATATGTGGTGCTGGGGAATCAAACCTAGGGCCTCATGTATCCCAGGCAGGCACTCTTGCCACTAGGCTATATCCCCAGCCCCTCATCAAACTGATTTTAACAAAAAGTTAAAATTAAAATTTCTCTGTAACCTTATGAGTTATATTATGATGCTAAGTCAACAATGATATCCTAAAAATTGAATAAAAGAAATCTTTCATCTTGTTCTTTTAGATATGATGCCTGTACTGGAGCTATATTTTCTTATCTCCAAATTCAAGAGGCCATTGCAGAATACATTCTTAGGACAGAGGAAAACTCCCAAAGTCCTAATGTCTCACTATGGTGACCAACAAAAGCTGCCTTTTAAGTGTGTTTGTAGATGTCACTTAAAAAAATCAACTTCCCATGTTAGCATAAGAGTCAGGAACCACATTTGCAACAGAATCCATCTGGTTTGCATTTCATTTCAGAGCTCAACACCAGGTGTCTCTCATGTGTATTTAATTTTAGAGGCAGGGAGTACAACAGAGTTGGAATGATTTGAAGTGGTTTAATAACATAGATAAAGGAATAAAGGATATGCCCATATTGTATTGCTAGAATACAATTATTTCTTATTCTTGTTGCTCTTATTATTGTTGGTATACGGCAAATTAAAGTTGTATTTTGAACTGCAAGCTTGAGATACAGGAGTGTTTACCTGATTTTAGGCACACATGATGTTCAAATTGATTCTCAAATACTGTGTACACTCAGTGGGAACTTCAAAATCTCGGACACACACATCATATATGCTCTCTCACACACATATACAGAGAGAGAGAGAGAGAGAGAGAGAGGAAGCAGAAGGGAGGAAGGGAAAGAGAAACAGAAAGAGAAGAAAAGGAGAAAGAGACCTTTCACTGACATCTTTATCAGACAATTAGTCATCCTTGAGAAATGTAGTTCAATTTTTTTGATGGTATGAAATTGAAACAGAGGAATAATTATTATGTTAGTTATGGAAAGCAAGCAACCTTTGGGGAAAATTTTTCTGATAAATGAGAGACAATTTTATCTCCTTCTACACAAAGTGCTAGAAAATGATTTCCATTGGGAGGATGAGTCTACTTTTAATTTAAACAGAGCCCATGTTTTAAGTTCATAAACAGTGTTTATTTCCTCCCAACTATCAGGAAATCATCAAATCATAGGCAAATCCTTCAGTGTTAACACAGCATATAAAGGTCCATCTCCTAGTGTAAGTAAACACACATTGCCAAAGAGACAGTGTGCTTATTTTGAAGAATAAACACACAGAAAGAAACTTTCTAAAAGTTGGCTAATACTTTCTTAAACATTCTAAAATAGAAGTTGGCATAGTCATGAGAAGACAGTTATCTATGGGAAATGAAAATAATAAACATGCCCACATCAGCTCATTTGCTAATAAATATAACACTATACATGAAAAAGATTAAAAATGTAACTCATTATTTCTTTTAAAATTTGCTTGAATCTGTAAGGTTTGTCTGTCAGGGAAAGCTTTCAATAAATAGACACTTCATTCATAATTACAGACCTCTGGTTGGACTTTTCTCTTTGAAAGATAACCTTTATCTGAATATAAAACACAGACTTCATGTTTACCACTTACAGTGATTTAATGTCATGTCTTAGCATCTCTTTGACCATTTCTTTACATGTTTTGTAAACCATCAATACAAAATAACCCAAGAAAACATTTTATCAAAGTATTCCTTACCAGAAATGTTCATATAGCTTATGTTAGATGGCTATGTTAGCTTAGATGGAAGACCATGAGAGCCCGTGGTGCTCAGCAGAATCATTTACAGGTGAGAAATTACAGTATGGCCTTTCCACATCTATCATTCCTGCAGTATCCTATTAGGGAGCCTGCTTTGTGCTCAGATGGTTAGTGCAATGCCAGCACCAAGGAATAACTTCACTCTTTTCAATGTTAGTAGGATTAGTCAGAGAATGCATTAAATGCATCAAGACTATTGCCTAGCCCAGTGTAGGCAATAGCTACATTTATTATTGTCATTATTATTATTGGTGTTATAATTGTTTTCATTAACTCTTAACCCAAAGGGAGGACAGTTGTTTAATGGAGCCTTATCAGAGTGCATTGGGTCAGCTCTAAGGGTTACCAACCCAACTCAGACAATTTTAGTTATGTTGAAATTATAGAATAAAGAAACATACTCCTTCAAACTAATTAAGATTAAGGATCACATGTTCCCCTAAGACAAGCAGAAATAAATTGTCCTTCTTCCTGCATATTTCAATTTAAAGGCTATAAGCCTGATTAGAAACCCAGTAAATAATGGCTTTTCATTAATTTGATTTATTTAGATGTAAAGAAACTGAAATGAACATCCTGAACTTATTACATATTCCAAACTCCTAAACTTCAGAAGGAGTGTATTGTGTGCAACTTCATGCTTTGGAAGCAGGCAATGGTGTCCCAGAGCTTGAAACTGTTTCATTTCAATCTTCACACATAGAAGGGATTCCCCCCACCCCATAAACTGCATAGAGCTAGAAAGATTGATAATCAAAATTCAACATGATCCTAAGGTGAACTTGGTAGCTAATCCAAAATCAAGTCCCAGTTATTCCATTATGACTTGATTCCTCACCTACCCAAATCCTTTCAGGGACCTAGAGAACATATAGTAGTCAGCCCTTGGGTTGATTATAAAAGACAATCTTTGGATAAACACATTTTTAGTGTGTGATTATAGCATTATAGAGATATGAAAAGAACAAATATGCATCCTCTTTTCAGGTCATTAAAAGTAAGTCTCATCATCAAAGCACCTTTGAGAAGACTGGGAATTGTTCAATGGGAATTGGTATCATATTTTAGATGGTAACTCAGTCATTGCAGAAGTCATCTTAAGGATAAATTAAGTAATAACTTAATAAGAGGCCATGAAAACAATGACAAAGACTATGGTTTAGTGATTTCAGCAAAAAACGATAACACATTCTGCAGTGGGGGTGGAGAGACAGGATGGATTGAAGTCGGGTTGTCATGTTGTTTTCTGCTGCCTTCCACAGTCCCAGAAACGGAGGACAGAGAACCAGTTCAAAATCCAAAACCCATATGATAGAATGAAGTCACTGAGGAGATGTTGTCTAAATTCATCAAGATGGAGTTACACAGAAGCCTATGCATGGTACTATGCAGTAAGACTCTAGTGTTGAATACTAATTATGAAAGAGAAGCGAGAAAACATTCTTTTCTATGAGGAGAATAGCACCATCACTTGGATTGTTTAGCACATCCAGGAAGACAAATACATGAATCAGAGTACTCAGGCCAGGGAGAGATAGTAAATAGACAAATACCATGTCTAGAATTCACTGCTGTAATCCAACATTTTGCAAAACTTTTCAAGGCAGAAAAATTAATAACCAAATTGATAAACAATGATGCTTTCTCAAGCATAAAGCTTGAAAATAAAGGATCTCAAAGAGTGTAACTGAAATCTTAACATAGGTGGTGATATTCTACAATATGAAAATGTTACCTGTTGCAAAAAAAAAAAAACTGTTTCTGCAGGATTCAAAAACAGCATAATTCTTACCACAGACTAAGGCTTTGTCCCCTTATTTGTGAGGAAAAGGCAGCAGTCTTATCAAACAAAGGAGTACCCAAAATACAGAAATTCCCCATCCGTGGCCAAATGACTTTTGCCCACACTAGTACCCAAATAGGAATACACACCTACACATTGGGCAAAAACATCCTTTGTTTCTAGGCAGGCTTCAGTCCCTCACTCCCTACATCTGTGTCACAAACTAAGTTGGCTGCTGTGAGGGACACAAAGTTGCCCTTCTTGTTATAGACTGAGCACATTCTCTTTCCTGTGAGATTCAAGGAAATAAAATATTCAAATACACCATATCTCTTGCTCATCTGCCTCAGTACTTACAAGCTCTACTGGGATGTCAGTATGAGAACAGTGTATACATCCATCCAAAGTAAGGACAATCTAAAATGATGACACTTGGTTAAGAACAGTGGATCTCAGAATTATCTTTTCCCCAAAGTCATCGGCCATGGTGGACAACCTCAGAGCTCATTCATAATGGGGATAGAACGTCTTCCTCTAAATCTATCCCACAGTTGGCCATGGCCCTGAACACATGCTCTCAGTAGCCAGGGAGGAAAGGAACATTAAGAAACATATCACAGAGAAACATCTTTCATTTCTAACAACCTTGTGGCAGATAAAGCAATAACACCTGATAAAGGGAAGAGTGAATCGGGAGGAAACAGTGCAAGCATAGGATGCTACACCGATGGAAACCCAGAGCAGGATGAAACAAGATCTGTCCATTCACCAATGTGCAAAGTGTTGACTTAAGGATATCCTGTGCCTCTACAAGCTAATTAAGCACATGTGCTGACTCTTTCCCCCCGCCCCATGGATCTCCTGTCTACAATTCTTCCTCTGAGTCAATTTTACCACCAATCATTCCTGCTTGTATGCATAATTGCAATCATTTTAGTGGGTATCTGATTCTGTTGTTTCCCATCTTTATCTGGACCTTTCTCTTCCTTTTCTCTCATTTATCTTCTGTTACTTCTCCTACAGTCTCTCAATTAGTATATTGAAGAATGATGCTTTCTAACATCATTACCTAAAGAAAGCACCCTTGCACATGAAGACTTAATGACCTATTTTGTTTGTTATTTAGGGTATCTTCCTCTTTACAAGCAAAGGAAGACAACTTAAACACTGAGAATATTAAGGAAGGTTGAGGTTTCTGAAAGGCAGTTCTTGGATGACAGATGTTCCACACTAAATGTAAGTCACTCTTGGCTCTACATTTTTAGCCAGTGCACCTGACAACAAGAGTCTTAAGAATTAGAGCCCTGTTAGGGATCCCCCAAATGATAGAGGTGTGTAAAGGCATTCTATCACTTGATTACATTGGTTTTTCCCATATGCATCAGCAACAAACATTCTCCCTAAAATATTTGTATTAATTTTCAAGTTATATGATTATCCTTTTGATACAAGAATTTTTTCATGGTTGGAGAATGGCTTTGCGATAGAGTATGAGCTTCACAAGTGCAAAGCCCTAAGTTCAAGGCCCAGAACGAACACACACACACACACACACACACACACACACACACACACACAAAATAAATAAATAATATGAAAATTTTACTTTAAATATTTTGGAAACTATAAAATTTTTATTATTTCATATATTTGTTCTAAATCACTACATTTTTTCAAATAAACTCCAATATGTTATTTTAATTATTTTTATTTTCTTACTTTTATTATGCTATCCTAATGCTTATTTTTTCCTAGACTTAAACGTAAACATAACTGGAATCCTAACCCTAACCTTCACTTTAATTATACAAGAATCTGAGGGTAAGATTCTAATTTATGTTCATCCTAACTTTTGTTTGACTCTTAGTTGTTAAAATAAGTTCCAGATTGTTCCAAGTTATAATCCTAACTCCATCAGGAACCATAATCCTTCTCCAATTATATCAGAATCCAAACTAACAAAAACTCTCTACTTACCATTCATTCTAACTATTCTGTGACTCATTGTTCTTAAAATAAGTTCTCATTTTTTTCCTGTTTTATCTTTTCCTAAAACAAATTCTAAACCCAACTTGAATACCAACACTATCCAGAGCAGTCATTAAAGTACAGTTAAGACAGAGAGATAGACCCATCACCTCAAATGGTAACATAATTCTCATTTCACAAATGTAAGTATAGCTAATAGAACCAATACTTGCTCTGCTTGGGCAGAAGCTATTTTTCTGTTGTGCTTATCTGGAACAAATAATGTATTAGATAATCAATAGCTATTTGGAAATTATCTAAACAACTCCTTGAGAAAATAGATTCTTGGAAAATGGAGGGTTTTTTTTTGTTATTCCACCTATACAAAACCTCTGACATCAAAGATGAACTATGATTAAGAGCTTGAGGTGGAGTCCAACTGCTTCATTGAGAATTCTAACTTCACTACTTACTTAACTGTGGCCTCAGCAGTTAAACTTGCCTTCTTTTTGCTTCTATTTCCTATTCTTTGAAATGGGAAAAACAGCAACTCTAATTCATGGGTGAGAATAGGGATTCAAAAAGGCTTTACAGAAGAAATACACACTAAATTCTGACTCATATTAATACTATTTTCTCCAGATTACTATGTCCTGACTTATTAATTTTTTTGTATGTGATTCTATGGAAGAACTAGAAACTCTTTGAGAGCCATGGTTCCTGCCAAGCTACTCAGGCAGAGGCTATGAAGGTAAATATGTAGAGGATGTACGAAGGCCTGAAATTGCCCAAGTTGGCAAACAGTATCAGCATCCTAGAAGAAGTACTGAGGTGAAGTAGGGGAAGTGAGATCACATGGAAACTCTCAAGGACAACAGAAACCAATGAGTTCAGGGAGGATCTTAACCCCTGTAGCAGCTACAGCAATGGTGATGTCCGGAAGAAACTCATGTCCTTCCAAAGAGTAGAACCGCATCTCCACTGAATGAGAATAGGCAAAGCTGGAGAAACTATGGTATATGTTGCTATGTCAAACAAAAAAATATGAGAAAGTTAGACCTTATCTAAATCATTGCAGCATAAATATACATCAGTAGGTTTGTACTGTAAATTTCCTTTGTGGCCTGCCCTTAAGCATGTTTTGTGCAAAAGGTTATCTGTATTCCCTGCCCCCCCCCCACCAAGGCAAAATTGCTCTCATTCAAAACTGCTCTCATTCCCAAACCTGGCTTTTCCCAAAAGCACTTCTGTTCCCAAAACTCTGCACAATTCGAAAGCTATTTTTTATTGAGCTCTTTTTTTCTAGAAAATGTACATACATAAGTAATATGTCAGCTAGATATTACTATATCGTAGAGATACGATGTCCCTCAGACACACGATTGTCCAATAACATGTATTGGATTTTAAGTCAGGGTAATACAAATTATTAAAATTCAATTAAGCCTACATCTGCTCATTTTTTTCAGCAATGATTTAACACACCACTCTGAGCATTATTTATTTCAACTATGTAGGAAACAAATAGTCTAATGACTACTGCACCAATGCTCTAGTCCATTGTGAGGAATAAACAAGGAGAGCAGGAAGGCTGTTCACACTATTCCAATCCATGTTTCACTCGAGGATTTAAGAATATTTTAAAGATCATACTTTTAAAAGCACAACTGTACTTTAGAGTTTTAAAAAACTTTCCTGACCTTAATGATGGAGAGAGGAAATCATTTTCAAAAAAACTCAAGAGCTAAAAAATATTCTAAATATGAATATTAGCTTTTAGAAATCAAATCATTTGAATTAAAAACATTATCCCAGGGCACACTATAACACACAGGAGGTATTTGTGCGTGTGTGTGTGTGTTTGTGTGTGTTTATGTGTATTTGTGTACATTCTAGCAATCCTCTGAGTTTAGTAGCGGCAACTACTACCTCAAATGTTGGCAACCTTTTCCTTTGCAGCAACAGGGAGCAAATATTTTCATCTTTCTGAACCACAGGGGTTGCGCCCCATCTAATCAACCCATCTAATCAATTCTAGTATTACTTTGAAATGGCAGCTCTGGACAATAAGTACATAGATTGATATTGCTATCTCCCAATAAAACTTTACTATGGACAATAAATTTGAATTTATGGTATTATACTTTAAACTTTCCAAACATTTAAATATAAATATCATACTTCACAATACATATGAATGTGTCAATAGCTAAATTTGAATCACAGATCATAGTATATCGGCCATTCACCCCTTCATCCATGTTAATAGAAATCATTAACCAAATCATAAGGCCAAATGTTTTAAGCAAAATATGCAAATATTCAAAAGACTTTTCTCCTGTAGAAATGAGGAAGGTCAGGCCAAGCATGAAAGCTCAAGCCTATAATTTCAGCTATTTGGGAGGCAGAAGTAAGAGGGTCAGATTACTGAAACCAATTTGGGCAAAAAGTTAATATGTCTCTATCTAAAAACAAGTTGGAATTGGTGATATATTCATGTAATCTCAGGTATGTTGGACATGGAAGTAAGAGGATCATAATCAAAGACCAGGCTGGGCACAAAACATGAGAGCCGCCAAATAAAGCAAACTGAAAAGAGTTGAGGATGTGGTTCAAGAGTAAAGTGCTTGCCTAAGCAAGTATAAGACCCTCCATTCAAACCCCAGTAAAGCAAGAGGGAGGGGGAGAGAAGAGAGTCATAAAAAGAAGAAAGCCATAATGATTGGAAAGCAAAATTCTTTTTGGAAATTCAAAATTACAATTCCTTCTACATCATTACTGGTACA
Source organism: Perognathus longimembris pacificus (assembly GCF_023159225.1). Classification (NCBI taxonomy): domain Eukaryota; kingdom Metazoa; phylum Chordata; class Mammalia; order Rodentia; family Heteromyidae; genus Perognathus; species Perognathus longimembris. The sequence continues at coordinate 23,979,962 of NC_063172.1, forward strand.
GTACATAAGTTTCAACAACACACTGTTACATTTAACTTATTATTTTATTGAAAAGAAAGATAAAGTTGTGTATTAAAACTTGTCTTTAAATCAATGTAGGCCTTTGGAGAAGAAGTTAAGATTATTTTTTGGCTAAATAGAAAAATGTCAAAAATAATTAGATAATCTTGTGTCACATCATCACAGCCAGTGGTTGAGTCTCTTGCTTTTTATATCCTATGGAAAAATAAAAACCTAAGCATGCTGCCAATGAATTTCCTCCCTTGGTGCTCCCCAAACCAGTTTCCAAAGCTATCATTTGCCATAGAAACAAAATCATATAAGTTGTAATACACAAAATATGTCAAAACATGGTATGGATTATCAAGTCAATCTAGCATGTTAAGAACGCCCTTCACAACCTTGCCAGCTGATTATGGGGTTGTGGCCTTCATGGGGTAGACATGGTATTCCACCAGGAAATATCATATTACTGTGTTGACTCCATTATGTTTATCTTCCACGAGTGTGCTGAGCAATGTTATCAGAGACAACAATTTTTAAAAAATAGGAGTTTTCAATCTAATAAAATCTGAGTACAAAATCAAGCTGTAAGTTTTCTGTAACATAATTCAATCTTTATTTCTAGGAGATGGAAGAAAACGTTTCATTACATTCTTAAATTTCCTTTTGCATATATCCATGTGTTCTACACTTATAGATTTTTGAAAATATTTTTAGTTTTTAATAGTTGTACAAACAAGTTGCCATTCTAGTCTATGACAGAATTCAATTGTTAGTATAGAAGAACTAAGAATTCTCATATTAATTCATCTTATCTTTACCACCTTCAGGTTTCTATAACTTACTTTCAAATTTCTTTTGGATTACCCTCATGTGTTTTCAACCTTTAGTCTTCATTCTAACAGAGGGTATTCTGCATCTAGAGAACTCACTACTATGAATAAATATTTATTATAAACCTCTTGTTTTCATTGGAAACAAGCTACATAAATAACAAACAGAGCAATAAACAACCAAATAACAAATAGAGAAACAACTGAAAGTCTCAGGGCATTTTATGAACTAGATTTTTAAAATAATGTAGCATAGAAGACCGATTGTGTGACATGATTTAGCATGATAAAAAATTAACCATCTATTACTTTATGATACCTAGCAAATATACAGTTTCCACAGCATATTTTACTACCCACCCACTCACCAAATGGCATGATTAAAGTGAATGAATAATGGGATATCCCTTCCTCTTTAGTAAACTTCATCTCAAGCTCTCAACAATCATTCTTGAATAATCACACTCAATTTAGTGAAGCCTACAAAGGGAACTGGGACCACTTAGAGAGTGCAGCAGAAAGGGAAGGAAAGCTAAGTACTTTGGTTCCAAATTTGCATATTTTTCAAAACATCTTCAGGATGACACATAGTTTCCTATACAACATAGCAAAGTGATGAGCAGGCTCAGGGCAGTAAACCACTTTGATATGTGTGTCAGCTTTCCAACACTTGGAAAGTGATCATTTTCAAACTTTTCGTCAATACCCATAAAAAGAAATACTCTTGTCAATAGAAGGAATCAAACACAATGCCAAAATAGATTTTGAACCAAATGTATTGAGCATGAAATAACAAGACATTTTCAGGGTCAAGCAGACATTGGAGACTAACACAAGTGTTCATTCACTTTAACTTAAAGAAAGTCATCAAACAACATTCCTAAATAGCATGCCCTGTCACCCACCAATTAACTCCTTCCCAAATCCTTTTCTTCAGTCGCTCACCCAACTTGAGCCTTGCCCCTATATACAACAAATGTTCTCTCTCTATTCCATATACTGGCATTTACTTATCTGTCATCTCTAGTAGAATGAGTTATTTTTCAAACAGCATAGTTACTGTACTAAGATGACCTTAGGATTAGGTTAGCACAGAGTGTTTTTGTGAAGAATAGATCTACATTGTTTCCATACATTATGAAGCCAACATTCATGTCCAAGCCTTCAAGTTTATATTTTAGACATCTAAGCAAAAATTTTAGTAAGGGTTTCCTTTGTTAATGTTATCCTTCGCTTTTTAATTATCCTTATCCTCTTTTGAACTGAAACAATGAACAGTCCTTTAAGTAGTCAAACGGACTTTCTTCATCTCCATTCACAATAGCATTTGCTTCTGAATTAAGTGTCAGCTTTGAATGGAGATCTGTTACAGCTACTCAGTCCCTATATGATCTTGATTAGGAATTTCAAACTGAAACATTCACATTTCTTCATGGAGGTAATAATGACAACTTTGAATAACAGTTGCTGGACTAACAAATGAATGCACATATAAGAACATGCTCTTTACATGTAAAGTTGTCAACACTCTTTCTCTCTGTGATTTCATCTTATCCAGCCATTTGTTCACAGGACAAGAACTATTTCTAGACTGCCTGTTCTGCGAGGTATTACTCTAAATGAGAGCTTACTTCATTAATTGAAGGGACAAGTTAACACTTATATAAAATTGGACTAAGAGAAAGTGATTTCTGTCTTTACATTTTAGCACATTTTATAAGGCAGAGAGGGAGTGGAGAGCTAGAACCCATCAGATATCTTCATATTAAAGTGATGAAGAACCTGGCTTTGTGTCATGATTGGAAGGGAACAATGTAAGGTGTGTTCAAGACACAGCAGCTGTTCTGTTATGGTCCTAGAAATGGTATAAGAAAATAAATCCTTGTTATCTTAGGAGCTATTATAGCAATGTTATCTTATGTGGCACTGATAAACAGGCAATGGAAGAAAAATTAGATGAAACAGATCAAAATTAATAAGTATTATTCATGGAATGGCACCATCAAGGAAATGCAAAAACAATCTGCAGAATGGGATAAAGTATTTAATATTTAAAAATACCTATTTAACAAAGGGTTAATATACAGAATATATAAAGAAACCCTACCACTCAACAACAGGGAAAAAGAAACTAAGTAAAAAATGGACCAATGACTTGAATATTCTTTATATTTCAGTATTATTTGTCTTTAGGGAAATGTAAATCAAAACCATAGTAAGAAAACACTTAACACTAAGGTGGCTGTAATGACATACAATATTGAATAAGATGGAAAATTACAAGCCTAAGTGAAAATGTGAGAAATTGGAACTGTCACACATTGCTGGTAGGGATGTAAAATGGTACAGCTGTTGTTGAAAAGAGTCCGGTGGTTCCTCAGTGAGTTAGACATAGAATTACCATTTGACCCAGAAATTCCAAAAATAATTAAAAGCAGGACCAGAGACAGAAACATGTACTGTAATATTCATAGCAACATTATTTGCAATAGCCAAAGGTAGAAATAGTGGATATTTCCCTCCAATGGATGAGTGGTATACAGATACAATGAGTCTTTACTCATTCACAGCACAGAATGCAGTTCTGGTACACACAAATAGATGAACACACTAGGAAAATAAGCTGGACACACAAAACAATTATTGTATGACTCTGTGTATGAAGTATCTAGAAGAAACACATTCAAAGTGACAAAAAATTACATTCAGAATTATGAAAGTGGATGATGGATAATGATTACGCAAAGTATATAGAGTTTCCATTTGGGGTAGTGAAATATTTTAAAGAAAATACAGATGAGCATCATGTATTTTAAGAATGTCATTAATGTCACTGAATAATGAACTTAAAATAGTTAACATAGCAAATATGTTTACATGTTTTATGGTAATTATTAAAGAATAAAATTTCAATGACTATGTATTCCACTAAAGTTTATATCCATTTCATTTTAAAATGAAATAAAAGTAGACAAACTATTACACTACTCAGAGACAAAGGTCTAGGTCAAGTTCTTGGGTTTACTTGTGTCTAACATCTGCTTTTTATATGTAAAATAGCTATCTGGCCAGGATGCGGATTCAGTCACTTAACAACCATTTACATGAATACTCTGCTCCACACTGTGTTTACACATATCCTCTGCGGGGAACACTGCTCTGCATATGAGCAGAGATGAACAATCCTCAAGTACACCAATAAATTGTGGTTGCAAAGCAAATGAGCCATGGAGACTTAGGAGGACAACTCAAGGGGAATTTAAAATATTACCAATAACTTTTTTTGGGGGGAAGAAGTAAGAAAGGATACAAAATATGTCTTACCTGATCTTCCAGTCAGAAAGTTCTTATACCTAGTGTGGGATGGGTATGGGGGGTAGGGGGAGGCCCAGGAAATCAACTGTGGGAATCAAGCCCTTTTGACCCAGTGGCTTATCTGAGCAGAAGTCACGTCCCTCTGGATGACGGTGGAGAAGCCTTGTTTGTACCCACTTGATCCCAGTCCTCCCTCAGTCACCACCCTCCCCAGCCCCCATTTGCCTGAAAATCATTAAAAGGCTAAGCAATAAATCAGGAAGTCTCCTAACACAGCAGGGTTCCGATTACAGTACTGCAGGGTGAGGGTTGAAAACTGAAGTCATCTAATTCCGTTTTCAAAGCTGAACATCTAATGGTGGATTATCATTAATGACAGACAGCATGGTGTCAAAGGGTTGTGTCAAGTTCCAGACCTTTTCATGCTTTAAATTCCTCCGTTTAATCAAAGGTTAACCAAATCATTGCTGGTAGCAAACTGCTGCTTCAGTATACTGTGGGTGGCCTGACCCAGCCACAGTTTTCCATTGATGCAACAGAAAGGAATATACTTTGTGGATCTTAGTAGTTCCACAGATCCTGACATGAGCCACTCTCCAAAACTCTAACAACAAGCCCGTGAGAAATTTAGGATAAAGAGACCTTTGGCCTTTTCTCTTTCATTGGAAACTAGTTTTGATTACTGAAATATGACTTGCTAAATAATTTACTTGCTTAGACAGGTATGATTGAGTCTTAGACATGGGTCCAATACTTTACTAGCTCCAAAGTATTCAAAGTCGAATATAAAATTGAATATAAAATGAAGAAGCCTAGATAGATGCATAAAACACAGCATTCAATTCATTGTGGTAATTATAATAAGAGTATATATAAAGGGCTTCAGGAGTCTAGAAGAGAGCAACTACCAGCTGGAATCAAGGTAGTGAATTCTGAAGTAATGTTTGGGGGGAATTTGGAAAGAACAGCAGAGACTGGCCCAATAATAGAAACTTCATGAAAGCAATTAATGTGTTAACAGGCTTGCTGTGGTCAAGAGATTCAGAAAATTGTGCGTGTATAGTTTGTGTGTGTGCATGTGTGTGTGTGTGTGTATGGTGTGTGCATGTGTGTGTGTGTGTGTGTGTCCCTATTTGGGGCTGAAACTCAGGGCCTGCTCACCATCCCTGAGCTTTTTGTCAAAGCCTAGCACTCTACCACTTGAGCTACAGCTCTACAACTCAAGCTTTCTTTTCAGTGGTTTAATTGGAGATAAGAGTCTTATGGACTTTCCTTCCCTGGAAGGCTTTGAACCCTGACCCTCAAATGCCAACCTCCTGAGCAGCTTGGATTACAGGCATGAACTACCAGCCTTTTCTTGCCTTTCATACTCCTGTGGGTTGGTTCCTGAAAACACAAATTTTGGACTCCATCTATTCTTTCTGACTAGGGGACGCTGGTGTGAGGTCAAGTATATATCTCTAAGGATGAGCTATATTATGTTAATGATGCTGGTCAGAAGGTCAAATTTTGCAAATCACTGCTATTTGTGAGTGAGAGACAAAGTTTTTTGTCTTTTTCTTGTTTCATTTTTATGAACCTGATGATGATCTGATGTGGTGGTTTATGCCTGTAATCCCAGATACGCTGAAGGCTGAAGTCAGGAGAAACATGAATAAGATTCCAGGTAAATAAATAAATCAGGTATAGAAGCACACACCAATCATCCAAGAGACATGACGCGCATAGGTAGGAGGATCATGTTAGTCCTAGACCAGCAAGGACAAAAAGCATGACACCATATCTGAAAAAATAGCCAAAAAGGTAAAACGGACTAGAGGAGTGGCTTACATGTTAAGAGTACTTGTCTAGAGACTACAGGGCCCTGAGTTCAACTTTAGTACCACACAAAAAAAAAGAAAAAACTACCTGAAGATGATAGGATTTAAGTTATAGAAGGATAGTGTAAAATGAGAAGAAATCTAGGTGTGATGGTTGCAAGAAGACCCAATGTCCTACTATTTCCCTTTACCATGAGCAGAATTCAGTGCTAAGAGCTAATTTTCAGCTTTATTTGACATGCTTAAAAGACATAATTGCCAAGCCTCAAGTGTACAGATTTTATGTAACTGAGTGTGTCAGCCTTAGCTAATAACTTTGTGAGGAGATGAAGAGCAACTTTCTAACACTGGTACAACTGCAGGAACTAGGACCAGAACTTGATTGCTAGTACCACAGATCATGTCCACTAGGGTGAATAGCACTCACCACAATTGGTAAGATGAATTACCTCTCCTGAATGCCATCTGTCCTCTAAACTGGGTATGATGGTTGCTGCCATTGGACTTTACCTTTTAAATGTAGACCGGAACATAACTTAGAAACAGATTAAACTTTAAACTCCTTCTCTTAGCTTTCCAATTTCTCCTTCATCCAGGTAACTGGGTTTCTCCAGTTTTAAATATATGCTTATTTTTGAGAGCCAAGTAATTTTAGACACCTCAAATATATGCTACCTTCATGACATTTTCCCTATCAGAAATGCCTTTCTCTTCCCCTAGCAAGTCATGTCCTAGCCATCCTTTGAAGCCTAGCTCATATTCCTCCTTTGTTAAACTTGTCTAAGATGTATAGACACTTTGAGTTTTGAAATTCTAATAACTACAATTGATGTACAATTTGTGTGTGTGTGTGTGTGTGTGTGTGTCAGTCCGTGGGCTTGAACTCAGGGCCTGGGTGCTGTCCCCAAGATTCTTTGCTCAAGGCTAGTACTCTACCACTTGAGCCACAATTCTATTTCCCACATTTTGATGGTTAATTGAAAATTATACTCTAGCAGGATTTCCTCCCTAAGCTGGCTTTGAACCTCAAGCCTGAAGATCTCAGCCTCTTATATAGCTACGATTACAGATGTGAGGCACTGGCACTCAGCTACAATTTAGTCATTAAGGATGGAATGTTTCCTTCCCCCTCTGCTCTTTTCTTCATTAGTCTTAGTTTCTCAACCAGACTGACAACTCCTCTCCTCATAGTCATCTTTTATGTCAACTAGTAACTTATCAAGATATCCTGCATGAATAGGAAATTAGATTCTCGGAGGCTGATTCATAATGTCAGTCTGTAATATAAATGAAAGGAAGTGCAACTGTAACCTGAATCAGATTTAAGGCAGCAGTGTAAGATTTAGCAAATTACCTACTTCTTAAAAATACAGTAAAGTGAATATATCTTTTGAACTTCCATTTTCCCATCCTCCCTAAATGTAGCCTATAGTAATACCTTCATTTTTCAATTTCTTCTCATTCTGGCTGCCATTTTTTCTTCTCTATGTCTTTTTCCTTCCTTCCTTCCTTCCTTCCTTCCTTCCTTCCTTCCTTCCTTCCTTCTTTCCTTCCTTTCTTTCTTGCTTTTTGTTCATTTTAAGCATCTGAATTGCAAAGCACAGAGGGAGTCAGGAATAGTGTATGTAGCTACAGAATCTTTAAAATTCCAGACTCCAGGAAAGTGCTCCGTGTACTCCCACCATCTTAGCCTTCCTGCTCCTGGCTCTGTGACTGGCTCCCACTCCGCTGAACTCTTGCCTTGCTTCGTGCCCAGAGTTCTCTTCTGCAATCACACACCTACATGTTCCAGATGCAAGAGACTTGTTTTGAAGATCATCCACAGGCTACCTTCTAAGCCAACATCACTACTCCCCCTGTCTAGACCTAGATTTTAAGCTTGCAGATATTTTTGCCCAAATGCTTCTTACTAATCATCTTAAGGACAAATATAAAGCTTACGACTTCCCCCACCCAAGCCTTGCATATTATCATTAGTCGTAGGGGAATCAAACCACTACAGTTCTCACAGATGTGCAATGTGGAAATCATTTTAAGTATCTCTCTGCATTCATTTAGTTTGTAATATTTGTAATATCCTCCATCATTTGTAATATTTGTTATCTATCCCTGTTTATCATAAAAGAAGAAATCAGAGCTTTTCTTGACTCATAGAAGAACTGTGGTACCTCAGACATTCCTTTTGTTCATTTAATTTGTATGAGTCTTTCTGTATACTTCGAATGTGGCTGTCAAAGATTCTAACATAATTGGATTCATACACACTTGCCTGCCCCCACATCTCATTTTTCTACAGAATTTGGAAATTCTTAAAAGATAAGAAACTTCAAAGTTGACCACATGTGTGTCCTTATTTGCACTCTGTCTTCTTTGCTCTGCCTTGATTTCTCCCTGGAATTAAGTTGGACACTGGCTTTCTCTTAGCCCTTTCCTTCCATTTACTTTTTACCTTCATGATGTTTTGAAATCTGTGGCACTCTTTTCTTAAGTTAGAAACTAGGTTAATATTCCTTGTATTTCAAAACAAAGCAAGAATACACTAAAGCAGCCCATTTGAAATACCAGTCTTAAAAGGAGAAGGGACATACTAATTATCCCTAACTCTGTTAATAATCAGCCAAGAATAGTCCAATCCTGCATGAAGCTGAGCCATACTTTGGATTCTGGCTGAACCTTTCATTAGATTCTGTCTGATAGGGAGAAAAGCCATGGGCCAAATTATCTTAAGAACATAAAAGAAATTCTTTGAGGTAATGGGAGGATGTGTACTGGCAAATAATAAGTGCCTTCTCAGTTTTGTGTGTCCTCATATCTGTCATAATATGCACTAAATGAATATTTTTAGAACTAATATACTAATATCAGAAAAATGCTTAAAAAGATGTATCGCATAGAAGTGTTCCTGCTGGCTCTAACATATACCTTGTTCTCGGCTTAATGTGCTATGATTTAATTTCGGTATTTGGAAAACATCATTAAGGAAAACAGTCAAACTATATCATAAAACCCACATTTTGAACATCTTGCTAACTTACATTTTATTTTAGAAGAAAGGAATTTCTAGTTTATTTCTCAGTCTTGTCAAAACAGTGGTATTGATTACAATGTTTTTTTTTAAATATACTTTAGTCTTTCTAAGTTTTAGAGTCAATGTAAAAGCAAGGTCATGAATCTGTTCTTGAGTAACTGTAAGGCAAAGTTTCTATAATCAAATATCTTTAGTGTTCCCATTAAAAATAAAAATAACATTGAAGTCATTTTAGGTAGACAATTTGCAATGGCTCCCCTGAGTCTGCTTAATAATTTTACATTCTGAAATCTCCAAAACCTTGATGGATGCATTGATAAATGCTTTCTTCTGTTTCAGATAAAGAAGAAACAATTGACTGAAACTAGAGCCAAGTCTTGCCTTTAAAATAGCTCTAGTGAATGTCAGACTGTATCATAGCCTAATTCTCACTGCAAATGCACACCGTGAACATTGCACCCACCATAAATCCCGAGTTTAATTCCAGATTTTATAATGACAACTTTGCTTTCAAAGAGTTATTTCATTGGCAAGGTCTGCTTGAGGACTGACTACAGGGACTACAAGGTCATCCATGGTTCCAATGAATCCCATAAACTTACGACTAAGAAGCCTTTGCTTTTCCAGGGCTTTAAGTGTCATGATAAGGAATGGAATATGTCAATAACCTTCTCTGTAGGTTTTCTGTCTTTGATGTCTGGATTTGATCACATCTCAGGTAATAATTTTGGGTTATAATTATTGAAAGGAGATGAGTTGGAAACATGGACAGCTAAACAAACTCCTTTTAAATTTTTTATTTTTTATTGTAGTTATTTATTTTTGTAGCTCTAGTGGCAGTAACACTGAACATCTGATTTGACTAGAAATCTTTGAGAAACTTAACTAAATTTGATCTATTTTCACTCTTACCAACCCTAGGATAGCCAATCAGAATTAATTTTGAGATTCCCTTGATGGTCAATATTATTAATGCTTGTTTGTTTTCCCAAACTGTTCTTCCATGTATGAGCATGAACTTACTGACAAAGTCTTATTCAGGTAGGAATAGGGAAAGGAAAAAATGTAGGAATTGGCTCATCTTCAGGCCAATGATTTGGAATTGATCTAATTGGAATCAGCTAATTCATAATGTGATTTTGAGATAAAAGAGAAGTTCTCAGACACAAAGTTTGAAAGCAAGCATTCCATGTAGAAAATGCTTCAAAGTTAAGAGATTGTGCCCACTGTTATGATTGATATTTATGCCATTTCTAAAGTAACTGAAATATGTAAATGACTAGTCAATTTTCTTCCAACTCAATGGGGGTTCTGATGCCCAAAAACAAAGAATTAGGTTGCTGAATTAACTGGAGCTGACAGAAAATATTTCTTTACACCACACCTGTTAATCACTGAAATGAAGGGACAGTTCAAAGATGTAACATAACACTGATGGCAGTCTAAGACTGCTTGTGTTACCACAGATACACTTATGACTCTCTTGGGAGTAGCACTGTCGTGAGACTTATAGACAAGAAATTTGTTCCCAGTGCTACACAGCGGAGAATGCAAGCATTTCACTCATGTGGCGCTTATTTGTCAAATATGCAAGGGCAGGGAAATGGATGAGGATACTAATTATTCTTGAAGGAGCCAGAAAAGAGGCAACAACATTCAAAGACTTCACAATGAAATAATGAATAAAAGAAAACATTTTCTCCAAACTTTAAACGACTTCAGACTCAAAGACATCAGGCCTCATGAGCAGTATAGGATTTTCTCAGGAGTCTTCCTCCTCTCTGCGCATTCTGACATCTCCCTGTGGATTAAAGCAAAAGAATTATAAAATTTTGAAAACTGTTTGTCTATTTTATTTCCACCATTGAATGGCTATACATAATAAAGAAAGGTAGATCATAACTGCTTTGATGAATCTTTTATCTTTTGGGGTTTATAAAAATTAATGTATTTGTTCTGCCTAAATAGTTTTTTACAGGAACACCATAGTAGTTCAAGTGTTTGGAGTGAGTCTGTTTCTCTCTACTTCAGTTAACTGTGTGGAGAAATAATTCTGGTGAGATTACTTTGAACTTCAGAAAGGAAAGGTCCAATATATTTTTAAGACACAGGTGCTTGCTTAATTCAAAGTTACTAGTCAAACTTTTCACACAGATTTGGAACAAAATATTTATCTTTGTATATTAATACAAATTGTAATTATTTTTAGCTCCTAGAAAGAGAACCGAAAATATCTGTAATATCATCTGCATCCTTTCTTCAGAAAAACAAATATTAAAATGCAAGACATGCAAAAGAGAAAGACTTGGGTGTGCAGGTACATTGACATTAAAGGGAATGTGAGACTTACTTTGCCCAAGAGAATTTGCATTTTTAATTAGACACAGTGAAAGAATGATTTCCAAATTTCCAAACATAAAAATATGAATTGTTCTATGAGGAAATCAAGTGATATGATGGTTTTAGAATGGAACTTCATTGACTGTGTACTGAAATGTGATTAATTATTTGACACTCATAAAATAACTATGGGGGAAGAAAGGTCAGTGGAAGATTAATAATTGCAGAATGGTGTGGAAGGTTCTACAAGAATTTGAACATGTCCTCAAAGAGCTTATAATTTAGTATTGTCACAAGGAACAGAGCAACCTGAGGAGCAAATGGTTGGTTCGAGATACAAGAAAATGCTATTGGAAAACATGAAGATTAGGAAACCAGTTCTCTATTGGCTTTCCAATGGAAAGTGGTCAAGAAAAGTTATGGAAATTGAACCTACATGTTTGCTTATATGTCTAAGTATAGAAAACATTCTTGGTGACTGAACTCAATTTCATCATTCCTGTTCTCTTTTGCTTTCACAATGACCTAAAGCCTTTTACTATTGATTTAAAGGTGAGCAGAAGAAATTCTAAGAAATCCTCTTCTCACATATCTTATCACTTGACCATATGACATTTGCACAAAACGGGTTTCATATCATAAGACTCTGCTTGTAAAACATGCATACTTTCTTTTATCCTTTATCAAATGTTTGACCACTTCCAGCTATTTGGCAGGGCTTGGTATATCTACAGAAAAGGTAAGTTTTAGTGATTAAACCAAACTTGCATGACCACTTATGGCTGGATGACCTTATGTGAACTGAGGAAAATTCTTGGAACTCACTCAACCAGGAGAGGTTTGCAAAGCTTGTTCCAGAACAAACACATTTGATCTCAATGATCATCCTGACTCGGATTGTGGCTCAGTAAAAAAAGAATCATGTGTTCCCTAGTTTCAGAAAGTAAATTTAACTTGTGGGTACCATCTGGACATGCAGGTGCAACCAAGTTTCCTGCCCATTCTTTGCCCATCAAGCGAAGCCAGAACATGCCCTCCAAGGATGGCCTGATGAATACTTCAGAGATGAATACTTTAGGGATTAACCAAAGGCAGATCCATTTCCCACCTAGATTAGTTATTCAAAAAACTGGTAAATAGCCTGTGGTTAGGCTGGGGATATGGCCTAGTGGCAAGAGTGCTTGCCTCGTATACATGAGGCCCTGGGTTCAATTCCCCAGCACCACATATACAGAAAACAGCCAGAAATGGCGCTGTGGTCCAAGCCCCAGAACTGGCCAAAAAAAAAAAAAAAAAAAAAAAAAAAAAAAGACTAAGGTCAATAGCCTGTGGTTATTCACTTTCTAACCACTAGGTCTGGATGATAGATATTAAAATTAGATATTAGCATATCTAAACTCTGAAAAAACTAATAAAAGCAATCCAGATGTATTTGTGGACAAGACTGGTGATGGAAACCTTTAAGAAAGATGTACAGTGTGTGTGTGTGTGTGTATCAGAGAACTATTAAATTGGCCAAGTTTAGATTCATGATATAGAATATATACCCACAATCTCAGGGAGATTATATCAACATTTTTTTTTTTGTCCGTTCCTAGGGTTGAACACAAGGCTTTATGCTTGATTGGATTTTTTTCCCAGCTGATGCTGTACCATGTGAACTACACTTGAGCCCACCTAGTTTTTCAGATAATTTTGGAGACAGAGTCTTTTGGTTTTGTTCTTTCTTGGCTGGTCATGAACTGTGATCATCCAGATATCAGCCATGTGAATCACTAGGATTAGAGGCATGAACCACTGTTACCTGGATAACAAAGCAATTCCATTTTTTTCCCCTTTAGACTAGGCCTGGAGATTGGACTCAAGGATTGGGTGATGTCCCTTAGCATCTTTTGCTCATAGCTAGTGCTCCACAACCTGAGCCACTTCTGACTTTTTCTGAGAAGTTTTATTGGAGATAAGACACTCGTGAACTTTTCTGCCCAGGCTGACTTCAAGCTGTGATTCTCACCCTCCTCAGAAGCTTGGATTACAGGCGTGAGCCACCAGTGCCAGGCAAAAATTCCTTTTATTTTACCCAGTAAGTCTTCATTCTGACAGATACTCAAAAGTTAATCATATATGCTATGCTCCTTTTATTCCTAGTTAGACATATACAGGAAAGGACAGAATATTCACTGGATATTTCCTTATGTGTCAAAAATGACAATTTGGGGATATGGCTTAGTGGCAAGAGTGCTTGCCTCGTACACATGAGGCCCTGGGTTCAATTCCCCAGCACCACATATACAGAAAATGGCCAGAAGTGTCGCTGTGGCTCAAGTGGCAGAGTGCTAGCCTTGAGCAAAAAAGAAGCCAGGGACAGTGCTCAGGCCCACCAAGCCCCAGGACTGGCCAAAAAAAAAAAAAAAAAAAGACAATTTGTCATTAGCTTGGAAATTTTCTGTTGAGGTTTTTGAGTCTTTTGTGGGTCCTTAGATATAAGAAAAGGTTGATCTGAGAGTGAAGACTAGGAATGAAAACATTGTCTTGAGAAGGTTTACTGTATGTGTTGTTGATTATACATTATTTCTGCTTTTAAAGTCCTCCCTACTTCTATGTTACCGTTCCCTTTCTTTGAATCTTGGGCCATGATAGAACCACTAGGCTCTGCTGCCTTTCAGACATCCACAGAAATATTGGAAAAGAGATGAGATATCTCTGCCTATAAGACTTCTCATATTTGCTGCCTTAACTCCCTCTCCCCAAACTGCCATGCCTTCAAGTCTTCTGAAGAAAAGAGAAAGGCTACTAGGTGAAGATTTTTCTCACCTGAATCTTAGAGTCAAAAACAATCTCCCCCCCCCCCAAAGAAAGGAACATTTGACAAGAGTCAATTCATTCACTGTATATACAATTACAAGTTCCCTCAGAAGACACTATCAACTCCAAACTCACACACTCAAACTGAGTTTCAATGGAGCAATAAGCACCAAATTCCACTTCCTCTTCTTTTCTGAAAATAGCTTTAATGCCTTTGCAATAGTGATTCACTCAAAGAGTCCTGAGGAGCTGAGGAATGCAAGCAGCAAGTTTCATTGAAGCTTGTGCAGCTCCATGGGATTGCCCACAAAGCCTGTATAATTTCTCTCTCAAATGACATGAGTATTGACTCAGTAACTCTGCCAGCCCTCCTCCCTTTTTCTAATAATGGGGCTGTGCTTGTCGTTGTTTTCATCTCCCAAGACTTCATTTTGAGCTAAACAGCATCGTAAAAACATCAACTCATATTCCTACTCTAATTCATCAGTCTTGGATGGTTAGTATCTGCCTGGGTAGCTTTAAACTGTAACACCTACAGGCTGGCTTGCTTCTCTAGTAACTGGCTGGGCCAGCAACTAATAACTTTCTGAGTAGCAGCAGGGCTCTGGGCATCCCACTGACCTGGGAATATAAAAAGCAAGATGGCTGCTGAAAAGGCAGCCTCTACCTGAGCCTCTCTCAGCTATTTCCATTCCTGGGTATGAAAATGCCTTTGTTTTTCCATAAAGGGCACCAACTGAACTCTGTTGGGCACTCCTATAGAGTTTTAGAAGAGTGGAAGGAGTTTGAAAGACACTCTACACAATTTGACTTCTGGACCTTGGCTCTTTTTCTGGATTATGTGATGTTAAGATCGCTACACTTCTTCTTTCAAGGGCAAGATGAAAGAATTGGTGCTGGCTCTTATTAGGCAAACCTAGAAAAGCAATTCTCAAGAGCAATAAAGTAGTTTGTGAAAAAGAAAGTCACACAGAGATTGCTTACATCTTTAATAAGTGGTACCTACAGATGTGGACATTTTTTTTAAATCAGAAATTAAGATTTCAAGCAGAATGATTTTGAAGCATCACTATGAAATAAAGAGACAGAGGCAAGGTAGAATGGATAGGATTGAAAAGTTACAGACCCAGACAGACTCTTGCTCTGGTTTTATCACTGACTGCCTGGCCTAAGCTCAGTCATTTGGTTTAAGGGCCCAATTCTCTGCTCTGTGAACTGAAGAATGTCACTCTTCATTGCTCCCCAGGGAATCCTCCAGGGAGCCTTAAAATATATATATATATTGATGCACAAGTCCCATCCCTAGGGATACTATTTTAATTGGTCTGTGGTATGGGCTGGGCATCAGGATTATTTAAAGCTCCCCAGATTCTCTCATGCAACTGAGCTTGAGAACTTTTTATTAGGGTTTGCTTTTAAAAACAGCAGCATGATTTAAGGATTGTGGGAAGACTCCCCCCCCCCCCCGCCCCACATGTATGTTCACCCCAAGCCTGTCAGGCTGTATGACAGTTCATCCATCGAGATTTGTGCCATTGAGTGTTGAAGGTTCTTCATGACTTATTAAAAATTCATATATTCCTAGTAGAGGTGACACCTTGAACTTATAATGAGTGTATCTTATCTACAATCAGCAACACTAATTTGGAAAGAATCTCAGAGGTCACAAGTTCAAACTGGCAAGTATTTTTATTGTGATTTTCGCAGATAAGGGGACAAACTCTAGCTGTCTTTCTCCAGTGTTGGGCTCTGCTATGAGCATTTATTTTGGTATGTATAGAGGAGAGATTTTAATTGATGCCGTCTTTCTTAAATACCATCTTTTAAATGAAGATGTTTTGAATTGTACTTGTGTGATGAGGCATTTTTTTTAAAGCCCCCTTTTATCTCAACCTATTTGAATGTTTAAAGTTCGTTTTAGATGGAGATCACTGAATATGACCTTTTAGCCCTTTATGGGCCTCATTTATCTAAATAAGCATTTCCTGCTCTGTTTTATCATTCTCTGATTGCTTCCTGTGATCTACCTTTCACTTTCTACCTTTCATCTTGATCCACGATATCTCCATTCTACTGGCCAAAGGGAACATGTCATTGCCAAATTCAAAGGAAAAAAGTTCCCTTCTTTATCTCAAAAGATATAGGCAGCTGTCATGTCATATACATTCTTACTCTCAAAGACCTTGGGCATTTTGCCTGTCTGGGAATGGTTTGGGGTTCCACTAGAGTGACTGGAGCCAAGTCTATAAATTTGTAATACATTAAATTAATCAAGCCCTGGAAATAAAATTGCAGTCTCAATTTTGACTAGACTGATTGGAGCATACCTCTTTTCTCCCCTCTAATCAGCATAGTCTGTCTGAAGCAACCTGTCTGACTAAAACTCAAGGTATCTTAATATCACATGCTGGTGAAATGAGTCTGTAAAAGCATGATCTCATCAGGGAATCCATTCTATAGGAAGGGATTCAGAGGGGTTCCCACGCAGGAGGTTATGACCAATACATTTATCACTCTTGAGGACCTAAATTAATTGGATTCACACAGATCTCAAAAATGATGTGGGTTGACTTTCCCATTGGGGAAAAACAAATACACAAACACACAGTCATTTTTTCTTTAAAATATTGCAGCTTTGTAGTACTAGGGCTTGAACACAAGATTTTGTTTTTGTTAGGTAAGAGCACTACCATTTGATTCATACTACTAGCCTGGCTGGTTGTTTTGTTTTGTTTTGCCAGTCCTAGGGCTTGAACTCAGGGCCTGGGCACTGACCTTGAGCTTCTTTGCTTAAGGCTAGCACTCTACCACTTGACTCACAGCACCATTTCCTGCTTTTTCTGTTTATGTGGTACTGAGGAATCAAACCCAGAGCTTCAGGCATGCAAGGTAAGCACTCTACCACTAAGCCACCTTCCCAGACCACTTTTCCTAATTTTTTAAGTAAAATATAATTGTATTGTTATTATTAAGGTATCGTACAAAGGGGTTCCTGTTTCCTAACTTTTTCTTTTTAGAATTTACCCTCCGTAGTAGAAATCGGAGAAAGAAGGCAGTGATGCTATACACACCACTTGGGTTGGTTCTACATTTCTCTATTGGGAGTACAGAGGAGGTTGGGACCGAGATCTTGTTGTCTAAGCTGCACAGAGTCCATATGTCAATTAACCCGGCATCCTACTTAAGAGGGAGACAGAACAGATGATGGTGCTGGCACTGTAGATTGCCATTGTTTTTATTGAGAGTCATTGCATTTTGTTTTATATTTAAATGCTTGCTTTTTCAAATTTTAGATAAGTTAGGTGTTTTCTGGGGAGCAGCTATACTGAGCCCCTCCTACTGCCATTGTGCGAATTTCTCTCTTATTTAATGTGCTTTCAGCACAAGGGAGAAGAAATTTTCATCTTCACATAAACAACTACTGCTAATATTTTGATATAGTCTCTTCAAAGCCATTTTTTGTAGCCAGACTTTCTTTTTAACTTTTCTTTTACAATCTCGCCTTTACTCTTTTTCAATTTAATTTTATTGTCAAGAATGTCACCTTTACTTTTTTCTTTTTTTTTAATTTAATTTTATTGTCAAGGTGATGTACAGAGGGGTTACAGTTACATACGTAAGGTAGTAAGTACATTTCTTGTCAAAAATTGATACCCCCTCCCACATATTTCTCCCACGTTCCCTCCCCCTAACCCTCCCAAAGTTGTAAAGTTCATTTCCAACATATTTTCTTGTGAGTATCTCTGTTGCATCGGTTCTTCCTCTGCCCTTTGTCTCACCATTTTGTTGTTCCCCTTCCCTTCCTCAATTCAGATAAACATATATACAATACACAGGGTACCGAAATCAAATGTTTTATCATTTCTCTTTCCTTCCTTCTTCTCTACCTCTTCCAATATTGGAAATCACTCTCATTATACAGTTTTATATATGTTATAATATTCCTAGACATATTTTTTGTAAATGCCAGTATTGAGTACATACTGTTCTATCCATGTGAAGTATCATGTTCACTTAATATTTATTCCCATATTATCCCCAAATGTATTGGCAATATTATATTACTGTCATTCAAGGAACACATGCTGCTAACCACTTTACATATGCCACCTCCAAACTTTAATTCCATGAAATAGAATTTCTTACCACCTCTTTATTATATGTTGTACATAATCAGACTGAGGCTTACTCAGACCAAAATATTCATCCTTCAAACCAGAGCCAGTGTGATCACAGGTGTGCTGAATTATAATAAATATTGTATATAATTTTCCTTGACATTAAGTAATACTTTCTTTTAAGTATATTTCTTAGAATAAATTTTCTAGACCAAAAAAACCCCAGTACTTATAGTGTTATTTTACTTAGTGTTTTGAAGATGGTTGACAAATTGCTTTCTAGAAAAATTACTTATCAAATGTTTTTTCTCTGTAATTTTCTCCATGTAATCCCTTTCATTTTCAGCAAAAAATAACATTTATTTGCATTTAGATTATTTCATTTCTGATATTGGGTAAGTCTGTATCTCCTCAATGTGCATAGAGGTTTTCATTGCTATTATTATAAGATAAAAGATAAAAGTAAGTAACCAATAATTCCTAAAGTTACTCTTCCTTATTTATTTCAGTTTTAATTTTACTAGACATCTTTTATTTATGATTTAAACAAATCTATCAACTTATTCTTAGAGTCATCTGTTTGATTTCTGAAATGGGATAAAGACTCATGAAGATTTGTCCTAAAGCTACAGATCTAAAAACTACTGTAAGTCACTTTAGGCTGATGGGACATTTCTTAGTGAGTGGCTTCTTCGCACAGGCTGCAGCAGCATTCTCTTCCCAAGATGTCTACCTCTACTCAGAGTCCACTCATGGATATCTCACTAATGCACTCTTTATCTAGAAAATTGCCTCTAAAAAACCTATCCTGTCCTGAAAATTCCAATTCAAGGCTATTGGCAGGAGACCAACTTCCTGAATTTTTTTATCCAAATTCTTTAGAAGCTATAATATACTCTATTTTAGACTTCAGTGTCCTTTGTCTTGAAAAAAGTATTACTCATCACATTGAATACTGTTAGAAGTGAGATGTTAATCAAGTAATGAATGCAAAAGCACATTTTTAACTCTAGTTTATTTTGTACATAAAATTACATTGATTAATGTGACTAATTTTATGCTGATGAATCTCCTGAAAAAAATATCTCTTAGTAGAATACCTGCATGTGACTTCTAAAATATGGATTTCAGGCTGGGGATATAGCCTAGTGGCAAGAGTGCCTGCCTCGGATACACGAGGCCCTAGGTTCGATTCCCCAGCACCACATATACAGAAAACGGCCAGAAGCGGCGCTGTGGCTCAAGTGGCAGAGTGCTAGCCTTGAGCGGGAAGAAGCCAGGGACAGTGCTCAGGCCCTGAGTCCAAGGCCCAGGACTGGCCAAAAAATATATATATATATGGATTTCAACATCAATTAAAGGCCTTGATTCTTGTTTCATACAGTATTTTCCATTTATCTAAATGCCTCCTCTGCAAGGCCTCAGTTCTTGTCTTCAAGTAATAGACATATTTCAGTTCTATACATTTCCTAGCCTCTCATCTACAAATAGTTATAGGTGGCATAAATTTTCAGGTCAGTACACAAAAAAAATCAAGTCAAATTACAAGTTGACTCATGCATGATACGCAAATTGGCATGTCACTGGCATGTATGCTTATTAGGGCATTAGGTCAGCCAGTGGCTTATAAGCACTAATAATACCTGTATGCATTGATAATGTGAGGCAAATGTTAATGAAGGCACTTTACATACCACACTCTACATACCTTGCCAGTGACCAACCAATTCATATTATTAATCTCAAATAAGACTGGTGACAAATGTGACGGTATTCTTCCCCTAAAATTGCTGGCTAGCAGTGGTTTTAATAGAAAATATCAAACTAACAGTCCTATCATTTTAAAAAAGAAACCAACTACAAGAGAATAATTTTACTCTTTTAGTATGAAATGATATATAATTATATTAGTTTGGTCCAGAAATAAGTTGAAATTATGTGTTATAACCAATTCTCCTTAAATACACATTTTGGACTATAATAACTTGCAGTTTTCTTTTGCCTTGAAAGAAACAATTTCTAACTGAAAACCCTGGAATCCTATAACCTATATTTTGGGGGAGGGGTATCTTATAAATGGAAATTCCAAACTGGCATTTTTTTCCAGAATTCAGAGAAAGGGCTCAATTTTCGGATATGATCTTTTCTTGAACTATCTGAAGTAGCAGAACCAATTCAGTATATTTGTTTGACCCTATCAGTTTATTGGAATTTATATCTTGCATTGTAGTGTAACATAATAAAACTGCAGACTTTATGTAAAAGGTAATATCATCTCATAGCATATATATGCATATATTTATATATTCACTTTGATATTCTATATTGTAGTCTTCAATGTTTTTCATCATGTCTTTCTACACAATTGATGCTGTTAGTGGGAGAACCTAACCAAGCAATATAAGTATACACACACACACACACACACACACACATTCTATGTGGAAATGATACTTCAAAACTCCAGGTATCAGAACATTTTCAGATAAAAATATAGATAAGCATTACTACTAATAAAATATTGTTGTTATTTCTCTATTCCTATGCAAGTCTTTCTATCATGTGGAAAAAAATTATAAGAATTAATGCTTGGCTCCCTAGAGCATATTACTAGTCCATATCTACTTTGAGTATGAAGGAGGAAATCATTTTCCAATTTTGTTTCAGTTAATTGAGATGATCACATTTACTAAGGGAAGCAGAAACTTTTGAAAGCAAACTTATAATGCAGACTTATTTTTCCTTCAGTGAAATTTAAGAAATGGCTATTTGACAAATGTCCTGCCCAGTAGCACCACAAAATAGCTATGCCAACACATTCTTACAAGAGTGCTATTCCCAATGGTTCAGAAAGAAAAACAATAGAAATTCTTATGAACAAGAATATGAACCAACGTTTGCTAACCTAATGCAGAAAGTTACTCAACAAACTTTGAGTTTTTATGGATTTATTAAAGTTGTTTTATAAGCTTAATAGGCACTTGCACACATTGGTAGCAAATATTCCTCAGATTTAATGATAAATTCAACTTGTGACAAGTATGTGGAAAAAAATTAGCCCTCTAGAAAAGAAGCATATCCATCTATTGTAACTAATCACATGCCTAAAAACAGTCTATGACTGAATACTATTCAGGAAGCAAACCTGATCCACACATCTGTGCTCTATTGTGTTTCCCTCAGCAAATCAACCCATTCAGGGACTATAAGATAGAATTCACATACGAATGTGTGCAAGAAAGACACATTTCCCTTTTTAAAGCTCATTCATCCATGATGAAGCTCTTAAAAGTAGGTTCAATGGGGCTGGGGATATAGCCTAGTGGCAAGAGTGCCTGCCTCGGATACACGAGGCCCTAGGTTCGATTCCCCAGCACCACATATACAGAAAATGGCCAGAAGCGGCGCTGTGGCTCAAGTGGCAGAGTGCTAGCCTTGAGCAGGAAGAAGCCAGGGACAGTGTTCAGGCCCTGAGTCCAAGGCCCAGGACTGGCCAAAAAAAAAAAAAAGTAGGTTCATGATTGTGTAGATACAAGTAGTACAGGGAGAGGTTAGGCTGATGGAGACTCAGAGTCCAGACATACGACAAGGATGCCCTCAGGGGGCTTATTTGAAAAGAAATAAAGAGACAAACATCTGCACAGACTTGTGGAAGGCCCATGGTAACCAGCTGGCAGGCATTCCAGTTTTAGTGAAGAAAGTGGTGCAGTTTGTGCTGGGATTGTATAAGGACAGATTAGGTGGTGCCTTCCCACCATGGTACAATGCACCTAGCAGCGAGACACACACAGATGTTACGGAGATAAACACTCAGAATCAGGGTACAGCAGGTGCAGCACATGCCAGGGGGTGTATTCAGAAGGTAGTGAGGAGGTTACAAAGAACAAATCCAAGTCTAATTTACTCTTGTTCTAAAAAGCACTGTACAAAGATTCTCAAAAATGGAAAGGTGACATCTCTCCCTAGGCACTACATTTCAAAACCTGCTTGGAATCAGGCAGGCTATTTGCAAACTACAACATTGCTTTACTGCCTTTCAGCCTCCACTCTAGCGCAATAAAGCCACTGTTACTGACAGAGAAACCTCTTGGGGCACCAATTTGTTTGAGCAAATAAAATACATGGAATGCTGGAAGTCATAAAACAGGGACTGGGTCATAAGGGAACTAAGCAAGGAGTTCCTGTGTGCAGTGTTGGAGATGGAACTGCAGGGCTTATCTATACGCTGAGTTCTCAGCACAAAAGGAAGCTCAAGTGCCTTGGAGATAGAATGGCCATGGTCCACTCCCAATCTGCTATAAATCCTGGGCATGTTTTAATGTTTACTAGTTCTACTTTTCCTACTATTAATGTAGAGCCTTACATTCATGCATTTAAAGAAAAGCATCCAGCAGGTTTTCTATACTTTAGCTCTTCAGTAGCATATGACTTCTTTCCTACTGCTCTTACCATAACCTATCTCTTCCTGAAGAGTGCAAGATAGAGGCAAGTGTCTTCACATCTGAGAATCTTACCCTCTAGAGGTGAAGCTTGACACCTCATGCTAAGGGAGGAGAGGAAATCAAACAAAGGACACTGAAGAATGAATTGCTCATGAATGCAACTTCTTGGCAAATTAGAAAAGGGAAGCAGAGAAGGTTTGAAGATCATTTGCTGTAAGACACAAGAGATAACTTCCCTGGACAAGGCCAGAGATAGCTGATATCTTCAACACAGCACTCTATCCTTAGGATCCTAGCTACCATCTCCCATCCTTGACAAGGATCTCCGTTCTCCTTCACTCTGAAAAGTGAACTATGATTTCAATGACTAAAAATAAACATGGGAAATGTATAATTGTAAATTAGGGTGGAGTGGAGAATTGCAGTAGAATAAGTAAACGTTAAAGCTAGAAAGGAAGAGTAGAAGGAAATGAGGTTGTAGGCAATGGTAACAATAAGACCTCTTCTATAACATCATTTTAAATAACAACTTGAAGAAGTGGCTATTTGTATTTGTCTATGTTATACAGGAAACAGTTGCTTCAGGACCAATCTACTATGTACATTTTGATGTGTACAAATTAAAAGCAAAAGAGTTTAGATTTAATTTTTAAGGGAGAAAAGAAAATAAAGCAGCAATATAAAATAAGAAAGTAGTTACCATGTGTATTTTTTTCCTTTCCACTGTCATTTACCATGTTATATGTCACTTAAAAAAAGCAGGTCCCCACAGAGAGGAAGGATAAATTGAATGATGAAAATATCAGCAATAATTGAAATGGCCTTTTTCAGATTCTCCACACTTCCACTAACGTTTAAGTCATATTCTCACATCCTTCCAGAGTATCAAAAATTCCCAACAGATTTTCTTTTTCATTTATTTATTTCCTTATTTATTTATTTCCATTTCTTTATTGTTAAAGTGATGTATAGAGGGGTTACAGTTTCATACATAAGGCAGTGGGTTCCCTATAGATTTTCTATCAAGTGTGATCAAGGGATAGAATTCTTTCATGCCTTTCTTCAGCCTTAACTTCCTAGCTAAGCAACTCACAACAGAAAGTCCTCTGAATTAGGGCATCAATTCCTCTTGCTGAAGTGTCCAGCACAAAATAAAGGGCTAGCCAGGCTTCAGTACCAGCCTTCAGGTGACTCATTTTGTACATAAAAGGCTCTACTGCACCACAATGTGCTACTGCTGTGAAAGCTTCTCTGATACTATTATTATTACAAGAAGGTGTTGAAATTTTCTGGTCTCACTATTTCACAGAGGGAAAAAAATCTCAAAAATAAACTCCATTTGTTCACATGTTTCTCTTGAGTTCCTCACATGAAGATTTAGTTAAGAGTCCTCTGAGATTGGGGAAAAGTCAACGCTCATAGTGAATAGAAACAAAACGATGTGTGAAACATTAGTCATAGACTTTTCCTTCTCTCTGTCTGAATTTAAAATCTTTGCCCACATATGTCCAAAGCATCCACTGAAGGACATTTGTACCACAGGAGAAAAGAATAAGATAAGATTTGGTCTCCAAGATCAAAATAGAGTATTTTTTCCTGACTGCAAAATTTCCAAGTTTCCGGAACCCAGGGCTTCATGGATACGAGGCAGGCACTCTTGCCACTAGGCCATATTCCCAGACCTGCTGTTCTGATGCTAAGACAAGTTATTCTGACAACTGGTACCAAGACTTCTAGAAAGAAGTAGAAAGTATCCATCTTCACCAACTTAGCTCAGCCAAGCCGCTGCCACAAAATGATACCCTTTTGGGCTGATGTCCCAAATATGTGACTTGTATTCTGCTGAAGTCTGGAGGTGTTTTATTTTCTTATCTTTTCTTATTCCAGTTTTTAAAAAATTAGCTTTTAAATCCTTGTACAAAGGGGCTTCAGTTCAGTGAGTGTTTATGAATATAATGCATCTTGATCAATGTCACTGCTTCCATTATTCTCTCATCTCTTCCAACCCTACCCACTTTAAAGTAAGACTCATTTATTATATATCATAACCATAAAGTTATGTACTTTCTGTTGATTCAGAATAGAAATATCTTTGTTACAGGCTAGTTCAGTTCTGTGTATTTCCATGGCCTAATTAATTTGACTTCTTGAATTCATTAATAATTAAAGAAAAATTTCTCTTTTTAGTAAAAAAAAAAACAAAAAAAATCCAGATTCCATAGAGTATGTCCTTCCCTTTAGGTAATTAGGTAATAAAATGTAAGTTTGGGGATTCCCCGTGGTGTGAAAGGTATGTTGCATCTGAGTCAAGTGAATGCCAAGAGATGTATCTGAAAGCAAATACAGAAATATTCAGCATTACTCTCGTCTAGGAAATTTGTAGGCAGAAGAGAAAAATGAAAATGTAAGTCAGTTAGGTATCTTATTTCTTCACTGATAAGAAGAGGCAAAACATTCTAGAAAGGTGAGGATAGCACTGTGAATATTCCAGAAAGGACTTTAGAAAAAGATTGCCTCTGAAAATTCCTCAAGTTGTCAAGCAAGGATGAGGGTATAGTCAGCAGAGGCCATTGTGGGCCTGATTTCCTTGATGATTGTTCTTTCTGAGAAAGACTCATTGAAGAACCTTGAGTGAGTACAATGCATTGGAAAATGCATAAATTGATGTGTTGCTTTGAAACTCCTTTGTGCAACTACTTAGATAATAAAATTATAATAGACTTCAGCTTTAGCAGACATCAGCTATAAGGGCAATGCAACTAGACCTCAGCCATGACAGACAGCTTTGTGCCTGCGGATCCTGGCTCTTCACTTAAGTATATGGGCGGCCATATCTTGTAGCTTTATTCTTGGACTCCATTGGAGAGAAAGATGCACAAGAGAAGGTACTTAAATAACTACATGTGTCATATTTAGAATGATTGAAAATTTAAAAAAGAAAATTCCCCAATGTAGTACTATGGTTTATGTGCTCAATTGGCACTCAACGACTTAAGACATAACTTGGTTATTTGGAAACGGGCCGATGGAGTCTCATGGATTTTATGCCCAGGCTGGCCTTGAGTTGTAATCATATAGATTTCATACTTCTGAGTAGTTAATATTACAGACACAGATAGTACCCAGTTGGTCATTTATAACAGAGGAAAAAGTGTACTGGACATTTCTTCTTCATTATTGTCTGGTAAGTTGGATTTGTGGGATAGTAGTATATAGTATAAAAGATCCCACACTTTTATCATTTTGGACCTTTTCAAATAACTGACAGAAACATGTAGATGAATGCAAGCAAGTTGCCATTCAATGAGTAATGAATAAGTAGATACTACTGCTTTAGTTTCAGTGGATCACAAAATCCTAGAGAGCAGAAAACAGGACTTTTTCCCCTGAACTATTCACTTCCCCAACTCAGTGCTCCAGATATATAAATTAGCTTGAGCAAGAAGAAACTCCATCCATATAATTGGATTTCAGAATTCTAATGTTTCTTTTCTGTTTGTTTTTAACTTTTCCCTGTAATTTCCATGTTGGGAGGAGGCAATCTCATCTACATTTTGAAATCCTGGGTATAGGAGACTTTTTTTTTTTCAGTCAGTACACAAAGGTTCACAGAGGTTGCTTCTTCCAAGAATAATCTCCCAGGGCCCCATTCAACAATAAATATTTTCCAACTTCCCTGTGCAGAAGTCAGCATAAGGCTTCAAGCAGAAGGAAATTGCCTCTGCATCCAGCCAGCTGATTTGGCAGGCCAAAAGCCAATGCACAAAGAAGGTCTGTCTCTGTTTGTTTTCCTCATACTTTCCTCCTCTCTGAGCAGTAAGCCATGGAGAGCTATAGAAAGGCCTGGGAAGAATGTGTTAGAATGTCTTCCTGCAGACCTACCAATTATGAAAAACCAAAGATTTGCTTATACTGACTGAATAGCTATGAGTCTGGC
The DNA here is from genome assembly GCF_023159225.1 of Perognathus longimembris pacificus. NCBI lineage: Eukaryota > Metazoa > Chordata > Mammalia > Rodentia > Heteromyidae > Perognathus > Perognathus longimembris. The sequence goes on from NC_063172.1 coordinate 24,006,600, forward strand.
CATTGAAAATGTTGAAAACCTAGTCTTCGGTAAACCTCACTCTAAAAGGAGTCTGGGGAGAGGAGACTCGGTCTTCAGTCGCTTTAGTTCATCATTTTTGGGCTCCTTTCTCAACAAAAATAAAACAAAGGCAGCAGTTAGTTTATGACTCTATGCCATTGTTATCCAGTAGATTCCTAAGAGAACTCCTGCTTCCAGTGTCACAGAAATAGTACCAAAAGTAAAAACAAAACAAAAATAAGTTTTGATAACTTCAATACAATAATATAAAGAAGTCACGATTTAAGATGAGATATAGCTTGTAATTATTCTTACTTAAAGGACAGCCTTGGAATACTTATTATAGAGGGTTTACTTTTTGTATGATTAGCTGGATATAATTCCTGAACACTTTGACCTGAGTAATAGTATATTTGCTACTAAGACTATTCTTAGATTTCTTCCTATATTCATTCATGAATTCATCAGCTTGAATTATTCAATGAAGAAAAATTTTCCTGATAAGTTACTTGAGTACTTTAAGATACAGTTCTTACATAAAATGAAGGATAGATATTTGTTTCTTTCCTGTTATCACACATTATTCTACCAAACCAAAAGAACTGTGATTTATGCTTAAAGTTCTTGATTTGAATTTTTGTGTGGATTTTGGAGTATCTGTCTTTTCTAGAAAAAAACTAAGTCTTTACATTAAAGGAAACAAAGGCACTTGAATTTTACAAGTGGAAATAAAGTATTTGCTTAAAAATATACTTAGTCCAGTTACCAGTTTCTGACTAGTGAAATTATAATCTACTTTATCAGCAATAAAGACATATGCAAATAATCTATGTAATCTAAATAGGAAAATTAAGCATTTTTCATTGAGGTCAAGCCACCAATGAGGCATTTAGATGGAAATTTCAAAATCACAACTTATAGTTAATAAACCTCATGATAAAACAAAAAATTGGGGATGTGGTTCAAATAACAGAGTGCCTGCCTAAAACGATAAAGGCCTTGAGTCCAAACCCAAGTACTACCAAAAAAAGACATATTCAAAACTTGAGGGGAGGGATGGAGGTGAGAGAAATGGGGGAGAATGATGGAAAGAGTGACATTGATCAAGATACATTGTACTCATAAGCTGACATGTTGAATTGAATTTCTATGCACAACTACTTGGAGAGAATATACATTAATGAAACAATAAATTTTTAAAAACGAAAACAATATGGCATAAGAAAAATTGGCAATGAAATATGGGATCCCATTCAAAAGGTAAATAAATGAAATTATTTCTACCTGTGTAAAAGTTAGATATCCATTTGTTTAGTAGAGCGGCAATGAAGCTCACTGGAGACTGATGGAAGTAAACTGTATGATTTGTGATTTGAGATGGGAGGCAGGGACTGGGAGAGAATGAGGAGACAGAAGACAATGTACAAAAAGAAATGTACTCATTACCTGACTCATGTAATCATAAACCCTATGCACCATACCTCTATAATAACAATAAAGTTAATTAATTTTAAAAAATATAGTTAAGAAAATGGTTTTTTACATATTTCGATAAAAGCATTCTGCTTATTTTTTAATATGAGCTTCTTTGTATGTTAAATATGCCATTCTGTTATTTCCTATTCTTTCTTTTCTTTTTTCCTTTCTTTCTTTTCTTCTTTTATGCCAGTTCTGGGGCTTGAACTCATGGCCTGGGCACTCTCCTTTATCTGTTTCACTTAAGGATAGTGCTTTAACACTTGAGATACCACTCCACTTCTGGCTTTTTGCTAATTAACTGGAGCTAAGATTCTCATGTCCCTTTCCTTCCTGGGCGGCCTTCAAACCACAATCCTCAGATCTCAGCCTCCTAAGTATTTTGGATTACAGATTTGTGTCACCAGTGCTCAGCTTCTACTCTTTTGTTATCAATAATAACTTTGAAAACTATATGTGAATTTATTAATTTCTAAAAAATAGAAATTAATTCTTCCACATCTACATTGGGATCAAAGAAGTATACATGCCTAGCAGAAATCATTAATGAACATGACATGTGGAACCATTGCTTTGCTAGCTGCAGGTAGTTATATTTCAAAAAAGAAGGCAATGGCTCCTTTAATATTAACTCTACTTAAATATCCATTTTTTCACCTTTGTCTCTTGCCAAAGGCACAATAATTATGCCAGAAATAAGCTGTGTAATTAACATCTGGGGAGAGTTTATATACTTGATCTGTTCTTGGTAGTAAGACACAGAAGATGTGGTATTCTGCCATCTGGGTTCATTATATGTAACTCTTCCTAGTTCTCCAGTGGGGTCAATTGAATGATCTGAAATACAGTGTTGCATATAATAATAAGATACTGTTTCACCTTTAGCTCAACCTGTTACTCAAAGAGCCTAAGGACAACAATTAAACCATTGGTTTGAATAGCTTTAAAATGTTTGTTGGAACCTAATGCAGAAAGTATACATGTAGTTCCAATTTCTGAAGCTGTTACTAAAGTATTAAAAATTTACAGCTTGATGGTAATCCTCATACAGAAACTAAATAGAAGGAAGATTTAGGACTCAAGTGATCACATTTTAACATGTAACAAAGAAGGGTGATGAAAGCACATTAAGAATGAAAAAAAAAGTAAATGCTAACAGATGTGAAATATTGTACCAAATCCAAACTCAATAGGCATCCATGTAGAGAAGAGTACCATGGAAGTAAAAAGCCAGAAATTTTCTAAGGTTGTTTTAATCTGTATTTTAGTAGTCTGGTCTCATTCATACTTGCCTAGAAATTTACATTTCCCTCTCTACCCTGGACATGTAAGTCTTAAATGAGGAGATAAAGGATTGGCTTGGTGGGTGGGAATATGGACTGGAAATAATATTGGAGAGATATTCTCAGTGTTGGAACATACAATATTGTATGAATTTTATTAGACAGTACACTCTTTAAAATATAAACGCTGGTTCCTCTGAATACTCTGTAGACAATGTTTCTAAAAATGGGTTTCCTGGGTTTCTTTCCCAGCCCTCACACAGAGTACTAGCTGGATATGTTTACACATAATCTACAAAACAGAAGATTAACTTAAATTATCACCTAGATTCACCATTCACCAGAGTTAACACAAAATGACTCCACACACTCACACACACACACACACACACACACACACTCATTTTGTTCTTCAGGAGGCCTTGTTTTGCTCATTAATCTCAATCTAAGCTGGACTTGTTTCATTCTCAAAAATAAAACATGCTCTTTCTTTCACTGGCTTTGCCTCCATTGTCTTTCTAGAAATTCTTCCTGTGTCTGAGTCAGTTTTGCCATTCAGATCTCAGCGTAAGTATAAGCCTTCCAGTTTCTCTTGAACACTGGGTCAAATGTATCTACTTTAGGTAAAAAGAAGTCTTCTCTAGGAATATCTATGACAGCCACTCATTCCTCTCCATTTTAGAATTCTCATTTACTTATTGACTGTTGGTTGTTCTCACTGGAGTCCAGCCCAACAGGAAACACTAGTCTTGTTTCTTATTACATTGCTGTGACCTAGCTCTACCTCTGAAACATAGCAGGACACAGAACAGTGTTGTCAAATAAGTATTTTGTTTTGTCTTTCCTTTTTTGGTACTGGGGATTAAACTCAGAATGCTGCACTTGCTAGGCAAGCGCCTTACCATTGAGCTAAGTCCCAGCCTCTCAAATAAGTAAATGAAGAAAGGCATGAAAAGGTTTTATGGAAAAGCAGAAAAATGAAATATGCATGTAGGTTTAATGAAGATATAAAAAATAAAATTAAAGTGAAAGATCACTTCCTGCAAATGATTTTAAACACATTTTGTTCTACAAAAATCCACATGAAGCAACTATGGGGACTGACATTGGGAAAGAGAAGAAAATCAGGGAAAATAATCAAAATACCACAAGTTTTCAGATAGAGACTAACTGAGCTTCTTAGTATGCATAACAGAGAAAAGACTTGTTTTGGCACATGGTTTCTGAGGTTTCGATCTGTGGTTAGCCAGCTCTATTTCTTGGGCTTGTAGTAAGCAGAGTATAACAGCAGGCAGATATAAAGACAGAGGAGGTTGCTCACCTCACAGTGGCCAGGAACCAGATTGCAAAACAGTCAGGTACCAGGGAAAAGTAAGCCCCTTGAGGACATGTTTACAGTGACTTACTTTGTTCAATCCAGCTCTGCCTCTGAATAGCCCATTCAGCCATGGCCTCACTTGAGGAACCTTATGGATGCATTTACTAACCTTGCTATCCAATCACCTCTCCCCATCACCACCAGCTGGGGAACTATACAAGAACCTTTGGTCATATTTTACATCCAAACTATAATATTCATAGATGGACTATCTTAGTCATTTGGGCTTCTACGAAAATAAAGACTCAGTATTGTGGAGAATTGTTTTGCCTATCTGAAGTGTCTCAACTTAAATAAGTAAAAGTGGGAGAAAAAAAATCTAGACCAAGTATTGCTAGAAGAAAGAAAAGGAAAGTAGAAAGGTTGTTTATCATATCCACATCATGAAACCTTTGGGAATAGCATAAGATGGGAGATGTGCATGCTAAAAGATCATCAGAATAAAAGTAGTGTTAGAATGCCCTGATAAAAATACTGAGGTGAGTTAGGAACTAGTGACTCACTCCTGTAATCCTATCTGCTCAGGAGGCTGAGATCTGCCAGTCTGGGCAGGAAAGTCTATGAGACAGTTATCTCCAAAACATTACTCAGAGAAAGCCAGAAGTAGCTCTCTGGCTCAAGTGGTAGAGTGCTAGTCTGGAGCAAAAAGAAGCTCAGGTACAGTGCCTAGGCCTTGCATTTAAGCCCCAGGACTGACAGAAGAATTAAATATATATATATATATATATATATATATATATATATATATATATATATATATAATACCGAGGTGGTGTGGAGTTGTACATAGTCCCTCAGGACACAACACCTTGGATCAGGAGTTTAATGACCATCAGACACTGTACTCATGTAATGAATATATCCATGACGAATGAGGTTAAAGCAGCTTTCCCTGATGTCTACTTAGCGAATCTTGGGCTATAAAACAAAAGCAACAATGAGAGAATGGACAACGTGAGTGCTTTCCCATAAGCACAGGGCTCTTATTCAGGCCTGGCAAGGGTGCTGAGTCAGTCTGCATTGCAGCTTGCTGCAACCTTGCTGAGCTGACAGCTGTTGGCCTAGCGCCCACAGTGGACCTGAGAAGAATAATGCTCCACACTTCATTCAGAGCTTGAAATAAAGCTGAATCACCACTTTGGAGATAAAGAAAGTGTCAGCCTGGGGAGGCTAAGGTCATTGCATCTCATCTGTTTGGGCCAGACAGTAATTAGAGGCCTGAAGAAGATGTGCAAACCATACTACCGACAGAATCACTTCAACTTCCCGACTTGAATTATTTTCCTATTTAGTATTCAGCAGATAAGATGCATACATTTTTTAAAATTATGTTTACTTCTCTAATTATATTGAAAAGTCAAAAGATGACTTTCCAGATCTTGAATAATATTTCTAAAATGACATTGCCCCTGTTGTAAGGCAATGGAAAGACTTGGGGAAAATGATATTAAGCAAAGTAAGCCAGACACAAAGAAACATAGGCTACATGGTTTCCCTCACTTGGAATAAGTAGAATATGTCTAGGATATTCTTAGGAGAGGATCACAATAGCTATGTGCATATGATCATATGAAATGATGCTTATTGAAATGAACTCCAAGAAATGGAAACAAGAGGTTTCTTATTGTACTGTTTGCAGTTATTTCCTTTTTTGTTTTTTTTCCCTTTTGTTTATTCCATGTTGCCACTGTTTCTGATTTCTGTACCCTCGGTATAGTATATAAGTTTATCTGACTTGGAGAAGATAAGGGGAATCACAGAAACGTTGGGATAAAAGGTGAACCAATTCAATACTGATACTCACTAGACACTACGTTGGAAATGAACTTTACAACTTGGAGGGGGGATCAGGAGGGGGAAAAGTGGGGAAAATGAGGGAGGGGTAACATGTTCAAAAAGAATTATGGTCACAATTGTCCTTGCCTTTCTAGCTTGGTTGGATCTTTCAAGTAATAAAAAAACTTTGTGATTGACAAAAAGAAGAAATGTATTCATTTCCTGACTTATGTAATTGTAATCCCTGTGTATATCACCATTACAATAAAACTTAAATTTAAAAAAAATAATAATTCTAAAATAATCTTTCCTAAAGAGATTGTAGAGACCACCTACATTAGGGTATGTGTGGTCTAAGATATGTAGGGACATGCAGCGTCTGGGATCATTATTATCAACCTGCCTGTCCTTCTCCATATCCCAGGATGGTAGATCTTCAAGGAAAAGATTCATCAGATATTTAAAAGAACCAGTAGGCATAAATTGTAGCTTCTTAAGATATCCAAATATCATGGGTTTTCTTGAGCTGAATCTCCCAAACATTCATCTTCTTTTATGAAACCAAATTTTTAAACAACTATAATATTTCCTCATAAACCCAGACTATGTGTCATCAGAAATGATTTATGGAGCATTAGGAAATTGCATGTGGCAGTGTATTAAGTATGTTTCAAGTATATGAGCATCTGGGGTTTTGTATATAAATAACTTACGTTTTTAATTAATCATCTCATGAGCTTCATGGACAGGAAAGGGGATTATGTAGAAATGACAAGGAAATATTAGTATCCAGAAATATCTGAAAACACATCAAATGATCTGGTAGCTTGTGCTTGTAATCCTAACTATCGATAGGAGGCTGGGATTAGAGGACTGTGCTTTGAAGCCATCTTATGTAATAAAGCATACTAGATTCCATCTCCACTTGGCCAATACTGGACTGAAAACATGGCTCAAGTGGTAGAGCACCAAACAAGCTAAACAAGAGATTAAGGTCCTGAAATCAAGCCAAAGCCAAAATCAAAAAAAACCTAACAGGGGCTGGGGATATAGCCTAGTGGCAAGAGTGCCTGCCTCGGATACACGAGGTCCTAGGATCGATTCCCCAGCACCACATATACAGAAAACGGCCAGAAGCGGCGTTGTGGCTCAAGTGGCAGAGTGCTAGCCTTGAGCAGGAAGAAGCCAGGGACAGTGCTCAGGCCCTGAGTCCAAGGCCCAGGACTGGCCAAAAAAAAAAAAAAAAAAAAAAAAAAAAAACCTAACAACACCACCAAAAAAAGAATATCTCTTACATTGGTATAAGAATTCAGTATATTCTCTATTCAAAACTATCCAGAGCAGCAGCAGTAGCACCAGCATCCCCTAAGGATATGTTAGAAATTCATATTCTCATCCTCTCTCTGCCCAGACATGCTGGGAATCTGGATTTTAGTGAGATGTGTTGGTAATTGGTGTGTACATTAAAGTTGGAGAAAATTTTCATAAGATGAGGTCACTTTGACTACAGCACACCAATATTAATAGCACATGTTAAAAAATCTATACACAGTAGAATTTTACTTATCCATTAGAAATAATGATACTGTATTATTTGCAAAGAAATGGCAGGACCTGGAAAACATCATGTTACGTGATATAAGTCAAGGCCAGAGAGACAAAGGTTGCATGTTTTCTCTCACATGTGGGAGCTAGAATTAGTTTATTAAACACATAAGTAAATATGTTGGGTGTTATACAAGTGCATACAAATATAGTAATGTAAATAAGGTAGATTCAAGGAGGACTCATTCCTTAGAAAGGAAAAATCTAAGTGTCAAGAAATGGGTTCTTGAAAGGCCTGGGGTGCTGTCAAGGAGTGTGGAGTAGATGAATAAAGAGGTGAAAGGGGGAAGAAAGCAGTTAAACATCTAATGTATATCAAACAAAATGTAAAGAGTGAGGGAAGGGGAGGATTGGGAGGGATGGGCAGAAATGTTGATAGGGTTGACATTAATCAAGATGCATTGTGTTTATACAGTGTTTTGTTGAATAGCAGCTCCTTTATACAATTTCTTAATATAATTTAAGAAACAAAGGAAAGAAATTCAGGGACAAAGTAATAGATAAGAACTACTCAAGATAATTGAATCCTCTTATATAAACTCATCAACAAAGTAACCAAATTAAATTTCCAAAATAGCAAAGTGATGGAGCAAGGCTAGTGACAAAACTATTTCTCTTTTTACTGATATAAAAAGAACTATAATAGTCATTGTAGGCAATAACTAGGTGCTATTTAGTTGTGGTACAACTACTTAGTGCTTGATTTATGTACTTTTCCTGCAAGAGAAGTTCAAATTAATAAAACTTTTAGAAGAAAGGTATTGTGTTGGTTGTTTTGTAGTGTGTATCAGAAAACACTGAAATGTTTAATTATTCCCAAGGTTTTAATAGAAATAAAGAAAAACTAAGATCAATATTTAAGCTCCTTATAATATAAAATATTTATGCCCTATTATGAAAAGTCAATTTGGGCTATTTATACCAAAATATTGAAATATAGACAAGATATGTGTCTGGAATGGTTTTACTAATTTAAATCTTGACAAAAAATAGTTTGGAATTGTACTTTAATTCAAACTGCATTACCACCAAGATTACTAGCTGGTTATCATCGTGCAGTAGATCAGTTCAATACACCCTAAAAGCACAGCAGTGGAGGAGAAAAGCCATGGAATTGCATGTATTCTTAACATATTGCCAAAAACAGACAAGGTTCAATTGTACTTACTGGCTCCTGAGGTTACAGAGCATCATTCTTTTCTACAGTTCCAGCTGGCAGTTGCTTCCCTCTGCTCTCATCAGCTCCCTTGTGTTTACTTTATATTTAAGCACATGACAATAAAGTCACTGACTCTGCCTGTGCAATCTCACAATTACTGTTTTCCAAGGAAAAACAGATGACAAGTATTAGATCAATAATTGAACAATTAAAAGAATCGCTCAATATGAAACTGTAACCCCTCTGTACAGCACTTTGACAATAAATAAATAATTACTAAAAAAGAATCGCTCAATATTAATGTCTATAGAGGGAGAATAGGACACAGAGAAGAGCAGCAGGAATTTTTCCAAGGTATAAAAGTCTGACCTAAGAGAAGGAAAGAATGAAAGAGGGGGACTTTCTTGACCTTGAAAACAGAAGGCTGGGGAGAGGAAATTAGAAGCCTCAGAATATATAAGACATACTTTAAAGTAGGGGGGTAGGACTGAGGGACTGTAGTACTTGCTGAACAGAACAACAAAGGAACATGATAAGAGTGAGATCCATTGGCCACAAGAGAAGATGGAGATAAACCTTAGAGGAATTAGTGATTTCTGGCATAGCAGTTATGCTATGCATCTGGCTTTGCATTTCAATACTCATTCCTAGACGTAAATCCTGGCCTTGCCCACTTAGAATAAACTGGCCAGAAAACTGGAGACAGAAAGGATGCATTTTTCTGGCTTTGCAGTGGTTTAGAGAAGGTTTAGATTATTTGAATAATCTTGCAGTAGGAGCCTGAAACACACACCACCTCCAATCTGTGATGTGTCAACTAATCACCAAACACGTTTTGTATATTTACTGTCCTTTCTTAAGGACACCAGCTCTGAAGCTATATGATGGGCCTGTATATTTCCAAGTTATTGACTTGCGTGAGGTCTTATTCTTCTAAAATAGAAATAACAACCACACAGTGGACTGTGTGGCTTTCAAAATACTAAGTGAGAACTATCAGATGGATTGAGAGCTAGTAAAGACTCAATAGATCTTAAGATACCTCATTATGAAAGGCATTATTTGTGAAAAATTCAGAAATTGAGGTGGGAATAACTTCTTTAGTAGAGCCAGTTGGTTAGCATCCTGTTTACTTCTCTCTCTCTCTCTCTCTCTCTCTCTCTCTCTCTCTCTCTCTGTGTGTGTGTGTGTGTGTGTGTGTGTGTGTGTGTGTGTGTGTGTGTGTTGGTACTGGGGCTTGAACTTAGAGCCCATGTACTATTCCTTAGCTTTTTTGTTCAAGCCTGACAGTTTACCACATGAGCTTTCCTTCTGATTTTTGGATGGTTAATTTGTATATAAGTCTCATGGACCTTCCTGCCCAGACTGGCTTTGAACTGCAGTCCTTAGATCTCAGCCACTTGAGTAGGCATGAGCTACTAGTGCATGGCTTAGCATCCTGGTTTCTGTTCACCACAAACACACACAATTCAAAGATGAATTACATAATGACTCTAGGTCCAAGACCTTTGGGAACCAAGTAGGAAATATTCACAAATCGCCACAGTATAAAGGAAGCAATCTGTTTTAAGGAAAACACAGGTAACCTAATACTTGCACTTAACAAAGTGCATGTATTTAAGGGCAAGGGGAGTCCCGGAAGAAATTTATGGAGAAGGCAGCATTTGAACTGGATTTAGAAATATCAGAAGATTGATCATCTGGAGATGGGAGTGACATGAGATGGAGAACGTACTGCTAGATATAGGAATCAGACAGGCCTTCCCTCTGCAAAGTTGTGAGATTGTACTGCTGAAATAAGCTATATTTTACCAGATTTTTTCTCAAGATATTCTACACTGAGCTACACTTTCAGTAATGAGTTGACCTCCCACACATCAGCCTCAATACTATGACCTGGTTGTTCAGAAACAACAACCATTTTGATGAAATGCCACTGCCTAGCATCAGTACAATCCCTACGAGTGTTCATTGTTATTCCAGGCTGAACTTACTTCCAAATTTTATCATTTAATTATCCACATTGTGCAAGAACAGTAGTTTATTCATGATTGCTAAGAGAGGGGAAAAATGCCCAACTATTCAAAATAGCCTATGTAGACCCTGAGTACAAAACTCAGAGTATTTCTTTGGAATTAAAGTTTCATTTCACACTTCAATTTAAATTAAAATGCAGAAAATCATGAACAATAATAAATTAAAATGTTAGAAAAGAATGCATTGATTTTCTGAGGCACATTGAATTTATTGAGATTAAAATACTAGGAAGAAACAGTTTTGGCAAAAGATATTCTTCACGTTTCTTCAGGAAGTTTGAAAATGTTTGCATAACTATTAGAAAATGACATTGATACCATTAGAGAAAGCTCTCCAACCTTCTCCTCCCCACTCCCACCCTACTTTTCCTTATAAAGGTTTTAAAGCATATATTTGTATAAATACAACCACCTTATAGTTGTACATTCTGATTAAAACACTAATGGCATAGTATGAGCCCTTCAATTCTCAGCTCTAACCAAAAGAGCTTTACTTTATAAGTTTCCTTTTTTCTTTTTCTTTTTTTTTTTTTTGAAATATTGGAGTTTAAGTCCAAGGCTTCACATGTTCTACTACTTGATTCAGACCCCAACCCTATTTGCTTTGGGTTAAGATAATGTCTCTCACTTTTGCGTCAGACTAGACTAGGACCACAACCGCCCTGCTTCTGCCTCCTAGCCAGCTAAGATTATGAGTGTGCGTCTTTGTGCCTGACCCTGGCTCCCCAGACTCTCCTGAGTGATGTAAAAGGATGGATCTCCCTGTCTTGACTCCATCAATTCAGACCCAGGGAGGATCAGCCAGGTATATCTTCAGGTGAGGCGTCGCAATGAGCCAAATATCCTTTGCTGTCCTATATAGAACAGTAAATGACAAAGTTCAAGCTCACAGAGAGATCTCTGACCCTTTCTCTTTACTTTTAAGAGAATCTCATTTTTATTTCTTTTTCTGCATGAAAAAAGCAGTTCAGAGAATTTTCTCAGAAGAAACATGCCCAGATTTATGAAGGATATAATGTCTTGGGAAAGACTTTTTTTGGTAAACATTAAAAAAAAAAAGATGTGTAGGAGGTGGATGGGACTGTGGGAAACAGAGGGCACCCATCATCTGTGCACCATATGAAGCGATAGCGGAACAGCTGCAGTATATACATGTGTTTCTTCGCACATTAAAAGTGATAGCTACATCGAAACTCACATTTTCTAAAGCAACCACATTGAGAATCATCAGCCTAACTGCACACTGAGGCTTATCTAAGAGCGAAGAAGACAAAACTCTTCACTGGGGAATTTATTTTATTTGAAAAAAAGCAATGAATTCTGATGTCTAGGTCATGAGAAATGCCAAGTCTTGAGAAAAGAATGCTTTGACTCTCTGTTAAACAGAAGGTACAACAGCACAGTTGGTTTTTAATGTATGATTACAGGAAGGGAGTGTTGCCCAGTAGAAAGAGTGTGAACTGCCTTGTCAGAAATAGTGGGCTTTAAGCCATAGCTTTCTCCTACATGAATTCTAGTCTCTGGTAGGTGATTTAGCTCCCCGAGTTTCAGTTTCTTAAATATTGCAGGTAGAAATAATATTTCCTCAAAGCTACACAAGACCATGGGTGTACCCCAACTCATTCTCCAGTCACATGGTCAAACATTGTGTGAGTCTTATTGTTGCAACACTGCAGAATGTAGTTTCTTTTGAAGAGGGCCTCAATATGAAGGCGCAATAGCTTATCCAAGTCTTACCAAAACGTTTCCTGACAACTGTAGAGAAACTATCCTGGTAGTGTTTTACCCCCAGTGTCGTCCTTTGCATAGTTTTTCTCTGTCAGCACAGCCAATGCACTTGCTTGAGAAGGGCACAGAGCTTCCTGTGTGCCACCAGCAAGTCACCCTCAAGGTGTTTGGGACACTGCCCTTCCCTGAATTCTCTCCACACTGAATACAGAATGAGACATTCTCAGAAGGGAGAAGGAAGTCCTTTTGTCTCGTTCTCTTCTGTACAGTGCCACTTGACCCCCCCAAACCTGGTGTGTGACCTGAATTTTCAGGAACTTGCAAAAACAGTTCTTGAGAAGCTTTTTGTCTCTCTCAGTCTCTCTTTCCATCAGGTTTAGAATGAGGCAGTCAGGCCATAGCCAAAGCTAGGTGACTTTGAGGTGAATTTCATAACCTTCCTTTATCTCAGATCCTGCTATATAAAATAGGCACTATAATAATATGTGTTATATTATTATGTATTACATTACATGGCATACCTATATATAGATATAATCATATAATAGATTTTATTATATGTAGGTATATATAGGTATTTATATATAGGTGTATATATATGTGTGTGTATATACATAGGTATATACATATGTGGGTATAATATATATTATTATAGCTATACATCATTATATCACATATATACACTATTATTATACCTATATATAGGTACATAAGTATATTATTTTACCTCTATATAGATATGATATGTAACTACACTATTATTTCTACTTAAAATTTTAGTAATAATATATTACATTATCATACCCACATCTCACATCTTTGTTATAAAGGTTTTTTATCATGACCAATGTGTGCAAATTGTACTTTTTAAGTACCATATATGGTAGTGATCACTAAAATTTATGTTGTTCTGTTCTCAGAATTGTTCTAGAATCTAGGTCCTAGGAATAAGAAATGGTTGGAAAAAGTTCTATGATGACTCAAACTATTTCACTAAAATATTAAAGAAGGTATGATTAAAACTATACCTGAAACTACTCTAGTCATCTCTTACCACAAATACAGGTTCCAAAAGTAAATGATTGTGGGAATAAAGAGTAAAACATAATTCTTTCTTAGGATTGAACAAATGCAGGGGAGAATTGGAGACTCTATGTTGCAGTTAGTGTTTTCAAAGACCTGAAAAAAAATCTTTACTGATTCTAAAAGAAGAGATGATAGGAAATCCCAAGTTAAAGTGAGTTAAGACTCCAGAGTAGGCATGAAAACCACGCACTTTGGGGAAAGGTGATGGGTACATGGGGTAAAGTTGGAGAAAAGTGGGGTCTTGAGTTTGCAAAGGTAACTGAGATTGCTAATGGCATTTAACAACATGTTCAGGAGTTTCAATTCAGTTTTCCAGCAGTGTAGAAACTCAAAAGATCTTTGTAAACCATTTTGATGGCGCTAAGCAACCCTCATTTTTTTAAGCCTTAAATGTGGAAACCTTAAAACCAATGATATAATATTGACCCAAGATAAAATAAGACAGTCATTTTTGCCAAAACTGCAAGCAATAGAATACCATGTGTCTCTTTTATGAATATGAAAGAAGACTAATTATAGTGGCTAAATTCAACCATGTTTGAAGAATAGAGAGAAAGATAAAATAGGAAAATATTGGATACCAGATTTACAGTGGATAATATATTAAGAAAAAGAAATATTGTTTTAATTTCCCCATATGTTCGAAACATACATGTTTGTACACACCCAATAATCATTTTGGTGATAATGTTTGCTGTATAATTGGTCAGTATGTCAATAGCTTAGTAAAGAAATTTACATAATGTGTATGCTTTATTGCATTGTATCTTTTTTCATGATCAGAAAACTGTTCTATAATGCTGTTTGTGACAATAAAAAATAGGTCTGATGAACAAAATAAACTTAGGTTGAAGATAAAAATCATTCATCTAAACCTATTAAGCCTCAACTGGGCACTCATTGAACCCACATATTGATTACATGAGTAATTAGATTGAAAAAAAAATAAAATGCAAGAACATGTGTGAAATGCTAGTTACAAAAAGTTAAGCTTATGTCCAAATCCTGAACTGAAAATCTTTGGACTAATTTAGTTTTCCAAGAACTAAGCTTTCCTGATAATGTGTAATTTCATACATGGGTCACATATATTTGCATGTTGTAAGTTTTCTGTAGGAAAACTAGACTATTTGAAGCTGGTGTTTTATAAACTTAGTTTGATAGCTATATGGGGCAAATGCAAACAGAATGATAGAGGTTTAATGGAGCTGCCCACAGTAGAGAAAGAAGACAGCCAGAAAGGAAAAATATATATTGGGCTGATACAATACAGTCTAATGTTCCGCTTGCTGTTTCATGAGGTTTCTATGAACTTGAAACTAATATCAGATAAAATAAAAGAAAATTATTGTGTATAGACATGAAGGCCTAAGACAATATTAAACACCCCAAAATAATAACTCATTAAAAATATCATCATGGGGCTGGGGATATGGCCTAGTGGCAAGAGTGCTTGCCTCGTATACATGAGGCCCTGGGTTCAATTCCCCAGCACCACATATACAGAAAATGGCCAGAAGTGGCGCTGTGGCTCAAGTGGCAGTGGGCTAGCCTTGAGCAAAAGGAAGCCAGGGACAGTGCTCAGGCCCTGAGTCCAAGGCCCAGGACTGGCCAAAAAAAAAAAAAAAAAAAGACAATTTGTCATTAGAACATGCATGTAAGTTCTTAGAAGGGTGCAAAATGTCCCACACAAAAGTGATTTCTCTGAGTTGCCAAGGGACTAAAGCAAGTGTGAATCGATGTCTAACTATCCAAGGGAACCTGCCTTCTCCACAGATGGCAGTGGAGACAGTCACTAATAGGAAAAGTGGAGGGAGAAGTGTGGACATGTAAAGGACTTCGTCAACACTGATTGCCCCAACCCACTTATAAAAATCATGCTGTTATATAAGTCTGCTGGAAAGCAGATCATTTCAGCTAAATTATTCCTTTATTGGCCTTGACAAGATCACACTTTCTGACACCAAGGAGAGCTGAAAACACAAATGAGAAAGTATTTTAAATTATTAAAAAGTAAGATAGGATGGTTTGGGATGGACAGATTATAGACTGAAAACACTGAGACCATTTAAGTGTAACCAAAATATATCACTTACCTCTCAATAGCCTTTATAAAAAGGTAAAAAGCCTGGGAATAAAACTATTCAAGGAAGCAAAATACCTTTATCATGAAAAGTATAATAATCTGAAGAAAGACATCAAAGATGATATCAGATGTTCATGGATAGGTAGAATTAATATTGTAAAAAATGGCCATGTTGTCAAAAATGACCTATAAATTTGATGCAATCCCCATCAAAATCTGAATGAAGTGCTTTATTGAGATAAAGGAAAGTATCCAAAAATTCATATTGAGTAGAAAAAGACCTTGAATACAGGACTCTATGCATTCACACACAGTAAGACCAAAGGAAAATACTCTTAGGAGATGAACACAAAGGCATGATGCCTATGTGCATCTGATTGTGTAAAATAATATTTATTAAAATGAACTCCAGAAAATAGAAACAGGGTTTTTCTTTGTTGCTGTTTTTGCTTTCATTTCATTTGTTGTTTTTTTATTTGTTTTTGGTGGTGTAAAGGAGGCATAGAAATGGAGGGACAAAGGACAAAGAAATGCAGCAGTGATCCTAGAGAGTATGTTGAAAATGAACTATACAACTGCTGGGTGGGGAAGGGAGGGACAAGCTGGGACAGAGTGAGGGAGAGGGTGGCACTTTCCAAAAGGACCTGTACTCTTTATGCTTTACTTGACTTATGTAACTGTAACCCTTTTGTGCATCACCTTTATAATAATAAAAATTAAATAAAATTATGACTCCATATTTACAGACATATATATATATATATGCAAATACTTCCATCTCCAATCTCTGCAGTTGGTCCAGTGAGTCCACTCCAGATCTAACAGAGGTAGGCAAGTCAGAAGGTACATCTGCTAAAGTGGTGGGTTTCTGATAGCCCAACAAATTACTTGTACTTGGAAATTTTTACTAGTTCAAGAACATGTGTCAATGCAGAGATTCTAGTAGTCATCATTATTACCATGGCATGGTAATAATGGAGTGGAACCAATATAAAGTAAAGAGGTGGAGGAAACCATGAGAAACAAGTTATTATTGAAAACCTAAACCCATTTTTGCTTGGTTTAGAATGTTTTCTTGACTATTACTTTTAACTCAACAGTAATTGTTTAATGCTTAAGTATAGTTTGTTTACTTGTAACCCAAAGAGCCATGATAGAAATAAATTCTCTTTGAAATGGGAAACAGAATCTAACCATCTTAGCATAACCTACGAGATCCTGTACACCCACCTCCTTTACTGACTTTCCAACTTCTTAATACACCTTTCCTTTCTGCCACAGCTCCAGCCCCAATGAACCATGCCCTCACCCATGCACTCTGTGTGGTCTGGCTCCTTATTCTTTAGACCTTGGCTTAACTACAAAAAGAACTTCTTTAATCACTAATCATTTCCTCCCTACCCACTTGAAATCTATCTTACTACCTAGGTTATTTGCTTCATGAAAATACTAATATCTAAACATCTCATCTATTGAATTGTATTTTATAATTGTCCCCCTTCTCCAACCAGAAGGAAAGTTCCAAAAGGGCAAGCATTTTATCTGTCTCATGGTGCCTAACCTTTGAATGCAAATATGTACTGCTAGGACAAATAAATTAGTTTCACTTCACATTTGACAATTTCATAGCACTTAATGCAGTATAAAAGGTATTCCAACTGATATTTTAAATCCAAAATCTGAATCAGTAGTATCTGCATTGGAATTATTATCAAAGTGAGCCATTCGAATATTAGGCCATTGACCCACATAAGGGAGCTAAGATTCACATCTAGCAGCTAGACCTAAAATGTCTTGATTCCTTGATTTCCTATGCAAGTTTGCTGTTATGAAACTGACCCTCTGCAAGTGGGTCATGTATGTTCAATTCTGAGTATAAAGAGCAAGGGTTGGTAGTGGAACCCATGACTTTGCCTGAATGTCATATTTTAGAGATCCAGCTTGTAGCTACAGAAGTAGTCCCTCTCACTAGTTGTTACAATACCATGCATAATTGGGGTATTGCTATGGTTGTTTATGAACACTTGTAAAATCCTAATATATATTTAACATTATTATGTAAGCTTAGTAATTTGAAAAAATATGAATTAATTCACATATGGGGAGATATTTCAAGAGCTATCAATGAGGAAAGACCAGAAATGTCTGACCAATCATTTTATCATTAATGTCTGACCAATCATTTTATAGTTACAGATTTTAAGATTTTGTGATGCACTCAAGTACTGCCTCTCATTTTTTTCTTTTCTAATTTTATAAAATTTATTATCTGGTACTACATATTTCCATCTCATCTAGAAATATGCTGAATTTTAACAGGAAGAATGTTCATTTAACCCTCAAAGCCATTTTAACCAACAGGAACAAAGCTGTGGATTTATCCATTTCTTTCCATTGAGAGCATTATTATTTCGTAGTTATAGACAATTTCTTTTTTCCCTTCTTTGGGTACAACTTAATCCATACTGAAACAAATTGCAGCTGTTGTACAAATTCATATTTTTATGCTGATAGAGAGCAGCCAGACATTTCAAATATTCCGTTTTGTTTAAAAGTAATATAACAGTTTAGTTCACTTTTAAGAGGAAACCAATGAAGAAATTGTACAGGAATGTGTCTGTGGACAACTGAATGTTTGTAATTAAAAATACTTGTGAAGGAAACACAGATAAACTTGAAAAGACTTATAAGGCCCTCCAGACTGGGAGAAATCATCGAGGAAGAATCTACTCCCTTTCAAAATGGGAGCTTTTGACCTCTGGCACTGGTAAATACCAAGCAAATGATGAACAGATTTCACTTCTAAGTGAACTAAACCTTACATAATTTCTTTTTTTCTTAACACTCTATGAAGTTGCAATACTTACAATGACAGATTGTTACATAAGAAGATTGACTTTGATACCAGATTATCCTTAAAAACCAACCACTCTCCCCTCATGTCTATTACTGACTAAAAACTACATTGAGATCCTTCTCTGGAAACCTGGAAAGTATTAGAAAGATCCACACTTTGAACACTTTCTCTATGCTTTATCTTTCTCACTAGCAACTCACATTGTACTTAATGAAATAGTGGTTGAAGGCATAAGCCTAAGGTTAAACTAATAAAGAGGTAGAAATTGAACAAACCTAACCTATTCAACTAACCTCACTATATAGTTGTCTAATTAGATGACTTTCCTAACTTTCATTCTATGTTTTGGTTTAAAAGAAATATTTTCTCCATTTCATGTAAGTTTATAGAACATTAGGATAATTTATACCTAACATATGGCAATCTAATTGTTAAGGGAAATAGCATAGCCTTAACTTGCAAACAAATAAATATTTGGTTCCAGATTCTTGCAGTTTGAATGAACTTGATGAATTTTATTTACTTTAAGGAAAAATGGATAAGAATGTCATTGGTCACAGGAGAACTGGAAAAGAAACTTTAAATCCATCAGGATCTTTCTATTTTCCATTTATTCATGTTTCTAAATATCTCTTTTGTCCTTCATTTTCTTTTTCTTCTTCAATTGACTTCATTGTAGAAGTTATCACCCATAATAACTTTGAAAACTTATACATTTAGCCATTCAAGAAAGAAAATACTTGCCAATTTACAAGCCACTGGCTCAAGAATTTATCCTTGGTCCAGTAATTTGCCACTATGTTTTAAGTGCATCTATGCTTAAACATACCTGTATTCAAACATAAGTACCTTGTTTAAAAGGACTGAAGATAAATGCAGGGAAAAAGCCCTGGGTGTCCATGTTTAAACTTTTAATCCTAGTAGCACTTAGGAAACAGAGAGCAGGAAGATTTTTTTTTTCAAAGCCAGACCAGGCAAAAAGTTCAGGAGACCAATCAAAAACAATAGCTAATTATAGTGGCATGTGTCTGTAATTCCACTGATAGTAGAAACAGGATCAGGGTTGAGGGCAACATGGGCAAAAAGAAAGACTTTATCTAAAAGAAAAAAGAAAGATGGAAAAAGAGAGAAAGAAGGAAGGAAGGAAGGAAGGAAGGAAGGAAGGAAGGAAGGAAGGAAGGAAGGAAGGAAGGAAGGAAGGAAGGAAGGAAAGAAAAAGAGAAAGCAAAACAAATTTTAAAATTTTAGACAAGAAGCATAAGATACCTAGATTTATCCTTATCTTTCTAGGCAATTTTTTTTCTAGAATAGAGGGGGAATTTGAAGAGATACAGATATCCAGAATGCAATCATATAAAATATCATCTGGACCTATGTTGTCTGCCAGACTAATTATCCTTTAAGAGGCATTCTGGGTGAACTTTTATGAGCATCCAGAGTAATGGGAGCTGTTCTTGAGGTAGAATCAGTAAGATTCCATTTGCCAAGCTGTTTTCCCTGTACCTTATATTTGACTTCCCCTTAGGTTTTGCTGCCTTGTACTTCCTGTACTCGCTTTTGAAAAATTCCCTGAAGTCTCATTTCATCCACACAGCTTTTCCGAACAATTGCTGACCTGCCATATCCCCAAATATTTTTAGACAACTGTTATAAAATATGGGATGACATATAAATGACCAGGATTGTTAACCACTATCTTTAAAACGAAAAATGTGTTGCTAGTTGATGTTGTAAGGGTCATAGCTTTTCTCTGACCTGTAGCTTTTATTCAGGCTCCACAGTTGGAGTCTATTTTGGTCATTGTGATCCTATTATTGTTTTATGGAAGAGCTCATTTCCTTTATACTTGAAAATTTTATTTCAAAGGCGTAAGGAGTTTGACTCACTGTTTTTTTATAAATACAAATACTTACTACTCTTAAACATGATGGAGAGCACTTTGCCCAAATATCTAACTTTTATTTAAATTTTTCAAAATCACTTTTATTTTATAGAACAGTGCAGTGTAATATTTTTATATTGTTATCTAGACAAAGATTACTGTCCTAGGAACTTATATCATGTTTATTTTGTGGTTATATATTGTTATTTTTTTTTCTTTGGCTGAATCTTTTACCATAGAGTTTATTACCATAGAGTTTACTGAGTATACTCAGTAAGAAGCAAGAGTATAGGTCTTAGATTTAAGTAACTAGAAAATTAGAACCCTAGCAAAGTTTGGGTGCCCGGAGTTTGAATAAAAATGCTAAGTAGTAGAGTAGTATAATTGCTCCATAGGTCCATTTTTTCCTCATCTTAACCATGTGTTCTTTTTTTTTTTTTAAACTGATGTACAGAGAGGTTACAGTTTCATACATTAGGCATTGGATACATTTCTTTTACTGTTTGTTACCTTCTCCCTCATTCGCCCTCCCCCTCCCCCTCCCCCTCCCCCTCCCCCTCCCCCTCACATAAAATGCCAACAATAATTTAAAAGAAGCATGACATTTTTTTAGATTCACTGATCTAGAGAGAATAATTTTCATATAGCAGTCACATACAGGAAAATTAGAACAGTGTTTGAAGTAACAATAGTTATCCAAATTCATTGTCCCATAGTTTTTCTACCCAGCAATAACAAGCTCTGTTTTGGGTCCTACTCAGCTCGTGAATTATGCTACTTTACAAACTTTATTGGAAAACAGCAATACATCATTATTCAAATGATATCTACATAACCTACAATGATAAAATTAAAAAAAAACAAAAACACGTGCACTGGAGTTTTGCTCTCTGTTTCAGGTACTGGTTCCTTCTTATAGTATTTTTCTTCAGTTTCTTTAGTCTATGGTGATCATCATATTCCATTATGGTAGTGTGGGTGGGAGATTCCAAGATGAGCATCTAATGAGAGGTATCAAGAAGCAATGGGATTTTTTTTTTCTGAGAATATTGAAAAAGAGGTTTGCTTTTTCCCACCACTTTTCATCTGGAGACGAAGCTGTAGATGATTCTGTCACCTTGCTACCACACTGGAAAATCCTAAACCCTCCCAGGGCCAGGAATGTTGAACTTCAGAATAGAACAATACAAGGACCTAAAAAGGCTGATAATGGCAATTTGAGTCCTGATAACATCTGAATACAACTATCACATATGAATAAACGATGACTATATTTGAATAAATAAAGTCTTTTGGACGGCTTTTTATCACTTAAAAATCTGAGAGGTTAACTGATAGGCAATCCTTCAAGTTTTATAAAGTGTTGGGAAAATGTTTTCAAAAGATGCTACTATTCCCAGGAAATTCGTCACCAAAATAAATTTCATGGTTAAGTATATTTGGGGAAGTGTAAAAAGGTAATTCAATATTTTCATCAGAAAATAGCATCCTATTATTAGAACTCTTTACCCTTGGCAAAGAAAAATTATCTTTCATATGCTGTTGAATTTTACTTGAGTTAAATTTGCTTGACTTTGAATTTTACATTGATTGCTTTTTGCTTTAGGGCTTTTGTATATTATAACCTAACCAGCCTGCCTTTGCCTGCTCCAGCATTACTAATTTTCACTTGTCTTGAGATTTTAGATTTACTTTTCACTTCCTGAATGGACTTCTTTATTTGGCTAGTTCATATTTCTTGCTTCAGCTTACATCTCAATTCTTATAAGTATACTCTCCTAAGTTCATCTTCCAATGGAATTGTTATCTCTTGTTCATTCTCATGAGCATCATGTTCTTTGTCTTCATAAGATGTTACATTTACTATCCAAATATTTATATCATCATTCATTACATATGTTGATGCTTCTTTGAGCAAAGTATGATGCTATACCTGGCACATAGTGGTGATCAGATAAATACTATTTGCCTGCATCATATCTGGAGATGTGAAGCATCAAATTTAATAATTACATTTTTAATAAATAATCAATTTAAATTTGTTAAAACTAGATTTTCACAATTAAAAAATAATGTTTATGAGTGTTTCTCAAATAGTAATTTTCCTACATGCTACTATCTGATAGCTCCCCTTTTTAGAAGAACTGTTCCACATTTTAAGTCAATTGTGTTTTAATGACTAAACTCTCTAAAATCCCTGGTTTACATCTTTATGAGCACTGGATGAGTCTATGTTTCCAAGGCCCAAGTGAGACTAGGCAACAGTGACATTTGAGGACACTAACTTAAATCATTTTAGGAGGCATTACATAGCACTCACACACTTCTTGTGCTGTTGTTTATGAGGAGGATTTAAAGTATTTATTTTTTAAGATCATCTGTGGATTTGTATGTCACTAAATTCTAGAATACTACTACAAACTCCCTTAGAAAAAGAAATTACTTAATCATTGTTTACTTTTAATTCTCTCTCTTTTAATTCCTCGGTATCCTTAAGTTAGGTAATGACTATCAAATATATTGTTACAGGAATTAGATATTTCTCCAGGGTAGAATCTAAAGTTCATATAAAAAATAGGCTAAAAGCCCAATAAATGGTGATGATTTGCATCACATCTCCATTTACATCTTAAATGCGTGTTTTACCAAAACAGAAATTCCACATAAATGTCTTTTTAAAAGAATCTCCACATAACTTAAACTGAGCATTTGCATTACTTTCCCTTCAGAATTCTGAGCCTGATTTTCTAGGCAACTTCAGACAGAAACAGATTAAATGAGTCCAGAATTAGTTCAAATGCCCATATACATCAACAATCAAGTCTTCAAGGCCAGGATCCAGAACCCAAAAAAACAGAAAGGACAGGATGGGTCTCTTTTGCTGAGCAGGTGGAGAGTGAGCTGTTACATGGCTGGAAGACTGCTCCAAATGTGGAATTCTTTCCAAAGCCACAAACTCCCCACTAACCACTCAAAGGAATGGGCTTGCTCACAGAAGGGTTGGGAAAACATCATCAGCTAAACCTGACACTTCCCTTCTACCCATTGAGATTGACTTTCTCAACCCCATGTGAAGCCAGTGAATTTCAAACTAAAACTTCCAAAGCAATGTTATGGTTTTCTACTTGTGATTTGTCCAACATCATTTGTATGTCCAATTTGTATGCCTCTTTTGTATGTCTAAATTCATTTTCAACAGCTGTGGAAGAGGATTTTTCTTCTTGCCTCCACACTGGAATAGAACATCCACAAGTTGCTCTTTCAAAAAAATGAACTTTAGAAGCTGGAACATTGAAGACCCTTCAATGAAGCTGAGAGCAAGAAAACAGACCAAGAGTTTTTCCAGTGACACTCAGATATCTTGCGATAAACATATCCTGCTCAATATTTCAAAATCTCTTGCTAGTAGAGATTAGTAATAAAATATATTTTTCTAATTACCTAACTTTAAATTTCTGCAATGCTCCTAGGATTTTAGTAGTCTTTAGTTCCATTTGTAGACAGCAAAAGCTATGAAGTCATAGCCAAAGAACAAAAAGAGTAGAACAATGGGAAGATGAAAATAAAGATATCTGAAAAGGAGGATACAGAAGAGCAGTGGTAAGGTGGTGGGGAGAAATGACTCCTCCAAGAAAATATGATCCTTTGGGGGGGCGTAGAAGAAGAGAGCATGAGATGACAAGGGAAGAAATGCTGTGACTGGCCTACCATATAGGAAAGATTATTGTTCATATTTCTGTGGACAACATTACATCACAAATAAGCCAGAACTAAGGTACATCTGTGTAGGTTATACTATCTCACCTATTTAAATTTAAGATCAAATTAAGGAAATGATGAACAAAAGTTAAAAGCTAACAACTCACTTAACAGATGAATGGATAAAGAAAATGAAATATTAAAGAAACATCAAGAAGGATGAAATTGTGTCATTTGCAGGAGCATGAATGATACGGAAATCATCATCTTAAATTAAAGAAGCCAAAATAAAGAACGAAAACTGTCACATGAATTATTTCATATGTGTAAACTAAAAAAAAACACATGGATAAAAGATCCAAAATCACAATATTAGGAGCAAAAATAAAACAATTGAAAGCAAAGAGGAAGAGAATGGGATAAAAGAGGGAGAAACAAAGGCAAGACAGAATATTAAGTAACTGGGTTAAGAAGCTACAGATGCATCTATGGAATTAACAAAATTAAATTCACTAATTTGTACAATTAATGCCAGTTACTATTTATAATAAGAGAAAAAATGCTCTATATCATCCAGCAGACTCAGGAATGAATGCATTCTATTGTTGGTAGAAAAATGCCAATTTTATGATACATTTCTAAGTCACTTTAGATAACATCAAATACATAGACAACAAAGTATACATAAAATATTCTGGCTCATTGTGTCACACACATACACACATGCACACATACACAAGCACAAATACACACACACACACACACACACACACACACACTATCAGCATTGCCTTAAGAATTTAGACTTCAGAGCTAGGAATGTGGCTTAGCAGTAGAGTGCTTGCCTAGCATGTATGAAACCTGGGTTCGATTCCACATAGAAAAGGCCAGAAGTGGTGCTGTGGCTCAAATGGTAGGGTGCTAGCTTTGAGCAAAAAGAAACCAGGAATAGTGCACATGCCCTGAGTTCAAGCCCCAGGACTGGCAAAAAAAAAAAAAAAAAATTAGACTTCACTGTTGTCTCTTACTTGTTCTGATGCCATTTAGTGTTCTGAAGATAAATGTGATCATTTAAAATAGGGAACTTTGCTATTGAACAGCGATTTTTGGAGAAGAAAGTGCAAAGTGCAGTGTATTCTTGTTTCTGTAAATTAAGCCAAGTTTGGGCGACAGTAAGAGCTTTACTTCTCAGAAATCAGTGATAGTTTTACCATTCATAGGTGACATTTCTTAGCCACAAGTTGAATATAATTTTTCCAGGCTTTCAGCGAGACACAATCACTGTGGGCCTTTACTTTTGTTTGAGAATGTACATTAATTAGTATGTACAAAGCTTCCTTTGGGGTTTTATTAAATGTTGAAATACAAAATATGTTTAGTGAAAAAACAAATAAATTTTCCAGCAAAATCTTTGTTCAATAATTTAAAAACATATTAAAAGAACTAGGAAGGAAAAACCAACAGTCCTCACAACATTGAGAAAAGAACAAGAAGTGCGGGCAGGGAATATTCTTGAGCACCACATATATAGAAAAGGCCAGAAGTGGTGCTGTGGCTCAAGTGGTAGAGTGCTAGCCTTGAACAAAAAGAAGCCAGGGACAATGCTCAGGTCCTGAGTCCAAGCCCCAGGACTGGCAGAAAAAAAGAAAAAGAAAGAAATGACAAGAAGTGCAAGTGACAAAAATTTCTTTTCAAATAATGGAAACAAAAAGGAAAAGCAAAAAAAGAAGACACTGAAAAATTCAACTTTCAAAATCTGAAACCACAGTCAGCAAGAAAATATACAAATAGAAATACATGTATTTTACATACTAGAAGAAACCAATAACAAATGAAAGAAAAAGGAGCCTATTTATATTTAAAGAAGTAGAGTCCAGCTAAATAAATCATAACTGCTACAGTAGAGAATTACAGAATAAAATTCTATATGTAAAGCAGATGAAAGATTCATTAAAATTTGGCATCATTTGTTATATTTCAAAAATGAAAGTGTATGTGATTATGAGAAGTTAATTAAATTAATTTTCATGATGGGAAGCTATAAAGTCTCACCTGGGCCATCAGCAAATGTGAAATCTAGTAGCTACTCTGTCCTACAATCTGCATGTTCTGGGAAAAATAAAACAAAACAAAACAATGATGCATGCCAGTACAAGGAGAAAGGGCTGGTAGTTTGCTGGAGAGTGAGTGATGACAATCTGTTCAAACTCTGGAAAATTTGGGTCTTATATCCATAGACAATGCCTACCAAGACAAATGCCTACCATATGCCTACCATAGACAAAATCCTACCAAGTCATGAAGAATCCTCTGTGTGTGTGTGTGTGTGTGTGTGTGTGTTACATAGAACTAGATTTCTTATTAAATTAAATCTCTGAGTGGATCAAAAGTATGGATGAATTCTGCTTTCTGTAATAAAGACTGAGGATCCAAGACATATTTTCCAATGCCAAAAGGAATGACTCAAATCCCTATTTCCCATGGTCCCTATCTTTAGTGATTTTTATTACCCACTTATCTTTGAAAAGTCTTCTGAAAGCCAATGACATTAACTAGTTCAAATGCTCTAAACCCAAGTGTCCTTATCTGTTATATACATTGTAAAGCACAGGACCTGAGCTCATGACAAAATTTAGTCCACTATAATTCAGTTGTAAATTAAAGTTTTACTTAGCTAGATATCACTCTAGTGTAGACATCATTATGACAATTACATGTAGTCTTCATTTGATATTCATATGAAAATCATGCAGCCTATATAAATCCACTATATTACCTACTCGGCACTGTAACAGAAATGTTTGTTACTATAGTTCCATTAATTCTATCATCATGTATTTATGGAGTACCTAACATATCAGGCTTTGCTATAGAAAGCTATAAACACTGTGATAAAAAAAATTGCCTCCTGGCCCTTGCATTTTATTACAGGATTTAACCAATAGGTACAAACATGAAAACATAATATTTTGTCTATGTAAAAGGCTACTATGTTTTCATCTCGTCTATGTATTACATTCTCATAATAGTCCGTGTAAAGGGCACATGATGATATGAAGCCAAAAGATGGTGGGAATTCAAATAGTTTTGAGAATATGAAAGGCCACCTTTGGAAAGGTGAATATGATGAAGGCACCGAATAAAAGGACACAGTAAGCCCTTAGAAGAGTCTAGCCACTGTTCCATACAGACATGGCTTTGGGATGAGAATTCACACTGCCCCTGTGAGAAAAAAATCCCAACAAGCTTAATAAAAAATAACATAAATTCTATCTGGAGACAGAAGACATGACTCAAAAATGATTGATGGTTGCAGTAAAAGAGGGAAAAGGAGGAGAGAGGAAGAGAAGGGGAGGGAGAGTGAGAGGAAGAAAGAGGAGAGGGAGAAAGAGAGGAAAAGGAGAAGTAACTTCATTAATCTAAGGAATTTCATTAGAGACATCTTTACATATAAGGAATGATGAGCAATAAAAATCATTGACCAATAATTGAATAGACATTTATGAGAGTGTGACAGTAATGAGTCATTTATGTGTTTTGGTATGGTGATGCAATCCTGTAGTGACAGTAATTAGGGAGACTGAGGCAGGGGGATCCCTTGAGTCCATGAGTTTGAGAACAGTCTGATAAGATAATAAGTTTTCATATCAATAACAAACAGTAAAAAATTATTCAAGATTGACTTTGTAAAGCACATATCATTACGTAAAGTTAATAATTAGACTTAACCATCACATGCGCATCACATGTCAATGACATGGCAGTCGCATGTCTGCCACCTGCCCATCACATGCCCATCACATGATTGCCATATAAAAATAATAATTAGACTTAAACTCTTCCAAGAACTTTGTGTTATTCTGAAAGCAATTTTACTAGCTTTCAAATTTAAAAATGTTTAAATGTGTAGTTTATAAAATAGTTTAAAATACTTTATATCTACCAAATAAAAGAAAAAGAGTAAATAATGGGAGTAAAAAAAAATCTATGTATGCCAAAAAAGACAAAAAAGAAAAAAAAACATAAAAGTGGAAAAATATGTACCACATTTTCCTGGTACATATTTTTCCACTTTTATGGTATTTTTTTGTTTGTGGGCTTTTGGATAGATACCCAAAAGTGGGGCTGCTGGGTCATAGGGGAGTTCTATATTGAGCCTTCTGAGGAATCTCCATACTGCTTGCCAGAGTGGCTGAACCAGTTTACATTCCCACCAACAATGAAGTAGGGTTCCCTTTTGGCCACATCCCCTCCAACAATTGTTATTATTAGTTTTCTTGATATATGACATTCTTGCTGGGGTGAGATGGAATCTCAATGTTGTTTTGATTTGCATTTCCTTTATGGCCAGTGATGTAGAGCATTTTTTCATATGTCTCTTGGCCATTCTCATTTCCTCATCAGAGAAGTTTCTTTGTAAGTCTTTAGCCCACTTGATGAGGGGGCTATTGGTTCTTTGCGGTTTTGTTTTGGAAGAAGGTGTGGTACATATACACAATGGAATTTTATGCCTCTATCAGAAAGAATGACATTGTTCCATTTGTAAGGAAATGGAAGGACTTGGAAAAAGTTATACTAAGTGAAGTGAGCCAGACCCAAAGAAACATGGACTCTATGGCCTCCCTTATTGGGAATAATTAGTACAGGTTTAGGCAAGTCATAGCAGAGCATCACAAGGCCCAATAGCTATACCCTTATGAACACATAAGATGATGCTAAGTGAAATGAACTCCATGTTATGGAAACAATTGTTATATCACAGTTGTAACTACTTTCAACGTCCTATGTGTATGTGTAGTTTCTATTATTGAGGATGTTCTTGTATCACCTTCCTATGGTTGTACCTACACTATCTCTGTAATCTTATCTGAGTATATTGGAAACCGTGTTTACTGGTATTGGAAGTAGGAAATTCAAAGGGAATACCAAATTTGAGAGACACAGGGTAAAAAAAAGAGAAATAACTACAAAAGCAATACTTGCAAAACTGTTTGGTGTAAGTGAACTGAACACCTGGGGGGGGGCAGGGAGGGAAAGGGGGGGAGGGAGGGGGGCATTAGGGACAAGGTAACAAACAGTACAAGAAATCCAATGCCTAACGTATGAAACTGTAACCTCTCTGTACATCAGTTTGATAATAAAAATTTGAAAAAAAAAGTGGAAAAGTATAAAATAGCCTATAAAACGAGGGAACTTAATTCAAAGACATTTGTAATCCAAACATATGTAAGTAAAGTAATTTTCTCTTTAACAAATAAGGAACATTAGGCTTGATTAATAGAATTCAAATGTCACATATAATTCCTTAGAAGGGTTAACTCACAATCAAACACAACAAATACTGGGAAATAGATACTGGAAATGAAAGGAGGGAAAGGAAGAAAGCACGTTGGGGAGAATGTAATCATAAAATTCAATGCAAATCCTGCAAAATTAGGAAAATTGAGGGAAGGGATAGAGTTGGAAAGGATGGGAGAGAATGATGAAAGGTGTGACAGTGAAACAAGATGCATTGTATCCATAAACTACTTTGTTGAATGGCAACTCCTTAACACAGCTACCTAAAGATAATTTAAAAACTAAAAATAAAATCCAACTTTGTGCATTTAACAAGAATATTAAAGTGAAAAAAAGTGGAAAAAGAAATATGCAATAAAGGAACTTTTATTTGGGAACAAAGAATAGGATAGCAATTTGAGAAACACATGCACAATACAGGTTAACCTCTGAAATATTCAGAGAACAAAAGAAAGGGATTTTATTAGGCCAGAAAAAAAAATCTGCGTGAGTTATTACTAAAGAAAGTTCATTGGCTCTTTAAGTGCTTGAGGCTGGCAAGCCCTTATAGGTAAGGAGGGAGAGTTAAGATGTAAAGTTAGCTTTAAGGTCATAGTTAGCAGTTCTACCCTCAATGGCTAAGTAAACATCTTCATAAAGCTATGAGTGTTCCTGAAGCACTGGATGTCAAGCAGTCGTTTCTTCCTTCTTTCAAATAGCCCTTCAACAATCAGATTTTAGTGGCATGACAGGAATGTCTCCATTTTACGTAATAAACTTTTACAATGTGAAGTTAAAACATTAAAAAGCAAGAACACATGGTATGGAAACAGAAGTCAAAGCAAGGTTGAACTGTAGCAAAACAGAAAAAAATTTAAAGAAAAATACGATATTCGTGATAATTTCTGTAGCATTATCAGATACTGGTAAACTGATTCATATGGATAATATGACAATCTTAAGCTAGGATGCACTTATAAAATTTACATGGGTAGAAAATATTCTAGTGTCTACATAAGAACTGATAAAATATCTATGAATGTTGGTTGTTTTAATTTTTTTCAGTTTTGATATATCAAATATATAGACAAAACTATTGAAAACTTGAACAATAGAATTAAGAGGATTGAGTTAAAAGAAATATACAAAACATATGTTTTTGCAGCATAAAATGGTAGGAGATAGATGTGATAGACAGACAGACAGACAGACAGACAGACATAGATATCTGAGATGTATATACAAACATAGACCTCAAAACAAATTTCCCACATTTTTATCTGCAGACATATTTATCAATCCAAAATCCAGGTTTCTAGTTAAAAATCAATTAGATACCCTTTAAGGAATATTAACATTTATTTGTCAGAAAAGAAATGTACTAAAAATTAAAACACAAAGTACATCTTGTTTTATAATGATAAAAGTAGTATGCTTGGAGCTGTCATAGAGACCACAAAGATAGTATAATAAACGTATTTATGCAGTATGTAGAAAATGTGGCTGAAATAACAATGCCCTTGATTATTTTTCTTTTTCTTAGCAATACTATAGATGGATTGAACTCATGACTATATGCTTGCTTCCCAAGCACTCTTATCACATGGGCCACATACCAGGCCTTTAGCTTTGACTTTGTTTTTCAAACAGTGTCTTTGGCTTTTGCCACAGCCAACCTTGGAATCTTATTATCCTATCTTTATCTTCTAAATACCCACCACTGGGATTTTGAATATACAAAATTATCATTACACTGAATTTAAATATTCGGGCCAGAGTTTATAAGTATACTTTTTCCTTAACATAGCCTTGATACTTTAGTCCATATAATTATTTTTAATCACATATTTTTATAAACAAAAAGATACAATGAGAGTTTGCTTTTTGCTGGGCTCCTGTGGCTCATGCTTGTGATCCTAGCTATTCAGGAGGCTGAGATCTGAGGATCACAGTCCAAAGCAAGCCCAGGCAGAAAAGTCTCTGTGAGACTCTTATATCCCATTAACCAGTGGAAAAACCACAAGTGGTGCTGTGGCTCAAATTGGTAGAGTGCAGGTACTGAGCAAAACTGAGCTCAGGGACAGTACCCAGGCCCTGAGTTCAAGCCCCATGACTGCCCTCCCCCCAAAAGAGTGTGTTTTGAAGACATAAGGATTATAAAGACACAAATAAATTTTCATGGTTTTTGAACTTTATGATAATTTTAAAAAGACAAATTGCAATCAGAATTAAGAAAAGATTTTAGAAAGACTCTAGAGTATTTTTTCCAATTCAAAGTAAAAGTCACCTTGGAGTAAATCTAACAAATGATGAGCACCTCCATTGTAGCGTAATCTATCAAACTTTAAGAGATTTTAGGGACAGCCTAGGTAAATAGAAATAGTATCCTCATGAAACAGGATGTAGTAGCTTAAAGAGAATTAATGAAACCACCAAGAGGACATTTTGAAAAGACTACATTTCCTAAAAAAAATTCAAAAAAAATTCAAATCATTCCTAAGTGATTATCAAGGAGGAAATGACTTATTTTAGACATCAATTTTTAAGACAACATAATAGTTGAAGAGTTTTAATAATTAAACTAAATGGAGATATTAGGAAAGAAAATGGAATTCATGAAAAAAATATGGAAAATGAGTGGTATGTAAATAGAGTATCTGTGTGGAGAAAAATGGAGACCTGACAGTCTAAACAAAAGCAATTCCAAATGGATTAAAAACTGAAAGATAAAACCTCAAATCTTTTAGAAAAATATGTAAGGGAATAATTTTATAAGCTTATAATGAAGAAGAATTTCTTAAAACTAAATATACAGACTGAAAAATATTTCTAGAAGTTTAAAAGAAAAAGACAAGTCAAAGAAAAAAATAAGCAAGTACATGGGCAGACATGCCCACGAAAGGAAATGTACGTGACCAATATGAGTATAAAATACAAAACAAATGTGCTAATGACAGAATAACATTTACCACTGATCTCACCTGCAAAAATATGAAGTGCTAGACCAAGACCTAATGAAATTATGAGCCAAAAAAGTATTCCCATTCCCTATAGGTGGTTATGTCAATGAGTCAACTTCTTTACAAGGCAATGAGCTTCATCTAGTAGAGTTAAAATGAAAACATATCAACTTGACAACAGCTGTTTCTCTCCTACACAGTTAGAGAGAACAAGAAAATTCACAATACCACTGTTCATATTATTTGCAACACCACTGTCTATCCAAAATCCCATCAAGAGGAGACATGTTTACAATCCATGTGATGAAATAGCATACCACAGCTAAAGTGAATGTCCCCAGATATGCACACAAATATAGGTGAACCCCCCGCCAAAATACTTGCTGAATAAAAGTCATGAAAAAAGACCTGCAATTCTATGTAGATAAAATTCAAAAAATGGGCAGAACTAAGCCTCATATTCTTTTAGAATATTCCTTTAGGCTATATGGAAGGTGATAACAAATGGGAAGGAATAATCAGTGTAAAATCTAGGCTTGTGACTCTTGCCTCCGGTGGGAAAAAAGGATGACCTGTGGCTGTATTAAGAGAGGGTCTCAAAAGTGCTAGTAAGGGCTGGGGATATGGCCGAGTGGCAAGAGTGCTTGCCTCATATACATGAAGCCCTGGGTTCAATTCCCCAGCACCATATATACAGAAATTGGCCAGAAGTGGCGCTGTGCCTCAAGTGGCAGAGTGCTAGCCTTGAGCAAAAGAAGCCAGGGACAGTGCTCAGGTCCTGAGTCCAAGCCCCAGGACTGGAAAAAATAAAATAAATAAATAAGTGCTAGTAAGGTTTTATGTCCCAGGCTTCACAGTAGAAATGGAGGGCTTCTTCACTTCATTACTATTACTTGTATATAAAGCTACATTTTGTAGGATGGCATATTTTAACTTTGATCTGAGGCTTGTGGTTTTTTTTCCCATGCATTGCCTATTTTATGAATTTTTTAAAAGTCAGCTGAAAATCTACCCTGTTCTCTCTCCTCAGCCTGACTCAGCAGAATCAGTGTAGCTTCCCATCCAGGTTCCTTGGCAGAAACAGCAGCAAAGCATCAAAGAAGCATGTGAGATTTCTTTACATGGCTCAGGGATACAAATTCTGATAACTGAATGTTCTGAATAAAACAAGAATACAAGGATGAATAGCACAATGTGACCAAGAGAAACGCCTTTGTGACTGCTGGCTAAAGGATGATAACATGAGAGAGAAAACCCCCTTGGAAACTCAAGAATTCATATTTCAGCCCATTTAGACTTCAGGGATATTGCTAGGAAAGGAACACATAAATTATTGCTTTGTTCTTTATTTATACACTACAGGCTACATTGTCCCTAAGAAATATTTAAAAAATTGTCTGGTGCCAGAGGCTTATGCCTGTAGTTCTAGCTACTCAAGAGGCTGAGAAGTAAGGTCCGTGGTTCAAAACTAACTGAGGAAAGAAAGTCTGTGAGACTCTTATCTCCAAATAATCACTAAAGAAATGGGAGGTAGGGCTGTAGCTCAAGTGGTAGAGGGCTGGCCTTAGGCAGAAAAGCTCAGGGACAGTTCCCAGGCCCTATATAAAAACGCCAGGATGTGAACACAGAGTTTGGGGGGGGGGGGAGACAGAAAGGGGAGGAAGGCAGGGAGGAAGGAAGGAAGGAAGGGAGGGAGAAAAGAGGGAAAGGAGAGAGGCAGGAAGGGAGAGAGGAAGGAAAGAAATGTCTAAAAATTTACAAGTGCACTTTGTTGAATGGCAACTCCTTTGTAAAAGTAAAGATATAAATGAAATTCTAAAAAAATATATAAATGTTATTTAAACCGAAATATAAACACTTTTTACATCAAGTGGAAAACTTATTCTAGGCTTTCTGAAATACAAAGTCCTTCATCTTTTAAAACAAAGCCCAGGAGACAACTTACACTTAAAAAAAAAATCTATGCAAGTCACTGGCAATTCTGATGTTCTTGTATAAAGCTAAAATTAGCAGTGTATTGCATTGCTTCATAAGTATGTTCTGAAATTATTAACACATTCTCCAAGAAGCTAACCTTCTTCCAGGAAGGCTCTTAACCTCAGCAGGGTGGGTGGGTGGGAAGTCCTTCTGCTTCTTCTACAAGGATAAGATGAGGCAATTATTTCCTGCCTTCCTCTAGAGATGGTAATGAGCGATGGCTGAGATACTTAAAGGGAACTACTTGTGGTTCTATGGAACAGAAGACAAACAAATTACTGTCATATTTGGTCCTTCCCTCCCCCCTCCAATGAACGCATCGAATGTTTCATTTGATTGGTGTCATTCCAAAAATTATAAATGATGAAGAAATATGTGTTGTCTCCAGAGGACACTTGAACTTTGTTCAGAATGCTTAAGAAAACATCCGGTGGGATATTTGCTGATGAAACTATGTCAACTCATCCTCAAGATTTCTCTCCGAGAACAGTCTAAGAGTTACAAGTCCAAATACCAGGAATAGTTTTGTATCACAGATCTCAGCTCCTAGTGGCTGAAGAGATGTTCCAACCGCTACTGCTGGAGGCCTGGACAAACAGTTTACTTAAGAGCAAACGGAAGGTTAAAGGAAAACAGAAAATTGTTCAGAGTTAGGGCTTGGCACAGGGATTAAATTCAAGACACATTTTCAGCAAATGAAAAGTGTGTGTGTTTGTGTGTGTGTGTGTGTGTGTGTGTGTGTGTCTACAATACTCTGTTGAGAAACATTTAAGCGTTTAGTAATTAGCAAATAAAAATACATAGGAGACCTTTCACAGACAAGAGCTAAGCCATAGAAACACTGGCCTTTGCCAGATGAAATGAAGTTATGATTTGACCCACAGAGAGTGTCCTTTCATTTCCTAGTGTCTTGTCCCCCCTCCAGGGTTACAACAGCATGCATCTTTCTGGTAGATTCAGAGACAGGGACAAAGGTCATGATTGTGTGAGTTTACAAAGAAAGGAATTTGACAGGAGATTACTTGAATAGTTCTTCTGTTCTTTTGATCTCTTAATCAAATTAAAAGTAAAAAAGTTCCATGGATAGAGGCATCCTAAAAAAATAGTCTTGATTTACTTTTCCTAATTTAATTCATGTCAGCAAATACTATCGGGAGATCCCGTGAGGAGCAATTCTTCAATGGGAGACTAGCTGAAATTTAGAATAACATGTGAAGTTTTAAGAATTAGCTATAAATCACATTATTAATGTTTTTATGTTAGCTTATATTTATTTCATAATATGTATATTAAATGTACACCTGGGCAATCATATGATTAGTATATGGTCAGCACTATGAAGTACACTATGAAGTTGTACTCTTGATCCACATGGACTTAAAAGCTAGTGGGATGAGATAAAAGTACATATCATGACACAAATATGGAAGGAACAATTAACTACAACTGTGTAAGTCAAAGACCTAGAGGATGTAGAAAAGGAGTAATGGTTCATCTCATATTAAAAAATGAAGTTAGGTTAGGTTAGCAAGGGAATGAAAATAGAAGACTAAATGAAGACAGTCCTGAGAATTTTTTTTTTAAGCATGAAGATTCTGAGTTTCAAGACAGTGACAACATTCATTTTCCCTCAGGAACTGAACTGAATATTCTCTAGACTAAGAAAGAAGGATGACAGAATCTCTAGGTAGTGGCTGGGGCTCTGTTCTACCAACACCTCCTAGGAGAGGTCTAGATTAAGGTTGAGATTAAGATGTCCCCAAATGTTATGATTCTTTGATATCTTCCATTTCTAATGGTCATACATTCCTGTTATTAGTTTCATTCCTTTAGATTGTACAACCTGCTAGAATGTAATACACAAGCTCCATCAAGCTACTTGTCACGCTTTTTCAAACCCTTGAGTGATGTGTTCCATACTTCATCACAACCATGAGTTCCATCCTCTGTTACCTTCTCCTATCCAAAATGCCCAGCCACTCTACCTAATTGTTCAGTTCATCTACTGAACCATGTACTCACTGGCCTCAATCTTCACACCCTAACCTCTCAATGTACTCTCCATTCCCATTTTCTAGTTATTAAACATTTTAATTTAGAACCCAATAAATTTCTCAATTTCCATTTTTCACAAGAATGTCTTCCCTGACAGCCCAGGCCAGCCTACATTCTTACTGTAAATTGATTTAGCATCATTTTTTATACTCTTCACAATAAAAATAACTAGTAAATGAACCATTTAGTGATTTGGTGTCAATTGTCTTGGAAAAATAATTACAAAGCTTCATAGAAGCAAGACTATTTTATTCCTAATCCTATCTGTGATAACTAGCAAGTAGTATACACACAATTATTATAAACTGTGTATAGGGAGGAGTGAAAGGCAATGGAAAGAAAGAGACAGACAGAGAGACAGAGATGGAAAGAGAATATACACAATTTGGGAGCTTACCCACTATCTTCCAAGTAGCTTAAGTGGGTCTGGCTCCCCCATGGGGTTTAAGCCAATGCCTGCTGGTACCTCTTACCCCTATGGTTTATGATTTATTCCGAATGAGCAAGCAATTCAAACTAAACTAATCTGTGTTCTTTCCATAAGAACTTTGGGAAGAGATGTCTTAGTTTTGCCTGAAATAACAAGATGAGAGGAAAAGACAAATAAAAACAAGTCATCATTGTGTTTGTTATATGGAAGAGGTTTTGTGTAATACAGACATATCAACTCAAACTCAAAAGAGTAGCAAATTTAAAAATGGAGATAGAAGACTAGAAACATGACTTGAGTGGTAGAGCTCCAACCTAACAAGGGTGACACCATGAGTTCAAACCCCGGTACTGCTAAACAACAGGAACAAAAATAGAGATAGAGGAGTATTAAAAGAGATTGTAAGGGAAAGAGACATAGGTGGTTTTTTATTTTGTTTTGTTTTGTTTTTTATAGCACTCAGGTCCCTGACTTAGCCACATTGGAAAGTTCAGGTTCCTATATAGAGAGTTTATAATCACAAAAATCAAACTACTTGCTTTAAGAAAATTTAAATTTTCAGTTTCTTGGGAAAAACAAAGCTGACACATATAGGAGTGAATGAACTGTTTAGACAAAAATCAAGCTATCCTGTTAATATAAATTTATATCTTGTTCTCAAAATTTCTTAAGACTCAAGAGCAGTTTCTAGCATATGAGAATACCTGGTATTACATGACTGCCTTATAAGTGAATAAATGAGTAACAGTAACTAAATATTTTCAAAACCAAACTGAGTTAAGAAATGGAGGATCATAATTTCAACATGAAATACAGAGCTCTTGCCTGACAGGTAGAAAGTTTGACACTGAGCAGACAGAACAGGTGAGCTAGAAACTGATTGTTAAGGAGTAAACACATCTTGGAGGAAGATACAGAACACAGGTTTGGGTCGCAGCTCTAGTAATCACCAACTGGGAAGAAATAAGCATGGAAAGAACATAGAATAGAATTCAAATGGACATTTAAAACCTGAGTGAAGCCAATTAAGCAGTCTTTGAAACACACACACACACACACACACACACACACACACACGTTACAATTTCAAATATAACTTTAATTGATTATCTTGGATTTCATGATTCATGGGCAATGCTTAAAATAACACCCAGCATTCCAATTCTGATTCATGCGGGATCATTTTTACCCTTGTCCTCATGATCTGGGTTTTGGTTTCTAACTGAGAATTAAGCTGTGTATAGTCCTGGATTTATAGAATGACAGACTTTATGTCTGAGACGGTAATGCTTTCTTTTTCAGCTCAACTATTACATTGTACAAAGATTTTGAAATAAAACCCAAATCCAATCCAGTGATCTAAGCTGACACGTATGATGAATTGGTGACATTACTAAAAGTTTATTTCTCCAAGATTTCAGTCCCATTCTCTAGTTTATGTTTCATAAGTGTAATCCATTGTCTCTACAGACAATGATGTTAAAGAGTTCTGTCATTTCTCACAACCAGAAGATTTTCTATGTGTTTCTCAAATGACACACTGTGAGATGGGTACCGATGTGCAATTCAAAATGACATTTCCAATGGTTCATCCAACTGATCCAAATGTAATCTTTGTACTGTGAAATAATGAGATGTCTATGAGATTCGGACCAAATTACTATATAATTTGTAAGCACTTGTCTTTTGTAAGAACTCTATAACTCAATATTCAATTTCCAAATCAAGTATTACCTTTCTTTTGAATCCTAAATATAGCTTCAGGGTCCATTTTAGGGTTCTGAATTAGCAATACAGAATACATATGCCCATTTTTACAGTAACCACACTTCATGATAATTGCTTCTATACATCTTACCATCCACACTGAGAACTCTGAGTGGAAAGCCGGATCTGTTCCTATAGCTAGCCTCTAAACACTAAGTAGCAGGTGGATGTGGTGCTGCAATTCAATGAGACTCAGGTCGTTTTCAAATGCACCTACAGCCCAAGAGAAGCAGCAAGAAACGAGGCGAGGGAATTCCTTTTGAATATTATAGCACAGGTACAGAAAAGATTTCTCCATTACATAGCTCCAGTGTCCAATCAGTCCCAACCACAATCCTGCAATAATCATTTGCAAAGAGCATTGCTATTTTGTGCTTACTATAAAGGTTGTTCAAACGTTAAATTCCAATTTCTTCTTTCTTAATCCTAGCTCCTGTTCTTTTGTTCTATTTTAGTTAATGGTATCAAGATTCACCAGCTGCCCAAACATGAAACTTGGGAGGTTAACTTGCCTGATCTGAATCACCTTATCATGTTAATCTCTCCTTTTTTTTTTTTTTTACTTTGTTAGCATTTCTTCAATCTTTTTGTTCCACTCCTAGTGGCATAGAAACAGTTTTGGGAAAAATATTCATGGGTGAAATATTAAGTTTAGTGTGGACACAAAGATAGTGTCTCTCAAACTCTGTAGTGTTAAGTGGCAGCTATGGTGTTGTATTCACATTATTAAAAACAAATGTACAAAGGTCCCAAACCAAAGTGAAGCCATTTTTAATTATAATTTTTAATATGTTTATGTATTTATATGAAGAAGTTGTCATTCAGCAAGTCAGTTTATAAGCACTATGCATCTTGACAAATATCACCCCTTTCATCATTCTCCCCTATCCCTCCATAGCCAACCCTCCTCTCAATTTTCCTAATAAAACTATAGCCATTTTTACTGAATATAAGAAGCTAAAAATTCAAGAGAAGAAGGAATTAGTTAGATTACTTTTTCAATAACAAAGCATATTTTATATTTAAGATGCACTCTTAGGTCATATTTCTAAGACTTCTTCTCCATTAAAATAAAGAACATTATACATACAAATTACAGGCTAATATTAGTATATATTTTCCTCTTTTAAAAATAATTTTGAGCTCAGCATACTTACTCAAACTACCTTTTGTAGTTTTAGACAATTACAAACACTTCATGGTAGTCATACTCTACTGAAACATAATTTTAAATGATGTTATTCAATTCTGTTTTATAAACTTTTCATGAACTATCTCCGTCTCTATCACACAACACTTTGAAGAACAATATGTATGAACCGTAACACACACCACTGATTTTTTTTTAAATCCAGGAAATGAAGTTGCTGAGTCATTATGACTCATGATCATTTTTATTTATTTTATTGTGTACTGTTGAATATGCCTCTGCAAAGACTGCACTCGTTTATACAATACAGCATTTTAAAACCACCTTTATCACATGTAACAGGGTCTAGACCTTACCACAGCAGATAGAGTGGCTATTGTATGGCAATAAGGAAAGTTATCTGCATGAAAGTACTTGAATATTGAGGCAAACATACAGTAGCCAATAACAACAGTTTTGATTTAGGGTTCAAACCACAAGCTAGCATTCATGCCAACCTTGCATTCTGGTCCAATAGACATTATTCTCCTCTAACAAGGTTACCACTCTCAGGAACTATGCATGAATGCAATGGGACATGTTTGAAAAATAAATAAGCACAAGCAATATCCTTCCAAATAAAGACTCTGATGCCCAGGCTGGTCTCAAACTCACCATCCTCCTGACTTAGACTTCCACATGCCACCACACCAAGCAAGACTCTGAACTAAGGTTCTAAAAGACAGCTTTTCAAAGTATACTTATCTCTGATTATGGTCTCTGCATCAACATCTCAAGTAAATTTTAATCTCATTAACAGAAAAGAAAATCTGTAAACATAATCAGCTGCAGCTACCGCAGATTTTATTGAGCCATTTCTTCTCAGTGTGCAAAGTATTGCACATAGCTGAGATATGAAATAATTTGGTAATGCTATGTGTATGGCACAGATAGGAATTCTTAACACATCCTATTCTAATAGAAGTACATCTTGTAAACCTTCTTCTGCTCTCATCATTACCAGTCAAAAAATATCCAAATGGGTGCAAATGTCTGAAAGCAAAGATCTCACTTAGCAAGAGACAAGATCAACTTCAACTCCTTGAGGGTGTGTGTGTGTGTGTGTGTGTGTGTGTGTGTGTGTGTGTGTGTGTGTGTGTGTATTAAACCTTTGAACAGAAAATGGGTAACAAAACACTGTTGAGCTCCACTGGTTTTCAATCTACAGAATTCATCAGGCTAGACTATCCTGCACAGCACACCTTGGAGCCAAATACCATAAAATTTTACAATTAGGCAAGAAACCTTCAAAGAGTTTGCTCTCTTCAAAGGATCAATTTTTGTAGTTAAGCCTACAATTTAAGGAAGCAAAATATGCTTAATGGGAATGTGTCCTAGTAATTATCTGTACAAAATAAGCAGCTCGACACAAAACAGAATTTGCCCATGTATATTCCTGTCTATAGAAGCAATCTTCTACTTTGCACAGGAGGCTATATACTGGGCAAACATGACTCCTTAAACCACTTTGGAGCCACTGTGAATTAGTTGTTTGGTATTTTCCTAAAGCCAGTAATTAAAGTATATATGCTGACCTATGGCAAAGTCAAGTTCTTTATGGTCTTAGGGAAAATATGAGTATCTTAAAGACCAAAGTAATTTAAGAATGACTAGGTTTACATTTAGAAAGAATACCAACAAGTTTAACTTCCATAAAAATAAGTTTTCCTATAATTTGTTTCTTTTCAAGTCCTAATTTTGTAATTATCGAGCATTTAAATAGCCTCATTATATCAACAATTGTTCCTCTTATTAACACACTTGAAATACCTGCTAAAAAGCCCTATTACAAAATACTAAAAGCACTTGACATTATGTTGGATATTATCTATACAACCTGGGAGGGGGGAAGTAGGGAGAGGCAAAGGGGAGAAAATGAGAGAGGGGGTTAAAGTATTTGACAAGAAATGTACTCATTAGCTTACTTATGCAACTGTAATGCCCCTGCTCATCACCTTTTCAATAAAGATAATAATACTGGCAGATTTTTTTTATTCAAAAGTGTAGAAAAAAGGGAATAAATGATGAGAAATAGAAATCATGACAAGTCACAAATCACAGTCTGGGATGTTGCACAGTAGTAGAATGTGTACTATCATATATGAGGCCCTGGGCTCAAGGCCTTCCAAAAAAAGTGACTAATTTCCAATAATAACTGTTGCTTCAAGGCATGGTCTTACTATTTATGTGTGAATTAACCTCTCAAGTTTATGCAAGCTGTTGAGAATGCTTTCTTCCTACATTTTGTTGAAATCCTTTATATTTCAAAATATTAGAGCTACACCTTGGGAAGCACCCTCATACTGGAAAGAGCTTTGCAAGTGTAAAAACCTCTCTAAATTTTTATAATTCATAAGGTGAGAAAAATGATTTTTAAACTGTGAGGCACTGTATAAATGTATGAACCCATTAGTGTTGACTTGACTATCTTTTTTGTAAGAACTGAGTATTATGCAAAAATAAAAAGTTACAAAGACTTAAACTTAGTAGCTTATTCTTTTTCTTTGATAAAACATACTATGTGTGCCAAGTATACATATATAGGGTGCACTTTAAAAGATGTCCATAGAACTAGTGACTGATTTACAAGACTAGATTAACAACCCAACCAATGATGAATTAGGGACTGGAGAGATGTTACAGGGCTAAAGTAAGCCATTTATATAAACTTTAATGGCCCTACAATGAAAGAGATGGTGTATTTTCTTAGAAAACAGTTTTATTTAGTAGTTTCTTAAAATTTTAGTGACAGATATGACTGTTCACAAAGCTGATTAAAAAGTGATAAATGAGACAAAACAAAGATAACAGCTAACCGAATAGGGCATTCAAATTTATCATCAGTAATAAGTACAGCTCGTGAATCAAGATGTTAATGCTCTGTCTCCTATAGAAAATAAATAGTGTGACATATCTAT
This sequence comes from Perognathus longimembris pacificus, assembly GCF_023159225.1. Lineage (NCBI taxonomy): Eukaryota > Metazoa > Chordata > Mammalia > Rodentia > Heteromyidae > Perognathus > Perognathus longimembris. Next base: position 24,049,224 of record NC_063172.1, read on the forward strand.
TAATTCTGACACAAAGCAAGAGAATTTCATGTTTCTTCCCAAGATATTGCTAATATGTTTTTCTTGTAAGTAGCAAAGAACAAATCTTACGTTGAATGTTTAAATTAATGAAAATTTTTTTCCTGAATAAGTGTCCAAAGACTAACATAAGAATACCAAAAAAGAAAAGAAACCTACTATTAATTCAAAAGTCTGAGAAAAATAAACCCAGAAGGATAGACTTCAAATCAGTGAACTCTTAGAAGGAATAACACTGTCTCCTTACAAAGTTGTGCATTCCTTGTCATGGTTCTTGGAGGAGTTTTGGTAGATTCTAGATGGCAGTTGTTTAAGGAAGCTGTATGATACCATCTTGTATTTCATTTTCTGCATATTTATGTAGCATCTGCTCGTGCTGAGTTATTAGAACCAGGTGCTACTACTAGAAAAGCAAATTGACTTTGCATCATACTACCTTCGACAAATGCTATGTCTTGCCAATACTGTTCCCAAGCTTAAGCTTGAGCTTGAGCTTCACTAGCAACTCCAAATTCTTGAAAATCTTGTGAGTCTGTGCTTTGAATGCTAAGAAGGGCAGATTAATTACTGTCTGTAAGCCACCATGTGACTGATGTTAAGGAATTGAGAATTTGATGGCCTAAAACTCTTGCTCAGGCATCATCTCAAGATCATACTGTGGTGTCTGGACAGAGCCTGGCACAACATGATGTTTGTTGTCCATCACTTCTTCCTTCCAATTTGTAGTTGGGCTTGTTTGCTTTCAAAACCTAAAATTGCCAGGCACTGGTGGCTCAAGCTGGTAATTCTAGCTACTCAGGAAGCTGAAATCTGAGGCTAGAAGCCAGGCAGGTCAGGAAAGTCCGGTAAGACTCTTATCTCCAATTAATCACAGAAAAAGCTGGAAGTAGAGCTGTGGCTCAAGTGGTAGATTGCTATTCTTGAGCAAAAACTGACGGAGGAGGTAACAAGTTGGATAAGAAATGTACTCATTCCCTTACGTATGAAACCATAACCCCTTTGTACATCACTCTGACTATAAAGAAATTTAAAAAATATCTCAGGGATATCACCTGGGCCCAGAGTTAAAGTCCCAGGTTCAGAAAACAAAAAAACCTAAGATCATGGTGCCTATATATTTTCCTAGGACAGTGATCCTATCTATGTGTTGTCCCAATATACTAATAAATGGAACCACTATTGCTCTTAACCTTGCATGGCATTGTTAATGGGAGAATATGCATGTCTGAACTATTTCCTTTCTTTTTTACAGAAAAAAACATAAAAAGGAAACTATTTCGATATGCATAAGTATCACTTAACACATACAAAGTCATCTAAAGCATTTCCTGTCTATGCTTATGATAAAATACTTCTGAAACAATTTTATCTGAGTAATCGGAATTGTAGATCCCCACTATTCTTTCCTATTCTAGCCCAAATATATCAAGGAGACTTTTCTAACACCAAGGAGACCACTGTTACTGTAACCAATGAGTAAACTTTCATTCTGATTCCGTTTCAGAAGTTACAGTCCCTGATCCATTCAGTCTGTTGCTTTGGGCCTGTGGTGGGGTATTCCACATCACCAGGACAGAAGAGTGGATGGGCAAGACCGAAGTCCCATAGTCTTTTTCATGGGATGCCCTTCTGTATGGGTAGGCCCTACCTTTAATGGTTTCCCCTACCTACAAATATTGAGACATGTTTTGTACCAAGCCCTTATTAAGGCCTGAGTCTTTGGGGTCAAGATTTCATGGGCTGGGGATATAGCCTAGTGGCAAGAGTGCCTGCCTCGGATACACGAGGCCCTAGGCTCGATTCCCCAGCACCACATATACAGAAAACGGCCAGAAGCAGCGCTGTGGCTCAAGTGGCAGAGTGCTAGCCTTGAGCGGGAAGAAGCCAGGGACAGTGCTCAGGCCCTGAGTCCAAGGCCCAGGACTGGCAAAAAATAAAATAAAATAAATAAATAAATAAGATTTCAAATTGTATAATTGCACAATGCAGACAATAGTCCAGATCAAAACCCTTGAATGATTTCAATTACCTTTGTGGTTACCTAATGCTTCACTGTGCAAATAGATGACATTTTCTTTATGCATTCATCAATTGTGGACACTTAGTTGATTATATAGCTGGATCATTGTAAGTAGTATGCAATGATCCTGAGTGTGTAGCTGTCTGTACTACATGCTCACAGGTTCCTTTTTATACATGTTTGAAAGGGGTCTGGCAGTCTCATATGACAATTCTACTTGTAGTTTTATGAAAATCTTCCTTACTGATTTCCATAGTGGGCACACTAGTTTACATTCCGGCCAAGAGCCTGTGAGATTTTCTTTTTACCACATCCTTACCAGCTTTTGTTATTGTTTTGTTCTCTTGACATTCTAACTTAGGAGGGATGAATCTCAGTGTTATTTTAATTTGTATCTTCTTTATGGGACAGGATGTTGCACGTTTCTTCATGTATGGAATCTTGAAACTTTACTACCTGGTCTGGGATTTCAGCCTCCTGATTAGCTGGCATTAGATATAAGCCACTGTGACAGGGCCTCAGTACATTCTTTGCACTGGTTATTTTTGAGGTTGGGTCTCATTATAACCTCACTTTATGATCTCTCTCACCTTGTGGCCTTGATCCTAATGCTTGTGTTTCCTTGTGTCACTGGGAAACAAAGGAACATCTCATCATGCACCGGAGCTCATCAAGATAGAGTACCTCCAACTTCCTTTTTGCCCAAAGTGGTCTTAAACCTTGATGCTCTAATCTCTGCCGCCCAACTAGCTAGGATTACAGACAAGCCACCAAACCTAACCCATTATCTAGCCTTAATGGGAAGGCAGCATAAATATTTTTATTAACTGTGTTTTTTAATCATGTACATTAGTTACATATTTCATAATATACCATGTCTTAATCCATTATGCTAAATCATGAACTAACTGCAGAGAGGAACTTAATTTTTAGTCATGGTTACAATTTAAGCAATTTAAATTTTATTAAATTTATAGTGCTCCTTAAAAGGGCAACTGATTTGTGGGGCAGGGGAGCATGGAGACTAAAATTAAAAGTCAGGTATCAATACCAATTTTGCTCAAAACAGAAAAAGCATATATGCTTTTTATTTGTCCATTTCCATAGACATTTAATTTTCTGAATTATGGCTATGTTTGTAAGTTCAGTGGAATGTCGACTAATGTTAAGCAGAGTTTTTAAATGAAACAATAAACTATTTGACTTACAATGTGAAATTACAGGTTAATATTTACTTTATTACCATAAAAACAATAACAAACTCTGAATGGAGTGATGATGATTATTATTATGATAATCCCCTTATACATCTAACTCTCTAAAGAGATATTTTTCATGAATCTGCAGTATAAGGCTCATAATCTTGTTGTAATGTATTTCATCCTATTATTTATGAGCTTCTTATCATTGTGGCACTGACATTTTAAATACAATTTGTTATTTAAAACTTGTCTAATCTAAATGTGATTCTGGAGTTGAGACTACGTGATCAGAAACAGGCTTCCTTGAAATTTCATGTAACAGTAATAAGATGTATGTCAGTTAGGAAATGTAGCCAAATTTCTGGGTAACGTTACATCTCAATTTATGTAGAGCTACTTCATTAGATAAGCAGACCTCGTAGAAGACAGACCTCCCAAACCAGCTATAAAAAAGTAATAATAATAACTGTTAACAGTAATTCCATCATTGTTGTTGGTATTCTGTTTTAAATTGTCCTGTTTTCTGTGTTTGGGTTGGGGGATGGATTTTCTTTAAGGACTGGCAGGGTCAGAAAATATTTCTAATGTTGAAATGGAGATAAAAGGAACTTTACATGCTGAGAGATGAAGAAATTCATTTAGTTTCTCCCTTTCAAAATATCTCTAAGTATATAATCCTGGACATTAAAAAAATTTTTAAATGATTATAAAAATTTAGGTCATTTTCTCTTCCTTATTATTCCAAATAAAAGAATATCAGTAATAAAAATATGACGATCATCCAATCGGTAAGCCAACACAAATAGATGGATTAATGAATAAACAGATGTAATGTCAGAACTGCCTTAAGATGGGGCAATATGGCAAGAAAGAACAAACATAGAGAGAAGTGAAATAATGCAACAGCAGCAACATTACTGGTTCTATTTTGACCAGGGAGTTGGAAAAAGGCTGTGAACTTATGTTTGAAGCCAAGAGAAAACCATTCACCTTCCTTCCAGGAAAAAAGACATGTATATAAGTGATTTCTAGTCTTTTCTAGCAATAATGTCCAGGAAGAAGTTTCCTCACGATATCATAGCTTCTCATCTTACCTACAATTATTTGCAATTTGGATTCTTATCTTTATGATATTCTGCTCTAAACGTAGTCACTGCTGGCCCAATCATTACAGTAGATATAATAAAATTTATTGTACCCTATGATATTACATTTTAATATATATTGTCAGATGTGTGGGAAGTACAATCTCAAATTCCCTGGTAGGGAAACTCCCATGTGCTCTTCCATCTTCTCCTTAAAACTGGATTCCACCAAATATATAAATGAATGTGGAAATGGTCTGTCTGATGCCTTAATTTGAGAGCTAGTTCTTCCCTTGTTTCTACCTCTTGACAAAGATTGTAAACTCAAACACTGAATCTCAAGACCACAAAAGCCTGGAGATCTAATAATAAAGTTATATTTGATTTTGTGAAAAAAAATTCTGGAAATATTACTTTCACAAAATGGTACCTGTGTACATATTATGTTTGATATTTTGAGTGTTCCTGAGTGAACTGATACATAACACCTGTACCACTATCTCTGTGAGTAAGAAAGCCCTGCTTCAGTTCCAAGCCCATGTGTCTTCCAGAGGTTTTATGTACATGTTTTGGGGTGCATCAGTCCAAAATTCAGATGTTGTATATGCTCTGGTAGAGTAACGGAAGACTGTTCTGCATGTTACAGTGGGTTAGGGTTCTCATAAATGTCTTGGGGACTACCAGAAAAGCAACATGAGTTGAAAATAAATTATGACATTTTTCTAGAATGTTGAACACCAATCGTTTCAATTCAAAATCTTTGGAAGCAAGAAGGCCTTCCTGTTTTCTCAATTCTTGAAAAAATTCTCTATACAATATGATCTTGAGTTATGATCATCTAGATTTCAGCCTTCTGAATTTTAGGATTATAAGGATGGGTCACCAGAACCTGACTGAGTTTCACGTTTTGTTTCTCAACTTAAGAAGTTAATTATCTTATTTAAGTAATGGACCACACTTTCGTTACAGATGTTATTTCTTGACAATTTTGTCTGAGCCTTTTAAAATGTCAACCACTTATTGATATTCACCTATCCATTCTGCACTATTCATTTTGGCATGGCAAGGAGTATAAATGTATATATTTGTTGAACAAGTGAACTTCTGCACTGATGACAAATTTTCTAGCAAGACAAGATAACAAAATATTAAGTAATACTAATCCAATATTATATGCTGGTAAAATGACATTTTCTGTGGCAGATGTTACAGAAGGACACTAAATACTATTTGCTTCTATCTTAACTAAGCTTTAGAGGATTTAATTACGATTTATATTGAACATTGAAATGATTATAAGATACAGTTCAGTGATCCAGGTGAGCATTATACAAAGGAACAGATTGATATGTTGCACAGCACAATAATTTTTCTTCTCATTTTTCATACTAATTTAAAATTACTATGAATTAGACCTTTAGATCTACTATATTAGAATTTTACATACCAGAGATAAGAGGTTTATGAGCTCTTAGTTTTACAATTTTACTGGTATCTGAATGAAAAACAAGGTATTTCAAAGAAGAAAAGTTAAGATTCTTTAGTTATTTTTTCCTAAACTATCTGTACACATTTAGATATGTTCTTATTCTGACATGCTAAAATTAATCATCAAAATAACAAGAGAGAGAGGCTATAGAGTGCCAGCCTAGCAAGTGAGATGCCCTAAATTCAAGCCCCAGTACCACTCCTCTAAAGCAAAGGCCTGATTAAATTACTCTTAGTAATGCATAAACAACTCCAAGAACATGTATGATTTCATTATTCTCTGTTATGGCAATCTATCATCAAAATGCAATTGCTTCAAATATATGTTTGAATAAATCTCACACAATCAGTGAGGACAGTTTCTTTCTTCAAGTTTTTCATTCTCAAACTCACAAATCACTCTCAAATCAGACTTTCACACAGAATTGCTTGTCATGGAAGGAAATTCTCACTTCTATACAAAGGAAAAAGTTACAGCACCAAGCAAAGTTATGATCACCCTGTCATCCAACAGCAGGGGAGCATTTGATGAAAAATGAAGTGTCTAAAGTTAGAACAATTTCAGCAAAATAATGATAATGTATTATAACTCAAAGCATAAAATAAATATCACATCAAACTGATACAAATGTATGACTAAACACACAAACAACAAACTTAGGAAGAGGAGCAGTTCTTCAGTTCATAAAAATTCTAATAAATGTTAAGTGAAAGGTTGCAAGCAGGGCTCAAGTGGTAGAATGCTCTAGCAGGTACAAAGCCCTGAGTTAAAATGCCAGTACTGAGAGAGAGAGAGAGAGAGAGAGAGAGAGAGAGAGAGAGAGAGAGAGAGAGAATGTTAAATGGGCATGGGAATAGAGAATAACAAGTAACTATTGGGTCACTGTACTAATAACTTGCATAATAAAGATTAAAGTATTAAGCATTTGTTCACTATGAATCCCAACACTGAGGCATAATGAGTATTGTTCTGCTTTAGTGTTCCTTCAGATCTAGACATTGGACCTGGGGTCTCATGCTTGCTAGGGAAGTGTTCTATCACTTGAGCCCTGCCCTCAGCCCCAACCCCATTCCTTTTCTATTTGTTTAGCTATAGTTTGTTTGAGATAGCATCTTGAACTTTAGTTGGGTCAGTGGATCATGACCCTCCTCCCTCTGAAGAGCTGGGATTACAGGCATGTACCACTAGCTTGTTTCCTTTAACTCTTTTTTTTTTTTTTTTTTTTTTTTTTTTGCCAGTCCTAGGCCTTGAATTCAGGGCCTGGGTACTGTCCTTGAACTCCTTTTACTCAAGGCTAGTGTGCTACCACTTAAGCCACAGAGCCACTTCTGGCTTTTTCTGAGTATGTGGTACCAAAGAATTGAACCAAGGGCTTCATGCACACTAGGCAAGCACTCTACCAATAGGCCAAACTCTGCTTATTTTCTTTTGAGATAGGTAGTCTGTCTAACGTTTTGTCCATACTGCCATCAAACACTGTCTTCCTACCTCTGCCTCGTGAGTGTGTGAGATAACATGTGCACTACTCTGCCATGATTAGAATTTTATCTTAAAAATAAAATAAATTAAATAATAAAAGAAAAGTAAAATAATACAAAAATATTGGCCATAATGACCGTACCAACATATTCTAGCTATCAAGGGTGTTTTCAAATTCTCCCTATTCTACTGAAACCATTAAGTTCAATTAAGCCATCCTTCCTCTTCCTGATTTGGAAGACTTGTGAATTTATGGACACACAATCACACCATGCCTTGTTTGAGGATTCTTTAATCAGGAAGTTAGATATTGTCTTCTGAGGATGTAATGATCAGCTCTGGTAGCTTGGGGCAGAAGGCAGCCAGCCCTTGGGAGAATGATCTGCAACTCATTCCCCATCACCGGGAACTTGTTAAATGATGTCTTCTGTGACTGATGGGAGGATTTGGAGTTAACACTCTGCAGGAAGCTGACAGGGCACAGGTTACATTCTGCTTTATCTTCAAACAGGTTTTTGGAGGAAGGGAAAATAGGAGGGAGATTACAAACACCTCTGGTGAGAATTCCTTAAATGTGAGAGTTTCACCCTGCTGTCAGAAAGCTTCATCTCTGACACTTCTCTCTATCTAAACAGTATCATCTTGAGGAGTGTAAAAATGACAGGATATGGGTTTTCAGTCACAGAAAGGCTAGCCATTGGTGAAGATTCAACCCCTGTAATCTGACACAACAAGGGACAAAAAAAAATCTGATCCATATTCAAAATGTATTACTTTGGAGCCAGACACAAATAATGTGTCTGCCTAGCAACTGAATTAGCCAAAATAAATAAGGTTTTTCCCTCTTCTGCTTCTTACCTCGCCATCTATAATTCTTACTGAAAACCAAAAGAGAACATACCATATGGATTTTTTTCTAAGCTCATAAAATTACAAATAAAACTTTCACAGAATCATAACATCTGCTTCATCATTGCCCTGGAGAAAAAAAGTCATCTTTGCAGAATCACATGAGGACATTTTAATATCCAACTTGCCTTTTCCATTTGGTGTTCATGGTGTCTGTGAGGGGCTTGGAGAACTTGAACAATAAATACCAGATGAGAAGTTCAAAGCCTCTGGACTTTAAAAAGCTCTTGCTTTCTGTTACCGATAGTATTATCAAAATTGAAGTATAGTGTTATTCATTTATTTATAAGAGACTGTGGCAATATTTTTTTTACTGCACATTTTCTTAAGAAACAAAGGTCTTACTGAAGAGTTTGACCTTCATTTTCAAACTAGAGCTATTGAAAGATGTCAAGGTCAAAGGCACCATTGGATTTGAAATAAATCTAGTATATTGATATGTCTTCCTTCTATCTATGTCCCTACTACAACAAAGACAAATCCTACCTGAATATTTCTCAAACATATAAAATTTTTCATTCTTATAGCCACTCCAGTCCAAACTAACATTTTTCTCCTCTTCTCTCTTGTTTACACCTATTCAATCACACCCAAATGACAAAACATTTAGTGCTGTTAGCCAGGTTCCAATATGTAAATAACCATGCCCAGCCCTGGCATGCCAATTTAAAGCTACCAACAGTCTCACAATTTATTTATACAATTTCTGAAGATTTAACAACGTTCTGTACTGACAGGACCTGGACCAAGTGCAATACTTTCTCCATGTATTTTCCAATTACAGCATTAGCTATCACTAACTCGTTGCTTAAAAATTGTCATTTTCGGGCTGGGGATATAGCCTAGTGGCAAGAGTGCCTGCCTCTTATACACGAGGCCCTAGGTTCGATTCCCCAGCACCACATATACAGAAAACGGCCAGAAGCGGCGCTGTGGCTCAAGTGGCAGAGTGCTAGCCTTGAGCGGGAAGAAGCCAGGGACAGTGCTCAGGCCCTGAGTCCAAGGCCCAGGACTGGCCAAAAAAAAAAAAAAAAAAAAAAATTGTCATTTTCCACAAACCTAAGTGCCAAACCCTTACTTAACATCCAAGTCCTCTAAAATCTGACCCATTCCCACTTCTTCAATCTTATTTAATTTCCTTCATTTAATAACATCAGCCATATTGGTTCAGTGATGGTTGTTGTTTTCCTATTCTTTAACTTATCCATGGTATCCTAGTCATAGGACCAAATATAATATTTCCTGCTTTTTTCCCATTGGTAAATGCCACTTCTCCAGGTGTCAGCTTAAACATTCATCATACTGGAAGAACCTGGACAGCCTAATCCAGGTTATTTATTACTACTATTTCCCCCATTCACTACAAGAAAAAAAGCTCTCAAAGTCTACAATATCACTTGTTGAACTGTGTTTCTACACACAAACTAGAACCTACTTGAGGGCAGATGCTATGTGACTGTGACCATTCAGGAAACAGAAAAAAAACAATGCCTGGGACTAGAAGGTCCTCACATTCTTGATAAGTAATAGGTAAATGGTATTTACATCTTACATAGCCATTTTTAGGGAAATTTGAATTCTTACAATGAAAAAAAAAGTTTCATTCAAAGTTATAATTTGGCCATTTGCAACCAACTGAATTTTTAAAAGAAGTTTATCCTGAAGGAGAAGTATGGCTTAAATTGGAATGTATTCTGAAGGCTGAGGTCTTAGAAAATCAAAAGTCATGTAGCTTAGGGTGAGGACGAAGAGCTGCCACACTTACAGAAGCCTCTGAGTATAATACAGGAACACATTCTTCCTAGCTCCAGGGCGCACGCATTTGAATCTGTACCCACAGCTTGAAACCCAAAGGTGAAGTGTCACAGTTGATATGGAAGGGACCTTTGCATTAAGAAAGCCTGTCAGATGACATCAACTTCAAGTTTGCTCCCCAGTCAACAGGTCTAAGATGTCATACAATAAACATGGGGAATGGGTAGTGGAAGAATTATGTAGTTCTCTTTCCTGCCTCCACTTTCTGTTCTGTGGTGGTGCTCTAGCTATGACATTGAAGTTAAGAGCAATCAAAGGGAGATTGCAAGGAGGAATTTCACAGTCACTGAACAGTATGCAGAGAGAAGGAATAGGATAATGTTGCTATGTAAGCCTCTAACTCCTTACCAATGTTAGTGTTGGGAAAAGGGAAAGGAAGGAAGGGGTAGAGCGAGAAAGAGAAAGAAGTAAGAGAGAGAAAGGAAAAGAAAGAGAGAGAATGAGGGAGGGAAGAAAGAAGGAAGGAAGGAGGAAGAAAGAAAAAAGAGAGAAAGAAAGAAAGAAAGAGAGGGGGAGGGAGGAAAGGAGGGAAGGAGGGAGGAAGAAAGAGGCTAGGAATGTGGCTTAGAGGTAGAGTGGTTGCCTGGCAAGCATGAAGCCCTGAGTTCAAATCCTCAGTACCACACAAGCAGAAAAGGTACTGTGGCTCAAGTGATAGAACACTAGCCTTGAGCATAGAGAAGCTCGGGGACAAAGCCTAGGCACTGAGTTTAAGCCTCAGGAACAGCAAAAAAAAAAAAAAAAAAAGCTAAAAAACAGGGAGGGAAGTAGGGAGGGAGGAAGCGAGGGGGAGAGAGAGGGAGAGAAAGAAAGAAAGACTATCTTTAGAGATCTGAAAGACTAAAAGTATCTAGAAAAAAAAGAAAATATAAAACACTGGGGACAGTGCTTATATATATGTATATGTATATATGTGTGTATATATATACATATATAGTCTTAAAACATACAGTTTCCTAGATATAGTTTTCATATAAATCAACCGAAAATTTCAAGTGATGTGGAATGTCTTATAAATACTAAAATATATTTTTGAAAGCTCAACAAAAATCATAGCCCCAGAAATAAGAAAGTCTTTTTTTGTTGTTGTTTTTTTCAGGCTACAAGTACTCAATGGCTCCTATTAAGAACCTAAAATTAGCTCTACAGGTGGTGGTAATGGTGGTGTAGGATGCAGTCTGTGCCCTCAGGTGATTCTCAGTGCAATAAACTAAGCCAATACACTTGTAATTCCAAGTGATGAGCACAATCCTGACGGGAGGAAAGAACTATTATTTGAGAACAGGAGTGGATACCATGTGTTTCCTTTAATTAGCTCTTTAAAGTCCACTGAATATTTTCAAATAGATCTTGGCTTGTATTAGCTTTCCCACATAGTAAAACATCCCCAGCACTATTACATTAAATATGAACATTGATTTTTTTTTTTTTCGCCAGTCCTGGGGCTTGGACTCAGAGCCTGAGCACTGTCTCTGCCATTTTTTTCTCAAGGCTAGCACTCTACCTGTTGACTCACAGCACCACTTCTGGCTTTTTCTGTTTATGTGGTGCTGAGGAATTGAACCCAGGGCTTCACGCATGCTAGGCAAGCACTCTACCACTAAGCCACATTCTCAGCCCTTGATTTTTAATTCATATCAATGCTTCAAAAATATTTAGAAGCGTGGCTGGGAATATAGCCTAGTGGCAAAAGTGCTTGCCTCGAATACATGAAGCCCTGGGTTCGATTCCCCAGCACCACATATATAGAAAATGGCTAGAAGTGGCGCTGTGGCTCAAGTGGTAGAGTGCTAGCCTTGAGCAAAAAGAAGCCAGGGACAGTGGTCAGACCCTGAGTTCAAGGCCCAGGACAGGCCAAAAATATGTAAATATTTAGAATTATCTAAAGACATGTTCTCATGAAAGTATGAAGAAAATGTGTTTAAAAGTAGGGAGATACAGAAAACTACAAAACAAATAACAGATTCTGCTTAGGTTGTCATATAACCTAAGCAAGTATAAACAGGTATATTTGATAAATGATGAGATTTATAGTAATATTCTCCTCCTCCTGACTCACTCCTGGCTAGGCAATTTTGAGTAGGGAATGAAAAGTTCTTGGATATTGCAGGGCAAATTCATAATTGAAGGAATAACAATATGAAAGAGGAAGAGAAGATAGAAGTGGGGACAAAGAGCTAAAGAAATATGAATCTGGTAAATTATTCGTCACATTCAAGCTAATCAACACAAATCACCTTACATAATTAACTTGTGTGTGTATGTGTGAGTAAGGAGAACTCAGAAAATCTACCATCTTAGCAAATTTCAATAACAACACAATATAATACCTCTAATCGCATTGCTATATGTTCAATTTTAAATATATACAATTTTAAGTTGCCAACTATGCTGCAATAAGGTGGGAATAGAAGACTTGAACTTTTAAATATTTTGAGTCCTATCTTCTAATACATGAGCACACACAAAGTTTGGCATCGAATTTTAGAGATAATGCAAGTGCATGATCAATGTAAGATACAGACAGGGTTGAGTTTATGAGCATATAATCTGTCGGGCCACCCTACCCTTTATTTAATGCTCTACTGTGTCATCTTGAATTTCTTACTCTTTGAAGGTATATTTTGTCCTATGAGACACTCAACAGTGAGAATGAATACAAGAGACATATCTAATGTGTATGCTACTCTGTTTGCATTTGGTGGCTTCTGTGTCCTATGAGCACAAAAATCCCAAGTACCTGTGATGCAAAACAGGCTATCTAAACTCAAAGTATGAAAAGGTAGGCATAGTGTATCTACTACAAGCTAAGTGAGACCACTGATAGCCTCTTCTTCACCAAGCTTCCTTTCTACACAGAATAGAAGCCCATTCCTTGTACAGGTCACAAATTTCTGCAAGATCTCACTCTTGCTACCTTTTACCTTTACTTCTTACCTGCCAGGTTGACTTCTGTGCTGTTTTGTAAGCACACCAGACTCACACCTTCATGAAGACTTCTGCACTTGCTCTTCTCTCTTCCTCGAATACTTTTTCCATAGGTGTCTCGGTACTTAGCTCTCTCACTTCTTCCTGAGACCTTTCTCAACAATGATCTTCCCATCCAGCACATTGTGTATTTACTTAGTTCTAGTTTTACTTGCCTTCCCTCAAATGTAGAGCTCCCATTAGGGCAAGAGTTTCTGTTTTGTACCATGCTGTACCCCCAAGAAGTTAGAAGCCTAACAATGAGAACTCAGCAACTCTCTGCTGAAGAGGTGAGTGAGCAAACCCTGAATTATTCTCAGCATTTTTATTAGTGATCAGGAGTCTATAAGTGATCTCTAGGAAAACTGACCTCCTAGGTTTTGTGACTTTGGGGAAATAAAGGTTTTGTTCTTTTTCTTTCTGTTTCTCCCTTCTTTCATATATGCTTTTTGATATCTTCATCTTAATTGTACTAAATCCCTTGTCACCAGGAAGGGGTGAGGTGCAGAGTGGCACACTGCAGATACTTCAGGACTGTAGAGAGCTGTCAGGGCTGCAATCTGGCAGCTTAGTCAAGCACTTGCCCTGATTAACACCTTTGCATATTCTCAGCATGTTTGTGTTCTTGCTTTTGGTGTTGTTGATTTGGGAAGCTACTTAAGCCAGGTGTCCTCTCCTGCTCCTAAGATACACTTAAGCATAGAAATTAGCTAGCCCATTCCAATATTAATATGTTCCCCTTGATTCAAACAAGTTTGAACCCACTTTGTAAACCTCAGTCTAGTCATTAATATTTTGGACCCCCAAACTGAAAAATATTAAACACATTTAATATGTGTTCTTTCCAATATATTTGTCTTCAGAAAACTATAAAAGGAGCAATTCATAGTTTAAAAATACTTTTTCTAGCATATTTAATATATCCTTTTCCATATACACTTGTATTTAGAAAATTATCAATGTATAAAAGGAGCAATTCATAGTTTAAAAAATGTCTTCCTTAGCCAAAGTAACTTCTTCTAGCAGTGACAATGTGTATTTTCTGGTTGTTTTTCATTGCAAATGACACAAACTCATCTCAAAATAGATGAAGAAAGAAGTGAAAGTTAGGGGCAGAAGTAGCTGTTGAAATATCTGTCTTCAGAGACTTAGCTGATACTGTGTCATCTGTCTGTCTTTCCTTCTCTCCTGCTCTTACCTGCAGATAAATTTTTATATATTTTTTCTCTTTTCTTTGGACATGATAACTTATAACACTCTTGGCCTATACCCTAATAATTTATCAAGCTCATAGAAAAGAGCTTGTTTCCTTAACATTTATGGTGGAAAGCTAGAGAAGATTTTCCTGGCTAAGATGACATAAGGGACATCTGTCCCTTAACAAATCTATAGACTGATTGCCTGGGTCTGAGGTTTATGCTCACCTCTTCATAGACAAAGGGAGTCAATAGACTAATTTCAGCAAGAGAACAACAGACAAGAATATCTCAGCACTGGAAAGTTCTGCTATTACACTCAACGTAAGAAACTAAATTATCAGATGACTGTTGTTTATAATGTGTGTGTGTGCATGTGTGTGTGTGTGCATGTGTTTATGTGTGTGTGTGTGTGTACATTTTTTGGTAGTACTGGAGTTTGTACTTGCTAGTCAGCTGCTTTTATAGAGGAGCCTCCCCACCCCCAGCCCTGCTTTTTCTAGTTAATTTTTAATATATATTTCATATTTTTCCAGTTTTTTCCCTTCTTGCCTAAACATGCATTTAGGCATAATTCACCTATCTTAGACTCCCCATCATAGCTAGGATAACAGGTGTCCTGATACTCATAGAGAAGAGCTGTCTCACTTTTCTGCCTACAATGGCCTCAAACCACAACTCTCTTGTCCCTAGCTTCCCAAGTAGTTAGGATTACAGGCATGAACCATCAGTGCCTGGATGCAATTACAACTTCTAGGCCAGTTTTAGGACTCAGATTTCAGAAAGGAAGAGGATTCTGGAATTCAGGAGGAATGATATGGGAATGTACTTAGTACCTTCCATTTATAACAGACAATTTTACCTAAGAGCGAATGAATGTTCTTGTTTATGTTGTTGCTATTTACCTTCAAAGTAAGTCTGAGAGGTAGATGCTGTTACTTCTCACTTCACAACTGAGAAAACAAATTGCCCACAGTCACAAATATAAGACATGCTAACTGCCAGAAACCAATGTTGGGAGTACAGTTAATTCCTATGAACTAGAAACATGGATTCTGGAAAGCTAGAAAGTTATTATCACTGCAAGAAACAAGAAGCATGGTGAAGACTTCAGTGGTGACCTCAAGCTAGAGTTCATTTTCCATTATGAAAATGTTAAAAGGTAGAGATCTGGTAGATTTCCCATTTCCATGTGTAATTGGCAAGTTTATTATTTTTCATTATTTCTTTATCTAATTGTTATATTAATTACTTGGTGTGGAAAGTTAATCCTTATTATAAGCTTCTGAAACAACTATAACTGAATTTGTCTTTGGAGTAGGCATGCAGAGGAAATCTAAGGGCCTAAAATACCAAATGAAGCTATGAAGAAATGAGCAAATGCTAAAGATAAAGAAAAGAAAAGCACCACAGGAAAGACCAACATTTCACTAAATCAACAAAGTCCCACACAGGTCACATCATGGACTTTGACTGTTTTCATCCTCCTATTTTAGGGAAGTGCATGTTAGAACCAACTCTAATTCTTGTTCTTTCTCCTACAAAATTACAGCACACTCTGAACAGTGTGGTTTTCATCCAAGTGAAAACTTCCCACGATGATATTCCTGCCATTGTACTATAGGAAAAGAAAAAGGGAAATCTAATTTTATTTTTCTGCAGAAAAGCAGAGTTTCAAAATGAAACCTGGAAGCTATGCAACCTCTCAGTTATTTTGGAATGGCCTTCAAGGACATGGAGCTGGAGCCACTGAAGTGAAAAGATTCTTTTTTTAATTTAAAAGTAAATATCTATATTTAAAAATAAAACCAATCCCAAAGGGAACTAAACAGGGTTTTTCAATCCAGAATCAGTATTCACAAATGTCTATTCACTGAAACCTGGACAATGATTCAATTCCTACTGGACTAAGTCCTACATGTCACACTGGCCTTCTTAGATTCTACATTAAGGCTCCTACTTAGCCTTACATGGTGTCTGAATAAGATCTCTCTCATTCATAACTTTCTATTTCTGAACATTGTGATATTTTTGCCTCTGTACATAAACTATTTCCTTTAGGGAAAAAATGTATTTTCCATGCTTTTAGTAGCATACTCTAATTGTAGCATACTCTAATTCAGCAGTGTCCTTTCATTGAAACTGATAACCAAAAGGAAAACGTTCAATCCAGATGTCTATTCTCCTAAAGTGTTTTCATTTTTGCCCATCTCTATCACAGATATTTCATTACTATTACTATGATTTACATTAAATTCATAAGTCAAATTATATTTACTTGGCTTACTTAATTAGACTGTAGATTTTTTGAATGCTCCATTTCATTTGTTTTTATATTTTAATCCCTACTGCTATTTTTGTGTAAGAGTAAGTGTTCAATTCATAAGAGATTCGTTGTATTCCCCTACAACAATCAATGCGTACAAACTCTTCTAGCCATTCAAGATATAAAATGACATAAATAATAGCTCTGAGGTAGAGGCAGTGGGCTTATCCCAGCTTCTCCAGCAGCTGATGTAGAAGTATTGCTTGAGCCTGGGAGTTTAAGACCAGTAACACAGAAGGTGTGTACTTCAAAAATAAACTATTACAATAATGTCTGTGGCTCCAGGAAGTTTGTAATCTGTTTACAAATAGAAGGTATAGGAAATAATGTTTTAATGACAAAGGGGAAATATTTGTACAACACATAACATATGCCAAGGTTCATTCTAAGTGTTTCAAGATTATATTATTATATTTAGGCATCATAAGAGTGTCGATGAGGGTGAGGTAATTTTACTTGTGAGAAAACTGAGACACAGAAACAACAAAGAACTTGTTCAAGAGGAGGCTGAAACTGCAACAAGTTATATATTAGTCTCAGCTTATGCTATAGCTTATGCTATATTAGTCTCAGCTTATTTATATTGAGGTTGTTCGTGCCAATTGCATTTATATTATGCTATAATGAGCTTTAACTACCAATAGTTAAAATCAGATCATTTAAATGACTGAAAACTGAAGAATTACATTTATATGTAGCATATACTATATATATTAAATATTGGCACATGCAAATATCTTCACAAAATAATCCAATAATTTCAATTCACTTTCAATGTAAGATTGTGCTTCAAGCCCACATGCTCTCAACCATAACACTTGCAGACTGCCTCTTTTCAGGATCCCTTCAAATTGAGAATGGGAAAACACTTGCCTTTTGCCTCACCCAAGATAATTCTGCTTTTACTCTTTCATGAGTCTGGACTCCATGTAGTATTTCATGCACAGATCATGGAAAATATGATTTGAAAATTGCTGTTGTATCTGAAACATGTGAGATCAGAAGTAAGCTCAGGGAAAACCAAAAACTGAAGTAGAATGGGCCTTCTGCAGTCACACCCTGCACTTCTATCCACTACTCTCCACTATATCATTGATATGACCACCCTGGATAACATCTCCCAACCATAGCCTTAGATAAGCCAGGCATTCCCTGAACTGATCAGAATCCCTTCCCAATTAATTAACCAGGCCTAGGCTCTTCAACCCATCTCCTACTGCTGCCCTGGTCAACTATTTTTGAATCCATACTCAATTGCTTCTACTAAACATTTCTCAGCTTCATGTTGTGATTTTAAGTGCATATCGCCTCCAATACATATTGATCCAGTCTTGCTTCTTGTGTCATTAAAAGGGAAAACCCCAGTCTATGGCCCACTGGGATGCTAGTGTAGATAATCCATGTTCAGGACAAAACTGTACAGTTGCAGGGTTTTGATTAGGGATATGGCATTGATTGTTATAGATGTCCCAGCTTCTATAAAGAGGGTTCTGGCAATGTAATAACATAGACTTCTACCCATAATTTGAAGCACAGCTGTAAGTTTAGGTTCCTATGGACTGAGAGTTGGTCTGTTAGCACTATCAGAACTACTGTCCCTCACATGCAATCTCCTCCATGAAAAAGACAACCATGATACACCTACATCTCCTACTTATTCTGTTCTTTTTCTAATATAGTATCAGTAAATATAAGGCTCTGTGTTTGTGGTACTATTCTCAGTTCTATCTAGAAACCAAAAAATAAGCTTTGAATTTAGGCTGCATCGTTAAAGTATAGCCATTTAAAAAAAAATCTAGTAAAGGAGAACTTCAAACTCTTATAGGAGACTAAAAGACCTTATATGAGATTAAAGGTACCAATAAGCCAATGCTAGTATCCTAAGTAGTTCCATATGTTGTTTTTTAAATAGTCTTTAATATTGTTTTCTTAGAGTAGACAAGATCACAAAAAGAGCAGCTATTCTACATTACTGAAATCAGCCTGTGGCTATGGAAATACATAGCCATTGAACATGATAACTAAGCACGAATGTTACCTGGTGTTAGATGACACTGCTAAATACACAATGTATAGAAAGGGGGAGAAAGCTGGAGAAGAGATGTAAAAGTAGAAGCTGAAGCAGCATGATTCTCACATGCTTGGAGGCCAAATTCAGGAGACAAGCAGTTTTAGTATATTAGTAATGAGACAAATCCTTGTGAGGTAAGAAGTGTGTGGTTCCTACATCAGGCAGTTTGGTAATGTACAAAGATTTCTATAAACAACCCCAAGGCCACAGATTAACTCTATTTGTACTGATGAAAGATCTATCACATGTCCATCTTCAATAAAAATAGGACTTGCATCTCAGAAGATGCATCTTTCCAATTAGAGGAGACAAATAACATGCTAACCATTCCTTCTTTTTAGAAAGAAAAGGAAGAGTCTATCCCCAGAGCAGTTATCGGAACACATTCACGTTCTTGGCATTCTTTAAATGTTCCTTTCCCTTCTTCTCCTCTCATTACACTGTTTTTCTCTCCCTTTCCTTTACCTTCCTTCAGCACACAGTTCTTAAAGTCATACTCTACAGGAAGGTCTTTGTTTGACAGTTCATACGGTTATTGTTTCCCCAATATCATAGCCCAGCCCACATTCCTATAAAATACTGTATTCACCCAATGAGATTTGAATTCTTACATCATAGGAAGGAATCCCAACATGCAACATTTGGCAAGTTGCTTAATCCTTAGCCACTGTATCCTCATTTGTAATTCGAGAATACTAGTTACCTACCTACCTTCTAAAATTAAATCTGGCTTATAATAATGGTTCAATAAGTCTTAGCTAGTATTATCATTCATGGAATCCCCAGTCACAAATGCTTTGTGAAAGCTGGATTGTAACCTTTCAGGGTTCCAATATTATCCTAATGGATTTGACGGACACAGAGAGGTGACACTGGAAGCTTCCTCAAGGACCTGCTTCCCAGCTTCCTAGGTTTGTTCTCAAGGTTGTGCTTTAAGCTTCAAGTTCTGCATTTACTGAGGAGTGAATTTGACCTTACCCAAGGTTATACCCTTCCTAAAGCCTCCCACACACAGCCCTTGTAAGGGGGAGACTCAAAGGGAGTGGATGCTATGAGACAGATTCAGTAGGGCTATTTACTACAAAATCACTATGGTACTGACTCACTCTTTGACAGAATGCAGCATGCTTTGGCCTTTCCTTTCATCTGCTTCCTCCTGCATCTTCTTCAGGAATGTAATCCCTACATAGTTGAGTTCTAATAGCCATACATAGTTGAGTTCTAATAGCTTGTTTCTCTAATTTACTATTGGAACTTTGTGATTAATTCACTGATGGTACTATATAATTTTTAAGGCCAAAACAATTCTTATTTAGCTATAGCAAGTGCCAGTGCAGGATTCATTGAATGAATTAAAAAATGAAATCATCCAGGAACTGAGCCAGGTGGCTCATGCCTGTAATCCTAGCACTCAAGGAGCTAAAATATGTAGATTACAATTCAAAGCCAACCAGAGAAAGTCCATGAACCTCTCATCACCAATTAATTACCAACAAGCCAGAAGTAGAGCGGTAGCTCAAGGAGTAGAGCACTAGCCTTAAGCAAAATGCTTAGGAACAGTGCTCAGGCCCTGAGTTCAAGTCCCAGTTTGGGCAAAAAAAATCAAAGAAACAAATCAATGAATGAACGAACAAGTAAGTAGGTAAGTAAAATCAGTTTGAGAGGAAAATTAAACATAAAATGTATGCATATGAAAATTTGGCCATAAAAATTATTATGCTTCATATAAACTTAATATTCTTCCCTATGAATGAGTTAGCAGTTTTAATAAATAACATATACATTGTAAAGGGAACTAAATTACTATCAGGAAACTCAACACCACTCTAGCCCAAATCCTCTTAACCACTTAACAGCTGCAGATATGTTGGTTTCTTTTTCTTTCTAGTGATAACTACATATACTTGGACAAATCAAATAATGAACAATGTATGTACGACATCTGGTGGCTCCCAGATTATGTTACATCCACCTTCCCCAGAGTCTGAGCCACAGAACTGATCATGTGAACTTGAATCTTTTCTTGTACTGAAATCCTATACAAGATTAACAGGCACTGGTCTGTCCATACTAGAAGGATGAGAGCTATTAATTTGGCAAAGATGCCACTTGTGATGAACATAACAGCCTCATTCCTTAAATCCTTTGATTTATATTGTCTTTAGAATTAATAGTCACTCATCCAATTAAATACTCTTGGTCTGGGCTTTTGGCCAATTCTGTCATAGAAGGTGATAAGACCTATTAGCTGTAAGCCTTAAATTAACCAGCATAGGACCCAAAGGAATGCATTTTGCCCAAATGAGCCACCTCCTTCAATTCCATACCATCATGATTGATGTTAGAAAATATCTCAATTACATTGCTGCCCTTTTGGTGTGCAGAACTGGTTTCTATGCTGCCACTGTGACGATAAAGCTGAAAGCTGAAGATTTTATGATAAATTGTCAACTACTGGTGAATAATTTATAAATCCATTCAATAATTATTCACCCTAAAGGAAACCTATGTAATCATGAACTGTTATAGGTAAGAAGAGTAAAGACAGCAGAAGAATGTCATGTATTGCTGCAGTTATTACATGCAATAACACACTGGTGACCAATAACTTTACAGCCAAGTAAAGAAAAAAGTAAAATCCAACTGTCTTATTATTAATAGTTAGAATAATGGTGGAATTATCTTGGTATTCTATTCTCTAATTCTGCCTGTATTCTGACAGGATTTGTTGGGGAAGAAAAACGCTTTAAACATGTAGAGAGATAGATCACTCATCAGGAAAACTAGGAGAAGGAAAATCAAATTGAAATTTAGGAAACATTTGCTAAATATCTTCAGTGTATTTAAGATGCAAAGTAAGTCCCTAAATAAATCAGTGCCTGAGGCAGTCCACATGGGTCTGAGCCTATGCTACTTTGTTAGGGGCTCAACTGTGAGCCTTCCTTTGAACTACAAATCCTGAAAAATAAGAACTGATGAAAAGGGTCAGTAGAGTTAATCACCATGGAAATCCAGGCTGTTTAACACTCTTCAAGTGTCATTTGATGGAGGTCAACAGTGGTATTTAAATAAGAATGTGTCTACATTGCTAGACTCAGAGCCTAATAAGGTTTTTTTTGAATATGTCATTAATAGAAATGTCAATAAGCCCTAAATCTTTTTAATTATATTTATGGGTAATCAATACTGAGAGATTTTCTCCAACAGTCGTACTGGGAAAATCATATTTTACATAGTCTTCATGTAAGCACAGGAATTGTATAAAGTAGAATACAATAATTTATTAAAGATGGTTCAAAGAAAAGGCAAGAGATTTCTAGGATCTCAATGACATTATAGCTTACCATAGTCTATTGATTGACAATGATTTTCGTATAATTTCATGACTACAGACTTTACCTCAATCATTCAATGAGGCCAGAAATATAAGGAAGTCCACGAGCTTTAACTGCCTGGTAAGAACAAGCAAGAGGATCATAAAACCAATGAACTCATCAAATATAGCTATATAACTGGCACTTCTGGCTTATACTTGATATCCTAGCTACTCAGGATGCTGAGATCTGAGATCAAGCTTCAAGGCCAGACAAGGCAGGAATGTCCCTTATAGATTTATAAACATTGGATTCTAATTCTTTATTTCTTTCTCATACTTTTTGATTTAACATGTTTCCTTACATGCAATGCTAATTGAACTTTTAACTTAAAATCTTTTAAAAGTTGCACTCACTGCCTAGATCAGTGGCTCATTCCTCTCATCCCAGCTCTGCAGGAAGCATAAGTAGGAGGATTGTGGTACAGACTGGTCCAGGTTAAAAATGTGAGCTCCGGGGCTGGGAATATGGCCTAGTGGCAAGAGCGCTTGCCTCCTACACATGAAGTGCTCGGTTCGATTCCCCAGCACCACATATATGGAAAATGGTCAGAAGGGGCGCTGTGGCTCAGGTGGCAGAGTGCTAGCCTTGAGCGGGAAGAAGCCAGGGACAGTGCTCAGGCCCTGAGTCCAAGGCTCAGGACTGGCCAAAGGAAAAAAAAAAAAAAAAAGTGAGCTCCCATCTGAATAAGAACTAAAGCACAAAGGGCTGGAAGTATGGCACAAGTGAGAGCGAGCATAAGGCCCTGCATCTAAAACTCCAGTACTGCCAAAGAAAAATTGAAAAGCTATATTTGCTGATTTTTATCCTATATATAAACATCTATAGAATGGAACTGGTATTTGATTCTTAAGTGTCAGAATGGTATCTTGTTTTGCAAAATTTTCCTAAAAAAAAGTGTAGAATGTTATTTTTAAAATTTTTGTCTAAAAGTGTAGAATTTTAATAACTGAATGGTGACATAAAAATCAAGTCTTTAATTCCTCATTCAAAGCTCTGAAAATTCAAAAATGAAAGAAAATATTTATTGACACAATTATTTTCTTTCTATATATGGGTTATTTGAATCTTTATTTTTCTATATATTTGTATCACATTAAGTATATATATTCTGAAAATTATCCTAGCCTGAGACTGTTATTGTTAAAATTGCATGACTTGTGTGTCTGTGCATTTGGGCGTGTGGCTATGTAAAGAGCTCTTTAAATCAAATCATTTAGAAAATGTTGAGGATGCAATATTATTAATTGTAGTCCTCAGGATATACACTAAATGTCGAAAGTTATTCAGCCTCTGTTTTTGCTACTTTATACCTATTTACCAATATTTCTTCATTTTCTCTTTCCTTCACCCCCTTACGACTATCCTAATGCTGTTTCTACAGATCCTTTTTTCTTCTTTTAGATATTATATATAAATACAATCACACACACCCACATTTTTTTTGGTCAGCCATGGTGCTTGAACTCTGGGCCTGGGCACTGTCCCTGAACTCTTCGTTCAAGGCTACTGCTCTACCACTTGAGCCACAGTGCCACTTCCAGTTTTCTGGTGGTTAAGTGGAGATGAGAGTCACAGACTTTCTTTCCCAGGTTGGCTTTGAACCATCATCCTCAGATCTCAGCCTCCCTGAGTATCTAGGATTACAGGCCTGAGCCACAAGCACTGTATTGTATGTTGCTACTCGGTCTTCCAACTGTCACTTATTAAAGAAACTTTCCTTTCCTCATTGTATATTATTATGGCATTTTTTTAAATGACTTGACCTTGAACACTCGGGTTTATTTCTAAACATCATCTTCCATTCCATTTGTCTACTGCCTATTTTTATATCAGTACCACACTGGTTTGATTACTATAACTTCACAGCATAATTTTTTTCTTTTTTTAAAAATATTATTGTCAAAGTGATGTACACAGAGGTTACAGTTTCATATGTTAGGCATTGGATACATTTTTTGTACTGTTTGTTACCTCCTCCATCATTCCCCCCTCCCTCCTCCCCTTTACCCTCTCCCCCACATGAGTTGTTCAATTGGTTTACACAAATGTTTTTGCAAGTTTTGCTTTAGGAGTCATTTGTCTTTTTATCCTTTGTCTCTTGATTTTGATATTCTCTTACACTTCCCTAGTTCTAATACCTATATATACAGTTTCCATTGTACTCAGATAAGATACAGTGATAGTGTGGGTTTCACAGCATAATTTAAAACTTGAAAAATGTTGCCTCATCCTCATTTTTTTCTTGGTCTCTTTTTTGGTACTGGGGATTGAACCCAGTAAGCAGCACTTGCAAGGCAAGCACTTTGCCACTGAGCTACCTCCCAGCCCCCTCATTTTCCTTTCTGAAGTTAGGTTGGTTATTCAAAGATGCTTGCTACCCAGGAATTCTGGTTTCTGCGCCATGCCTCTAGTCTTCTAAGTAGCTTATATTTTTTGATACTTATCAAAAGTAGCTTATATTTTTGATATTTTTATTTTGTCATAAACAGTATTATATTGTTAAAGGTCATAGTTATTTTAAAGTAAAATATTCTGAATAAAACATACTTTATCTCTAATTTCAATAAATTACTTTTTAAAGTGAGCCCAGGACTGGCAGAACCATGAGAAGGTAAGAGAGTTTGAGAGTGCAGAGGCAAATAAAAATGGATTATAAATTAGGAAATTGTGACTCTCCCACAGGGGTTGTAATCACCTCATCAATTCTGAGACTCAGTCAACCCTAATGTGATACATAGACTCTAGATAATCACTATCAAATTCTAGTGAAATTTTTTCCAAGTCCTTCCATTTCCTTATGAATGGGGCAATGTCATTCTTTCTGATAGAGGCATAAAATTCCATTGTGTGTATGTAACACATTTTCCTGATCCATTCATCTACTGAGGGGCATCTGGGTTGGTTCTATATTTTAGCTATGAAAAATTGTGCTGTGATGAACATTGTTGTGCTGGTGGCTTTAGTGTGTTCTTGTTTGTGGTCTTTTGGGTAGATGCGCAAAAGCTGAGTCATAGGGGAGCTCTATGTTTAGCCTTCTGAGGAATCTCCATACTGCTTGCCAGAGTGGCTGAACCAGTTTACATTCACCAAAGAAACATGGACTCTATGGTCTCCCTCATAGGGAATAATTAGCACAGGTTTAGGCTAGTCACAGCAGAGGATCACAAGAGCCTAATAGCTATGCCCTTATGAATGCATAAGATGATGTTAAGTGAAATGAACTCCATGTTATAGAAACGAGTGATATATCACTCTTGTAATTACTTTCATCATGCCATGTGAAACCGTAGCTTCTATTGTTGATGATCTTCTTGTATCCCCTTCATGTGGTTGTACCTGCACTATCACTGTATCTTATCTGAGTACATTGGAAACTGTATATACTGGTATTAGAACTAGGAAAGTGAAAGGGAATACCAAAATCGAGAGACACAGGATAAAAAGACAAATGACTACAAAAGCAATACTTGCAAAACTGTTTGGTGTAAACCAACTGAACAACTCATGGGGGGAGAGGGAAAGGGGGATGGTGGAGGGGGAAATGAAGGAGGAGGTAACAAATAGTACAGAAATGTGTCCAATGCCTAACGTATGAAACTGTAATCTCTGTGTACATCACTTTGACAATAAATAAGAAAAAAATTCTAGTCAAGTTTTTGTTATTTACCTAAACAAAGTCCTATATATAGTCCAGGCTAGACTTTGGAGATGTTTTACTTCTGTTTGTGAAACATTCAGTCTTAGAGAGTTCTCAAATATTTCTGTGCCTCCATTACACTCTCTGTAAAGTAGGCATGCAAAGTGCTAATTTTGAGGAGTATCATATATGGCATTTCTCATAAGACACAATATTCTGGCCCATTATTGTCACATTACATATGGTAGTTATTTTCATTGTGAGAAAGATATCTGGTAGAATAAAATGTTGCAATAAAGAACTGAAAAATATGGGGCTGGGGATATAGCCTAGTGGCAAGAGTGCCTGCCTCGGATACACGAGGCCCTAGGTTCGATTCCCCAGCACCACATATACAGAAAACGGCCAGAAGTGGCGCTGTGGCTCAAGTGGCAGAGTGCTAGCCTTGAGCGGGAAGTAGCCAGGGACAGTGCTCAGGCCCTGAGTCCAAGGCCCAGGACTGGCAAAAAAAAAAAAAAAAAAAAAAAAAGAACTGAAAAATAAAGAATCAGATTATGACAATATTGAAAAAAGAAAAGTTCCAGGTTAAAGACAGAGATAGTATTTCTTATGAAAAATGTTGGTGTTTTATGGATCAGGTGAACACATGTAAATCAATACAAAGTTCTTGGCAAACAGATTGATATTGCAAAGGTGATTAAGAGCAAAGGTGGCATTAAATTCTACATGGGTAAATCTTAGAAACACATGCTGAGGACTTGAACTTGAATAAAACAAGCTGAATTTTTGTTCAGGGAAGTGTCAATTCTTCTCTCTGGCCTTTGGACACAAACCAAGAAGAAAATGTGTATGGTCATCAAAATAGCTATGCAGAGAAATACTATCTTGTATCAAAATACAAAATTATTTAAAGAAATTAGCATGAGGCTTTGTTATTCACAATGGAATGTGGATTGCAAAGGATATTTAGCAAATGTCAAAATATTGCACCATCAGCGGAGAGGTTACACAATTTGAAGCATAAAGAAAAACAGAACCTTAGGGGGAAAATGGAAAATAAAGTCAAAACTTTTGAATAGGGACATTTGAATGGAGATTGGACACAACTAAATCATCTCAAATTTCCTACTTTTAGTATAAATTGTATTGGTTCTGGTTGGATCTCAGAGAGATAGCAAAGGCAGAGGAAGGAAACACATTCAGCAAATATATTGGGGGCTTCTGCAGCAGAAACACTAAAGTGTTCTTAGTGCCCATTTTTGTGTCTCCATGCAGGCGAGATCCAGTTTCAATCCCACTTAGCAGTTAGGTGGAGCATTGAGGTGGAATTATGCCTACTGGAATGTGGCAGTTTCGCTGTACCAAATTTCAAATGCTAGCTCTTTTTCAAAAAGTAAACCTTGTGTCATCTTACTCTCTCTTTTTTCTTACCACATCTATCAGCTATGCCAAAGATTCATGAGACAATCCTGGGGCTCTAGGGGATAATGGAGCCATTGTTCAGTGAGGGTTGGGTCATACAATAATGGAGTACAACATTCCTTGCCCTACTCCAACCTTCACAGGACTGTAGCTGGAGAAAGAGATAAACTTTCATTGTGTTCTCACATTCAAACTTCATGAATGGCATTAAGCTTGCCCTGAAGAGAACTGTGAATTAATCCCAGAGCTTAAGCAAATATGGGTAAACTGATAAACTTGAACTATGTTTCCAAGGGAATGGTGGGAACAAATGCATGGATACAAAACATTTAAGAGACTATACCAAAGAAAAAAAAATGTAGAGACACATTGTTAGGGGAGTCATTCCTCCAAAAGCAGAAAAATGTTATACATATGTATGTATCACTAGCCAATTGGTACGTATAATGAGGAGTACGGTAAGCAGAATAATGTTTCCTCTCCAAGGCCCTCCTCTTAATCCATAGAACCTTGAATCTCTTGCTATATGGCAAGGGGGAATTAAGGCTGTAGGTAGAATAAAATTGCTCATCAGATGATTAAGAAAAATGATCTTACTGAACCGAATGTAAATGGAGAAGAAGGACACAGAAGAATGACATCCCAAATAAAAGGTAGCGAAGAAGACTGAGCTGGCCACTAATGACTGAAGATCAAAGAGCCTAATAGCCAATGATAGGTCAGCCCCTGGGCACTAGAAAAGGGAACAACATAGATTCTCCTCTAGAGCTTATAGAAGGAAGATGGCCCTGCTGACATCTTGATTTTTGTTTTTTGCCCAATGAGATATTCATAGGACTTCAGATCTTCAGAACTATAATATGAAAAGAGAGAGGGAGAATATGTTGACTTAAGCTTCAATGTTTGGAATAATTTGTTAACTGAGCAGTAGAATTCTAATCTAATGAAGGCAGCTCAATGTAACAAATAAACTCCATTTGGAACGTTTAAAAATAGACATTTTTAAGGGAAATGTTCCTTGTAGATGGAGAAAAATCCCAAAACTTTAGTACAAATTTTGAAAGGAAAATTCAAATAATCCAAGAAATACAGCATGAATTCAAAAAGGAAGGCTAAATACTAGTTCTCAAACTTATTACTGAGGCTCAAGCATTAACACTCATTCTTCAAAGCTCTGTGTGTTATTCATGGCTGCCAAATCCATTTGAATCAGATATTTTTGTAAGTGCTTCATCTTAGAAAAAGAAGGTGAGAAAGCATTGGAAATTCTGATATTCCCTGCCTTTACCTTGGTTCCTTCAAGCTAATTTCATTCATTTCTGCTGTGCAGTTGTTTCTTCATCCTCTTTAAGCAAGTAGAGCAGGCTTTGCTCTAATGTACAATGAGCTGAGTATCTCAATCTGGATAATATAATTGTTCCCAAACAAGTGTGCAGTCAAAGGAATGGGTATCCTAATTGGTCAGGCTGGGACACTTGCCAGGCCTTGTAGCCAGAGGAGGTGGCTATGGTACCCAAAGGAAAAGACTCAGATAAACAGACTAAGTGCTCAACATAATGACTTCCAGGAATCTATTATAGGAAAACACAGTTGCAGAAAAAAAAAAGTACAAATGTTTTTCATCACTTAGGATCTTATAAAAATGAAGAAAACTGAATACCCCCCAAAAAGAAGATAAAATTAAATTATGGGCTGTGTAACTGATTAACTATTGTGCAATCACTAAAAATGTTTTTCTTGAGTTTTTTCAACTGATTGATAGAACTCAAGATAAATGTATAATAAAACCCCATGTATAATAAAACCTCCCTGAGGTTTGCAAAATGAAATATAAGTACAAGATAGGATGGCCTAGTAGGACCAAAAGTACTGCCAATGTAGATAATGAGATTAATTTTTAACCTGTTCTCTAGCTTCAAATACATAGTCAAATGTAGGAAATAACTTAGTTTATAATCTACATACTGTTGAATGCTGAATGTTGAATGGTCTGCTACTATGTAAAAGGAGATCATTATTGCAATAGAATCTGATTGGGTAGATCACCAAATAGGTGCCTAGAAATTAGTTTACCTTTTCACTATCAACCAGATAAAGGCACAGTCAAGTCTCAATTCTAGTTTTTCTCATTGTGGTCTTATATTTTCTGCATTATTGCATGTTGTTCCTCAATTACAGGTAAGAATTAAAGATAATTACTGATAATGGAGTCTGTGTATGTAGACTTTTTCAACTATCCACTACAGTAAAATTAGTTTCAAATACAATAGAGCTGAGTGGCATGATAGTGAACACTTATAATCCTTACGCTTGGGAGGTTGCAGTGAGAGAACAAGATCAAACTGAACTATATAATGAGAATCCATCTCAGCAAAGAAACCAAAAGAAAGAAAATCTGAAGACTTCCCTTTGTATCTTTGTGGATTTTGTTTGTGTTGTGTCTCATTTTGATTTATTGTTGAGACAAAGGTCTCAGTATGTAGCTAAGCCCTTCTCAAAATCAAGATACTATTTCATCACTCTCCTGAGGACCGGGATTGTAGCAGTGCACTTGCAGGCTCAGCTTTGTCATTGTATCTTTGGGAAAAACCACTAGTTGTAAAGTATTAGGAAAGAGAGATAATATTTCTTTATTGGCATAGAACAGAAATACTTGCATTTCTTTGCTTAATAAATTAACAAAACCAGACCTATTTTGCTATGTAATATGTGTCAGAATTCACCTATTATATTGAGATTTAAGTTCATAGTTCTGGAAATGAAAAGAACAAGTAACAAAATTATGATATTAAGTAAATAAAAATAGGTATATTATTTTTTTCTCATCCCAGGCTTTGGAATCAACTTAAGTTGGGGTCCTGGCAAGTAGAGTTAGCAATATTTCTAGTCTAGTCTCCTTATTGGTAATATTGAATATCAATAAAACTAATATCACCAGGTGCCTGTGACTCATGCCTGTAATTCTAGCTGCTCATGTGGCTGAGGTCTGATGATCGTGGTTTGAAGTTAGCTCAGGCAGGAAAGTCCATGAGACTTTTATCAACAGTTAACCACCAGAAAACCAGAAGTAGTGCTGTGGCTCAAGTGCTACAGCACTAGCCTTGAGCTGAAGAGCACAGAGACAGTGCCCAGATCCACAGTTCAAGCCCCAAGACCAAAAACAACAACAACAAAACTAATATCCTCAGAGCCTCACACCAGACTTTTGCAATAATTAAACCTTGTATGTAACCTAGAAGATAGTAAACACTCAAGCGAAACAACACTTTAGGAAAGGAATGTCTCCTCCAACAGCTGTGTCAAAAGCAATTTATAAACTTTGAAACTGTCATATACCAGAAATAGCAAGTCAATAGCCAAAAATATCCAAAGGATTTTTGTTTGTTTTTTGTTTATTGTCTTTAACCAATCCCTCATAAACCAGTCATTGCCAGAAAACATTCCTATACAGATCATCTACAACACATTCATCTGCTTTTCCAATCTAATTGAAAGTTCTCACGGGATACTGTTGTAATTTCACTACATGGTCCTCTTTCTAATTTTCTCTTCCTTCACTCTAATGGTCCACACCAATCTTTAAATAGATTCTCACAAATAGTCACTATTATTGAAGTTGTTTTTCTTCCTTTCAGATACACTTAGTAGGAAAAATAATATCAACATAATAATTGGAATCTATTGGGAATTTTCTACCATTTACACATTTCTACCCTTCTAGCATGTTTCTAACCCAAAGCTGGCAATCCTCTTGTCTATTATTACCTGAAAACAAATCAAATGCCTTGTCTTCTGTGAGGCCTCCAGTCTTCCACATCATCGTAGCTAGGAGTCTAATAATAACACCTCTGAAAGTGGTCGAAAGAATCAAGTCCTATTCCTCAGGAAGAGAATACAAAAATAACCATAAAAAGATTTAATATTTATCTGTAGACTATACCTCAGATGGTAATACATGCTTTGCTTTTTTTTCTATCGATAAATAGCCAGTTATGTATTTGTGAGTGGAAAAAATCATCAATGTGTTTGTAAACCTTCTTTTTTGTCTGAAAAAGTTAGTTCAGTCTGACAGAAATACCAGGATGAGAGCAGATACTTAAATAATTACTGTGGTATTTTGAATTCTGACATTAAACAGCCTCAGGTGCTACCCAAATATAGCTCTAATTTCATTCTTAATTAGTTCTAGTCCAATTCTAGATTAATTTCCACACTCAAGATAAATACAGTTTAGACTTTCAATCTTGGTATCCACGTGGTCTGCATCTACAGATTCAATTAACCATCACTTAACCATGTACTGATTTGAAAAAAAAAAGCATATATGTACTTGATACATGTAAATTTTCTTCTTGTCATTTTTCACTGAACAATACAGTATAACCACTTTCAGTCAGTTATGTATTTGGGTATTATACATTAGGTATTGTGATATATTAGAAATTATAAGAAAGATAGACATGATTTAAATTGGATGGTAGTTTTTGGTAGGTTGTATGAAAATAGTTGGCCATTTTACATAAAGGATTTGAATGTCATGGAGTTCAGTACCCACAGAGGGTTCAAAAATCATTCCTCGTCATGTACCAAGGAACAAATACATTTCCTTTCTTGGTTCATGGCTGCATCTTTAAAGTAATTAATGCCTTCCCTTTTTTGTTTTCAGAAACAATTGAAATTTATGGAAGAAATGCACATTACAGCATGTAGAAAGTAACCCTTAATAAGACAGTTTTTCTAAATGATGTTATTATTTAATTTAATCAAACTCAGTCATGACAGTCTCCCACTTCCAAAAGAGGATAGTCAAAGAATATTTCTTAAATAGGTGGTAAAAATACTTTATACAGTCAACAGATTATCCTTTAAACTTCTTGAAATAAAATGCTAATGAGAAAATAGTATTCAATGCTCTATAGATTTTGGATATTCATAATGCAAAAGATATTAAAATAGGAATTTTTAAAGAGAATAAACAATTTTGATATAACAAATACATTTATATATTGATACAAATTTTTCTACTATATTTTATCCATGGTGATTTTTTTTCAAACTTGAAATTAGACTTGCTATGAACACCATTTTCCATTTGAGATGTTAGCATCTACACAATACACACATATACCGCTAAAAATACAAGATATGCCTTGTGATGCTTAAAGAATTGAAGTGTGAGATAGACTCGTAATAAGCAGTCTTAAAATGTTCTATGCGTGAACTCATTCTCTCCATACTTTTGGAGGTATACTGGAAATAAAATTATCTTCCACCCCCACTTATTTCTTAAAATAACTTATTGGAAATGGGTTACCAGGGGAAAAACATTGCTATTTATTTAGTGTAGGTTTTGTATCATATGGAGCAACCACAAAGAAACTAGATAACCTGTATCTGTGTGTGTGTGTGTGTGTATGTGTGTGTGTATGTGTGTGTGTGTCTTTGCTCATGGCTAGTGCTCTACTGTTAAAGCCACAACTTAAGTTCCAGGTTTTTGGTAACTAATTGGAGATAAGAGTCCTATAAATATGTTAATTGTAAGTATAATGGACTAATGGACTTTCCTGTCCAAGCTGGCTTCAAACTGAAATCCATAGATCTCAGCCTACTGAGGAGCTAAAGTTACAGGTGTGAGGCATCAACACTCAGCTGAGACTTGCATCTTTTGATGTTGGATTTGGAGATGTTGACACCTGTGAACAAGTATGATTAAACAGGTGTATCATCTCATGGTTATAAAGTGAGGAACTTAGAAAGGGCAATTTGCTCAGATTCTTCTGTCCCTTTATCTTCAGAAACAAATATGCTTTTTCTCTAGGATAGAAATCTATTCCAAGTGATGGTCGAAAACTGTTAGATATTAAAACCAGTGTCAGTGAAGGAGCTAAAGTTATTGAATTTCTTGATGTCTTGTAGCTTAAAATACTCAGTATACCAAGACAGCCTAATTTGAGATAGGGAGTTCTGAATCTTGTGAAAGGAAAAAGATAAAGAACACACGCACACACACACACACACACACACACACACACACTTATACTTTTGTTTTAATCTCATTAAAATTAATGGCTAATTCCAAGTGTAATTGTGACAAACAAGATATAGAAGTATTGCATAGAGAAAGAACAAAGCTATAAAAATAGATGTAGATTTGGGGTAGGGATAGACACGTCTAACCTCTACCAATGTCATTGTTTTGATGATTTTGTGTAGCTATATTTAAAGAAAAGTTGAGTTCCAGTGAGTACTTTGATTTTCTTTCTATTCTGGTTAATAGGTATGAATTACAAATAAGAATGGCTTTAGCAATGCCTTTGTAACTGCATGGTCATGGCAACAAAGAAAAGCAACATTAGGTTGTCTGAACATCGATTGAGTGAATATAAAACACATGAATAATTTCTAACTGTATTGCATTCTATCTGGAAAGATGGGTAAGCAAATAGGAATATGACTGATTGTAACAATGTATGAGTGTACTGAAAAATTGATTCTTTAACATAATATGTTTTATTTGTTTCCCTGAAATTGTGAATATTTCCAATTTGAAAATAATTTGACTTAATTAAAAAAACAAATTTTAGAAAGATACTATTATAATGGAATCACACTGATACTTGTAATACTATATTTTTCAAAATATTATTAGATTGATAAAAATCACTTCAAAGAATCCTAAAGGCTGCCTGGAGAAATTATGTGAGGAATTACATTTAAATATGTATAGATATGATCAAGGAAACTAAGCATATTTTTTCTCAATACTGAAAATTTTGTAGCTGTCCTTCTACTGTAAAATTACACTTCATATAGTTTTGCAAATATGAGTTTATGTTAACTTTCATCTAGGCTAAGTAGATTTAGATGTGCTGCTTTTACTAAATAAAATCTTGTAGGACTGCCTATTATTTTATCTAATTTCTTTTTTAATTTTTTATCATCTTCAAGTAGCTATACATAGAGGTTTCAATTCAATATATCAATTTGTGAATCTTAATCAATGTCACCCCTTTCACCATTTTCTCCCATCTTTCACAAACCCACCAATCTCAAGTTACCTACTTCCCTTCTCTCTCTCTCTCTTTCTTTGTCTCTCGGCTCACACACACATATTGACGATTAGAAAAAAATAATTAAAATAATATAGACACACATTAAAAATCTATTCCTGCTAGATTTTAATGCAATCTTCTTCATTTATTGTTTATGGTATAAAATTCTGGAAAGATGAGAAAGTATAAATGATATGTAGAAGAAATGTGTCTGAGATACATGAATACTTTATTGCAAGCTAGATTCAGATTATAATTTTCAAATTGTAAGTTTTATATCAGAAAACCAGAAATAGAGTTTTATTAGAAAAATATCTACAATCTGTGTACATTAGTTTTTTTTAACTACTTTGATCTTTTGACACACTCTTTTCTTTCAAAAAATTGTAGCTGATTCAAATCCCAGATGATTTTTGGCCTAAGACTTTAGAACTAAGTCAGATTTGGCAAAAATATACTTCAAAAACATGCAAAATGAACTTAGGTTCAGATTACTATTTTTCTCCCAACTAGCCAAACTTAATTTACTTTTTTAAAGTCTAGCAGCAAGGACATCTACAAAAGCCACTCTTGAGCGAGCTTCCTGAATTTGTCCAATTTTTCTCTCCTCACATAGAAATAAATCATGCATTCCTGCCAAACTCTTGTTCTAACATTTAAAACTTTGAGTGGACCTATTCTCGGGGAGTCATTTTTAAATTCCCCATTCTCTCTTTTATCACTTTTTGTTTCATGAAATCCACTGAATTCTACTGCTCAGCTTCCCATCTAAAATTATTCCTTATTTGAAAGCAAAGAGGTATAATAAAAACTTACTGGCCTTGCAACTCCTAAATTCTGTTCTTTCTTCTTCCATCCCACTATTTGAGAAGCCTCAAAGGACAGTATTTCATATTTGCCTTCACTCCCTCACAATTCCTTCCCTCCCATGTACAGAATTTTGTCTCCAGCCTTATTTTCACCAAATGCCTGCTTAATATTTACTAATAACTTCATATTATCCAGTTTTACTTCCATTTCTCACACACATTGCCTTCCATCTAGATATTTTAATTCTCCTTTTGCATTTTGTCTTCCTCTACACTAAATAGATATTCCCCAAACTTTCTGACTTTATATCTTCTTTCTCCATAAAATGTCATATTCAGTCAATAAAATGCTAGTCATTTCTACACAGATGGCTTGAATGTATATCCAATCTGTCTTGTTTACTGAACTCTAATACTTAAGAATCACCTTCCTGAATATCTTCCTGTATGGCCTAGAAACAGATCAAATTCATCATGTCTAAAACAAACCTCAATCTTTGTTTTCACCCATATTTCCTTGAATCTTTAAGCTCCTAATGTCTTAAGTGTAATTTCTATACAACTCTCTATCATCCTTCTTCCTTCAGATATATATATATATGAATATATATATCTGATATATATGATATATATATATATCAGAAACATGAATATTTGTTAGCTGAGCTTCTCTAATTCTGTCATACCTGGGTTGTTCTTCCTTTCTTCACATTCAACAAATACCTCCCCTGTGTAGTTTGCACTTGACAGGTTAATCCCCCTTGGAGCATAGTTTTAAACATTGAGTTTCCTGACCCAAACCTAAATGGCTCTCTTTTACTCAAAGAATAAATATTTAGACTCTAGGCCTGTTACACTTCGATAGTCTGACTTCAAATATTCTTTAACAAGTTTGGTCTCCCCAAATTCCCTGCTCTATAACATGGAGCTACTTGAAACTCTAATATATACATATCCTATACTTTGTATCTCTTTCTATTGAAAGATGTTATTCACTAGACATGCTGGCTCAAGAGATGATTAGATTATATCCATCCAAAAAAGGGATTTGCAGCTAGGTGCTGATGGCTCACACCTGTAATCCTAGCAACTTAGGGGGATGAGATCTGAGAATTGAGGCTCAAAGCCAGCTGGGGAAGGAAAGTCCAGTAGGACTCTTATCTCCAATTAGAAAAATTTCCACTAGAAAAAGAGAAGTGGTGCTGTGGCTGCAAGTGGTAGAGCAGTAGCTTTGAGCAAAAAGCTCTGAGAAGTGCCCAGGCCTTGAATTCAAGCCCCATGACTAACAACAAAACAAAAAGGATTATCTTAAATGACATCTTTATTATAAATTAATATTCCATCTTTCAACTGGAGATAATCTTCCTCTTTGAAAAAAATTCTAGATTCTATTTCTTTCTGTCATTTGTGACATTGATCACTTTTGCTTTGTGTTATTACAATTATTTTATTGTAATTTCAGCAAATACTTATTAAACATTAACCTGTACTGAGTACATTGGGAGACTCTATGAATGAAAAACCTTATGATACCCTCAAGCAGTCTTCATTAGCGAAGGTTTATAGACATTTATCTCCCTACTAAACATTTTAAAGAGAACTAGTTACTTCCCAAAAGATGTTATTAAGAATTAAGAAAACGGGCTGGGGATATAGCCTAGTGGCAAGAGTGCCTGCCTCGGATACACGAGGCCCTAGGTTCGATTCCCCAGCACCACATATACAGAAAATGGCCAGAAGTGGCGCTGTGGCTCAAGTGGCAGAGTGCTAGCCTTGAGCGGGAAGAAGCCAGGGACAGTGCTCAGGCCCTGAGTCCAAGGCCCAGGACTGGCCAAAAAAAAAAAAAGAATTAAGAAAACTAAGCTTATTGAAAAGGTAATTGTAACAAGAACATTGTGGAAAACTCTCCCCAAATATGTTCTTATTTTCAAATCATCAGGACAGTAGAAAAGTTCCTGGGACATTTAATATCTGTACCTGTACTAGTCTATACTAAATCTCACTAGCTTAACTGTATTTCTGAAAGACTAAAATTGTTAGGTTGGTTTTTGTTGGGTTTTCTTTTGGTTTTTTAAATGAAATGAAATGGAAAATCAGATTATAAAGAATGGTTTTGAAGATTTCCACATAAAAGTAAATACAGACTGACAGTTTAAAAAAAAAAGTGTCTTATATTTTTATGGTTACAAATGTCCTGTAGAAGTAACTTTTAAAAATTAACTTTAAGAAGTGACTTGGCTATGAGAATTCCTCTTCTTAACATGAGATTCAGACATTAAAAATAGGTAATTCAGTTGTTTTTTTCTCTTCTAGTATGTAGACAGAGGTTAGTGGAAAGACTTGCAAGAGCTGCCGATGGTTTTATTTTAGATGACTCAGACTTCAGAATTGTGAAGAAGTAAATTTCTCTTCCCTGTAAGGCAATGAGTCTCAGCTAGTCTGTTACAGCAGCTCAGGCTAAGTATTTACCA
Source organism: Perognathus longimembris pacificus (assembly GCF_023159225.1). Lineage (NCBI taxonomy): Eukaryota > Metazoa > Chordata > Mammalia > Rodentia > Heteromyidae > Perognathus > Perognathus longimembris. Next base: position 24,086,569 of record NC_063172.1, read on the forward strand.
TAGCATTATACTCTGAATGTTACTGTACAGATCTTATTTCAACACAAAAGCATGGCCTTCAGTCCCAGAATTTCTGATTCAGTAGCTTTAGAAACTGCTTTCCAGTCACACTCTCAGAAAGCAAATGGAAGGGATGATATTCCAAAGACCACACTTTGAAAACCACTACTCTACAGTTCTCTCATTCCTGAATAGACTTTCCTATATCTCTCTAATATTTACACATTTCACTTATTTTGTACTTTCTAGAGAAGATAAATACAGCCTATATCACAATCATCTTGCAACCTTGATTTTGAGATGTCAATTCTCAACATTTAGAGTAAGGCCTTGCTTTATTGCACTTCATTTTATTTCAAATTACATTACAAAACTATGCTATAGATTTTCCAATTTGGAGTTTTTGATAACCTTGCATTAAGAAAATCTATCAGTGTCAATTTCCAGTAGCATATGCTTATTCCAGTCTCTGTCCCATTTTAGTATTTCTGCTAATATTCCAAACTTTTTCATTACATTTGCTATAATGATTTATGACAAGTGATTTTTTTTCAAATTTTTATTATCAAACTGATGTACAGAGAGGTTACAGTTTCATACGTTAGGCATTGGATACATTTCTTGTACTGTTTGTTACCTTGTCCCTCATGCTCCCCTCCCTCCCCCCCTTTCCCTCCCCGCCCCCCCCCAGGTGTTCAGTTCACTTACACCAAACAGTTTTGCAAGTATTGCTTTTGTAGATATTTCTCTTTTTTTTTTACCCTGTGTCTCTCAAATTTGGTATTCCCTTTGAATTTCCTACTTCCAATACCAGTAAACACGGTTTCCAATATACTCAGATAAGATTACAGAGATAGTGTAGGTACAACCATAGGAAGGTGATATAAGAACATCCTCAATAATAGAAACTGCACATACACATAGGACGTTGAAAGTAGTTACAACTGTGATATAACAATTGTTTCCATAACATGGAGTTCATTTCACTTAGCATCATCTTATGTGTTCATAAGGGTATAGCTATTGGGCCTTGTGATGCTCTGCTATGGCTTGCCTAAACCTGTACTAATTATTACAAGTGATTTTTAATGTTACCATTGCAACCATTTAGGGGCACCACAAACTATACTCATACAAGATGTCAAGAATAATGAATACATGTTGTGTTTATTCTGACTGCTCCCTTAACTAGGCTGTAAGTTTATGTGTTATAGGTATTATTGTTTTTAAGAATATTTCATTCACTCCTAGTTTTTTTAGACTTTTATCACAATGGCATGTTCAATTTTGTAACAGGATTTTCTACATCTATTGATATAAATGTGTGATTGTTGTCCTTGATCCTGTTTAGGTACAGTATTTTATTTCTTAACTTGTATATATTGAACTATTCTTGCATCCCTCGAGAGAAACCAGCTTGATTATATTGCACAATCTTTTTAATGTGCCACAGAATGTTGTTTTCAAGTGTTTCATTGAGAAATTTTGCATCAATTGAGCTTTTGTGTGAAGAAAGTTGATCTCCACAAATGACAGATATTTTTTCTTATAAGTGGAAATTAGATCTAAAATACATTGGGCCAGGAAAAATTATACAGGTCTCTAGGTATTCACATAAAGTGAGACTAAAGGAGGATATTTTTTGGAGTGAAACACAAAGGCACAGTACTTATGTGTATTTGATCATATAAAATAATATTTATTGAAATGAACTTCAGGAAATGAAAACAAGATTTTTTTGTTAATAAAAAGCATATACTGTTTGCGTACATTAAGCTATAAACTCATTGATATGTATAATAAATCCATTAAAAATGAAAAGAAAGAAAATCATGACATATTACCTAAAAAATGATTATTCTTCATTGTTGTTTTTGTTTTCTTTTTGTCTTGTTTGTTCATTTATCTGTCTTTGGGAAGGTAAAGAAGGGGAACAGAAATGGAGGGACAGAGGGTGAACAAATGCAGAAGTGATACTCACTAGACACTATGTTGAAAATGAACTATACAACTCATGAGTGGGGATGAGAGGGAAAATCTGGGAGAGAGCAAGGGAAGGGGTATATTCATCACCTTACTTATGCAACTGTAACCCTTCTGTACTTCATTGTTTTTTTATATTTTTTATTTCATAAAGAAGAGATAGATGATAGATAATAAATAGATAAAATAGATAGACCGAAAGGAAGAAGGCAGAGGAGGGAGGGAGTGGGGAAGGTATAGTGAAAAGAACTAACAACAGTAATATGCTGGGTTTTGATTGAGAAATTACATTGGAGAAACAAAGACTCCTTACATTTCAAATCTAACCAATAAACTTAGAGGTTCAATTAAGATAAGAACTCAAACATTTAGTCTATTAAAGGCATTGTTACTAGTATATATACTTCAAAACCCCTTGTAGCCTGTATCTTAGCTATTTAAGTGAGTTCTGAGAATAGCAGGTCAAAGCCAGGTAGAAAGCTAACCTGGGCAAACATCCCAAGAGACTCAGCTCCAATTAACCACCAAAAATCCAGAAATAGAAGTGTGACTCAAGTTGTAGAGCACTGGCCTTGATTGGAAATGGATAAGTGAGAGGGCAAGACCAAGTCCAGGCCCCAGTAATTGGCACAAAGAAAAAAAAAATGGCCAAGTGATTCTCTGGAAAAAGGCAAGTGAGAATACAAGGCCAAGTCCAAGCCCCAGTAATGGCACAAAGAAAAAAATTACGAAGTGTTTTTCTGTTATTAAGAAAAAGTTAATGAGTTTATTTTTTCCATTAAAAATTATTTATGTATTTTTAAAAATTCAAATAGTTGTGAAAAAGGTCAACATGTCAGTTTATGAGTACAATGAATCTAGGATTTTTCTTTCTTTCTTTCTTTTTTGTTTTTTGCTGTTGTGCTAGTGTTGGCCCTAGGGACCAAACTCAGCAGGCCCTGGGTTCAATTCCTCAGCACCACATAAACAGAAAAAGCCAGAAGTGGTGCTGTGGCTCAAGTTGTAGAGTGCTAGCCATGAGCAAAAAGAAGTTCAAGGACAGTGCCTGAGCCCTGAGTTCAAGCCCCAGAGCTGGCAAAAAAAAAAAAAAATGTGTCTGAGATCTCATCCACTTCATTGTTTGTTGCTATGGAGTTGTTGAGTTTTGGAAATGACTTGGTTTTGTTTTGTTATTTCATCTGTTTTGTGGTTTTTGCATGTGAGGCCCAAGTCAATGTTTAGAAACTCTAATCACCTATGGCCTTTCAGTTCAAATATTTTTAGTATTCAGGGAAGAGTGTACAGTGGCAAGTTTATTTCTCACAACTGGACTAGACTATTTCTTAGTAGACTTGCATCCACCCGTCTGCCCAGGGCACTGAATTTGGTTCCTATCATTGATCAAACTGAGAAAATCTACTGGAAATTTTTCAGATGAATGAGTTGTGTGTTTTAATACAGAAGCTTCCCTTCTTTGTGCATAGCAAGCTGCTGCTAACAGCAGGAAAAATTACTGTCACTGAGTTTTACAGACTCCAATTTGCTCCACTAGGCATGTCTCAGGAGATAGCAGTCTCAAGACTGAGGAGAACACACAGGACACTGATGCAGGGAACTGAGAAACTAAGCATCTTCCCTGCTTGTTAAATGGCTTTTGGTGGCTGCACAGTAAGATTTTCTTTCCCCATAAGGAATGTAGAAATTACATGATTTAGAAGGGATGGACTTAGGACCTTTAATACCTCCTGGCAATAATCATTTGTTGGAAGACAGTTCTTGTAGATGGTACTTAATTCTTACAGACTCTGACCAACAGTTTGCCACTTTGTAAGGGGGAAGGGTATATAGAAGTCACATCATTTGGATAATCTGAACATATGTTTTTCAGTGCCATCTGGTAGATGCTATAGATTCATGAGGGGTGTGTGTGTGTGTGTGTGTGTGTGTGTGTGTGTGTGTGTGTGTGTGTACTGGGACTTGAACCTGGAGCTTAGGTGCTGTCCTTTTAGCATTTTTTTTTTCAAAAGGCTGGTGCTCTGGCCTTCTACCACTGAGCCACAGATCTACTTCTGGCTGTTGGTGCTTAAAAGGAGTTATGACTTTCATATAGTCTTCTTCCCTGGCTGACTATTAACCTTAATTCTTGGATTTTAGCATTTTGAGTAGTTAGGGTTACAGGTGTGAGCCAGCCATTCCTAACTACAGATTCTCTAATGGGCCTGAGTCCTCTGTGGGCTATTTTGGTTTAATAGTTGTCTATATTTGTTTTGGCAAGAGAGGAAATGAAAGCTGGTAATTTTTGATCTGCCATCTTAGTGAAGTCACTTTTATTGTCATTTTCGTTTTCTCAAGAGTGAGTATATTGCCACATGGCAAGAACCTAGGAATCATTGATTGAACTTAACTAGGGTTGCCTCACATAAATTTTCTAAATAAAAAACATTTTCACATAAGTCAGAAATGATCAGGTTTAAATACCCTTATGAGTAAGATGAAAGCAATTTTTTGTAAAATAAATAAAAACTATGACTTTCATAGGACATGCATGTTTTTAATCATTTCTTGGATACCAATCAACCAATAGCCTATTCTCCTGAAATAATACAACAAAATAAAAAGCAGACATATTAAAGAAATATAATAGGTCCCTAATTCTCTTTCAACAATGCTTCCTTTATGCCCTGACTATGAGGAAAGTTTTTCAGTAAGCATGGAATAAAGAGAAAAAAATCTTTTTTTTCTGGAAATTTATGATTCCCTCATTCAAATTTAAAACTTAGTCACTAACCTATTCTTTCTATAGGACAAAAACATCAATATTATTCATAGGTATTTGATTGATAATATTTCTGTCAGTGATCAGTAGAAAAGTATCTTTCTCTGTCTCTTTCCACAATGCTGTTTAGAGAAAGTAGTAAATTTGCTATTGGAAACTTCCAATAGTAGGAAATACTAGGAATAGTAGGAATATTAGGAAAACAAATAAAATTAAAACCTTGATTAAAACCCAGATGTTAAAAATTCACGGCCAACCTCCAGGTCAAGAATCAGTAAATTTTATGGGCACATCTGCCAAAGGAATGCAATTTAAAAACTGTTGTTGACAAGAGACCAGCAGTGCAAGATCACAGGAATCAAAAATGCGTATAATTAGATATTTGATCTGTGACATATTAAAGTTAAGTCAAGATGATGTGAATTAAGTTATGCCACAGTTTGAAAGGCCTACCATGAAGCCGAAGGCAAAAAAAAAACAAAAAAGGATTGTATAGCCAATGTTTTCCAAGGCATAAATAAACCAAGACACACTCTTAACAAAGTGACATAGCTCCACCGGTGAGTACCTGGTGGTCATCAACTATATCTGAATACAACCAATCTTTCACAAGTATATAGACATGCAATGTTCTATATGTGCATCAATATGTTTTGAATTGTCTTCTCTGAGTTATTCCAGAAATGCAGGTTGTGGTTGTTATGCTTATTATATCTTTCCACAATGTCAGATTGGTTTTTTTGAATAACAATAAATTCACAAGCTACACCAGAGTTTTTGGAGTAATTTGTCAATGAGTTCTTATTTATTGCATTTGATAGCCATGAGCCATTGGCAAACAGGTTTTTGGTTTTTTTTTTATTCTATCTTATTTACTAAGGTTAACTCTCAGGTCACACATTACAATTCAAAATGATAATGTGGATTGCAAGATGGATAAGAAAGGGTTAAATCTGCTACAAGTTTCCAAAAATTCCTTGCTGAAAGGCAAAAGCAGAGACACAAATGTGGAGACATGGTATGTGGTAAGAAGAAATGGTAACATCAAGAACCCTATCTAAGACTTCTGACAGGGCTTCTGTAGAGTGTAATGCTGGTACAAGGCACTATGCTGTTCTAGGCTTAAGGGGTCTGGAAAGATGACAATTTGAGTGGGTTATATCAAGAAGAGGGATCATATAAACTGGATCTCTATGGAAAGATTTGGGAGTTCATAACCTATTAATCTGTGATCTATGTACTAGATGGTCTAATGTTGAGTTTGTTGCTGTCATACCCCAATACAAGGTGCCCCTTCGTTTATATGATTTGATATAATCTGGGTGAGAAGCTGGTATTTTTAATAAATGCATGGGGCTGTTTTTATATGAATTTAATGTATTCATATGTTCTAGTTTAACTGGATAAGTTTATAGGTGGTAGCATTTTTTATATGTAAGTAACTGATCTATCTATGCTTCATGGTTTATACTGGATAGAGGGTGGTTATTTATATATAAACAAGATCTAGAAGCAGCCTACCTCAATATTTGCCTAAACTAGAGCAAAGTGCTGTTTTTTAAAAGTGAAGATTCTCAGGGCAAGGCATAGCCTGAAATCTGCTGCTCTACACAATATGGAATATCTTTAGAGCATGGCACAGAATCATCTCTTTATGAATAGTAATTTATCTTTTAGTCTCTTATTTTTACATACATAGAACCCAGAAAAAAATGTAAATACACTAATATTCAATACATAAAGCAGTCTCAGGTTTGGATAACTCCAGACTATCAAGGAAATAGCATACTCAGTAACCTAAGCAGAAACCAATCAGCATAGGAAATAATGTGGCATTCTGTATCTCAAGCATCTAGTTGATGCTAGAGTTGACATGTTAAGAACCAAAGCCTAAAGCCAATATTTCCACAGATTCACAGATTCTTTTATGGAGAAAAATAACAATTCCAGTATGAATCTAAATGTTATGTGCAGCCTGACTTTTACCTAAGACCAACTACGAAACATGAAATTTCTAGGACCTAAGCATATTAATGTGCTATCTTAAAAAATAATCTATTAGAACAGAAATCCATGGTCAAAACTTAATTCATATAAGATAAGCTAAAGGATGGGTGAGGAAAAAAGGAAATTGTTTTGCCACATTTTCATATGTAAGTACACATGACACGACCTAAATATCATTTGCAGAGATGTATTAATCAAATTTTAAGTATTTACCTAACATAAGAAGTGATTCAGAATGAATAATCCCTAAAAGTTGTAGAGTTTATAAATGTGTGTGTTTTTAGGCAAGCTTCTAAAGCTGAGCTTCAAGTACCTAAGTTATAAATAGAATTTTTAAAAGAATGAAACTGTGCCAATTTTAGAGAAATTAATGATGAAATGGAAGATTATGTTCTCCCAAAGAGAATTATCACAGATACATGTGTGAAATCTAGACCTACACTAATAATTATATAACATGTTTTTGAGAAAGTATTTATCTTTTTTAAGGGGAGAAATAATTGGGAGGGAGGAAGGCAAAAGAAAGGTGGGTATGATCAAAGTAAAATATGTATGTATACACACACACAGAGATTGAAAGAGCAAAACAAAATCTACTAAAGATTGTTTCAAAAGTAGGGAAGAATAGAGAAATTACAAAAAAGCAATATAAAGTGTAAGCAATATAAATGTAAACTGGACTATTAGCACATAGACACATGCATGTATCACAATGAAAGTCTGAAAATCCTGTGCAGAATTAATTTAATTAATAAAAGTTTTAAAAAGTGGCAATTTTCATTCCCCTAGTAAAGAGAACATAGAATATGATATACCAGTTTTGGAATAGCATATAAATGGTCTGATTCAAATTTTATTGTGTAACAAATGTCCAATAATCTCTGCAGGGTGGAATTTACCCAGTGGCTCATAAAACTTGTATTTCTTGTTATTTTGTTTCCTTAGAACACATCAGTTTTTGGGATAAGCCATAGCAATATATGAATTTGGTGGTTATGTCAGTCTTATTATTTTGAGATTTTTTTGTTTGATATGTTATCACATGACAAATAAATTTAACTTTTATGCTTGATTTTTATTTCTAACTTATATGTATTATTTTAAAGAGACTCTCTAAAGTTAAATTTGACTTTATATAGAGCCTATTTCTACCCTATTCATAATTATTCCTAAAATTTTCATTCACATTAATGAAAATCAGCTAACACTAAATGTCAATACAGTGAATTCACTTGTTTATAGGTTTATCATACACAATTTTGACCAAACACAGTCAAAAAATATGTTTCATGAAGTCAAATGTTCATATCCCTCATTTGATATAGAGAATTCTCGGTTCATCCTCTGTTAACATCAGCTGTGTTTAAATTGTTGGTGATTCCTCAAGTGGATCGTGATCCTTAATTTTTTTGACACTAATGCTTTGCCCCAGTAGCAAAATAAAAGTTGTTGTGCTTAATTTAACTGATAAAGTGAAGCTATTTAGATCTGTTCAAAGGTGTTAGCAGATGTTGTTAGTATATCTTGGACATCATTATGGCAAAATAAGCAAGCATCTGCCATGCAGTTCAGAACTCTATGTACCTAAATATTCAATTTTTCTCAGTGCTGTCTTGTTGGAACCATATATTCACAGAGACCAAGGGTTATTACTATATAACTTGGCCATCCTTCATAACTCAAATAATTAGTTTACTTTTAAAGAAAATAATTATGTGAAACTGAATGCACATTTAAGTCCATACTCTCTCTTCTGTAAAAATAGTCACTGTTAACAATTTGGTTTGTATTTGGAAGACATTTGAGGCCAATGGGAGTTAAGAAGTTAGATTTGTTTTTTTCTAAATTAACAGCTATTTTATGGAATTGACCCAGGTGTTATTTTGAAAAGTTAGCCTATTCCTAACCTCAGTAAATGAAAAGTATCATATTTTAACCTCTTGAGATGGAAACTCCTGGGTAGTTAGGATAATAGTCTCAACTCAAAATTTTAAACTGGATGGATGTTTATAGAGGCCAAATCTACATAGTACCAAAAACTCTTCAATAAAATCTCAAGGAATTAACAGAAGAATACTAACATCTTACTAATATATTACTTGAACAAATGTACAAGAGCAAAGGGAAAGGGGAGAAAGAAGACACACCAGGAGAGAAAGAAAGGGAGCAGGAGGAAAGGGAAGGGAAAGGAGAAAGAGAATGGGGAACAGGACGAAGAAAGGGGGAAGAAGAGGACAAGGGAGAAACACAGGACAAGAGAAAAGGATTACAAAATGTGTGGGAAAGTTTCATCTTCCTACGGAAGAGCCCAGTGCCCCTTGGTAGAAGGTGGGAAGTTTGAATGTTTTGTCCTCAGTTGGTGTCATGTTTCACACCTCTCTTACACTGGGAACTTTTGTATCCTGATGCCTGGAGCTACAAAGCTTTCCTCACCGTGGAGTCACCAGAAGATATGGCTACCCTTCAGCCTAGAGGACAAACTGCCTGTTTGGGACCCAGTGGAGCAGAGTATGGCTGGGTTTAGGAGTAAATGCTTGGCCTAAGGGATTTATTTCATGAGAGAATAGCATTATAGACCATTTTATGTTACAACTTAGTTTGATAAACTAATCCTTCCTTAAAATGTGATTAAGATTGTTCCAATCAAGAATCTATAAGTAAAATGGGAGGGATGTTCATATGAATTATGAGGCCATAGCATTCAGATATGCAACAATAATTGGACCCTATATTTTTCTTCAAGTCAATTCCAACATCATTCCAGATGATTTTAGCTCATTCTGATTAAAGTGAATCTTTTCAAATTTAAGTCAAGTTTCCTTCTCTAAGTTCTTACAGAACGTTTTTGTGATTACTGACTATTCAAGCTAGTCATTGGTCAACATCAAATCACTCACTGAATATTCATCATCAGTGGTCCCTGATACTCTGTTCTGATATTCTATCATCTGTAGGGCCCTCGGCCCTAGCGCGCTCTCTCCCGCGGCCCGCGGGGGAAAGGCTGGGGCATGCCCTAGTGTGAAAAGCGGGGACATGTGTTAGTCGCGAATAACGCCCACCCAACCCTCTTACGTTTAAATAAGGACTCAGGATACCAGGCGCTTTGGGGATCCGTCACACGGAAAATCCAAGGTTTTATTTTCAGGGTGGGGTTTATATAGCAGTTATGGCGGCAGGAAGGAGAGGGACTTGGAGTGGCTAGCTAGACACAGCGATAGGCTGATATGAGCTGTTCATCCAAGAGTGACGTCATAGGACTTCCTCTATGGGCGGTAGTCACGTCCCACAGGACCGCCCCCTGGGTTCCACCTGCCGCCATCTTGGCACACACGAGGTCCGAAGCAGGAGGCGAGGCTAGCAAACACACAGCCCCAGGCCAGGAGAAGAAGCAGGACTAGGACCGCCTCTTAAAGTTATAGGTGGTGCCCAACATCTCCCCCTTCTGTTTTTTAAATAGCAAGAGGTGATGTAAACATAAGGCATATGTAGACATAGGCAAAGGGGCCACCCATTTGGCTCAGTATGGGGAAGACTGAAGTTCTTAGTCCATTTCTGCACCACTCAAGATAATGCAGGCAGCATTCCCCTTCTCTGGTGGTGAGGTAGAAGCAGGTTTGGGCTCTGACGACTCTGGAGGTCCACAGCAGCCAAGGTGCTGGTGACTTAACGCATGTGGTTAGTAAGCATTTTATCATAAACATTGAAGCAAGGTGTCAAAACCCTCAACTCCTATTTCCCTCCAACGGGGAACCCCTAAGTTTAGCAGCAAGGGAGAGACAAAAGGGAAATGACAATGTAATAGTCCATTCCTAGTTCTTTTGCAAAGCTGCAGGCAATATCGCCACAGCAAAACATTGCATCACAGGAGATGCCAAGGTAGAGTCCAGGAAGCAAGCAGGGCCGGCACTGGTCCACCGCTAATGCAAGCAGACAGGCTTCCCATATTTCCATGGAAGAGCAGTAAGAACTCCACCACAGTCTTTGTTTTCCTAGAGAGAACAAGGAGAAGACATTTCTCCAGAGCAAATACTCGTATCCAAATTGGGCTTGGTTCCCCAATCAGGGAGGCATATGCAAAGCCCCTTCCCATGCTGTTTTGGGGAGATTTAAATTTTTTAGTGTGAATTTAAAATATTTAATATCAACATAGCTGTCTTTAACTGGTCATGGGAGCTGCTCCCCCCCCCCTTTTGTTTTGATTAGTAACAGAGGAGGGCACCAGGCTGGGAGTATGAGCGGAGGTCATCTCTTCTGGAACTACTTCCTGCTGAAAGGGAGCGAAGTAGTCAGGGGCCCCTGATTCATCATTTGGCCTGGTAATGTCCAGTTTGGTTGGTAAATGTCCTCATCATTTCCACGAGAATGGTTATCAGGGCCAGAGGGTGTCATGGTCTCCTCTGGCTACCTCCTGCAGGTTGGACACATCAGGGAGTCCCTAGGGCTGGGCCTCCAGGGTCCAGATCTGCACTGGGCACAGCAGTATAGAAAGATGATGGCCTTGAACGGCAAGTTTCCAAGTGGTGACCTCAGTGAGGGATGTTATCCTTTTAAAAAGAGATTTTTGAAGAAGTCAGGCAAAAGGCTGACAAGTTCACAGGGCTAGTTAACACGAATGACATAGGAGAATATACCCTGTGCATAAGCCAGAAAAGTTCCATTTGGAACATAAACCCAATTGTGGCCAATTACAAGGAAGGAGGGATGGCTGAAGGAAGTGTTTAGGGATAGTAGACCGGTTTGGAGTAGTCAGTCAAAGGCTAAAATAAATATATGTACATATATACAAATGGCAGGAAAAGGAAAATGGACAGGTATGGGCATTGGGTGGGTAAACAACTATTCCTCCTGATCTCCCAACTCTGATTAATTTTGAAAGGGTGAGACAAGGTGACTCCGTTTAGGATGTGACATCATTCTCCTCTTACTCCTCTCCATGAACCTTGTTCCCTGGACTGGCTGAGTCCCAGGGGTCTAGGTACTTGCTGCTGGGATGGCGGATGTGACATCATTCTCCTCTTACTCCTCTCCATGAACCTTGTTCCCTGGACTGGCTGAGTCCCAGGGGACTAGGTACTTGCTGCTGGGATGGCTTGCCCCCAACTGGCATTCATGGGGTTTGAACTCAGGGCCTGGGTACTCTCCCTGAGTACTTCTGCTCAAGGCTAGTGCTCTACCACTTGAGCCACGGTGCCGCTTTCAGCATTTTTCTGGTTCTCTTGAGCCAAGCTTCCAGTCTGGCTCTTTGCTGGTTAGTTGGGAGATGGAGTTTTAGAGGGATTTTTGCCAGGGCTGGCTTCAAACTGCAATCCTAGGAGTTCTAGCCATAAAAGCCCTTTTTGTTTCCAATTAAAGCAACAAGGAGAGCAATAGGAATAGAGTTTTACCTGCAACTTGTTGAGAATTGACCAACAAATACTTGTCAGAGTTCTGTCATAACACTTAGAGAACAGCAGACTGAATGAGATCCATGTGCCCTCAAATCATATCAACTAACCTTGCTGGAAGTTGGAAGAGAACACAAATGAATAACAACCAGAGGGCAAAGGGTCAGGACAATGTAAAAGTCTCAGCTTTAGCAGTGGGTGTGTCTTCCATCCTGGATCAGCAGGCTTCATTAACCATGTGTGATGGAGGCAGGCAGGAAGATGGGTTGGATCTGGACAAGGCTGTAGAGGCATCTCTCGGAATCCTCTGGATAGATCGTCACCTCCTGCTGTGTTGCCTGCAAATTCTACATCGACTGGTTATTTGAAATCTCCCAGTATTCCCTGGTTGCTTACTGTGAGTACTCTGGCTTTTGTAGGCTGATGCCCTTCTGGTTAAAGCAGGGTGACAACTTTAAAAAGATTTTAGAGGGATTGGGCCTTTAACCATCCTTTTAGTCATAAAATCCACACAGACCAAGGGCCAACCAAGTTTACAGTTTCCTATGTGAGAGAGAGAGAGAGAATAAGGAATCATTAGCAGTGAAACCAGGCAGTTTGGGATCCATGCAACTCGCACACATGTTGACCTGTATCCTATGAAGCAAAACATTAATTTTGGGTCGGAAAAATTTAGGTTAATAGTCACATTTGTATAAAATGACTGATCCCTCGATCTTAAAGAGTATATGAGAGCACAGGAGAGAAAAATGAAAAAGCAAAATCTTAGTCTATACCAAAGAATCGTCATGAAATATGTACACTTGACTTTTAGCATAGAGAATAGCATAAAGAATAACACACTGGTTTTACATAATTGTATTTATACCACATGCTGTATATTAGAACTTTTTGGAGTTTTTCTTAGACATATTTGCTTGCACCCAAACAATCAGTTTGGGTTTAAAACCTGGGGTTTTTCCTTGCTGTAATTTCACCTACAGGCTGCAAAGGAAAGTTTAAAACAAAACTTAAGCAAGTTAACATAGTAGCTAAAAGAGCAAGTAATTTTTAAACCATGATGCTAGATTTTACATGCTTTACCAACAGACATACAGACAGACACATACAAACACAGTTGTGTACAAGTTTTGGGTGCACTTAGAAAAAATTTTCTCTTTCTGAATTGGCCATGTAAGTCTACTGGAATTCCAGTGGCAAAATGATATTATTTTGCCCATATTTTAGAACCACGTGATCAGTTAAAAAGCAAAAAAACTTTTCCTAGGAAACAAAAATTGTCACAGATTCAGGCTCACAGCAAGACACCTTCATTAGATATTAGGTAGGCAAGTCCAGCAAATTTCCCAGGCCTCAGAAGCAGGGGAGGGGGGACCAGAGGCAAGCCAGCCCAAAAGCAGCGCATGCTGCTGCTCCACAGCCTGCCCTGTGCGCCGCCAGGCCACAGCCAGCTCTGAGCACCACTGGGCCACAGCCAGCCCCATGCGCTGACGTTGCCAGGCCTCCTGCTCGCGGCCAGGATACACGGACCCCGCAGCACATGCTCTTCACCGGCAGCTTGGACACAATGTGCTCCACACTCTGCCGCCAGCACCGCCGGCACAGTCCGCCACACATCCCGGAACCACAGCCCCCAGCTCGGAACTGGGGAGTCTCGGCCTGGAGCCATGTGCGAGCCCTCTCTCTCCCTCTGGGCAGTGAGAAGTCCGCGCCTCTACCTAGCAGCAAGGCCAAAAAGGCCAGCAATCTCCACTGAGGGCACCCCATATTCCAAAGCCTTCCAGGCCCTCCTGGCTTGAGTGTCTGAAAAGTCCAATCCGGTATTTTGGAGCATGGACTTCAAAATCTTAAAAGATGAGTCACTCCATCGACTTTGGCTCTGCCCCATCATTCCAATGGGGATACTAAAAGACCTCAGGAATAAGAATTCCCGGCTCACCGGTAGCTCTAAGTCTACATTTCCCATGCACTCGTGCCACATGTTGTGGTGCCAAAATGTAGGGCCCTCGGCCCTTGCGCGCTCTCTCCCGCGACCCGCGGGGGAAAGGCTGGGGCGTGCCCTAGTGTGAAAAGCGGGGACATGTGTTAGTTGTGAATAACGCCCACCCAGCCCTCTTACGTTTAAATAAGGACTCAGGATACCAGGCGCTTTGGGGATCCGTCACACGGAAAATCCAAGGTTTTATTTTCAGGGTGGGGTTTATATAGCAGTAATGGCAGCAGGAAGGGGAGGCACTTGGAGTGGCTAGCTAGACACAGCGATAGGCTGATATGAGCTGTTCATCCAAGAGTGACGTCATAGGACTTCCTCTATGGGCGGCCATCATGTCCTACAAGACTGCCCCCTGGACTCCATCTTGGCAAGCACACGGTCTGAGGTGGGAGGCGGGGCTAGCAGCCATGCAGCCCCAGGCCAGGAGAACCAGTGGGCCTAGGACCACCTCTTAAAGCTATAGGCGGTACCCAACAGTCATCCACATGAGTTGCTATCACATTGGTCATTGTTGTTTTTCCAGAAAGTATCTTTAAGATATCCAGATGAAGAGGACTTTTCTTATCCTTATCCTTCAGTCATCTACTTCTCTTCCATTCTTATAGCCAATGAAAAACTTGATATGTGTTTTCTTCTGAACTTTGCCAGGATTACAGGATAATGCATTGTAGGCATAGCTCAAGTCTTGTCTATAGCACCTTTTCTGCTCTACTCTTATAGTACTAAGTTAATATTCTACAAGTAACAGTTCAAAGTTTGCCTGCCTCCTTGGGTTCTACCTCCTACAAAAGCACAGGTCTCTCTTTGCTATGGATAACAAACTTTAAATAGGAGAGCATAAGGAATTCTATTTCTGCCTCCAGAAATAAGACAGAATATAACACAATCCATTTATATTCCAGAGATTCATTCTCAGGATTTACTGAACATTTTTTTCTATGGCCACCTAAGGCTAACTTGAAGGATCATTGTTAAGATTGTAAAAACTGCACAAATTGTGTGTGTAATTAACTTTAGGCTATGATCTATTTATTTTCTTTTTAAAAGAACATATAGCACAGGGGCTGGGGATATGGCCTAGTGGCAAGAGTGCTTGCCTTGTATGAGGCCGTGGGCTCGATTCCCCAGCACCACATATACAGAAAATGGCCAGAAGTGGCGCTGTGGCTCAAGTGGCAGAGTGCTTGCCTTGAGCAAAAAGAAGCCAGGGACAGTGCTCAGGCCCTGAGTTCAAGGCCCAGGACTGGCAAAAAAAAAACATACAGCACATAGCTCATGTAATTCAATATGCCAAAATAATATTGTCTTTGTTACTATCAGTAACAAATAATAGAAATTTTAATTTAAAATAATTATAAGGTCAAATAATATAACATAAATGAGAGCAATTAAGCCATAGATTCTTTTTAATTGAGCCTAGTAAAGGCCACTACTGTTTTTGATTATTTTTTACTCTATACCTTTATTATTTGGACTCTAGCTGAAGAAATAACAGTTTTGTTTTTTTTTACAAGTATCACAGTACTACCTGGTTCTTCTGTAATAGCTTGTTTTTGTGTCAACTACACAATTTGAAAATGACTGGTTTCTAAACCAAGCTTTTGAGTACAAAGGTTACATGAAGCCTTCGGTAAATAAAAAATTTGATACCTGAATGTGCTTTACAGTTTATTAAAAGAAAATTTGTAACCTCTGAGCTCTTCCAGATACATTGCTACAGGACAACAATGAATGGCTGTTGTTTGTGTGTTTATTCTTGTTTACATGGATCTTAAATGAAAACTTGCAACAAATGAAAGGAGATTTCTAAAGGATTTCCAACAAGAAGAAATAGCTCTTAGTCCAGGCAATAATTTATTTCCTGTCAAAAATATTTCAGCCACTTATTACTTGAGAGAGTTTAGAAAAAGCAATAGAAAAGAACCATGCTTTCTGAAACAGCTTGAGAAATGGCAGGCAGATGCAGAAGAAACAGTAGGAACACAATTGAGAGAATGCATGGAGTGCAGACTGAAGGCATCTGCCCTTTGAAGACTGAGCTTTGAACAACTGCAGGTGAGCATTTGCTGCAGATGTAGGACAGAGGATCAAACATTTGAGTCAGAGGCAGAAACAGAACTAAGGAAAAAGATTTAGAACAGATCAAGACTTTGGAGAGATACCTAATTCTAACCATGCTGAGGTAGTTTAACTAGTAGCAGTAAAAGAGATGATAAACTCAATTCAATTTTTAATACAAGAGCTTATTTAATCACTGTGTAGTATTTGTTAGAGCATTGTTATGAAATAACACTAAATTTTTATTCTATGCAAACTCCACATTTGAGAACAAAGAGTAGCATAGGCAAAAGAGCCATAAGGAATAACAATGCAGCCATAGATTTGCAATCCTTAGCTTAGAAATATACTTCAAGAATCTCCAGGCAATT
Organism: Perognathus longimembris pacificus; assembly: GCF_023159225.1. NCBI lineage: Eukaryota > Metazoa > Chordata > Mammalia > Rodentia > Heteromyidae > Perognathus > Perognathus longimembris. Next base: position 24,103,120 of record NC_063172.1, read on the forward strand.
ACTTATTTTTGTACCTGGGCTTAAATTTAGGGCCCAATATCCAAGCATAGCTGATATTCTTTCATTTGTACCACATATTCTGTCCAGTCTGGCTGGTAATTTAGAAATTAAGTTTCTCCAACAATTTTTACCCCTGTTGCCTTCTAATGGTGATCCTCAGATCCTGGCTTCCTGAGTAGGAATACATGACTTTAAAAAATTGACAACTATATGCTACCTATAAGATGCTCATTTGACCTTTTAAGACACACAAAAACTGAAAATGAAATGGTGGAAAAATATGTCAGAGAAATTGTACCAGAAAGTGAGCAAAAGTAGCCATATTTATTTTTAAAAAGTGATAAAACTCAAAGTTGAGATTTGTAAAATATGAATATGGATTGGCTCTGTAACTCAGAACACTTATTAGCAATTTGATCCCTAGTACCATGTATGTGCAAGTGCACATATATACACACAAACAAAACATTTTAAATGAGAGAAGTAATTACATATGACCAATAATTGGGGAAATTCAATGAGATTATATAAGTTGTAAATACAATCAAAGCTAACATCAGAGCACTTAAATATATAAAGCACTAATTACTTGATTTAGAGAGACATTTAGATTATATTGTAATAGTACAGGAAATCAATAACTCATGTTCGCTCTATTTCTTGTTTTTTGCTCAAGTAGTAGAGCACCACTTGTGAGTAAGAGAGCCAAGTAAAAGTACAAGGCTCTGAGTTCAAGTCCAGGTACCTTTACAAAAAACTTTAAAAAACAGAGTAGTTCTTTCTCATTCCATCTAATGTTTCTTTTTCCTACAAATGTAGCATAATCTTCATTGATGCCCTATTCTCTTAAGTTTTGAAATACAATACTGAAGCACTACAGCAGAAACAGCAGGCTATGAAAGAAAATAATACATTTAGCCATCTATAATCAGAAACATTTGGTATATATTTAAAGCATCACCCAGGAAATTCCATAAAATCTCTCTACCATGCTATCTCTGCAAATGTTTTCAGAATTTGCCATTAAACGGGATCCCAGTTTCCCAAGACATGCATTTCCACACTGCATTTGGATAGTCTATACTCTCCACGGTCATCCTGCTGTTGACAATTTTGACTTCATTTTCCCCATCTTCTCCTCTTCATTACTGTACCCTTTTCCCTTTGATCTCACCCCCTCTTCAAGTACCTGTTTCTTAGTGTTTTTTATGCTGAACTTTGACTTCGCCTTTCTAAGGAATTACACCATTTGAATTATCCCTTAAATTTGCAATATTTTAGTTAGTATGTTTCTGTGTATGCACTTGCATACCACTTAACATTTTTACTTCTGAGTTGATACACTAATCCTAGTTTTCACATATAAAAGAAACTTGCTGTCAAGAATCCAATGTAGGCACACATATGTAGAAAGATGAATATAGATCCCTTTTGGTCTTCATGCACAAATATCAACTCAAAGTGGATTAAAGGCCTGAACTTTGAAATTACTACAAGGAGCAAGAGAAATACTAGAACTCATAAGCATTGGCAGAAATTTTTGAAAAGAGTCCAAGAGAACGTGACACATAGGAGAGAGACATGACACATGGGATTATATCAGACTACAAATTTCTGCACAGCAAGGGACATAGTTACTAAACTACAAGGGTAGCCATCAGACTGGGGAAAGATCTTTAACAACAATACATCAGACAAAGGTCTAATAACCAATATATTTAGGGAGTTCAAGAAACTACTATCTCTCACAGCTAATAAACAAATAACTAAATGGGCAAAGAAGCTAAGAAGAGACATCTCAGAAGAGGTAAGACTATATGAGGAAATGTTCATCATCCCTAGCCATAAAGGAAATACAAATCAAAACAACTCTGAGATTTCATCTCACCCCATGTGAGTTTGGCCAACACCAATTATTGAAGAGACTATCTTTTTCCAACAGCTTGCTTTTATCTTTTGTATCTGAATATATTTAATTTATTTAGTATATTTTGGGTAGAGCTTTGCCTTGAGATCCTGTTGGCTATTAGTATTCATGTGTACCAGAGTTGTGATTAGTACATTTTATTTGCAGTAAATCAATCTCCAAAGATTTCACTTTGAAAACATTTCCCAACTTCTCCTTAATTTTTACATTCTTTTTTTTTTACTAAATATTAAATATTCATGGACAATTTTGGTGTTCATGTGTTTTGGAAACAAAAGTGAAATGTTTCATTTCAACAGAATGCTTGTTTTCAACTCATAGATCAAATGTGCCTTCATAATTTTTCATTAAAAAATAATAATCTAATGTATAGCCTACAAAATTAAGAACAGTGAGAGAAAGTGTAGGCAGAGGAAGGCTGAGGAAAAATGTTGAAAGGGATAACACTGAACAAGATGCATTCATAAACTGCTTCGCTAAATGGTAACACCTGTGAGCAACTATTTAAAGATAATGAATATAAAATTTAAAAAGAACGAAAGAAAAGACAGGTTCAGGTGGCTCGCATCTGTAATCCTAGCAGCCCAGGAGACTGAGATCTGAATATTGTGGTTCAAAACCAGCCAGAATAGGTAAGTCCATGAGAGTTTTATCTCCAAATAACAACCAAAAAACCCAAAAGTGGCAATGTGGCTCAAAGTGGTAGAGCACTAACCTTGAGTGAAAAAGCTTAGGGACAGTGCCTAGGCCCTGAGTTCAAGCCCTACAACTGGAAGAAGAAAGAAAGGATGGAAGGAAGGAAGGAAGGAAAGCCCTTTATTTCTCCAGCTGCAACATCACCCAAATCTTAAAAACACATTGAATGTTACTATTTCTCCCAAAGGTTAAGTGAATCTCCTAATAGACCTTAAAATATTAAGTAGAAATCATTGACTTTATAAGTAGTTCTTTTTTATGATTTCTGCTACCTCGTTGCTTAATTCCTTTACTTATTAAAAACTTTCCCATATAATATCCACAGTGAACTCAGATACCCTTAATAGGATACATTCATAATGTATTTTGAACTCCTAACAAGACTCACAAGTAATAATGACTGTTTGAGCTTAAGAGTAAATAGAAGCAGTTAAATATTTAGGAGAAGGACAAACAGCTCATTCCTTGTACTAGAATGCCTTTAATTATATTAGAACTCTCCTCAAGCCAGGCCTCAACATGGTTAAATAAAAACAGACTTTCTTTCTCCAATTAGAAATATTGTATACAGGTCCAAGACAAACCAGTAGCCAGAAAGACGACAAAACCTGCACATCTCCGATACACACAGAAAGCTCTGCAAATAATTTGCTTGTAAGTAGCTTTGGCTAAGATAGGGTTGCTTGACAGCAAATACTGATACTCAGGTAAATTTGAATTTCAGATTAACAATGAATCATTTTTAAGTGTATCTACATTTCAGTAGTTACATAGAATATGCATAAATTAAATATATTTATTACTTTCAATTCACTTTTTGCTAGCTATCCTGTGTTTTATTCAGCAATCTTAGGCAAAGATTAAGGGTATATGACACCCATAAGAATAAATATCAGTCTAACACTGAAAGGGAGGGAAAATACATTTCCTGTGAACCATTTGAAAGTTTTACTCAGGGCCACAATAACAATAGAAAAGGTCACAAAAACAAAGCATTAAAAAGGATATTGTAGAACTTTATATGAAATGGAGTCTTTGTCAGCAAATGAACACCCGAGTAAACCATTTAATCTAAGTATTTTTCTCTTACATGTTTGATGGAAAATGGAGGGATACAGACAAATGTGTCAGAGCCAAGAGACGCAAATGGTAGGAAATAATGGGCCACTGAGCAAAATCTCTTCAGAGTCCTATTACTATCCCCATGTATTCCAAAACTGGGATGCTTGTTTATGTGTGTAAAGAGAACTTCTCACACAAGAGTCTTGTTGATATCAAGGGATGATCAGAATATCCTTCCCTAGATTTCATGACCTGATTGAGGGAGAAAGGGCAAGGAGAAATCAGAGAACTTCCTATTCATTTGTTTATTTTTATTTATATACTTTGTATACTTATTTATACATATTTTATTTGTTTTCCCCCTCAGATTTCTCAAGATTCAAATATTCACAATGCTGATGTGTCATATTTTAGGGGTATAACATGTCCTGAACCCATCACAACAAAATACAAAAGACCCTGCATTTCCAAGATTAAAATGCTACATTCACAAGTAAAATATACAACATCTGTATCCAAATGAGATGAGTTCATATCAAGGATATTAAAAACAAACAAAAAATATTCAAAAAATCTACAGAAAATAAAGCAAGACTGTGGAGAAAGTTTCCATGGACAGAACTGGCATGAGCCTCACCCCCAGTCCCCAAGGGGAAAGGAAGGGAGGTCCCTGTTTCCTCATCTCAGTGCAAATAAGAGACTTGAACTTGGAAGCCTGGTTACCTGTGTAGGAACAGTAAAGAGCTGATCTAACTGTATTTCTATTAGTAAGACAATGTGTGCTTCCCATGGACCAGATGTGGAGAGCTGTCTGGATCCACACTGGAATGGATGATGTCTCAGCACCTGTGCTTTGAGAGCTGCCGATGGTAGGCCAACCATGAATCTTCAAAGCATCCACAGACCAACACCTGTCAGGATCAGAATGATGATGAGCTTCTAACTATGCCTGTTACCACCTTGGAAATGACTTCCCTTTCTAATCTCCATATCTCCATTCTTCTCTCTTCAACCTTGATAGAATGAAGAATAGCTAGAGGTCGCCAGTCCAAAAAAAAAGGGGGGGGGGAGTGGGATGATAAACTTCTTTCTCTTGTCCAAACAGCCTAGCTTACCATCCACAAGCATCAAACAGACACTTATGCTTCATTAAAGATAAAAAGGCTGATTCAATTTTTATACTGGATTACTTTTTAAATCATGCATTGAAACTCTGTCTTATTCCTTTTTTTCCCTTTTTTTTTTTTTGCATAACAACATTTATTAGTTCAAATGCATTACCTAACATTTGCTGAACATACATTACACACTGATCTCTCACATTGCCACAGGTAGTTCATGGGACCAGGCCCACCCCTTGCATCCAGAAATGCAGTTGGTGGAGCTGGGCTGGCAGGTAGGCCTTGGTCAGCCCATTAGGAGCAAGAACTCAAACACAGCCCATTTACTTGGTTCCTATGCAGGATTGGGGGTGGAGGTGGACCTAGGTTAGGCAGCAGGGAGTAGTCTCATGATGAAGGAGTTACCAGAACCTGAGGCCAGTGTTTCATTGCTACTCTCTATGCCTGAAGCACAGGAAGGAAATGGAGGCCACATGGAGGTGGTGGATCACCCTGTGTCTGGGCAAATAGAAAGGAAACTCTCGTGTGTGTGTGTGTGTTGTATGTGTGTGTATGTGTGTGTATGTGTGTGTGTGTGTGTGTCTGTCTGTTGTGGGGCTTGAACTCAGGGCCTGGGCACTGCCCCTGAGCTTTTTCACTCAAGGCGAGCACTATTACCACTTTGAGCCACAGATCCACTTCCAGTTTGGGAAAGGTAATTGGAGATAAGAGTTTCAAGAACTTTCCTTCCTAGGCTGGCTTTGAACCTTGATCCTCAGATCTCAGCCTCCTGAGTAGCTAGGCTTATAAGCGTGAGCCACTGGTGCCCAGCCCAGCTCTATTGTGTTTTATTGCTTAAAGTAACTATATACCTTATTTACAAACATATACCTTTGGGACCCGCTAGATTTTCAACCAGTAGAGAACTTTTCCTAAGTGCAATTTAAAGGAATGATAAAAGTTAAAGAATATGTTTAGATTTTTATCCTATGATGTATGTGTATTTAATATGTTGATTATATTGGAGAAGAATAAATGTTGAGCCTTAATTTAAAAAATAATAATAATTTGACAGTAACCAGTATCAAGTTAAATCCATCTTGTCCAGATGTCTATCATGTTGATTAGCTAAGCAAAATGTTGCAGCTACTGTCCTGGCCACTTTTTCCGTGTTACACATTTTTTGTTAGCCATGTTCCAATTTCATAAGCTTGCCAAGTAGACGAAAATATTTTTTTATATATTGAGGTACCTGTCATTGAGCTATTTAAAAACAGACCCCAAAAAACTTCTGATCACTGGTATTCAGGGAGAATGAGAAGATAATATGCATAAATATGCTTGCATAAAATGTTACATAGTTACCACTTTATTGTTTTCTCTCCATAAACTTCAGGCAGCTCTTTCTTTTCCCTATGTTTTTTATTATTAAGTTTCTTCCACTTCTCAAAGAATTCTATATGCCATTCTGCTAGCAAAAGAATAATGCTAGACAGATTAATCTCCTGTAACTGAAAACAAGACAGACATATAAACATATCTGGAATCAATAACAAAATCTACTGCAATAAGGTACAACACAAGAAACTCCTGACACTGCTAGTGTGATTTTATCCAAATATTGCACAATGCTAGAGGTAGAAAAGAAATTTGAAAGTTACAATGGTAGTGTTAGTTTGCACAAACAGATTGTACAAAAGTCTGAAATTTAATTATCTCATTGGGAATGCAAGAAAAATAAGAGCAAAATATAATGATTTTTCTCAATCACATGTATCTATCTAAACAAATTTCAAAGGGCTAAAATGTACAAAAGTAACTACTGTGTCCTATTTCCTTGCTATTGTATTCTTATAATAAAGAATAACCAGTTCCACATTTGGAAAACAATGAAAGAGATACATTTTGACATAAATAAAATCCTATATAGGGAAAAATGTGGGAGGAGGTGGCAAGTTGGATACGAAATGTACTCACTGCCTTACATATAAAAGTGTAACCCCTCCATACTTTACTTTAATAATCAAGAAAGGGGAAAAAAGCACATAAAAACATAAAAAAACCCATATAGTGATTTGAATCCATTATTATAATCAGACATATATTTTAAAGTACATATTTTACTTTCCTAACTTTTCTTTAAAATATACTGGAATCCTTAGTTTGGAGCAATAATCAAGGAATGCAATTTATTGTGATTTTGAACATTTCTGAAAAACTATGTACTCATAACCACCAATCCTTCAGATACAACTTGAAAGGGAAAAATACATATTAATGAGCCACAAATTAGAAATCTTGGCTGCTATGTCCTAACTGGAATCCCAGCTCAAGTGACTAGACAGTCAGGAAAGAACCTGAGAAAACCTGGCCCACACATTCATGCACATATGCCCTTGCTTTAGCACCATAAATAGATTTGAAAAGAAGCATTTGTGCCAATGAGTAATTCTACCTTGGAGCCACAGTCTAGAAAAAGTTTCTAATCTAAAACACATTTGTCTGCAGTTTTGTCTCCCTTCCCATTCCCATCCATTCCCAAAACAATATTCGCTTTTTCAAAGGAAGAATCAAGTTAGATGCAACTTTTTTCTCCCTTCCCATTCCCATCCATTCCCCAAACAATATTTTTTTTCAAAGGAAGAATCAAGTTAGATGCAACATAACCAAAACTTCAAGCTCAATTCTTGCTTGCCCAGACAGGTGACTCACAGTCAAGTTTTTTCAGATAATTAATTAAAAACAAAACAAGCTCTGTGACATACCCAGAGAAGGGATCTATTTTAGTTTCTATTGTGACCTCTACTTTGAAAGCTACTTCTACAACAATTTCAGTGAGGGATTTTTTTTTTTTTTAATTCTGAGACTATCCTTTGGCCTTAATAATGCTGGGCTGCATCAACGGAGCTATGTTAGTTATAATTCCCCCTTCTGACAAGTTTATGCTATCAGAAAGTGGCATATATGTCTTAAATTTTTTATTGAAGTATTCAGTATGAGACATCTGAAAATTTACGGGAGCAGAAACACAGCAGAGAAGATGATCGATTCTCCCACCAATTATCTTCAATTATTTTTACAAAAAACCTTTGGTATTCATCTTCTTAAACTTTAACAAAATAAGTGCACTTCAAGAATACATATTTTAGCTGGGCACCAGTGGCTCATGCCTGTAATCCTAGTGGTGGTTTGAAGCCAGCCCAGACAGGAAACTGTGAGACTCTTATCTCCAATAAACAACTAAAAAAGCCAGAAGTGGTGCTGTGGCTCAAATGGCAGAGGTCTAGCCTTGAGAAAAGAAAGGCTTGGGACAGAGCCCAGGCCCTGAGTTCGAGCCCCAGGGCTGGCTCCAAAAAATACATACATACATACATACATATTTTAGCCAGGCAGAGGTGACTCACATTTATAATCATAGCTACTCAGAAAGGTGAGATTTGAGAACTGTTATTAAAATCAGCTCTGGGGGCTGGGAATATGGCCTAGTGGCAAGAGTGCTTGCCACATATACATGAAGCCTTGGGTTTGATTCCTCAGCACCACATATATAGAAAACGGCCAGAGGTGGCGCTGTGGCTCAAGTGGCAGAGGGCTAGCCTTGAGCAAAAAGAAGCCAGGGACAGTGCTCAGGCCCTGAGTTCAAGGCCCAGGCCTGGCAAAAAAAAAAAAAAATCAGCTCTGGAAGGCAAATCCAGAGACTCTTATCTCCCAATAACCACCGAAAAGTCAGAAATGGAGGTGTTGCTCAAGTGGTAGAGTACTGTCTGTGAGCAAAAAAAGTCAGGCAAGAACAGAAGACCCTAAATTCAAGAGTCAGTACCAGCATCAATAAACATATATTTATTTATTTATTTATGTATAGACACATTGTATACAATGTTTATATGGCTTATGTCATATCTTTACTTAACATTATTCCATTAGTATTTTCCATGCTATTACATAGACTTTGTCAATTTTATCAATATTTACAAGTGAGGGAATGTACCAGGACTCACTTAATCATTTCCTTATGATTAGACAATTATTTATGATCCAATGAACTTCAAATATAAGGCTATTTCCTACATACAGGACAATTTTATTATGGTAAATGCTTAACGGCTCAGAGGACACAAGGATTAATAAGATTTATCACACATAATGATAGATGAGTGTTCACAAAGGTCATACTGATGAGCTCTGTCAATTCCTCACTATGCTCACCAGCGTCTTCTTAATTAGATAAGCAAAGAACTCTATCTGATTTTAACTTTCAGTTCATTTTATTTCAGAGTCATATATGTACCTGGGTTGAAGATTTGAAACCATATAGGAACGTTTATGAAAAATGGTAATCCCTCAAATCCTGCCCCTGCCTTAATACACATGCATACTCACCCATTGCCCAGTTGCTCAGAGGCACATTTGTCCTAGCCACTGTGGATACCTTGTCTTTTTAACAGAATGAAGGAATATGTATTGGCCTGCCTGCAGCACTATGTCATCCCTCTAGTCTGACTGTTGATCTGTCAGAGGAGGCAATCTACCTTAGCATAATCATGAGCTAAAGATATGTCTTTGTCAGAGTGCACTAACATATTTCATTTAAAGTCAGGATGGATGCTAAACAAACTTTGCCTTCCTGCTTAGTGTTTTACTCAATGATCTATCCTTGAACCACTCTGTCAGCCTTATTCCCACATCTCAGCAATGCATAGGCTACTAAGGGAGTGGGTCAATTTTACTTGGCCCCTGCTCATGTTGCTGATTTCTCCATCATCTGCAGTCCATGGGCGTTCAGTTAGTTACATGATGCGTTATTACTGCTACCTTTTAAAAATGTTATTGTAAATCAGGTAATGAGTACATTTCTTTTTGAGCAGTTTCATCTCTTCCCCCAACTTCTCCCAGTTTTTTCCTCCCAACCTCCTCTCCTATAAGTTGGGCAGTTTATTTTCAAGATAGTACCTAGTGTGTCTCACTGCTACATTTGTTCAACCTCGGTCCCACCATTTCTGTGCTACTCTTTACCCTCCTCAAGTCAGATAAACTTACATACAAGACAGAAGGTACAGGAAATAAAAACAGCAAGCTGGAGGGGGGAAAGCAAAATAACACAAAAAGCTCTTGTTTCTATTTCTTGTAGTCAATCTCAATAAATATCATTTTATATGATCATATGCTGATAGCTATTGAGCCTTTCTGATTTTTTCCTAAGAATATCCTCCTTTGTTCTCACTGTATGAATTTCTAGAGTCCTTATATAATTTATCATGTCCAAGTGTACTTTTTTGTCACTTGCTGTCCAGTAGATTTAAGTCATGACAAATGCAGGAAACCATGCAACTTGTGTTTCTTTAGATCTGGCTGACTTTGCTTAATATATTTTTCCAGCTCTATCCATCTTCTTATGAATGGTGTAATACTCTTTCTGATGGAAGCATAGAATTCCATTTGTATATATACAACATTTTCTTCACTTACTCACCCGCTGTGGAACATCTGGATTGATTCCAGATCTTGGCAATGATGAACAATCCTGCAATGAACATGGTTGTGCTGGTACCTTTAGTATGGCCTAGTTTGTTGTCTATTGGGTAAATGCCCAGGGGTAAAATTGCTGGGTCATAGGAAAGCTCTATGTTTTGTATTGTTAAGGAACCTCCATACTGCTTCCCAGAGTGGTTGAACCAATTTACATTTCCACCAACAGTGTAGTACCATTGCTTTTGGCCACATTACTACCAGCATCTGTTATTGTTAGTTTTCATGATAATGATCATTCGAACTGGGGTGAGATAGAATCTTAATGTTGGTTTGATTTGCATTTCTTTTATGGCCAGAGATGCCAAATATTTCTTGTGTCTATTGGCCATTCTTGCTTCTTCTTCCGAGAAGTGCTCTTTAAATCTTTATTATCTCTAAGTACTTGTACCAAGGAGATACCATTTAAAAAAGCAGTTTATGAATACAATGCATCTTGATCAGTGTCACCCATTCAACATTTTCACCCCCTTCTACACACTCCCTGCCCTGTGTTGCTTAATTTTGTAGTATATACAATGAATTCTTGTTTGTACTCTCTTCCTTTTCTCCCTTCATCCTTCTACCCCTCTTCTCTTAGCCCCACTCCCCTTCTTGCATGTACCCCTTTCCTGATGCTTATTTTGTCAGGTTTTAACCTAACCTTTCTTCAAAAAGTTTGAGCTTTCCATAGATTCTTATACTTCAGTTAATTTATTTGTAACCACTTACATATCACCCAATATGTGTAATTATAGAATTATAGGCACATTTTATCTGCTACAAATGGGGGAAAACATGCAACCTTAGTTCCTCTGTCTAGCTTACTTCACTTAACATGCTTTTTTCCAAGTCTTTTCATTTCCTTACAAATGCTACAATATCATTCTTTTTAATGGATGAGTAAAATTCCATTGTGTATACAGATTGCTGGCAAGCATGAAGCCAAAAAGGAACTCTAGTACATTCTTAGTGGGAATGTAATCTTGTTCAACCATTCTAGAAAGCACTATTGAGGATCTTCAAAAACCTATACATTGGACTACCCTATGACTCAGCAATTCTGTTCCTGAGTATTTATCCAATAGAATACCAAGTAGGGCACAGTAAAGCCACTAGCACAAGCATGTTCAGTGCAGTACTACTCACCATAGCCAAGACACAGAATCAGCACAGGTGTCCCTCAAAGGATGAATGGATCAAGAAAACATGGTACATACACTACCTTCTAAACAATATCTTTCTTGTATTGATTTACTCCATAGAAACTGCCTTTACTCCTTTAGGATAAGGTCCTCAAATTGCAGCGCTTTCATGGAAATGGAGAAATAATCAAGAACTTGGGGTGAGATAGAATCTCACTTCTCTTACCCTCTGGTATGACCTTATTGCCACTATTGTGACCTTGGGCAAGTTTCCTTAATCTATGATCCCATTTTCCTACTTGTAAAATGACAAAAATACTACCTACCTCAAAGGACTATTGTAATGATTCAGTGAGATAGTATGTGTACTTAGAAAATGTATCTCTCATATATGTATATATGTATGTCTTATATATGTACATACATACATACATACATACACTAGTTGTGCTAGCTATAACTTTAACTTTACTCCTACTTAATTCCTACTGTCTGGAATGAGAATTGTGCATTCTTGTTTGTAATTTCTTGCTGTCAGCTTTTCATGTGACTTAAATTCATAATGCCTCAAAACCTAGTACAATTCTATGGTCTATTCTTATTCTTCCACCAGACTTGCACAGGGGTTCAGAGCAGAGACTGTCTGTACTGTCACATCCTTACTGCTGCTATTCTTACTGACATTTCAAATTCTAAGACATATCCAGCTGGATTTATATCATAGCTGCTAAATTCATAAATGAATTTGTGGAAAACTGATACCTGTACAACAGTTAATGTTCTCTGTTTACCATGTGACAGGTTTCTCTGGTGTCAGACAGAAATCTATGATAGAAGCAGAAGCACGTATAAAAATCAGGGATTTGTTAGCCGGTTGGATGGTTCCCAATCTTAGAAGCCTGCTAAGCAATGTCTATAAGGCTGTTGTCTGTCATCTTATGTAGGAGTGTGGAGTTGGCAGAGCAGGAAGTTGGATGAAGCACAGCAAAGCCCAAGGTGCAGCTGAAATCTGTGAGGAAAACTTAAAACCCATGTCAATTCTCACTGCCTGTGTCTTGCACCCATCATTGGCACTCACAGTACTTTGTGAAGCTAAGAACACCTGCCAATAGGAGTTGAAGAAGAAAGGGGATGAGGCCTCACTGTTGCTCCCTCCCCACCAAGGTGGGAGACCACAACAGTGTGTGAGCTATACAGTATTTTCTGTGTAAAGCCCACTTCTTGAACAGCCTATAAAACATCTCTAGTGAATGGTTCTAACTAGAAATATATAGGAAAGGGTACCCTTCATCTTAGCCAAGTTGATACATTGTAAATGCAACATGTGTCAGAATATTTTAATGGATCATGTATGTCTCACATTTACACATTTACTAAGATGTCAATTCTGCATATTTACTATATGGTTTAAACACCCCAAGTCCCTTTCCCCATCATATAATATGTGTATCATTGTAACTCAAGCCTAGTATCCAATACTGCTCCCCACACTGAAGTAGCAAAATGTGACATATGGCTAGAATAAAACTTATCAACCATGCTCTGCAGTCCAACTTCAAGTTATGAGTTAAAACTCTAAACTAAGCCTGGCAAACTATACTATTTCATTTTTCTGGTCAACTCACTTTACTGTTCTCCAGTATTACAACCACCTTCTCATAATGTCCTCACTTGGCTAAGGGAGAGAAAGGGCCATCTCCCTTGTTTCTCAATTTATAAGGGCATTTCTCAGGTCATGATGGCCTTCATCCCAAGGTCTCATCTGAAGGATTAATGGAGAGTATTGTTTTAGGCATCATGCTTCTTCTGTTCACTTAAATCACCTAAGTTTAGTAAAACTCAAGTTGCCCTTTTTTCTTCTTTATTGTTAAAGTGAAGTACACAGGGGTTACAGTTTCATATGTAAGGCAGTGAGGACATTTCTTATTCAACTTGTTTCCTCCTCCCTCATTTTCCCCTGCTTCCCCTTCTCCCTCCCCCTGTTCCCCCATGAGTTGTACAGTTTGCTTACACCAAATTGTTTTGTAAGTATTGCTTTTGTAATGACTTCTCTTTTTAAATTTGTCTCTCAATTTTGGTATTCCCTTGATGTGTATGGTATTGAAACATTTCTTTTTCTTTTCCTACATCCACTATTAAAATTTAAGTTTCACATACTCTTTAACCACCTAGAACATTTTAACAATACTTTAAAATAGTCAGACTCAGAAACAAGAATAGATTGATGTTCACCAAGAGCCAAAGTGAGGGAGAAGTTAAAAGTTGTTTATTTGGTAAACAATTGCAGATATCTAAAATGAATGAATTCTTAAGATCTGTTGTAGTATATTGTACCTAAATTCAGAATAATTATATTACTAAGAAGATAGATTGCATGTTAAAAGTTCTTTCTACACACATACACACATGTTGGGGTCCTTCTCCCCCCCAGCGATCTCCTGGCCAGTGGGAGAGGCAGGGAGCATACCCCATGGGACTAGCCAAGATGAGGGAAAGTGGCGAAACCCCCGCCCCCCTCAGTTCCCCTTAAGTTTAAGAAGGACACTGAGAAGATTCCGGTGAAATGTCACACAGTCTTCCAGTTTTAATAAGGAGGAACCACATTTATAAAGGCCAAATGGTGGCAGGAAGAGGAGGGATGTAGCTTACCTAGCTAGGTGCTGTGATTGGCTGCCTGGGCTGTCCATCAAAGGTGGGGCACTGAGGGACCTCCCCTAAGGGCAGCTTAAATCTACATCACAGCCCAAAGGACGCCTCTGGGTTCAACACCAGGGGCCATCTTGGCTCACACGTGGTCTGAGGCTGGGAGGTGGGGCTGGTTAGAGTCGCCTTTCCGGTTCTGGATCCGGAAGGCAGGTGGGGCTAACAGCCACTCTGCTCCAGGGGCTGGGAAAGTAGGTGGGCTAGCTAGGACAGCCTCTTAAAGCTGCAAGGCATCTGGGGTGGGCATGTCCCCTCCCCCCACATTTGGAAAACACCCTAAGGAACACAAATAAACTCAGAAGATAATAGAAATATCTGTTACTTTAGTTGTATTAGTTTCACAAATATATGTATTTATCCAGACTCATCAGATTGAGTACAACAAATGTTAAGTGAAGGATTGCCTCTTGCTTTATTCCCCAGGGTCAAGCAAAGCACCATGTGTGTGCTTTCATGCTTGGTCCGCAGACAGGTCATTCTGATCTTGCTCCCAGGAGACCATAGCCCCCTACCCCAGGTAGAGCATTCCACACTGGGCCTGGCCAAAGACACCGCCCTTGGCCTCCAAGAGACCATAGACCATAGTTTTTATTTTCTGCTTCCTATTAAGACCTATATAAGCCCACCCAACCTACAAACCCAGAGGGAGGTCTGTACCCCTTGCTGGCAATAAACATTCCCAGATTGAGCCTGGCTTATTCCTTTTCCATTCTCCTCCATTTTCTTAACAACAAGCATGGTTCATATATTGACAAAAACTATTTTAAAATAGCTTATTTAAAAATAAATTAAACTTACTACCTATGAAATAAATAATGAGCTGTGGTCTCTTCTTAATATTAAAGACAACAGACAATACTAGCTATTGACCTAAAATCATCACATTAAATGCAGTACGAGGAGGAGAAAGACAAAAGCCATAGATCTCACTCATACATAAACTCTATAGAAAGTGATCTCACTGGCAGAGAAAATGTGGAAGTTTCCAGAGAGAGATGGGGAAAGAAGTAGATATTAGGAATATGTAATTACAGTCTGCATTTAAGATGTCTCTTGTACTACATAGTGACATTAGTTAATACATATTGTATATCTGAAAAATGCAGATATTAATGCTCTACCCATGGAAATGATGACTACAGGAGATAACTAGTATTAGTAGCTAGCAACATTTAAACATTCCAAAATGCATTTATTCTCCAAAGCACATGTACAATAATACGATGTTATCTGCAAATTTTAAGATAAATTTTAAAAGAAATGTTCCTAATTGAATCAGTTTTGAAGCTTATTAAATTTCCTTTTTTAATGCAATATAATGGTCAAGCTATTTATTTTCCTGCTTAATCTGGTAAAGTAGTAGGCGTTTCTGTGTGCCCACCAGTTGCTACAAATGAAATGCACAAACCCTGGAATCCTACAGCCAGAGTCCTACGCCCTGCTCTGCCTCACCAACTTAATGACTGAGCAAGACACTGTAAATTTCTCTGATTCTATCTGTGCACGTATTTCATTTTAAAATGTATTGTAACAATTGATTCAAAACCAGATAATGCGGTTGAAGTAATTAAATAATCTAAAGCACTACATACTAAATATTAGATTCCTCCTTCTCTTTCTTTTGTGCCAGTACTAGGCCTTGAACTTAGGGCTGTGCACTCTGGTCTGGCTTTTTCACTCATTTCTGCTACTTGAGACATGCCTCCAGTCCTGGCTTTTTGTTGATGAATTGAAAAGTATTTCAGCTTTACCTGCCCAGGCTGTCTTCTGAGATTCTTAGATCTCTGATTAGCTGGGATTATAGGTATGAGTCACTAGTACCTGGCTTATTTTGATTTTTAAAAAGTAATTTTTGCTTGCTTAATATATATACATATATAATATACCATGTGTACTATTAATTTAGCCATAGAGATAAAAGAAATAGATCCCTAAACAAAGAATTACATTACAATATAAAATGTGCCTAACAGCAAAAGTTCAAATTAGGCTCAAAGGTGTTTGTGGCTCACACCTGTAATCCTAGCTAATCAGGAGGCTGAGTTTTCAGGATTGCAATTCCAAGCCAGCCCCAGCAGGAAAGTCTGTGAGATCCTTATCTACAATAAGCAACTCAGAAAAAGATGGAAGTAACACTGTGGCTCAAGTGGTAGAACACTAGCTTTAAGCAAAAGAAGCTCAGGGAAAGCATCTAGTCCTTGAGGTCAAGCCCCAGGACGGAAAAAAAATAAAAATTAAAAAAGGCGTGATGGGTGGCAAGTTAAAGCTATCATTTGTTTTCTACTGGTAAAGACTAACATTCTCAATACATTTTTTTTTCCTGCAAGTCCTGGGGCTTGAACTCAGGGCCTAGACCCTGTCTCTGAGCTTCTTTTGTTCAAGGCTAGCCCTCTACCATTTGAGCCATAGCACTACTTCTAGATTTTTCTGTTTATGTGGTACTGAGGAATTGAATCCAGGGCTTCATGCGTGGTAGCCAAGCACTCTATCACTAAGCCACATTCCTAGCCCTCAGTATACTTTTATATCATCACAACATACTTCTTGTGACCTGTCACTGGAATAGGGAAGTCGGTCTGGGAGACAGAGCAAGCAGACTCCAAGAACAGAGTGCCACCATGGTTTTCTTAATTAAAAAATAAAGGGTTCCAAAATAGAAAACTTTCAGTATTTATTTTAGTAAACATCCAGTCCCATCCCTAACTACATATTTGAACTGCTACAGAAAAAGGCGCCATTAGCACAAAATGAAAATTTTGTCTGACTTCTAGATACCCTTTAATATTTCCTTTCTGAGTTTCCAGGAAACACTTAATTGTGCAATAGGTCAAAAGTGAAACATATCACCCTGCTCCCTTCCCAGTTTCAAGAAAAATAAAATGGATGTCATTAAACTGAATATACCATATTCACCACTCATCATCCATCTTTACTTAGAAAACAATAGTTGACTAAATAGACTTTGAGGGTTTCTCAGCTTTCAAAACACAAATGGATGGTTTTGGACACATGCTTCATCAATGACAAATTAGTCTTGAACGAAATATGACCACTTTGGTAAAAAAAATAAAAAGCTATGTGTCTAACTGATTCTAATTTCAGCAGCACTCATTTGAAAATATTTTCTAATCTTGAGTTTCTAAGTAAACTTTTGTTTAAATTAATATTACAGAACACTTTTTAAAAAATAGATTTAAATAAATCCACTAACGGCTAAGATTACCGTTTTAAGAAACCCACTAATCAACTCTCTGATTTTTATGGCAATAGAATTACCAACAAGGTTTTGTGTAAATGATGACGCCATCAGCCACAAAGCTCTGTGATCAGTGTGAATTATCACATTAGAGGAACACTGTTTTGACTTTTAGAGAATTCCATTGAAGTTTTGACCTTGAACTGATCTGATTAATGATTACATTTCACTTTTAACAACACTCAGTGGGAACAGAAACACATTCTACTTCCAATCATAAGATCTATTATTAGGATTGTTAGCAACAAAACATGTGAAGGTATCTCTCAGGTATTCTCCAGAAATTAGGTGGAAGAAAGTTCTGGGGTAGCCTTATAGTACTTTGAAGAGGAAGCAAGAAAAATCAAGACATGTACATGTAGGTAGATTATTGACAATGAAGATATTTCTGCTACATTGATATTAAATCTTCTCTAACAGTAGAATTTCTCAGTCACAAGCACCACTATCTCAGATATGAAGGCTGTTAATCTACCTACCTCATCTCTTTCGTCCTATAATTTTTAGATTCTTTTTTTACATCAGCCCCTTTTAATACTATATTAAAGAAATCAACCATGAAAATATAATCAAAATAAAAAATGAAAACTCAAAAACATAAATTATGTCCACATATCTTTTAATGTCTTACAAGTTTATGGATTTGCACCGTAACGCACAAACATCTGTTCACATGCATGCACAAGTAAACACACTGTTGTCTCGGGTCACACTGTTGATCATTTAAATGCTAAGGAAGATGCAATCATTCCTGGAGAGTTCACCATTCTGATAGACTTACAAGTTATGTAATTAATACCTCTCTTTGAAGAATCTCTGGTGTGAATCGTAGTAAGTTGTCATAACTCAACTCAGATCTTCGTTACTTTGTCAATGATTTAGAATTTCTATAACATAATAGAAATTCTTTCCTCATTAACCCTGGAGAGAATTACTAAAGCTAGTTAAAGAAAGAGATCAGAAACTCCATAAGCTTATATTTAAGAAGAGTACAAAGAGGCAGTCATATAAAGCTGGGAAGACCCTTTAATACAATTGAGTCCACGCTTCATCACTTGTCACAAGCATTTTTCCTGTGACTTCATATGAAATCTTTACACACTTCTAGTCCTCTCTCAAAGCATTTACCACATAACACTGCGTGGTCTAGATACCAACTTTTCATTGATTCCCTCATCCTCATAGTTTAATCACATTTCTGCTAAAAAGGAAACTCAATCTAAACAGTTTTCTATCATAGATTGCACTATTAATAATTTCAGATTTCTGCTTCATGTACCAATCCTGTTCTCCAAGGTTATTTAAACTCTATTAACAAAACAATTACACTTGTGGGCTTTCAAGGCACAATGAGATGCTAGAGAAAACAAGGTCATGGGAATAAGCACATCTATTTTCCCTAGAGAGCAATTTAACACCAACCTAGCCTAGGGTTTCCTGACA
Organism: Perognathus longimembris pacificus; assembly: GCF_023159225.1. Classification (NCBI taxonomy): domain Eukaryota; kingdom Metazoa; phylum Chordata; class Mammalia; order Rodentia; family Heteromyidae; genus Perognathus; species Perognathus longimembris. The sequence goes on from NC_063172.1 coordinate 24,121,957, forward strand.
ATGTTCTTTAAAATTTCAACACCCCAACTCAAGGGAAAAATGAAAAGCTATTTCAGCATGAGCTATGAGGCTCCATGAATGTGATTTAGCTACTTTATCTCTTCTTTGTCTCCCATCTTCCATTTCTTCAGCAAATGTCTTGCATTCTCTGTTATTTGACTCTCTTCCACCTTGAGGCTGCTGCTAACTCATAGCTTCTACTTCCATTGTCAAGTTAAGACTCTGTGTTAAAACATCATGTCTGCTCTAACTTTTCAATTTCTCCTAACATTGCCTAGTTAAAATACCCAAACCTAAGGAATATGACCATCCCAGGAATAGGCCCAACTCCATCAGCAACAGGCCAGGACTGTATATTGAGGAACAGCTAGGGGCACAGACTTTCCTGCGGGATTGGAGGTTGTGAAAGGGGGTGAGTTTGGCACCAGGCTTATATGGGGTCTGAGCAAGGAGGCAGGATATTGAAAGTGCCACTAGGTCTAGGAAGTTGGGGCACACAAAGGGTTGTTTACAGCTGGGCCTGCGTGAGATGTCCTGCCTGCATATGAGATTCCCATATTGCGGTTTTGCCTGGTGCCTGCATATAAAAGCAGGTTCACCTATTGAGGCTCCTGTCTAGGCCTGAGGCAATAGGGTGGGGGTTAATCCTTCAGTGAACATGATAGATGAGTTACTCCTTGAAGCCTACTTTTTGTCCTCAAGTCTTCTTTTTATGATCTCATGATACAAATGACCTTCTAGACTTTTCTCCTTAGATCAGGACACAGAGAGGCAAGCATAGACACTGTAAATTATGCCAGTTGTAGATTTGTCTTTCCTGTTGCAGTAATGTGTGGGTCCCCAACTCTCAGCCCCATTGTGAGCCACTATGTCCATTCCCTTGCTCATAAGAGAGATTGCAAAGACCTACAGCAGACTTCCTATTGTAGAAAATTGTCCTCAGCAGACAGAAACTTCTCACTCCAGGACTTCCTACTCTATTTTCCTGGGGGTTTTTCTTCTACCATTTTTTAATACAAAAACATAATTTGTTCTCCAGATTTAAATAACTTCCAAACTCTTTTTAAGAGCTTTCAATGTCCCTTGGTCTTCTACTATTTTTCTTCCTGTTTGAGATTTGTTTCTTAACAGCATTTCACCAATAACTCTGAGCCCAAATTCTTAACTCAGGGTTTCTAGGAAATATAATCTGTTAAATAGTCTATAGTCCATTTAGAAATTTGTTGAAAATAACTTTCTAGTTACTTTTTGATAAATATAACTTTGCATTAAAGTCCAGAACATATTCTATTTTCATGTCAAGCAATGCCACTTAAATTGTTGTGCATAACTGCATAATTCACCAAATAAAAGAAGTTTTTTGTGGTGAAACAGAATAAAATGAAGTTTAAGTAACTTAGCCATTGTAATCATGTAGATCACATTTTTTTAAAAATCAAATCTTCAAGCCTCAAATTTTTGAACTATTCAGCATAGTGAGAAATAAAAATCTCATATTTATTTAAGAACTTAAAATGAAACCTACTTTTGTGGAATAGAGCAGCATAGTTAATTTTTTATCCGTAAACAGAAGACAAGACAGAAAAAGTTTCCAAATATCAATTACTCCTATATAATAACAAAATTTAGCATTATGTTCAGATTGCAATTTACAAAATAATTAGACTTATCACTTCCTGTATGTTTTGTACCTCTGTGTATGTGCATGTATGTATTTCTATATATTTTTTTTTACTACTAGGACTTAAACTCCATATCTTGTACTTGCTAGGTAAGGACTTACCCTGGATTCATGCTTCCAACCCTTTTTGCCTCGAGTTGTTTCAGATAGGCTCTCCTGCTTTTTGTATAGAGCTGCCCTCAAACTGTTATCCTCCTTCCTATTCCGCCCATGTAACAGAGAATGCAGATGTAAACCATCATGTCTACCATATCTTATTTGTTTACTGATATGGGAATCTTGCTAACATTTTTCCCAGGTTAGCCTTGAACAATAGTCCTCTTGATCTCTGCCTCTAAAAGTAGCTTGGATGATCATTGTGGTCTACGATGGTCATTCCCTAAGGATGTGCTTTGAATAATGGTTTTTGAGATGAAATCATTCATATTATATAAATATTTCTCATCAGTCCATTAGTAACTTGTCTCAGCCATTGATTGATTAAGGGACACTGAGTTTCAATCACCATTTAAAGACATGAAAAGTTTATGCATCAGTTTTAATGTTATTGTCAATTTTATTTAGGCCACTAATATTATCATTTTTAAAACTTTTAAAAAGTGCTTCATACTTAAATAAATAAAGAATCTTAACTTTTTTGCTGTTGTTTGATAACTCTTCTATTTTTATTTTATTTTTGTGACAGTACTGGGTCTTGATTTTGGGACCTGGACACTGGTTTTTAGTTTGTCACTCAAGATTGGCACTGTAACACTTAAGCCATAGCTCCACTTTCAGCTTTTTACTGGTTAATTGGAGGGAAACAGTTTTAAAAGAAGGCTGGCTTCAAACCCCAATTCTCATATCTCAAACCCCTAAATCAGTAGGATCTTAAGTGTGATCCACTAGTATCCAGAATGGTAATTCCACTATTAATTTGACTTTTGTACAAGTTGGTTAACTGGGTTTGAATTAGATTTAGATTCCCTATAATACTGGTGGTTTCTTAGGAGATATATCTCAAGTCTAACATTCCCAACAAGGAACTTTTCCATTCTCCTCCAGTTTTTCCATGCCTTAAGAGCTCTGATTGGACAGTCTACCCTAAGGATTCCTCTACTTAGAGTTAGAAAATGATTACCACAGATTTCTTTCAACTAGAAAGTCCTCTAAGAGTTGGTGGAGGAAAGCCTGTCCTTGATGATGCATAAATATGAGTACTCATCCCTAATGGAAGGACACCAACCATCCAGACAACTGAGTCATGTAGTATGTTTTATGGTCATGATTGTTCTCATTTGCATTACTATACCTATTTGACAATACTTCTCCCATTTATTTTTTTATTCTATTTTTTTTTTTTTTTTTTGGCCAGTCCTGGGCCTTGGACTCAGGGCCTGAGCACTGTCCTTGGCTTCTTTTTGCTCAAGGCTAGCACTCTGCCACTTGAGCCACAGCACCACTTCTGGCCATTTTCTATATATGTGGTGCTGGGGAATTGAACCCAGGGCTTCATGTGTACAAGGCAATCACTTTTGCCATTAGGTCATATTCCCAGACCCTCTCCCATTTATTTTGATAAAAAGAAAATTCAATATTTACCAAGTAGATTCCCATTGTCCCCCTGGTTGCTGGTCCTCCATTCCATCTGCTTTCTAAGTGAGTTTCTGTATAGCTGATACAAACAAACCAAAAAGTTATATTTTGAACTACTTTGCTGCTAGGATTCTGGATGCTGGGTGCTGGTGGCCCAGGTGGGAAAGACAAGAAGATTCTTATCTGCAATTAATCACCAAAGAGCCACAATGGAACTGTGGCTCAAGTGGTAGATTGCTAGCCTTAATTTTTTTTAAGGCTGAAGGATAGAGTTGAGGCCCTGAGTTCAAGTCCTAGTACCAGCAATTTTTAAAAAGCTTAATTATTCCATCTTCTTTTAATTTAACAGTAAATCCAGCCTTATTTACAGTGCAGCAGATTGAATAAAATTTGAGGGTTGAAACACAAGAAAGCACAAAGATAAATACCAAGAAATAAAACTATAAGGACTAATATCACCTCATGGGCCTTAGAAATGTAGAGTGAAGGATGTATTTTTCTAACATGAGGAAAAAGGAACGAATGTAGTCTAGAGGACAATGGGCAAGGACAAAGCCTGCTAGTACCGATAGAGGTTTCTATTATAATTCTTCTTTTACTCACAACTTGCCAAAACTTCTCTTCTGAAATGAAATCTTCCAATATTTTCTACAGTACCAATATCACCAATTGAACTAATGAGGTGGCATTCACAAAGAATAAAGACATACACATTAATCAGAATGAAGAGGAGACCCAAAAGTATAAGTGTATTGCTAGAAGTTAACTATGTTAGATTGCCTATAGTAATTATTACAAAGTAGCTGTGTATTGAAATGCATCATGTGAATGGGTTTTAAATCTCCTTAAAAGTTCTGAATACAATCAATCACAACTAACACAAGTAATAGAGTGAACTCTATAAAAACCATCTTTCTTGTTTATTTATGCCAGGGTGGCTTACTGTATGTACACTGTGTCCTCAGCCTTTATGCACAATTTCTGATGCTAACAAAAATTACTAGTTCATTCAGTGAAATTATTGATCAGTTTCAATGGAACAAAAGATGACAGCAGTTTCTTCCTGCAGTTTCAACTTGTTTTGGTGTAGACAGATCTACACTTTCCTACACAATTTAATTTTCATCATGTTAAAAAACCATGTCAAAATAACATAACGTACAAATCCATATTATACACTCTTTGTGGATTCATGTGCACTTTTAGTAATGACTAATGAGATTCAGTAAAGTTTAGCATTCATTCAGAGCCATTTTTCTTTAAGGAAATACACTTTGGACAGACAGAGAAGATCTGAGCAGTACAACTATGTATTTAGGTTTAAATCCAAAGTACAGTATTCCCTAGGAAGCCAATGAGTTCTGGACTCTTTAGAAGATACTAACAAGTGATGCAATGAAATGGATACAACTTAGGGATCTGACATAATTTAGAAAGTGATTTCATGCAGATGTCTGAACCAAGTAGACCTCAAGAAACCTGGCTCTAATCTTACACCATGTGACAAGAAGTACTAGGTTACTCGCATTGTTCAGATTTAGGGATCTCTTTGGAACAACTGGAGGGGTCATAAAATCTCCTCTACTTGTCTTTGCTCGCCTCATGCATTATGCTGTGGGTGCTTACTGACAAGTTCAAGCCCCCAAAGAAGAACTGGCCAACAACTTCAACCTGATTGTGGTTGAAGCAATGTCACTCTCCTATGACAAGCCAAGTAATATGGTGATGGCAATATACGGTTCCTAAACCATAGTCTCCTCCACAGATCTTTGGGGCACAGAGCACTGCAGCTGGAATTGTCACATCTGGTATCCTCATTTTCATCAAAACTATCATTTTTCCCCAGGAATTCTTTTCTGGCCTCCAGGTAGGGTCACCAGCTGATTGTGTATGCAATTCACACCATCTCTGCAGTGTGTTTACACAGTAAGGTAGCTCATACCAGCAAGATCATTTCCTGTCTGTAGAACCAACTCCAATGCACAATGCCATGTCCACTGTATCTATTGTATTCTCAGTTCAAAGATGCTCCAAAATGCTGTATTTTAGATCTCTCTGCCTCTGTCTGTTTCTATCTCTGGTCTCTGACTCTGTCTCTGTCTCTCTGTGTGTCTCTGTCTCTGTCTCTGTCTCACTCTCTCTCTCCATCTCTTTACCCTCTCTTTTTCATTCTCAGGATCAAACCAAAACTGAGTATGTTAGATGAGTGCAAACACAAACACACCACTCAGATGTTCCCCAGCCCTAGTTGTTTTGACACAGGGTCTCCCCATACAGCTTAGGCTCTGGCCTTGAGCTCAAAATCTTCCTACCTCATCCTCTGGTTCACAAGTATGTGCCACTATGCCTGGTCCTCTTCTCCATTCTTCTTTCCAGTCCTCATCAGTTTTTTTCACTTAAACCTCCAGTTTAGACTTAGATAAAAACATTGAACCGTGCACAGGATGTACCACTGAAATTATACTTGGATTGTAGGCTAAGTAGAATAATAATATCAATGTTGTATAGCTGATAGTTGTTCTATTTTAGACCTCCTACTGAGTATTTTACATAAAATAATCTATGTAAAATATTCTATTAAAATTGTATAGAGTAACAGCTAAAAATACCAGTTTAATGTCAGCCAAATCAACAGAAATACGTGTGGCCATGCACTAACTTTGCAATTTAGGGAAATTTTTTATATGACAAAGACCTTCAACTTTCACCTCTATAAAACAAGAATACTAAGAGTGTTTTACACATTAACACTCAGAACATTTTACAAATAACCACAGGGCTATTTTGAGAGCTGACTGAGATGATGCACATAAAACTGTTAGCAAATGTCTGGCACTTCATGAACAAGAAATGCAATGTGCTGGCTCTTACTGATTGTAGTATTTTTTTCATTAAAGAAGGAAGGTCATCCAGCTTCATTACATATATGAGGAATGCTCAGAAATGGTTAGTAATGTGCCCAAGATCATGAAGTTGGTGATTGGCTGCAGAGGCCTTTATTCTACTCAGAGCAGAGATCCACAGCTTATTTGCTCCTCTTTCTGTCCAACAGAGGAAAAACTGGGCCTTTTTTTAAATCCATGCTACCTTTTTCAGTTCTACTAACTTCTCCCCACAGAACATCATAGTCCTTTCCACCCATATTGTGACTTTGTCATTTCTAGCCAATGATCATCCCTATTTAAACTTCTTTTTCCTAAGTAAAGCAATTCCCACAGTTTTCCAGTGAAGGATGTTTGTGACCTGTCTCAAGCAATAACTCCTCCCTTCCCCAGTGGGTCTCTATGTTTCTTTCCACTGTGCTTTTACCTGTATTGTTATGTTTTTTTTAGGTGAGGTGATAATCTTTGCCACCTTTCCACATATCTCAAGTCCTGTCCTGCCCTCAAGCAAATGTAATTTCTCCACTCTATGAACTCACATCACATATTATTGATACACTCCTACTAATTTCATAGTGCTGTAGAGACAAGGAAAAAATAATTTCCACAGCTGATATTAGATCTTTCCAGCTTGGGACTCTGAAGATTATACTGGCTAAAGATAATTTTAAACAATGTGAACTACTACCTACATCATGTATGCAGACATAGAACATCCTTAAACAAATAACCCCAAGAGGCCATTGGAACATGCACCTAGGTACCCTCTCAGGCTACACAAAAGGAAGAGTCTTAGGCATTATGGGGAAAAACGGCTATAGGGAGATGATGAAAAAACACAGTAAAAAAGGTTATTCAGTATGGCTTTCTGTACAGATTTAAGTCAGGTGAATTCCCCACTGATTTGAGCAGCTCAGCGAAAGCCATTCTCACAAATGGAAATTTCTTTTACAAAAGGAAAATGCATGCCCTGGTTTTAGAGCTTTTTCTATTGCTGCCAACTTTAAATGGCATTTAGCTTTAAAAAAAAAAAATCCCCATAGCAATGATTCATGATTTGGGTGGCCCATGCTGCTGTTCATCATGACTAATCACTATTTTGTGTCTTCAAATATCTAATCTTGGGCTGGGGATATGGCCTAGTGGCAAGAGTGCTTGCCTCGTATACATGAGGCCCTGGGTTCAATTCCCCAGCACCACATATACAGAAAACGGCCAGAAGTGGCGCTGTGGCTCAAGTGGCAGAGTGCTAGCCTTGAGCAAAAAGAAGCCAGGGACTGCTCAGGCTCTGAGTCCAAGCCCCAGGACTGGCAAAAAAAAAAAAAAAAAAAAAAAAAAAAAGATATATATATATATATATATAATCTTGTCTGGTATTATTAATATTGGGTTGTCTTGGTGCAGATTAAGCTTGAGATCTTTCCTCATTTGGATATAGCCACATGGATGTTTTTAAAGGATAAAATGAATAGAAAAAAATACAGTTGACCTCCTTTGGAAATGCTGGGGTGTGGTGATTGACATGGAAATCCTTCATTCTGGAAACACTGCCTCATCCTTACACCCTCTGGAGAAAAGTGTACTTGCAAGCATTAAAAATTGCATTGCTTTGCAATGATTGGTGTGACTCAGTGGCTCTATTGTCCTGGGGAAAATAAAAGCTAAGGAAAAGAACCCCCCTTTGTAGCTCTTAGTTGTAGAAAACAACCCCAGGATTTGAGCAGCTAACTTAGTAGATGCTCATCTCAACAAAAACCCTCCCCCAAAACTGTCCTTTGTCCTGAGATGGAACTGAACCACAAAAGGGGGGCACATCCAAGGACCTTCATAGAAAATCCAGCTCAACACCTAGGCTCCCATGTCTCCAATAACTCTTCCCAGGAGCCTCAGGAGGGAGTGGACCACGGCAACCTTGTAGGCTCAGGTGTTCTGCATGTCCAAATTGCTCCTCCAAGGAACTGACTTCTTTCTGGAGGGCAGAGCCTTTGGTCCTAGAGGACCTCTCCAAAGAGATTGTTTTGTATGAAGAAAGGAGAGCTAAACTTCGTGTCCTATAAGTAGACTGGTACCCCTGGTAATACCCTAAAATGTTAAGGGAAGGATCACCGTACCAAAAATAAGAACACCCTTTCATTATGGTCTCTGTTTAATTCATAGAGCTTTAGTAGCACCATGAATGCTAAGTATTAATACCCACTGAATATTTATTAACATCCTAATACTCATGGGGGGATTTAGTCTAAGATTATAGCTAACACCAAAAATCTGTAAATGTTCAAGTCCTTTTTATAAAAGGTATGGTATTTGCATATTAAATATGAAAGTAGTCTTGTATACTTTAAACTATCTCTTGGCTACATGTAATATGTAAAATAATGTAAATGCTATATAAATAGTTGTGATACTACATCATTAAGAAGAAATGGTAAGATTTTTTTTAAACTCCATACATCTCAACGTAGACTTTTTCTGAATATTTTCAACCAATAGTTACTTGAATCCTTCTATGTGGAACCTGCAGATTTGGAGGGACAATTATAGTTGTGTTTTATAAGTGATATTTTCTTTTCCTAGATAAAAAATTAAACACACTCAGGTTTTTTTCCCCAAATAGATTTACAGTGTAAAAGACAGGTAATATATAATAGGATGCTCAAAGGGTGTCTTTTGGAATGACTCTAAGACCCTCATTTCATGCAAAATATTTGAACTCCTAGTATGTATAAGGAAGCATGTTACATACCAGAATAGCCAAGAGAAGACATGTTTCCTGGGCTTAGGAAACTGAAGGAGTCTAATGAATGTCTCTTTAAAGTATGGTGCTAATTATGCTTATTAGTTTTAGGTTAACGATAATTGGGACCAGGCATGATGGTATATATCTATAATCCAAACACTTCAGAGGTAGAGGCAGAAGAGTCACAAGTTCAAGGGCAGACTGCACTACTCTTTCTAGAAAAAACTTGCCCAAGTAAATTCATATAAAATAAAACAATAAAACAAATGAAGGATCAGCCATTAAGGCTCTTTTCTGATATCTTCTTATCTCCTTAAAGATTAGTTCCACCAAAAAGTGAAGACAATTAACTTTAATCCTAATCAATTGCACATCACAAAGCCTGGAAGAACACTGTCAGGAGCAATCAGGAAGATCACAGCTTAAGATGAGCCTAGGCAAAATGTTAAGAGCTCATTTCAAAAAATGATCCTGCTGTGTAGAAGGCATAAATAAAAAGAATAAATCTGGAGCCAATCATGGCAAAAAGCCTGAGTCTCTAGCTGAGAATAACCTGAATAATAATCTTTATTAAGCATGACACTCGAATGATAGAATGCTAGTGTAGCAAGTGACAGGTCCTGAGTTCAAACACCAGTTCCACTAAAGAAAAAATAATAAAGTTGTTTATGAGCCTCACTTCTGTCTCCTTTTATGAAGATGTTATACAAGTTTCTGAACTTCCTCAGGTCATTAGCTGTTTGCCTTCAGTGATGCCATGTTACAAATGGTCATGCTTTGCTGACTGTTGCCCTGTCTGATGTCAGTTTATCTCAGCAGATACAGAGATGTGAAACTCCAGAGAGGAAAGAAGAAAGCCCTCCATTCCTAAAAACCTATACTATAGTTAGGCTTTCAGCAAACATTCACACAAGCAACTTCTGTCCAATGTAAGAAAGAAAAGAGAAAGTAAAACTGAAATATCGGTATCCACTGAACCTCTGGCTAGGCACTGAGTACCTAGCACTCAGCACAGCACAGCAACATAACTAACTATTCAGTAAATAAAAGATTCAGTGTATGACTGTAAATCTTGATGTGAACCAAGAAGCCAATAAGTAATAGAAAATTATCCACAAAGATGAATGAGAGAAGATCTCTATGAAGAGGATTCAGTTCAAATCTGAAAGTCAAAAATAATCATTTTGAGAACTTTGGTCCAGAAAAAGCTCTGGGGGAAGAAGTAAAGAAGAAGAAAGAAGGAAAGGAGAAAAGGAAGGAAAGAAGGAAGGGAACAAAAAGAGAGAGAGAGAGAGAGAGAGAGAGAGAGAGAGAGAGCAAACTCCAAGAAATTATAGTAGCTTATGTGATAGAAGCAGATATTGAAATGTTAATTGTTAAGCAAAAGGCTGGATTTAAAAATAGGAATGAGGCCAGCTATTGGCGGCCCACACCGTTAGTCTTAACTACTCAGGAAACTTATATCTAAAGGATCATAGTTTGAGGCCAGCCCAGGAAGAAAAATTATTCACCAGCAAAATCTAGGCTGGAGACATAGATCAAATGGTAAAACATCAGCCAATCAAGTACATGGCTCTGAAGTAAAAAAATCCCAGCATTGTCCCCTCACAAAGACAAAAAAAAAAAATGGACAAGATTTTAGAATTTATGAGAACTAGAACTTTTTTTTAACCACAAAACAACTATATCTCCTTTTTTCATGAACTAGCTCCTTATTTTTTTCTATTTAAGACATTGATCAAGATGTATTGTACTCACAAACTGACATGTAAAATGGAAAACTTTTGTACAACCACTTAAGGATAATGAAAAGGCATGTGTGAGAATAAGAAAAAGGTTGCAAACAAAGCAAATGCAGGGCTGGGGATATGGCCTAGTGGCAAGAGTGCTTGCCTCGTATACAAAGCAAATGCATTCACTCAGTTGAAGCACAGTTTGTGAGGGAGAATAAAATGTTTACTGTTTTTCTGCACATTAACAAATGATACAAAATCCATAAGATTATTAATCAAGTTTTACTAATCAAGATTTATTGTGACACAAGACTGGATTATCAAACTACTTCAGTTTTGCCAGAGGCAGGTGACTCAGGCTTGTAATCCTAGCTAAGGAGGCTAAGATATGAGGACCATAGTACAAAAACCAACCTGAACATGAAAATGCATGAGAGTCATCTAAAATTAACCACCAAAAAACCTAGAAGTGGAGCAGTGGCTCAAAGAGGTAGAGTGCTAGCCTTGAGCAAAAAAACCCTTAGAAATAGTGACTTAAAGCCCCAGGTCCAGCACACACATACCACAAAGCCTCCTTTAGTTTTATAATTTTGAAATTGCTTTTTTAAATACAGCTTAATGACATGAAAAAATACCCCCATGGAGTACAGAACTTACAGTATTATAGAAGCTGTACTGTATTAGCACAGTTGAACACACTTGCTGAAGTTACCTTCAAAAATTTTGAGGGCTGGGGATATGGCCTAGTGGCAAGAGTGCCTGCCTCGTATACATGAGGCCCTGGGTTCGATTCCCCAGCACCACATATACAGAAAATGGCCAGAAGTGGTGCTGTGGCTCAAGTGGTAGAGTACTAGCCTTGAGCAAAAAAGAAGCCAGGGACAGTGCTCAGGCCCTGAGTCCAAGGCCCAAGACTGGCCGAAAAAAAAAAAAATTTTTTTTTGAGTGTGTGTCTCCTCCATCCGACTTTCCTATAAGACCTATGTATTTCCTAGATGCAGCCCTACATTACAGCCTGCATAACTGACTATAGGGCTAGTTCACAGGCCTGCATCTCTCCCTGCACTGCGTTCCTAAAGCATAGACCATGTTAACTACATGACCTTGCATGCCATAGTGGTGCAAAACTATATATCTACCGGAACAAATGTGAATGAAGTTATTAAAACTTACTCTTGGGGTCATGAAAGATTGGACCTTGTTATTATTGAGGTCATCAAAGACATACATGTAGGAAATTTAAAAAGGGATATTCATTTAGAAAGACCTCCCCTTCCCCACATTCAAGCCCCAGACCCTCAGCTGTTTTGACACTGCATCCCTTTCAATGTTTACTCTCTGTCCATTCTTCAGTCTCATGATCCTGTGAGTCTAGAAAACACAGCCATGTTTCAACATCTGGGATTCATCATGCTGGTTCTGTTAATCAAAGTTCTAGAGATCAATTCCAGATGCTGAATAACTAAAGTTACACTAGCCTTGATCACACTGTTAACCACAGTCAGTCCTAACTCTTCTTATCTTGAAAGTAGCATAATTTATATAGGTCACAGTAACAATCTATGCTGTTTTTCTTTAATTAACTCTTAATATAGTGATAAGGCTGTGAATATTAATAAAAATTGGAAGTCATACATTAAGTCAATGATATCAAAAGAATAGAAAAAATGTACACTGTTCAAGTGTTCACTCTATGCTGGACACCACAATGGCTAATTATGTATATAGTGTGTAACTGGTTTAATTCTCATAACCACTATGTGAAATAAAAATCATCTCCATTAGGCCAATGAGGAAATACAGTCCATGGAAGTCAATTACATTGCTGAAAAAAAAAGTTTAATTTGTAAGCTTAGATTACAGTGTCATTTTTCTTACCCCCAAATCCAGAATGCTTTCTTTAAGCTGCTGTTCCATGCAGTCTTAAACAATAGGGCCCACAACAATGAATTTGAAAAACATATCTATCCACAAACCTGCTTGGAAACTATTTTTCTAAGCAAAGTCATAAATGTAAAGTCTATATTTTATTGTCAAATATAGCTTGGTATTTTGTTCATATTTTATTAATATAATTAAGTCATCTGATAACATTTTTGAATTTTCACAAAGTTCCAAAAAAAGAATAGAATGTGAAGGAAATAAATTGGATCAGTGTAATTCCAATGCTAGCAGCTCCGTGATAAGCTCTATGGATGCTGGACAGCTCTATGAGAATCCAGTGCTATCGGTAAGAGTGTGGGCAAAGAATTATGGGAGACAAGTTGCAACTTGATCCTCCCTAGCAACAACAAACTTACTTTGAAAACCATAGTTCAGTGTGGTAAAAGTCTACAAAACTGAAGATATTTGGGAAGAAGAGAATAAAAGAGAGGAAGAAAGTGAAGGAAGAAGAAAGAAGATAATTTATTAACTCTGAATTGTGTTAGAAAGACAATATAATAGCCAAAAATTCAGGATTTAGTTACAGAACTGGGCTGGAGAGACACTAGATCTTCCTCCATGATCAAGATGCCCAACATGAAGGCAAGATCCTACATAGAAATTAAAGTGGTTATAGACCTAAGTGCCACTGGCTTCAGTAGAAGAAAGTGCAATTCCTATGCAGCAAGAAGTACCAAATTACAGTGAGGCACTGGTTGTTCAGTTCACACTTATAATCCAGGAAGCTCAGATCTGAGAATTATAGTTCAAAGCCAGCACAGGCAGGAGAGTCTAAGAAACTCTTTTTTTTTTTTTTTTTTTTTTTTTTTTGCCAGTCCTGGGGCCTGAACTCAGGGCCTGAGCACTGTCCCTGGCTTCTTTTTGCTCAAGGCTAGCTGGCTACCACTTGAGTCACAGCACCACTTCTGGTCATTTTCTATATATGTGATGCCGAGGAATCAAACTCAGGGCTTCATGTATAGGAGACAAGCACTCTACCACTAGGCCATATTCCTAGCCCCTCTATGAAACTCTTATCTCCAATAAACTACCAAGAAAATCCAGACGTAGTGCTGTGGCTCAAGTGGTAGAGTGTAGCCTTGAGTACAAAGAGACTTGGAGACAGTGCTCAGGCCCTGAGTTCAAATCCCAGGACTGTCAGGAAAAAAAAGAAATATCAAATTGCCAAATATTAACTATCATTTAAAAAGTTGACTATTACTTCTCTTTTTTTTTTTTTTTTTTGGCCAGTCCTGGGCCTTGGACTCAGGGCCTGAGCACTGTCCCTGGCTTCTTCCCGCTCAAGGCTAGCACTCTGCCACTTGAGCCACAGCGCTGCTTCTGGCTGTTTTCTGTATATGTGGTGCTGGGGAATCGAACCTAGGGCCTCGTGTATCCGAGGCAGGCACTCTTGCCACTAGGCTATATCCCCAGCCTGACTATTACTTCTTAATCACTAGAATTAAGTCAATAAATCACCAGCAGTGAGAGATGAGAAACAACAACAGATAACCTCCCAAAAACTTATGATACTTAAATGAGCTACAGAGTCAAAAATAAAAAGACCATATTATAAAATGACTAAGGCCACAGTTATCTACCAAGAAACAAAAAGTGATAATTAAAACATTAACGAGTGATTGAAGAGAAGAAGAGGAATACAGGGAGTGAATTTGAACATCATATGAATGTATGGAAATCTTTATAAATAAATATTTTTGAACAATTAATACATGCTGAAAGAAAGGAAAAAGAAGAATGGGAAAGATGAGGGCAGAAGAATAAGAAAGAGGAAGGAAGAAGAAAGAATATGGGAAAAGAAGGAAGGAAGGAAGAAAGAAAAGAAGACTATGTTATTTCTTTTTAAAGAAGTAGGAGTGTTAGAAGTGAAAAATAGATTCACTGATAGATCCACTTCAAGGAATCTATAAGAAACTCAATAATATACTAGATCCACAAAGAAACCGAATAACATAACAGATACACACTGTAGAAGAGACAATGAACTAGAGCCAGAACTAAAGATTTTGCAAGATTGGGAGAGAAAAACAAGAAATGTAAAGTAGAGGTTAAGACATACAATAGACAGAATGAAAGTTAAAAGTTAAAACATGTATAGTTTTGTAGAAACAATAAACATAAACTACTAGCAACATTTGGAGTCTGTCACAAAGACAGTGAATCCAGTAAGTATAACTAGCTCTTGTGATTAAAGAAGAAAAAGGCAAAACAAACAAAAATCCTTTACTTGCCCTCCAAAACAGACTAATAAATGACCAAGGAGTCATTTCAAAGGAGTGCAAATGCTGACTCTGCTGCCTTAGCCATCAGAAAAGTGCAAATTAAGATCATATTGAGATATTTTATTTTATTGGTCTAGTATAAAAATTCTGATGAGGTCCTGGTACATAAGGAAGCAATAAAAATACTCTACTGTAGAATAATTTGTTTATTCAACGTTTTATTAGAATGTATTAGTGATAGAAGGGGATTGTATTGTGATATTTCCACACAGGCAGGCATTCAGTATACCCTGATCAACCTTACCCCTTTCTGTCTCCCCTTCTCAGCTCATCTGTTTTTAAACAAGTTCAGCACATTTCATTGTTGTTGTGTTGTTTTTTTTTACATACATGTATGTGAAGTACTCCAATCCCATTCACCCCCCCTTCACTCTTTCCATTCACCCTCCTCCCTAAAGGGATATAGTAACAAAAACAATATGGCACATTAAGACCAGTGGAACAGAATAGAAGAACCATAATAAAATCACACCGTTACAGCCATCTGATTTTTGACAAAGGAGACAAAAATCACACAATGGAGAAATGACAGCTTCTTCAACAAAAGCTGTTGAATAAAGTGACTATCCACATGCAGGAGGAAAACTATCTTTCACCCTGTACAAAAATAAACTCCAAATGGGCCAAAGATACAAGTATAACATTTGGCTCATAAACAGAAAAATTATGGAAGATATGGTTACTGTCAATTTTTTGCTGAGTGGGACTCCAATTGCCCCCCCCCGCCCAAAATGAAAGCAAGCATTAGCAGAGGATACTGCATCAGATTAAAAAGTGGCAGCACAACAACCATTTGAATTGGGACTCAATCATCTTATAAATCTCGACTATATCTCATCTAGAATTTTACTCCTAGGAGCAAAATTTTAAAAAGCTTGATATATCTGTCCCAGAAGACATGTTAAGAATTATGTGATTTACCACAACATTTGCCAATAATAGAAAAAGAGACAATAAAATCATCTTTTAAAATCAGGTAAAATGGAGAGAGAGAAAAAAAGAATATAAATTCACTACAGAATAGCCATATAAAATTATGCAGTTGTGGAAATAAAAGCCCAATATGATAGATAGGTGAATGATGGCTCCAAGGTGTTAAGTGAAAAATGCAAGTTGAAATAAGTGACATTCTTTAGGGGGTGAGGATACACTGTATGCCTAATTATGGAATTCTCTCGGGAGCATGCTATGAAATTTACACCAGACTCTATTTAAGGATGGATGGTTCATATGTGATAAATTTATTTTCAATTTGTTTTGTTTTATTCGTTCTGAGCTATTACTTTGTTATTTTATTAAGTAGTTCTACAAACGGGTTTAAATTTAACATATCAATTAGTGAGTACAGTTCAGCTCAATCAATGTCACCCCTTCCATTGCTGGTGTGGCCTATGCCAGTGCCTTCTTCCCTAAAAATAATCTCATAACCCTTTACTAACTTGCCACACCACTCTTCCAACATGTAAAATACTTTGTAACTATAATACCTGGGAAATTTTCTATAACTATGAGCAGAAGAACAAAATAGAACTTAAGTATATATTTAGAATATGCATCATTTAAACACACAATGCAGATAATAACATTTCAGTTGAAAAATAATATTAATGTAAGATACTATCATGTGACATATAATTGACAGTCCATTCATAGATTTATTTTGAACATTATAATAAGCAGGCAGCTCATATCATGTACAAGTTATCTCTGTAGAAAAGTCTAATAAAGCTTCTTTGAATGCTGAGAGTCTCTAATGATCTTAGTCATTTATTTTACCATTTATATATCACTCCCTTTCCCAATATTACTCCACCCAACAAAATTACTTCCTTCCATCTTATTGCAGGCATCAAGATCACAGTTCTTGCTGGAACTTAGTGACTCACGCCTACAATCCTAAGTACTCAGGAGGCTAAAATCTGGAGGGTTGTAGTTTGAGGCCAGCCTCAAACAAAAAAGTTTGCTAGGTTCTATATCCAAAATAACCAGCAAAAGCAGGGCTGGAGGAATGGCTCAAGTGGTTAGAATGGGAAGCTAGCAAGCATAATGCAAGAAAGCCATAATATTTACCAGGAAAAGGCAGATTATATGTCTCAGAAATAGCCATTCCAAAAACAATAATAAATTTCCAGACAAAAGCAATTGAGTAAAGTAAATTCAAATGTAAAAGAAACAATTAATTATCAGTATCTGAAAAGAATTAGTAAAGAGAAGAGAAGTAATTTTTAAAAGTCTAGAATAGTTTATACTAGCAGTAGCTGGTAAATATCCTGTTAGCCCAAACTAAAGTGGTGACATTGATCTTCCTCAGTGATCATGCTTCAGTTTTCAGCAGTAGAATGAGTAAATAAACAACATAATAAGACAACAGAGGCAACTACCTACATGAAGAAGTTACTTATTTGGGGGTTATTCATTTGTAGGGTTATTCATTTTATGTTTCTGTTTGGCCTCTAGTAGTATTTGTATCTGAATGTATTCTTGCCCTATTCACAATAAAACAAAAACATAATTTTAAAAAAAAGACTAAAAGAAACCCACTTTGGCTTTATCTTATTTTGTCACTTTCTAAGCAGTTAATAATTTCAAACCCATGGGATCAAAAGTTTCCAGAATTACTAGGACTACTAGCTCTCTTGTCCTTGATTAGCTCTCAATGCTCATTGAGCAGACCAATGAAGATTTTGTGATTTTTTTTATTAATGATTACTTATTTATTGTCAAAGTGATATACAGAGGGGTTATAGTTACATATGTTAGGCCATGGGTACATTTCTTATACTGTATGTTACCTCCTCCCTCGTTCCCCTCTCCTCCTCCCCATTTTCCTCTCCCCCCCCCCTGAGTTGTTCAGTTAGTTTATACCAAATGGTTTTGAGAATGTCCTTTATCAAGAAAACAATGTTGGCAGAGATGTGGCCAAAAGGGAACCCTACTTCATTGTTGGTGGGAAGATTTTGTGATTTTAACTGGTGCCTTGTATAACCTTCTTCGACTAGAATAAATGGAATACTGTTCACAAAGAAAGCTCAATGTTCTAGTTAGCATAAGATCTTCACAACATCTAGAACTCATTCAAGAAATGAATATGACACAGACACTGCTAGATTATAACTTATCTACTCAAGAGGCAGCTAGCTACCTGTAAGATCATAGTCTATAGCCAACCCATGCAGAAAAGTCCATGAGATTTCATCTCCAATTAACATGTGAAAAGCTATGTTGTAAGCCTAGCCAGAGTGGTAGAGCAAGCAAGCAAAAGGAGAATGAGTACCTTAGTGCAAACCCCAGTACTAACAAAACTAAACAAATGAATATGATTTCTATCCTGCAGAATATTGGTATGTATGACCTCCTATGTTAGCATGTTTTGGGTTTTTTTTGTTTTTTGTTTTGTTTTGTTTTGTTGGTTTTTTTTTTTTTTTTTTTTTTTTTTTTTTTTTTTTTTTTTTTTTGCCAGTCCTGGGCCTTGGACTCAGGGCCTGAGCACTGTCCCTGGCTTCTTTTTGCTCAAGGCTAGCACTCTGCCACTTGAACCACAGTGCCACTTCTGGCCATTTTCTGTATATGTGGTGCTGGGGAACCGAACCCAGGGCCTCATGTATACAAGGCAAGCACTCTTGCCACTAGGCCATATCCCCAGTCCGAGCATGTTTTTATTGCTATGACTAATCCACGCAGAATACATAAAAACAACAACAAGTACATTTTTATTACAATTCCAGAAGCTTGAAAGCCCAAGGTCAAAGGGCTACATCCTTTTGATAACCTTCTTGCTGGCAGGGCCTCTCTGAAGAGTTCTTAACAGCCAGGTGTCACATGGCAAGATAAAGCAAGCCTACTAGTTCAAATCTCCTTCCTTTTTATTTTTCCAATAAACCCACAAAAGCAATCATGGTGGTCCTATCCCCATAACCCCATCCAATTTTAATTACCTCCTCAAAGCATTCACCTTCAAAACCATTAATATATGACACTGGAGATTAACTTCTCAACACATAAATTCATGGGGAAACACTTAAACCATCTAACCAACAAGCATTTAATGCAAATTGTGTTGTTTCAACTGTCGTGTCCTTTGTCTTATTCTCTATGATTAAATAAATCTTCCAAAGTACTCTTTTAATGGAATTTTTTGTTCCTTTCACTGGGCTCAGAGGTGTCCTTCAGACACAGTTAAAATCCTTCCACACAAAGCGTAATTTTCCCTTAGAGTAAAAGTAACAAACTACATACATCTGGGTCGTATGTGGTTGCAAAGTTTTGTCAAACAGCCCTGGAAACAAAGAGGTCACAAATCCTTTTCTCAAAGAAAAACAGAAATCAGTTCCTACTTTTTATCCAGGCAGAAAGCCAAGCCTAAAATAAGAAAACTCATATGTATGTATTTGAGAGAAAGTTGTCTACATAAGTAAGGATTTCCCCCCCAAATAATAAAGTTCACATTCTGATGGCTTTTGGTAGATGATGGAAATGTAATGGTCAGACTACAAAACTTCAAAAATATTTTCCAAATACCTTGAGGTAATTTTTGAAAAGAAGGAAAAGCAAGATAAAAGAACCATAGCAATCATCAAAACTGATTAATGCAGAGGGCAGCTATGGTATTTAAAGGTTCACCACTTTCCCTACACTAAGTGCAGCAGAAATTTCTTCCCAGATATTTTTGTCCATGTCCCAAAGAACAAAGGCCTCTGACAAAACAGGAGACAGATTGTATAACTGCCCACCCTCATTTGCCCCTGAGCTTCATTTGTGCTTCAAGATGGTGAAGACAAATGAGTTTTAATCCTCCTTTTTGTACTTTAGTGTCCAACATCCCACTATACCACCATCCACAGTGTGGGAATGGGCTAAAGATCTCCAAACAACTAGTGGTTCTTAATCAAGAGGAAATATTTGGTACAGAGACACTTTGGATGGTCACAAATGAATTAGAAGAAAGAACTACAGGCCACCAAGACGTACAGGCCAGAAATACTGCACACCATCCTATAACACCCAGAACTAACAAGAAAAAAATCTGGCCCCAAAGACAAATTCAGGGGTTGAAAAATTCTCTACAACAATCCTAATCGATTGAGTGATCCTAATCCATAAGAGGATGAGCTTAATCGAACCATTTCTGGTGGCCTCACCATAATTGCTCTTTGGAGTGACATTCCTCCAATCACATATGCATACAACTGGTACCTTTTCTCATATGAATTTCCAGATAGGAGGTCCTACTGTAAGCAAATGCTTAGAAACATTAGCCCTGCTTTTCTCTTCTAACATACCTAGCTCTCAAATTCTGATTTGCTGTGTCCTTAAAAATGAGACAAAGAGAGAGAGGTGCTGGTGGTTCATGCCTGTAATTCTAGCTACTCAGGGAACTGAGATCTAAGGATTGAGGTTCTCTAGACTCTTATCTTCTATTAACCACTAGAAAACTGGAAGTGACGGTATGGCACAAAATGATTAGAGCACTAGCCTTGAGCAAAAGAGCTCAGAGACAGCACCTAGGCACAGAATTCAAGCCCCATGACTGAAAAAAGAATAACAACGATAATAAGACAAAGAATGGGGGTTAAAACTGTGCTAGCTGTTTTTCTTTTTAACTTTCCTCAGCTCATCTACAATATTTTAAATTATGTGAAATATTTGAAATTTGCTTCCATACCTAACAGTGATAGGGTGTATTTTTAAGCTAACATAAATTTCAAGTATCGTTTAGTCATTTAAATTTCAATACATATCATCAAATTTGCACATTCATTCTCAAAACAATACATTTAATAAACAAAAAAGCAATTATGTATCTTGTACTGAAACATAAGATATGCTTGCTTGTCTGCTTTTCCCATTCATTAGATGCCTTGAAATATGCACTTGAAAAATACTGGTATTTTTCTAGACAATGGAAAATATTATCCAAATGATGTGCTCTTTATTTCAGGTGTTAAAAGTGTTACTGGTGGAGATGCCCCTCAGTAGATGAGTGGATCAAGAAAATGCGGTACATATACACAATGGAATTCTATGCCTCTATCAGAAAGAATGACACGGCCCCATTCGTAAGGAAATGGAAGGACGTGGGAAAAAATCGTACTAAGTGAGCCAGACCCAAAGACACATGGGCTCTATGGTTTCCTCATAGGGAATAATTAGTCCATCTCTAGGATAATCATAGCAGAAGATCACAGTATCTCAATAGCTATGCCCGTATGAACACAGAAGATGATGCTAAGCGAAATGAACTCCAAGTTATGGAAATGAGTGTTATATCATGCCATGTGAAACCATACCTTTTTTTCCCTCTTGTATTCCCTTCCTGTGGTTTTACCCCAGCTATTACTGTAACTGATCTTAGTATCCCAGATACCGCATATACATGTATTGGAACTAGGGAAGGGAAAGGGAATACCAAAATCGAGAGACAAAGTATAAAAAGACAAACTATTTCAATAGTGATACTTACAAAACCAATTGGTATAAACCAATTGCACAACTCATGGCGGGGAGAGAAGTGGGGCGGGGGGGAGGGGGAGACAGTGGAAAATGAAGGAGGAGGTAACAAGTTGATAAGAAATGTACTTGCCTTACATATGAAACTGTAACCCCTCTGTACTTCACTTTGACAAGAAGAGGAAAAAAATGTTACTGGTGGAAAAAGTAGGATATGTTCACATTTTTTGACAACTTTCTTACAGAGTAGCAAATTGGAAGTTCCTTTATTTATTTATTCTTTCTTTCTTTTATTTTTGCTTCTATCTGAAATTACTTTAAACCCATAATTCTGGAATCCCTGTTCTATTATAGACAGCATCAAACATTTTGTAGTGAAATAACAAGGGGTTTTGCTTCAACAAGCTATGTTGAGTCGCTGTCTTTTGAGAAGACCATACCTATATCTGGTCATCTTTATCAGAAAGGTCTTCTTTATGTTCAAATAAAACATGGTGTTTGTTAGCACATTGGAATTTCTCTGCTGTTACATCTATCTTATTCAGGCCATAACAAGCCAGCCGAATCCCACTCACACAGATCAGCAACACACAGTGACAGTTGCTATGCCCTTGCAGAGTTTGTCTTCTTAGAGAACAGAAATACCTGTTGTTACCTGGACCACCTCAGTACCCCTTCCACCACCTGGCCACTGTCCCCTAAACAACTTATTGTGTCTACAAAGTTATGCAACATTTTTCTAACTTGTGCATAAAGAATGTGATTATTTTTCAGTCTTAGACCCTGAACTTGCACTGTTCAAATTTAGGACAAATTAGATTTGTTGGCAGTCCATAGTTTTATTGACATATGAAACTGTAGTCAAATCAAATCTAGATACTCAGACAAATTCTTGTTTTAACCCATATACCCCCTACTGTGTACACATCCCATTGGTGGAATTTCCAGTTGAGTCAAGATCAACCTATTAAATTTTATCTTATTATTGTTAGCCCATTTTTCCATCCTGCTGAGAGTTTTACAAATACTTTTGCTATGAAATATCTTAAACATATGGAAAATTAGAGACTAACATAATGAGAACCCATGTGTCCAAGTCAGATTTAATAACTAGGAAATCTATACCATTTCTTTGTTTAGAAAAGCAAACATTAAAAGTAGCTGTAATACAATGACAACTCAAATCACACACCCTTCCTTCTTTACCCAATCTAGATGTTGCTATATCTTTCTCATCTGATTTAAAAGCTCTATCATGCATATGCATATCTCTATAGATATAAAACCTTCCAAAATATGTTAGCATAGTGTCTTTTTAAAATTTCATTTCATTTTTTTCTTATTTATTGTCAAAGTGATGTACACAGAGGTTACAGTTTCATATGTTAGGCATTGGATACATTTCTTGTACTGTTTGTTACCTCTTCCCTCATTTCCCCCTCCCCCCCTCCCTGTACCCTCATGAGTTGTTCAGTTGGTTTATACCAAACAGTTTCACAAGCATTGCTTTTGTAGTTGTTTGTCTTTTTATCCTGTGTCTATCAATTTGGGTATTCCCTTTCACTTTCCTAGTTCTAATACCAGTATATACAGTTTCCAATGTACTCAAATAAGATACAGTGATAGTGCAGGTACAACCACAGGAAGGGGCTACAAGAACATCATCAATAATAGAAGCTACAGTTTCACATGGCATGTTGAAAGTAATTACAAGAGTGATATATCACTCATTTCCATAACATGGAGTTCATTTCACTTAGCATCATCTTATGTGTTCATAAGAGTATAGCTATTGGGCTCCTATGATCCTCTGCTGTGACTAGCCTAAACCTGTGCTAATTATTCCCTATGAGGGAGACCATAGAGTAGTCCATGTTTCTTTGGGTCTGGCTCACTTCACTTAGTATAATTTTTTTCCAAGTCCTTCCATTTCCTTACAAATGGGGCAATGTCATTCTTTCTGATAGACGCATAAAATTCCATTGTGTATATGTACCACATTTTCCTGATCCATTCGTCTACTGAGGGGCATCTGGGTTGGTTCCATATTTTAGCTATGACAAATTGTTCTGCGATGAACATTGTTGTGGCTTTAGTGTGTTCTTGTTTGTGGTCTTTTGGGTAGATGCCCAAAAGTGGAGCTGCTGGGTCATACAGG
Source organism: Perognathus longimembris pacificus (assembly GCF_023159225.1). NCBI lineage: Eukaryota > Metazoa > Chordata > Mammalia > Rodentia > Heteromyidae > Perognathus > Perognathus longimembris. The sequence goes on from NC_063172.1 coordinate 24,145,396, forward strand.
AGCTCTATGTTTAGCCTTCTGAGGAATCTCCATACCACTTGTCAGAGTGGCTGAACCAGTTCACATTTCCACCAACAATGAAGTAGAGTTCCCTTTTGGCCATATCCCCTCCAACATTTATTAATGTTAGGTTTCTTGATATAGGACATTCTTACTGGGGTGAGATGAAATCTCAATGTTGTTTTGATTTGCATTTCTTTTATGGCCAGTTGATGTAGAGCACTTTTTCATATGTCTCTTGGCCATTCTCATTTCCTCATCAGAGAAGTCTCTTTTTAAGTCTTTAGCCCAATTGTTGAGGGGGGCTGTTGGTTCTTTGCAGTTTGTTTTGGAGGAATTTAAGTTTTTTAGTTCTGCATATATTTTAGATATGAGGCCTTTGTCCATTGTATGGCTGGTAAAGATCTTTTCCCAATCTGTGGGCTTTCTGTTTGTCTTTTGAGCTATGTCCTTTGCCCTGCAGAAGCTCTGCAGTTTGATGCAGTCGCATTCCTAATGAAATAGTGGAAGCAATCCAAAAATTCATATGGAACAATACAAGACCCAAAATAGCAAAAACAATCCTAAGCAGAAAGAACAGTTCTGGAGGAATTACAATACCCAACTTCAAGCTGTATTATAAAGCTATAGTAATAAAAACAGCTTGGTATTGGCACCGGAACAGGCCTGAAGACCAATGGAACAGAACTGAAGACCCAGAAATGAACCCACACAACTACGCCTACTTAATCTTTGATAAAGGAGCTAAAAAAAAATAGGAAGAAAGAAAGATAGCCTCTTTAACAAATGTTGCTAGCAAAACTGGTTCAACACCTGCAACAAACTAAAACTAGATCCTTATATATCACCCTTCACCAAAATCAATTCCAAATGGATCAAAGACCTCAAATTAAAACAGATACCCTGAAAACACTAAAAGAAGGAGTAGGAGAAACACTTGGGCTCCTTGGCACAGGACGAAACTTCCTTAACAAAGACCCAGAAAGGCCACAAATCAAAGAAAGGATGGACAAATGGGATTGCATCAAACTGCAGAGCTTCTGCAGGGCAAAGGACATAGCTGGCAAGATAAACAGAAAGCCCACAGATTGGGAGAAGATCTTTACCAGCCATACAACGGACATATTAAAATATATGCAGAACTAAAAAAAAATGGCATAGTGTCTTGATTGTTCTGTAACTTGTGGCATTTTTTGCTTTATTTTTGCCAGTCCTGGGGCTTGAACTCAGGGCCTGTGCACTGTCCTGAGCTTCTTTTGCTCTGGACTAGCACTCTACCATGTGAACCACAGCACCACTTTTTTTTTTATTAAACTTTTTTCTTTATTGTCAAAGTGTGGTACAGAGGGGTTACAGATTCACATGTAAGGCAGTGAGTACATTTCTTGTTCAACTTGTTACCTCCTCCCTTATTTCCCCCTTTCCCCCTTCCCCCTCACCCTCTTCCCACCCAAGAGTTGTGCAGTTGGTTTACACCAAATGGTTTTGTAAGTGTTGCTTTTTGAATGGTTTGTCTTTTAGTCCTTTGTCTCTCGATTTTTATATTCCTTTCCCTTCCCCAGTTTTAATACCCATATAAAAAGTATCCAGGGTACTCAGATGAGATACAGTGGTAGCGGGGGTACAATCACACGAAGGGAATACAAGAGAAAGAAAACAATCCAACAAACAGACAAGAAAAAAAAAAGGTGCAGTTTCACATGGCATGTTGAAAATAATTACAACAGTGGTATAACTCTTGTTTCTATAATGTGGCGTTCATTTCACTTGGCATCATCTTATGTGATCATATGGGTGTAGCTATTGGGGTATTTTGATCTTCCACCATGACTACCTAATCATGTACTAGCTATTCCCTATGAGGGACACCATAGGGTTTATGTTTCTTTGGGTCTTGGTCACTTTACTTCGTATGATTTTTCCAAGTCCTTCCAATGGAATGGAAGCACCACTTCTTTATGTGGTACTGAGGAACTGAACCCAGGGCTTCAAATACACTAGGCACATGCTCTACCAGTATGCCATATCCCCAGCCCCTGTAACTTGTGATTTTTGATTTTCCCTTTGTGTCTGACACATTATGGAATAGTTGTGTCATTCACTTGCCTGCTTTCTTCTTTTCTTACAATGTAGTAACACAGTGTAGTACACAATTATCTTATTATACGTATAATAGTGACTCTAGAAGTAAACTTTCTGGGTTATAGTTACATATCATCATTTTTAAAAACATTACCAAATTGCCTCTCAAAGCAATAGTGCTAATTTATATTCTAATGAAAATTTAGAAGATTTTGTATAAATCTTATATCTTTACTAATACTTGGTAGCACAGCCTAAATTGTGAACTTCTCCAAAAGTTATGTTATAATCTTAACCTTCAATGCTTGATAGGTGAGCCTTATATGCAAACAAAGTCATCACAGAAGAAGTTATATTAGAACAGGGTTGGCTTCTAATCCAGATTGCCAGTATCCTTATAAGAAAGGAAAATTTGGATAAGGTATGTGCAGAGAGAGAAAACCATATGCTTTAAAAAAAAAAAAAGAAAAGCAGAAATGAGGCATGGTGGTACATACGTCTAATTCTGGCTACTCAGGAGGTAGAGGTAGAAGGATTGTCCAAGGTCAGCATGGACAAAATAAGCTTGAGACCTATCTTGAAAATACATTAAAAAAGAAAGGTGATTGGGGGGGGGGGGTCATTCAGTCATTCAGTGGTACAGTGTTTAAAAGTGTCTGAAAGTGTGAATGCCTGAGTTCAATCCCAGTACTACAAAAGAAGGAGGGAGACAACACTAAAGAGATCACAGTGATACAGCAGACCTCAAGAGGTTGCGGATGATTGCAACCAATCACAAAATGCAAAGAAAAAAGTACAAGAGATTCTCCCTCAAAATATTCATAAAGAATACCTCTGACAATTCCTGGGCTCTGGGCTCTAGAACTGTAAACAAAAAATTGCACCTGTGCTTCACTATAGCTATCCTAAATAAGTAACACACTTGATATTCTCTTGGATTTTTAAATACTTGCCAATCTAACCTATGTAACATAACATTTTATTTTCAATCCTATCTTTTTTTAGTGTGCATTTATTATTATTATTATTATCATTTTTTGCCAGTCCTGGAGCTTGGACGGACTCAGGACCTGAGCGCTGTCCCTGGCTTCTTTTTGCGCAAGGCTAGCACTCTGCCACTTGAGCCACAGCGCCACTCCTGGTCATTTTCTGTATATGTGGTCCTGGGGAATCGAACCCAGGGCTTCATGTATATGAGGCAAGCACTCTTTGCTATTAGGCCATATCCCCAACCCCAATCCTATCTTATTTTAATATTTAACAATATTTTTCTTTATGTAAACTGACTGTGTCATGATTAAATATATTTCTTATCCTGTGATGATACATACCCTCTATGAATTTTCAAAGTTTTGCTTTTCCCAATTTGTTCTTTGGTCTACCTAGATTTGGATTTTGCATATGGAATGAAACAGAAATTTAATTATTTTTTAATCTGTTGCAAAATCAGTTTGAATGCTACTTCTGTCATACAGTCCATGTTTTATACCTGTATACAATGGTTTTCCTGGGCTCTATGCAGTCTGTGTAATATTATTGAACTAGTGCAATTACTTAAATTAATTTTTGAAATAGTTGTGTATTAACCCTTACCACAAATTTTCATTGACACTTAAAATATCACTGTCATTTTCTTTTTTGTTTCTTGTTTCACTGCACATTGTTTACAGGACATGATTGGTCATCCTGATTCTGTAAATGGATTTTAAAATAGATCTCTTCCTCTCTGATTTGCCAGAGTCACTGAGGCCAAAATAAAACAGCAGTATTTATTTCAGAGTAATGGGATAAATATTCCTGAAACACTTACTACACTTATAGCTATCACCATATAAAGGACAAATATGTGAAGGTTAAAATGTCAAGAGAGACCATTTTTTATGATAAAACTTTTTAAGGCATTATAGCATTTCTTTCTATATATCTGTACAAGAGAAAATTTTCTCGCATGTAACTTGTAGGGGATCTGAAGAAAGCATTTCAGATCTTGTTCCCAGGTTTCCAGAGTTGAGAGAATAAAGCTACTTATTGGAGCAAAGGGATATTTACCTCTAGAGACAGAAGATGGGTAGGAAAGGAACAACAAGCAACTAGCCAATGACATATGCCTACATCGTGGAGTGACAGCCAAATGTTTCCAGTTGAAAAAACTCTGACTAAGCCTTGAGACTACACTCAAGAGAGACAGATGGTCAAGTGGTTAAAAAGGAATTATAACCAACGAGTCTTAAACTGTTGCAAAAAGTACAAGAGAAATACTTTCATTCTGTGAAGCCAACATTAGTGTGATTCCTAAACGAGACAGACATCATAAGAAAACCACATCTCTACATCCTGTATAATTATAGACCTAAAAAGCTTAAACAATAAAATTAAATTCATCAACATACAAGATATGTTATGCACCATGACCAAGTGGAAATTATTTTAGGAATTCAAGATGAGTTCTCTATATGAGAATCTGTAAATATAATCTGCTTTATTAATAGAATAAGGGAAAATAATCAACTTGTGAGATTCATAAATGAATTTAATTTTTAAAAAAACAGTAAATACTCAACAAACTAGGATTCAAAGGGAGCTATTCCAAATAGATAAAATATATCTATAGTAAGGAAATGGAAAGACTTGTAAAAATTATACTAAGTGAAGTGAGCCAGACCCAAAGAAACATGGACTCTATGGTTTCCCTCATAGGGAATAATTAGTACATGTTTAGGTTAGTTATAGCAGAAGTTCACAATAGCCCAATAGCTATGCCCTTATTAATACATAAGATGATGCTAAGTGAAATTCACTCCACGTTATGGAAACAAGTGTTATGTCATTGTTTAATTTTTCTCATCATGCCATGTGAAACTGTAAATATATATATTTATGTATATAGAAAACTTTACATCTAGGAAATGGAGCTTTGCTCTAAGTGGAAGAGCACTACACTTGAGCAAATGAGCTGAAGGACTTCACTCAGGCCTTGAGTTCAAGCCTCATAATTGACAAAAAAAAAAAAAGAAAGAAAGAAAAAACGTATAATGCCAGGCTCCAATGGTTCACCCTGTAATCCTAATTATTCAAGAAGATGAGACCTTAGGATCTTAGTTCAAAGCCAGCCCAGGCAAGAAAGTCCATGAGACTCTTATCTTCAATTAACTACCAAAGAGCCAGAAGTGGAGCTGTGGCTCAAGTGGAAGAGTGATAGGCACTAGTTGAGGGGGAAAAAAAAAGCTCAGAGACAATGCCTAGGCCCTGAGTTCAAGTCACAGGACACACACACACACACACACACACACACACACACACACAAAACCCATCTCACAGCTAACAGCATAATGATGAATGAATGAGTGAAATCTTTTCTCCCCAGGTAGGAATAAGAAAAAGATGATAGATTTCACTATTTTATTTCATATTGCCCTGGAGACTGTAGCCAGGAGACTAGAGGACAATTAAGCAGGAAGAAAATATAAAAGGCTATAAGATTGACAAAAACTCATACACTTTAAAAATTAAAACATGAGTAACTCAAAACACTTCTCCAAAGAAATATTCAACTGGTCAATAATCATAATCAAAAATTATGATTACTTGCAACATTACTTGTCTAGAAAATACAAAGTTAATCTAAAATGAAATACCATTTCCCATATGCTAAGGAGTACAATAAAAATTAAGTGTCAGTGAAGATGTAGAAAACTGTTCTTTTTAACTAGAAGAATAAAAAGCTTCTGTGATAGATTTTTTTAAAAATTGGCAGTTCATCAAATAATTTACTCTAGAATTATTTTGTTATGAAACTCAACTCCTATGAACATACTGAAGAGAAATGAAAGTGCACAAAAAACTTTTATCTATGTGATCTTAAGTAACATTAATCTGAACAGATCTCTAAATACACAAAAATATTATATGCAGTCAATAGAACATTGCTCAACTGTAGAAACAGTCATGTATGAATGTGTGCTACATATTAGTGGTGGTCCTTGAAGACTTTATGAAAAGTAAAAGATTCCAGACATGAAGGGCCATATACTTTCTATTTCAATATATGAAATGAATAGGAAAATCTCAACAGAAAGAAAATAGCTTGGCAGAAGCCAGGACTAGCAGAAAAGATCACTGAGTAATACCTATTTAAGGGGTATAGTCCTATTAGGGGACCAACTAAAGTGTTTGGCAAGTACACAAAGGTGATTATCTAGCACAGGTAAGGCCCTGAATTTTATCCCTGGCAAAGAGAGAGAGAGAGAGAGAGAGAGAGAGAGAGAGAGAGAGAGAGAGAGAGAGAGACAGAGAGAGAGAGAGACAGAAAGACAGAGACAGAGAGAGACAAGAGAGAAACTAAAATCATCTCCTCAATAGACAAAAAAACTTTAAAATATTCTACATTCATTAAAAGAAAATTAGTTACACTAGAAGTGGAAGCAAGCTTTTTAAATTTTCTAAAATAATATTATATACATAAAACATAAATATAAATGGTATATTTAATAGTAAAATAACAGAGATATTACATTTTATTTAGCAAGAATATCCATCAGCAACAGTTTTCTTTATTTAATACTGCACTTGTACTTCTGTCAAGAGCTTTGAAAAATAATGGTGATTATATAAACTTTGTAGAGAACACATAAAAATGTTGTTACTTGCAAATACTATTATCAACTACATAGATAAATGATCTAAATTAACAAGTAATAAGTACTGAGAGAGTTTGGTGAGGATGTCGGAGAAGACAATCTCTATTTAAAAATTCAAGAATATTTTTATGCCATCAAAAAAACAACTAGAAAATATAACCAAATGTCAACCTTTCTGATCACAGATAGACTGAAGGTATTTAGAAAATATTTTTATAAAGAATACATAACTCCTTTGTCACTTATCCAATAGAACACAAACAAGGTTGCAGTAAAGTCAGCACAGCCATGTTTATTACAGCACTATTTACAATAGCCAAGACAGGGAATCATCCCAGATGCCCATCAGTGGATGAATAGGTCAAGAAATTGTGATATATATAGATATATATGGAATGGAATTTTTACTCATCCATTAGAAGGAATGGCATTGTACTGTTTGTAGGAAATGGAAAGATAATGTAAATAAAATATATTAAATGAAGTAGGCCAGGCCCAGAGAAGCAAAGGTTGCATGGTTTATGACAGATAAAATGTACCTCTATATCTATAAGGAACTACATTGAGCAAGTGGTTATAAATGAATTAACTGAAGTATAATTGACTCTATAGAGAGCTCAAATAGTATAATTCTTTAGAAAGACTAAGTCAAAGCCCAACAAAATAAGCATCAGGAAAGGGGTACAGGCAAGAAGGAGACTATTCATTGTATATACCACAAAACTGAGAAAAGTAAGGGAGGGGTGAGTTGAAGGAAGGTGAAAACGTTGGAAGGATGAGAGAAAGATGCATTGTATTCAAAAACTACTTTGTTATAGGGAATCTCCTTTGCACAGATACTAAAAGACAACAAAAAATGAAAGAATACATAAAGAACCATTTTAATATGAAGCTTTGGTAGAATATTGGGAAATTATATGAGCAAAAGAAGATGTTTTCTGTGCAAGCTTAAAGATTGGTGATGGACAGACCAAGAATGGAAAAGATAGGGACACAGCAGTCATGTAAAGAAAGAGACCAGAGAACAGAGTAAGTTGTGGGTACAGTGACCATGTACCAGAAACTAGCTTCAACAACAGAAATGCATTTTCTCACAGATCCAGAAGCTTGCAGTTTAAGATCAAGGTAATAGCTAAGGCCATGCTTCTTTCAAAGCATGAAGGAAGAAATCAATCTGTTCCAGGTCTCTCCAGCTTTTGTTCTTTCTTGGCCTGTGGCAGCATATCTCCAATCTACATAGGCTATTTTCCTTGCAAGCTTTTGTTTCCCAGTTTCCACTTTTTTAAAGACACCAGTCTTATAGGATATTGGATTAGCACCCTCCCCCACTTCAGACTTCATTTTAACTTGATTATCTCTGCTAAGATCCTATCTCCCAATAAGGTCATGTACTAACTTTCCAGGGGTTAATACTCTAAAATTCTAGGCCTTAACATACACCACAAATGAGAAAAAGAGCTTTTGTTTGTGATTAGTGGAATACAGTACTGCTCAACTATACCTGATAATAATGTAAATTAAATGATTTTAGTTTGAGGAACAAGTAGAAATGTTACCAACAGCAGAAGAGTTAGTGTAGGTAATAGGATCAGAGTATTGTTAGCTCTGTGCTTTATTAAATCTTCTGGAAATTAGGACTTTGTATTTTGGGTCATGGAAGATCTATAGCAAAATTCAGTTTCAGCAAAAATAAAGAATACTGGAACTACCCAGAAAAGTTCAACCAACAGCTTACCAAAAAAAAAAAAAAAGGACCATAACAAAGAAATCGGCTGGAGGATACACAATCCCAGGAATTTTGCACGCTCTAACAATGAACAGCAGATGGTACTAAATCCAAAGAACATCGGTAAATAAAATAGCCAATGGTTTCAATCAGTTGAAAAACTGGAATGTTAACTGCAAATCCTATGTAAACCAGTTTCCAGTGAGAAATTGTTTTTCTTCTTAAATAAAAACATATTTGCATTCTGATGGCACATTTCTGCAAGACTTTCAAAGCACAATCATGGGTTGGTTTTCCATTTTAAGAGTTGTCCATTGGCAGGCCACTTTCAAGTTGGTATGATGGGGCTTTTTTCATTATAAAGATAGAGGATATATTTCAGGTACACTGTAGAATCCAGGAGGGAAAAGTTGCTTCCTTGAAATGGGAACTATCACTTATGAAAGTGCCTATGTGAAAATAAATGGGATATATGACTAAGGTACAAGTTACAAAAATAAAAGCAAACTAGAAAATTACATATTTCCAAACATATCGCAATTAAATGCACCAAATTCTATCTTCATCAATGCTTTTTGCAAAATAAGGTTAGTGTATATTGGTGATGCAGTAGATTACACAAAAATTATCCTAAGCCATAGTTAATGCTCTATATTAAATGAATAGTATCACCTTTAACAGGGCTATACTCTAAACCAAAGAACATGAGGAGGAAAATAATTAAAATTACCTTTGTAATCACCCATGATGTGTTTTGTGTATTCTTTACAACCTGGGAACAAACTGGAATTTTGTGTTTTTCTTTTTTACTTTGCTTTGTTTGTTTTGAGAAGTAAAGAAAGTAATTAGCTGGTATTTAAAGCCTTGATTATAACAGATACATGTTAGATAGATGATTTTGAAAGCTGAACTTGGATGAATGATTCAGTGGCTCCACTTGCCTCTTCAAAGTACTTTTTATGATTAAGATTCACTCCATTTTCCCTCACCAATAAAATAATTTTAGCCCTGACCTAGAACTTCTTTGGCCCACACCCTCTTACTACTCCTGTCTCTTGCCTCTTAGTGTATCTGTTTTTGTTCCTATTTGTCTTGGAGCCTGGAGATTCTGAAAAGCTGGTGCTGATTCCTGCAGGGCATATGGGAGGACTATTTAGTCCTGCAGTACAGCAGTATTGGAAACTATGTGGGCCTTTGCCAGACTCTGCCATGTATCAGTTTTAAGGTCAATAGACATCTCTGATCAATACCATAAGGTTGGGCTTAGTGTCTAATTTATATGATTTACACAGGATATATGATTTGTATAGTCAAAGAGACAGGCATATGTGTAAAGTAGCACATGTACCAGATAAGGAAACCAACCTTAGAGAAATTAGGACCAAGATTACAGTAAGAAAATGTGGCCTCATAAAAGAAATGCAAATCAAAACAACATTGAGATTCCATCTCACCTCAGGAAGAATGTCATATATCAAGAAAACTAACAATAACAATTGTTGGAGGGGATGTGGCCAAAAGGGAACCCTACTTCATTGTTGGTGGGAATGTAAACTGGTTCAGCCACTCTGACAAGCAGTATGGAGATTCCTCAGAAGGCTAAATATAGAACTCCCCTATGACCCAGCAGCCCCACTTTTGGGTATCTATCCAAAAGACCACAAACAAATTCACAGAAAAGCCACCAGAACAACAATGTTCATCGCAGCACAATTTGTCATAGCGAGAATCTGGAACCAACCCAGATGCCCCTCAGTAGACGAATGGATCAGGAAAATATGGTACATATACACAATGGAATTTTATGCCTCTATCAGAAAGAATGACATTGTCCCATTTGTAAGGAAATGGAAGGACTTGGACAAAAGTATACTAAGTGAAGTGAGCCAGACCCAAAGAAACATGGACTCTATGGTCTCCTTTACTGGGAATAATTAGTACAGGTTTAGGCAAGTCATAGCAGAGGATCACAAGAGCCCAATAGCTATACCCTTATGAACACATAAGATGATGCTAAGTGAAATGAACTCCATGTTATGGAAGTGATTGTTATATGACAGTTGTAACTACTTTCAACGTCCCATGTGTATCTGTAGCTTCTATTATTGATGATGTTCTTGTATCACCTTCCTGTGGTTGTACCTACACTATCTCTGTAATCTATCTGAGTATATTGGAAACCATGAACACTGGTATTAGAACTAGGAAATTGAAAGGGAATACCAAAATTGAGAGACACAGGGTAAAAAAAGAAAAACAACTACAAAAGCAATACTTGCAAAACTGTTTGGTTTAAGTGAATGGAACACCTCATGGGGGGAAAGGGAAAGGGGGAGGAGGGAGGGGGGTATGAGGGATGAGGTAACAAACAGTACAAGTAATGTATCCAATGCCTAACATATGAAACTGTAACCTCTCTGTACGTCAGTTTGATAATAAAAATTTGAAAAAAAAAAAAGAAAGAAAATGTGGCCTCACACTTGTGGCTCATGCCTATGAGCCTGGCTACTCAGAAGGCTCTGATATGAGATTTGTGGGCCCAAGCCAGCCTAGCTAGGAAAGTCTCTGAGACTCTTATCACTAATTAACCACCAGAAAAGTGGAAGTGGAGCTGTGGCTCAACATGGTAGAGCAAACAAGCTCAAGGACAGTGCCTGTGCTCTGAGTTCAAGCCCCACGACTGATACCCCCTGTCCCTCAAAAAAGAAAAAGGAAGGAAGGAAAGAAGGAAGGAAGGAAGGAAGGAAGGAAGGAAGGAAGGAAGGAAGGAAGGAAGGAAGGAATTATGATTGACTATTTTAATTCAAGCTTTTAAAATTTCAGAGCCAAAGGTCTACCCTGCTCTATAGTCATAATGCAAAAGTCATAGTGACAACTGAATCTTCCTCAGAAATCACTGTACAGCACTGAGACCTAAACACAGTCATTGAACAAAAGACAGGCCGAGCCTTGTCTTCTGCTTTCTGAAATGTGTTCCTGATGGTGCCATGCATAAATGACCACGTTCTGCAGGTTCCCAGCTACATCAAGGGGAAGAGCTTGAAAAATATGAAAGAGCTAAAACATACCCCCTGATGGATTCTAATGCATCAGGACCACATGAGTTATTTGCTTTATACTCTCTAATAGGTTGTAAATTACCTTAGTATCTCTCTAAAGAGATTTCATATACATTACATATAACCTTAGGGTATATATCAAATTTTCCTGGGCTGAGGATGCTTTTTGAGCTTAGTAACATCACTCATTTGGCCCTGATAAATACGTAACAAAGAAATGAGAAATTTTGAACTCTCAGGTGATGCTGACTTATAAATAATCTACTTGATTTGTTCACAGTCTTTGAATTTGACCTTATTATCTAGATATTAAAATACCAAAATATTTGAAGGATTTTTCCATGATCAGAGGAAAAAATCCATACCTCCCTCAAAAACTTCCTTATTAAAGAATGTTGCAAGAACACTTAAATATTCACAATAATAATAATTTTAAATTAAAAAAACAGAAAAAAGAAAAAAGTATTTTATAATCTTGAAAAAAGCAACATGTATTTTATTTAAACAATGTAAAGTACTATTGTGAAACAAAATCAATAACAAAAACATGTAGGTAAATTGATGATTAAATTTGGGTTAGTTATTTTTCATTTTGCTTTGTGTTGCAGTATGAAAATTAAATCCAGTGCCTCAAGAATGCTAGGCAAGAGCTCTCCAACTGAGCTGCAGCCCCAGCTCTAAATTTGGTTCTAATTAATTCACAACACTCAAATTAAAGAAAAGTCTACCGTGAAAAATGTTTTAGATTATCAGTAAAGATGGAGGCACAGATTTTTCATCTGTTCATGTTGATCCAACATATTTGACTCAAATATTTGAATAAGCAGATACTTATTTTTTATTCAACAAATACCTATTTGAAATGCACAAATTAAACACACAGTGAATTCCAGGCACCCAGAATGAAGAAAACAAGTGTAAATTTCTATCCTGAAGACACTACCTTCTCTGAAAGAAGAAATAATAAATCTATAAAGGTTTGCAAAATATCAAATATTTGCAAAATACCAACATATCTCAATCATGATAAGTGTTTTGAAAAAACAAAAAGTAGAGAATGTAGAAAGATATTTCCAAGGAGCAGAAAATGTAGTTTATATAAGTTGGTCAGGGAAAGCAGAGTTTTAGAGGTTATTATTGATTTTCATTTGCAATGTAGAGCTATTGAATAGTGCTTTACCATTTTTTAATGAATGATTATTCTTTAAATACATGAAACCAGGTCATAACTTTTCAGAATACTCTATCTTAACACTCAGTCTGTTGTTTTCCCATCATTTATTTCTCTATGGAAAGTCAATAAATGTGAAACAATCATAGACCAAGTTATGCATTCTCAGACATTCAACTTATGAGATAATTTTCAGGTGATATTTGGCAGTTGACAATTGTGCCATATTGAAGGGACATTAGGAAACAGAAGATAGGGTCTTGAGCTGAAATATTTAGCTATTGTCTTGATTCTGAAGATTTTACCCAAGATATTTAAAGATACCAGCTATATGGAATATGGTCTCATTGTTCAATGATGGCAAATTTCAATCAACACAGTCAGTAGTGGCTCACATATGTAATCCTAACTTTACAGACACTAAGATCTGGAGGATCCTGGTTTGAGAACATTCCTGTGAAGAACAGTCCACAAGACTTGATCTTCAAAAAATTCATCACAAATATGTACTCACATGCTCATCTGTGGGAGGGGGAGGACACAAAATCAGAAGCAAAAGAGTGAAACGTACAGGAGTCGAGTGCACTGTACATTGATGAAAATTAACGATACGATTCTTGTGTGAAGATAGGAGGGAGGGAACAGGAGAGAATGAGGGAATAGATGACACTACACAAAGGAAAAGTACTTATTACCTGATATATATATATATATATGTACATATACATATAAAGGTATCCCCACTGTATATCACCTCTAAAACAACAACAAAGTAAATTAGGGGAAAAGTCATCAAGTAGCCAGGCTAGGGGCTGGGAATCTGGCCTAGTGGTAGAGTGCTTGACTAGCATGCAAGAAGCCCTGGGTTTGATTCCTCAGCACCACATACACAGAAAAAGCCACAAGTGGCTCTGTGGCTTCTTTTTGCTCAAGGCCTTGAGCAAAAAGAAGCCAGGGACAGTGTTCAGGCCCTGAGTTCAAGCCCCAGGACTGGCAAAAAAAAAAAAAAAAAATAGCCAAGCTAGCAGTATGAATCAAATGGTAGCGCTCTTATGTAACAAAAACAAAATCTTGAGTTCAAGCCCTAATACTACAAAGAAAGAAAAGAAACAAAAAAAAGAAAAGAAAAGAGGGAGAGAGGGAAAGAGGAAAAGAGGGAGGGAGGGAGGAAGAGAGGGAAGAAAGAAGGAAAATGTACTAGTAATAAAAGGTTTAGTTCTAACATTTCCACTTGATACCTCTTAAGAATATATACTATAAGTAAAGTATACCCTACTCTCATTACTATGTCTTCTACTCAACTAGACCATAGATTTTCTCTGGTCTTTTTTTGGTGGGGGGAGATTTTAGATGGACATGTACTATATATGTAGAATTTCAAATCATTTTCAGACAGATTTGTAGGATTAGAAACAAGAAAAGGGCTTTTCTTTGTGTTGCAGACAGATACTTTAAAACATGACAAGACCGTTATTGTTAGACAACATCAAAGGCCAATCAACCTAGGTCATAGGAGAAGCCCATAATCTCCACATCTCCCACATCCCAAGGAGAAGTCAGCAGAGTTGGTGGTGGTCAGACATATTGTGGACTATGCTCCTAGAAAGGGGTCTAGATTCCACACATCTCATGAACTTATACATCTGACTACACTATCAAGAAAAGAAAAAAAGGGCTGGGGACATGGCCTAGTGGCAAGAGTGCTTGCCTCGTATACATGAGGCCCTGGGTTCGGTTCCCCAGCACCACATATACAGAAAATGGCCAGAAGCGGCGCTGTGGCTCAAGTGGCAGAGTGCTAACTTTGAGCAAGAAGAAGCCAGGGACAGTGCTCAGGCCCTGAGTCCAAGCCCCAGGACTGGCAAAAAGAAAAAAAGAAAAGAAAAGAAAAAAAAGTATCTCTGATCTGTTGCCTGTTTCCTGCATAGGTTGCATGAGAGCTGCTTTCTATGGAAACACTACTAGCTTGGGGAAATTACAGGTCAGCTGAGATACACATGCTTCTCTCTCCATTTTAGCAGTTCATTACATTTAAACCTTATCATCAGGATATTTATAATATCCTATCCATACACCAAATGCAGAAGAAGAAAAACAACATTAAATTTCTGGCATCATCTCTGTACTCAAGCCGTTCTTGGGAGTGAGCCAAATAATTGGTTCTTTTTCTGAAGTAATGAACACTACAAGAAATCATGAAATACCATTTCATAGCAAATAACATAGCTTCAAAGCAAAAACAAAGTTAAAATTACCCTTGAAGTTAGTACTTACTTGGTGCCATTTTATGGAAAAGAGCATTCATAATTTTCATTTCTACATAATGGCCATCAAACAATGTCTAGTCAATACAACTAGGCCATTAGCAATGACTTAGGCCTATGTACTTCAGATTTGAGCCCACTGAGAGAGAACACACTAATACTGAGAGACATCAGAATTCTTCATATTAAGATGGATGGTTGCAGTAGCCCATTCACTATAATCACTTTAAAGGTAAGTTGTGTAGTTGAAGGAGCAGGCTTTCTCATTATTTTTTAAAGGAAAAGTTCTTTTGGAGCCAGGAACTTAGAAAAAATAGATAAGTAGATTCTTTTTCCTTCTTAATGGATGGACATCCATCTATTCCGCTAGTTGTCTGAGTCTTGAGGAATTGATCTTATTTGACTGGATAGATATGCCATTTCATTTTATAACAGAATAGTATCAGTTTTGCTCCATTTTACCATATGAAAGTTTAACTCAAAAAAGTACTTCCTACAGATTGGAGATGTGGAATTGGAGAATCACCATTACCCTTTAGTGAGAAAATTCTTCTCCACCATTGCTGTATGACATCATGCTCTATACAAATGTTGAAAATATCCCCAGATAATTATTACCTGTTTTTTTTAAGGTATGGCTAATGCTAGACCCCAAAAAAAACAATGGGAACTAACTGAGATGCTTCTAAGATTTGCAGGTAAAAAATTGATCTCTTGAAAATTTAAAGATTCCTCACTTCTATCAGTCACAGTTGAGAAAGATAAGAGGTGGTGGGCAATATAACCTTCCAGTGCAAAAGGGCTCTGCACAAAGGTCAACTTGGCCTTGAAAGCAACAGGTCTTTCCTTCAACAGCTCCTCTTCAACACTACTACCGTAAAGGGCACTTCTCTCATCTTCTGGGTCTACTATTAAAGGCTTAGGGATTTTCAAGTCTTTCATGGTGAAGGGTGAGTGTTAAAATAGTCTTCCAAATATTCTAACAAATTGTTCTTGCTTGTAAACTAATTTGTCCCTTTTGTTTCATACCAATTAGTGGCTCCCTTGTGCTCTCTTTAGCTTCCTAAAGCTTCCCTAGGTTTCTCTTAAAGTCTATCAACCATTAGTTTACTTTTATGCCACAACTTTTCAAGAGAAAAGGATTCACTAAATTTAAACAGAATACAAATATACCTAAGAGAACTAAAATCTCTTTTAGTGGACAGTATTAGGGTGGGAACTCAGAGTCTTACTCTTGCTAAGGCATGTAGGTATGTGTTCTACCACTTGAGCCATGCAACAGTTGTGTTATTTAACATGATTTAATCATGAAGTAAATATCTCATCATATTTACAACTCGGGGATTTTAGAAAACTTACATTCAAGGAAATGGGAGCTTCAGAAGATTTCTTAGAAGTCTGACTATGAGATTTTTGCCTATTTTTTGTAGCCTTGAGAGAGCACACTGGCAGAGCATCTAGTTTGTGTGGCCCTAAGAAGAACCAGTTTGGGGGCTGGGAATATGGCCTAGTGGCAAGAGTACTTGCCTCATATATATGAAGCCCTGGGTTCCATTCCCCAGCACCACATATATAGGAAATGGCCAGAAGTGGCGCTGTGGCTCAAGTGACAGAGTGCTAGCCTTGAGCGGGAAGAAGCCAGGGACAGTGCTCAGGCCCTGAGTCCAAGCCCAGGACTGGAAAAATAAAAAAAGAAGAAGAAGAACCATCTTCCTTAGAAAGAGCATGAAAGACAGTGGATGCTCAGCAATAATTTGGTCATTTGAGAAGGACACTATGAAGGTGGAAGAAACTTGAACTCAGCAATGTAGCTAGCCTGTAGAAGCTGCAAGAAGAATGACTCCCCCCAGAGCCACCAGAAGAAACCTTGTGATACCTTGAACATAGTCTAGCAAGTCTTGTTTCATATTTCTGACATACAGAACTATAATGTAATGCATTTGTGATGGTTGAAGCCAGCAAGTCTGTGGTAATTTGTTATAGCAGCAGCAAGAAATCAAAACTGGTCGAGTACCCAGTAGCCACAATGACATTCAGATGATAGCCAATTCAATGAGAGAATCAATACAGATGTCATAGGAGACAGTGGTAGTGATTTGCTGCCTAACAGTCCCTGTTCATTGGGCTTTAGTAGCAACTATGATCCCACTACTTCACTGCCATTCCTCTTCATGCAATGACAGGTTTTTAATCTTAAAATCGTTTCTCTTTATTTTATTATTTTTTGTACTTCCAGGGATCAAGACCAGTGCCCTGTAAGTGCTCTAGCACTGTGTGGCTGCATAGGCTCTACCATCCCTTATTATAACAAAAATCAAATGTCCAATCGGAGGTGGAGCAGTCAAGACTTATTTCCTAAAACAAAAACAGTAGTCTCTATTTATTATGAGCACTGTAGCATATGAAGCTGTATGCTGCCAGCTATCATTTTCGTCTTACTATAGGTGGTAACAATGCATATATGTATATGATCTTGTGTGTATATAATGTATATGAATATGGAACAAATGAAATGCAGAGAACATTTCCAGTCTCTCTACTGACTTCTAATTTCTGGCTCAAATCTAATCTAAGGCTGAGTTGCATTCCTGCCTTTCACTCCCATGAAAACCTTGTCATGTATGAACAGTTGCATAATCCAACTTCAGGTGGTTTCTCTTAGTTAGGATGCAAAAATACCAAAAGATTACAGACAAAAGAGAACAACAGGAGAAGAGATTGTTTGAGAATTATAGCTACAAACTACAAGGTAATGAACTCAACTGAGTAAGGCAGGACTGGTGACCTGCACCAAAAAGTATGTAACAAGATAAGGCATTTGTATTTCTAATAAGTTATAAAACTTTATAATTTTGTAGAGAGATGACATGCCAGATGATAATATACTACTTAGAAACTAGACAAAGTCTACTTCTTGATTCTTTGGGTGCCATGAACAGATGAAGGATATAATAAAAGGAGAGTGGGAAAGGATATGATCTTTAAGATATTATTTAAAAATCTTCTGCTTTTCATATTATTTTCTGTCCATCCTGGGGCTTGAACTCCGGGCCTGAGCACTGTCCCTGGCTTCCTTTTGCTCAAAGCTAGCACTCTACCACTTGAGCCATAGCACCACTTCTGGCTTTTTCTGTTTATGTGATGCTGAGGAATCGAACCCAGAGCTTCATGCATGCTAGGCAAGCACTCTACCACTAAGCCACACTCCCAGCCCAATTTAAAAATCTTCTAAAGAAAATGGTCAGTACACTGAAGACCCAAAGAGAGATGTTGGAAAGCCTAGTCCCAAATGTCAAGACCTAGTAATGAAAGCTTCCATTCAGACCCCATAGATAGATTAGTCAGTCACCTTTGTGACTATGGCAAACCAGGTTGCTGGAAGGGATGAAAGATGGAGTAATGCAGGCCAGCAGTGTGTAGAGTCAGTTCTATTAAAGGAGAACTTTAGATGTGAGCCCAGCTGATTTACTGCTTTAGTTGCCTTGTCACTGGGATTGTACACATCTTTAGCATTTGTTGGAGCAAAGACTTCGTGAGAATTTTGCATGTGCCCTAAATGAGGACAAGCTATTGAGGTATTACCTTGAATGTTCTAGAAAGAAAAGGAGATCTTGCAATAAAAGGCCCAAAGTTGAATGTGGCTCTAGAGTTTATAGAAAGAGGCTCAAGTGACTTCATCACCGATCAGCATGAATAGCTCCATGTATCAAGAAAAGAATAAAAAGTCCTCGTTTAAGTTAAGATAACCTGGAATGAGCCAGGTATGGTGGCATCTGACTATAATCCCGGCACTCAGGAGATGGAGAGAGCAGGATTATGAGACCAAGGACAAGCTAGACTACATAGTGAGACCCTCTCTCATATAACCAAAACAAAACAAAAAAGAAAGAAAAACTTATCTGGACTGAGCTATAAGAAAGACTAGACTTCAACCATGTCAAGCTCAGAGGGCAGGAAACAATCTAACAAAAAGTCATCTGTCTCCTTCCCCTCCCCATGCTTAACCCTAGTAGGAAAGAAAATGTGCACTGCATAAATAAATAAAAAAAATATGGGTAATGAATCCCAAGCCTTAGCTGGAAGGTGAGAAGTCGTGCCTTTCAACAAAAACTGAAGTGTTAATTATAAGGTTGAACTGCCTGCAGTTAATTTGTGTACTATGACTGTGTTTTGTGACATAAATTGACTCCAGTACAGTCTATTATCAGAAAGTCCATTAAGTAGCTAAGGCAAGTCTTCCCCTAGTGAATAGAGTTCAAAGGGACAGGGAGAGACACAGCATTTATCATACCCCATGAGTCATGCATTCAGTTTATCAATTGAACATACTGACCGTGTATATGTAATCTTCATTATAAATGTTGTGGTTTTCACAGTTTCAGACATCTGCAAATAATTGAGTATGCTTCACTTAAATACTATAGTAAATTTAATTGTACCCATGCATTTAGTATATAATCAGTACTCAGTAAGCAGTGGATGGTCCTAAGACTACATCAGGTGGGATGAATTTTTCTGTCATCCCTTCTTACAATGATGCTATATTAGCTTTGGTGTCAAGAAAATCAGCAGGGTAAAATAACCAGAAATTGTGTAAAACGATAAAAATATTTCCTGATGCAAAGCAAGCTTTCCTTATTTTCTTTCTCTATTGCTCTCTGTTCTTTAAAATATATATCAATGGTTACTTCCTCAAAGAAAAATATATAAGAAATGTCATGACAACCCCAAGGTATTTGGTCAATTGTAGTAGAACCAAATACATGAACATACACAAACTAACATACATACAAATATGCACACACACAAATTAACATACAAATACATGCAAAAATTCACACACACACAAACACACACATAATTTTTGTACCTTCTCTTAAAATAAGCTAGTTTCTTTTGTATTCTCAACTTGACTACAATTGCAATCCAGAGAAATGGCAGGACAAATTCCATCTAAGGGAGGAAAAAAATGTCTCTTCCAACCCTAAGAACAGAAAGAGAAATATATCTCCTGCTGAAGAGTGGTCAAAACCTCTGTCTTGCTTTAAGCTCGAATCTTAGGAAGCATATTTGATAGGCTGAGAGGAAGGAAGGGTTTTCCCCATTTTCCACTTTGTCTTGTAGGAAGAAAACCATGTTGGAGTAGCCACCACATAATAAACACGGTGCCTTGATGGAATATGTAAAAAGTAGAACTGAGTTTGTCTTTATAGGGCCTAGAAGCCTTCATATGATTCAGAAGAAATTGAAATGCCCATGGGGATGAGTGGAGGGCCAGAATAAGGCAGGGTGATAGCTAGTCTTAATCATCAACTTGATTGGATTGGGAGATCCCTAGGATATTACTAAAACACACTTCTGGATGTTTTTATGAGAATGCTTCTGGAGTTCATGACTACATCTCAGGTGTAATGCAAAGGGAAGAGGAAGGAAGCTCACCAGCAAAGGCATTGTCTATGTCCATTTCCTGGTGGTGAGCAAGGAGGTGAGCAATTTTGTTCTTCCATATGCTTTTGGCACTAAGATTTTCTGCATAGCCACAGGCAGTAGCAATAGAACAAGCAGGTCACTGACTAAAATCTCTGAAACCACAAGCCAAAATAAATCATAAATGTTTCCTCTACTATTGATTTTCTCAGCTATTTGGTCACAGAGATACAAACTGTCTAACACACACAGGAAGGAAGAGGAGGGCAGGAGAGAAGTCTCATAGTCTCATTACTTGTACTTCTGTACAACTGACACTCTCTCCAGACATTGGCTCCCAAGTGGGGCCTGCAGTGGCTTTCTCTGTGAGAGCCATCATGCTACAGAGCCCAGCAGGACCCAGAAAACAATTCTGCTATTCTCACATAGCTCTGAAGCTTTTCCTGTAACCACCTACACTGCATTCACCACACACGCCCATAGTAAAGTGACTAAAAAGCCAGGTAGGCAATTTAGGAAAGAGTTACAAAATTTGAAAAAAAAAAATGGAGGATTGACTCATGAAGGTCTCTGGATTACCAAAGTGGAAGATAATCATCAAAATTTGATGAAACATACTCAGAGAAGCTACAACATTAGAAGAAATATAGGACAACTGTTAGATATGAATTCAAACAAGCAAGGGGGTAAGGAAATGACTCTGAATTATTTACTTCAGGTTGCTCAGATTGTTTGTTAGAGAGCCATATATGCTAATCCTTCTAATCTTCTAACTCCACAGTACTGTACTGTCCCAGTTTTGTGTCCATATTACATCATACGTGCAAATCAGAGTTAGCCAGTGTGAAACTAATTAATCAAAAGAACGGAAGGTTTACATTGGACTAATTAACCACAAAACAAGCACAAATCTCACAACTATGCTCTACACAAGCACAATACAATGGAACATCCAATTATCCCCACAGTCCCAACTCTAGCTCTGTAACCCTTCAAACACCCTGCCATCTCTAATCAAAGATGACCGGGTTTTACTTTTACTCTTATTTTGTATTTGGTGGCAAAACAATGATCTGCAAATTCAAATATGCAGTACATAGACCAGTTTCCTCTATGATAATAAGGTTTATTTGTACAGCCATGTTTTGCATTGTTTCTCACGACACTGGACAAACAAGACTGATTGGACAACACATACAAAACCTGAATTCAGTTACGATGATAAAGCCTGCTCTCTGTCACATCAGCAGTGCCACTGCAGGTATAATAAGGTAGGCATGTTCTTCCTGTAGGCTATAAAATTGGACCCAGAGGCAATTTGGCTTGATCTGCAGTACAATGTATTACACAGAGTGTAGACTTGCAAGAGAAATAGACCTTAGTTGAACTTCTGTGATTTTATTCCCTTCTTAGTGAAATGAGATTAATAATATTAAATGAGTTAGGTTCTTAGCTGCAAGCAACAGACAAGGACTCATCTGGCTTTAGGTAGCAAAAACCTTTATTTAAATATGGCTAGCCTCACAGGATTGAAGGGGAGGGCAGGGAAGCAGTCTCAGAGGATAAGCAACTGCAGAAGACACTGCCAGCTCACCTCTCAAATGCGATTACCACCTCAGGAAAATGAATGTCTTTCTCCACATACTGCTTCCATCACTCCCCAACTTACATTCATCCTCATCCTTCTGCTTTTGGAAGACATCTATCCTCTGCCCATTCAAAGTCGAGAGACTATCTCAACAATGAGAGAAACAGAATATCGCAGTCATATATGCATACTTTCCAGCAAAGCTGAAATGATTGTCCAGGAGAAGTTGGCAACCCTAACTTAAGGCTGGCACACAGTGGATGCTCAATAGCCTTTATTAAAAATGAACTCCTCAAAAATTAGGGTGTAGGGGCTGGGGATATGGCCTAGTGGCAAGAGTGCCTGCCTCATATACATGAGGCCCTGGGTTCGATTCCCAGCACCACATATACAGAAAATGGCCAGAAGTGGCGCTGTGGCTCAAGTGGCAGAGTGCTAGCCTTGAGCAAAAAGAAGCCAGGGACAGTGCTCAGGCCCTGAGTCCAAGCCCCAGGAAAATTAGGGTGTAGATAAACAACATAAATAAAAATCATCTCTGGCACACTTTGGGTAGACAATGATGACTATTTTGCTTTTCTCCAATACCCTCACCTTGTTAAAAACTATGTTCTTTCTATGCTTTTTTTCTATTTGGAAGCAGAAAAACAACTCTTTCTAATTCGTGGATTAATATATTTATAATTCATTCATTCTTTTTCTAATTCGTGGACTAATGTATTTCATTAGGAACTAATACAAATATCACTTTCAAAATAGGGACATATGTTCTGTTATTGCTAGAGTTTTGAATTTAGTGAATACTTTTTGTTCCACACTAAGTTCTACAGTATTACCCATTAGACATTTTTATATCTTTAATACTTGGATACTGAAAGTAAATGTTAAATAGATTTTTATATTGCCTCCTTATCCAACTTTCAAATGCATACTCTTCTCAGTGATTATGATAAATGATTTTGTATTAATGCTTCAAACATCATAAGTATAAATGTTTAATAAAACTTCATTTAAAAAATAGTGCTTAATTTTCAAGAGAAAGTAATGTTGTTTCCAAACAAGCAAAGTAGTTTTGATTGGCTCATTTTTACCCTTAATTTTATGCTATGAAATACTCCTACCCTGTAAACATTATTGCCATTAATTAATTTCTATGATGAAGCAAATCTCACTCTATTCAATTGCCAGAAACAAATCATTTTAGTATAAACATATGATCCTTGTGTAGACAAGGTACTGGAAAAAGCAGATGGAAGGTAGTTTACCATAAGGGCCCTGAATAATTTTATCTTTCTACCTCGAAATGTGTGCTAAGGGGTGGAAGATACAATTACAAAATAAACACAAAAGCAATTCAAGATGTTCCAAACCATGGCAAATCAGAATGAAACAGACCATGCAGCAAAGCTTTTTATTCAGCAGAGCATTTCTGGCCATCTGGATCATCTTTAAACTAGACAAGGCAACACAATGAAGCACACAGACAGAATCAGAGCCACACATGGCAACGACTCCAACTCTTACCTCAGTCCTACTTGTGGCCCATGCACAGGGCTGGACAAGACACCAATATGAATGTTTAATAAAAGAATTGAATTTTTACCAAAACTTTTAATTTTTTTAAAAAATTTCACACATGTAGCAAAGAAAATACAAATTAAAAATCAATATAATTGCATCACCAGCACATTGGTGTAATAAACACTGCCATTTGGTTTATCTCCTTATAGTTAGTTGTCTTTGCTTATACATGTGTGCATGTGATTAAATGTATGTGTGCAAAATAGAATCATAGAACACCTATTCTGCACTTAAATCCCCCAACCAACAATCATTCTAGATCACAATATTCCATTGCATGGAGATCTACATTTATTTATACAGTCTTGTTCTTAGGTTTATTGTAATTCTTTGTCAGCCTATAAATGCAATTGTGATGAATGCACTATAATAAAAAAATTTTGATTTCACTGTTAGTGTTTATTTGCTTTCAAAGTATGCCTCCCTATCTCTTCTTCGTGCCCCCAATCAGGGAATGTCCATAAGAAAACCTGAGTGTTGTTTCTCTGACACCAGTGAGAAACCAGAAATCACACAAACCCCCATGAACTCTCTTCCTAACCCCAAC
Source organism: Perognathus longimembris pacificus (assembly GCF_023159225.1). Taxonomy (NCBI): domain Eukaryota; kingdom Metazoa; phylum Chordata; class Mammalia; order Rodentia; family Heteromyidae; genus Perognathus; species Perognathus longimembris. The sequence continues at coordinate 24,169,475 of NC_063172.1, forward strand.
TGCCAACCACAACAGAAACTAAAGTTGTCTGTTCTTTTTGTTCAAGCCATTCTAAACAATCTCACAATGTGAATCTCAAACTTTATCCTCTTGATGCATGTCTGGCACTATTGAGATCATGATCCACTTTTGAGTGAAGATTTCACTCCGCCCTCCAGCGGGCTGAAGTGGCCATGTAAGTGGGCTGGGCTGGCCATAACTTCCATTGTCTGGGGTGTTTTCCTCTTTCCTTCGGTCACTAACTCGAGTATCTGCTGGCTGCAGGCCTGCATTTTTTGGTCATGGTCTGCACAGAAGCATGAGTTTTTCCTAGTATGGTTGCTTGGTGACAGACTTGCATTGCTATTACCTTTGCTCTGAGGCCTTTGCAGAGTTCTACCAAGCTTCTGTTACAGATTTAACAGTCTGACATTTCAATAATAGGTATTAAAGTTCCGAAGGATGGGAGGAGCCCCCCTTAAAGTGGGCCAGGATTATTCATCTTGGCCAGGATGGGACTGAGGTGTGTCCCTCAATTTGAAAATAATCTGTAAATTAAGGTGGGCCTATACATGCTGTCACTTACAAAATGGTCCACTTGGAAGTGTGGGGGAAAGAAAAAAGAAAGGGAAGGAAGGGAGGGAGGGAGAGAAAGAAGGAAGGAAGGTTAGGATCTATCCCAGTTTTGTACAGCAGGCACTTCCATTAGTATCCTCAGACACTATTTCACTACAGAGATTTACTAACCTCTCCTGATGCCTCTTTGAGTCACTGAGCCATCAGTGATGACCATACCTATTCATTTGTTTTTATTACAAAACTTCCTCTCCTCAAACCTGAACCAATGAAGCAGCAACTCTGGTTTCATACAAGAAAATCAGAAAGGAAGGACCACCAAAGGCCTGAGCATAGGACTTCCCAATCTAGCTCTGTGATATGCCTTGTACCATAAAGTAAAGGAATAAAAGGCTCTATAATAAATGGGAATTGTACTTTCCCCCAGAGCCAAAGGTGGACCCTTCACCCTTTGCCACGTATGAGGGAATAGGTTTCCTGGTACTCCTTGCCTTGTCACATGCAATGACACCAGAGGAGAGCACTGTCTATGGAACCACTGGCCACATGGAAAGTCCTTTAGGGAAGCCCTGGGTTTGAGTCTCCAGTACCATATAAACAGAAAAGGCTGGAAGTGGTGTTGTGGCTCAAATGGTAGAGTGCTAGCCTTGAACACTGATAGGCTCAGGGACAGTGCCCAGGCCCTGAGGTCAAGCCCGAAAATGGGCAAAATAAGTCCTTTTGGAATCAAGTGAGTGATCAGAAAGGGAGTTTATACACTTCACATTTGGCATCTGCAATGCTGTTATGATTACACACACACACACACACACACACACACACACACACACACACACACGGGAAGATCTCTGATCCAAGACAAGTTTCCAGGGTCACTCATTTCTTGTGAACTGATTAAACTTCAGGTGACTGTCTTCACACTAAAGGATACCCTGGACAATCCACTCTGCATATCTTCATTAACTCTTGGGCTAAGTGTTCTAAGCAATGTCAAAAGAAATAGTTGCTTATACAAGTCTTGCCCCATTAGAGGAAAACACTCCAGGCTCACAGATCTTTGCCTCACAGATACCCAAAATATGGGGATGTCAGGCAAGTCTCTGTACACATTGACATCATAATTCATGACCTCATGCCCCTCAGCAGTCTCTTCAGCTTCAGACATTATTGACAGTGACCAGTCAATATAGTTACTATACTTCTCAACATATATATTTTTGGATTTTCCAATGGAATATTTGGAGAAAGGTTCACCTTCCTTACCAGCCTCAGGGCTCTGGCCTCACAAGATGATATAATGACTTACTGAAAACAAGTTCAAATATCCTTAAATAAGACACAGCACATTTCTATCATCAATCAGATAGTATGGTTGAGCTGTAATGGAGAGTCTGCCTCCATTTTTGGTGTTTGATCATGAACAGGGACCTTCCCTTGCTCCCTTTGGCCTACATCTGGGCAGGCCCATAAGAATGCTTTCAGTGTGGGCAGGAAATTCAAACCATGCAGGCAGCTGGTCCTGTCCAGAAACACCCAGCCGCCTCAGCTCCATTCCCCAACCATAGTACTAACCAAAGCCACTCACCTCTCTCTTGAGGAGCCTTGTCAGACAGACTTGGGTGTCTGCTCTGCTCTCCCCAGACAATTCTATTACATGAATTACAGACCTTTACATACATCTGGGTGAGTGGGTGGCTTCATCAGTCTCCACATCTGCAACTATTTGGGGTAGGAGGTTGATCTGCCCTCCAGTGGCAATTGGAACGCATATATTTGCACCAATGGCTACTTGTCTAATTATTTCCATAGGAAAAAAATTCCAAGAAGACAAATACTTATGGCTTCCAATTTCTAAAAGTTTACTATTTACACAATGATGTATATTGGGCATATTTCTGCAAACATCAAAGAAAGTTTTTATCTGGCCAGTCTAACAATTACCAAATACACTTCCTTGCTTCAATTTGTTTGATAATTAATGGTGTTAAACATGTTTTCTATACATACATCATTCAAACACAAGGCCTTGAGTTCAGATTATATATAGTACTGTAAAAACAAAAATAAAAAATCCTAGGTCCTACACTACTTCTTTCACAACTTTCCAGTATTTTTTCATATCTCTTAGAAGAGAGAGTCTCAACCCATTTTGCCTCCCAGAAAATACCTACCCAGATCTTCAGTTTTTGCCTCCTGTCTCCAGCTGTTACATCTCCCTACTGTCCTCCAGCTATAGCAACCTTTAGCCTTCTATCCAACTGTCAGCTAGAAAGCCACCAACTGAGGACTCTTCTTGCCAAGTGTCAAGATTAGGTGCCACCTTATTGAGGCCTTCTCTAGCCATAATCAGAACTCTGAATCTTCCTTACTAATAATACTTCTTCTAACCTGTCTCATTATTCTTCCTCGTACACTGACAGAGAACAGTATATATATGCCTCTCATCTCAGAATGTGAACACCAAGAAGACAGAGACTTTACTGATACTCATTCTATAACCCATAGTTAAACCCCCCAGTTCTTAGACCACTATCTAGAGCATATTAGGTAACCAGTAACAGGTTGTCAGTAAACACCCAAGTGAATGGATGACATCATATGCCATGTTTGTTGTGTCTCAAGAAGTTTAGGTGATCAAATGAATTTAAAGAACTAACTGAATAACTATAGAGCTTAATTTTGCTTTAATTATTGGTCTACATTTTAACACATTTTATAACATGAGACATCTTTTGACTTAGATACATCAAAAATTACAAATTTAAACCAAGGTCTGTAACCAAATAATATGCAGACAAACCAATAGTCCAGCCAAGTCCTCCCTTAATACTACCTTAAAAATTGTTCTCTAGCCTTTTCCTGAGATCATTTCTTTTCTAATTTAAGAGATCTGATCACAGAACAATTGCTCTAATGAATAAAAATGTTTTTAAATATGTTACTTTATGTCTCAAGATGTTTCTCTACCATTATATTCAATTCTAAGACACTTCTTACTATCCTGAAAAAAAATCTACACCCTGAACTATTGAATCTCTATAGACATTTAGAAGAAGAGATAGGACTTGCTATAAACATTTAAAAAGAAAAAAACCTTAATTCTACAATTCCTGAGATACAAAGTAGAAATTTGTCTACATGAAACAAATTAATCAGGGGCTATAATTTACCATGATCTGTGTTCTGAATCAACCAAGATTAATGCTTTGATACTGAATAATTTGAGTTCTCCTTGTACTATGTCAATACACAAATATCCCAAAGAACCTATGGCTCAGAATCTATGCCCAAGAAAGGCCCCATCTCTACTAATCTGTCACAGACGGATTGAATACACTAAGCTCATAGCTACTCATGAGGAAAACCTGAGAGTGAAAAAGAAGTTCTGTGGACTCCCTTCCCCCAAGAAAAAGCATATTGAAAGAAAAATGTGAATCTGAATCCAACAAAATTTGGTTTTCTGCTCTCACCAGCCATCAGATCAAATGAAGTATCAGCTGTTCCTCTTTCCTGTCTGATTTTAGGTTGTCAGTTTCTCAACACAGGTGGAAATTTTATAGGGCTCAATGATTCATGCTGATATAATTTAAAAGGACTTCTTTCACTTTGGCAGCAGGACTGAATATGAAGTGAAATAGTAATCTTATTTCCAAAGTCCAGACACATCAATGTACAGAGAAACTTTAGAGAATCAAACCAAACCTTCAAAGATATGTGTAAAAATATCCCAAGTTCACAAAGCTGTGTGTTCCTTCGGAAATGTAAAACTTAGTCTACCTTTTACTGTTTTATTTATTTATTTATTTATTTATTTATTTATTTTATTTAGGGTGATATTGGCAAAAGGGTACATAAAAATGTAAAGAATCAGGAAGGTAAATTTCCCCTGCCACAAAAAGGAAGGTTCCAGTTCAATCATGTGACCCAGAAATAGCAATTGAAAGTCTTCTTCTGAGTCAAGCAGGATTGATCAAAAGTGGCATCAGGAGAGCTGTGACTGAGGGAACCAACGTCAATGTCATGAATGGCTGGCTATGGTTTTTTTGTTCCATCAGAGCAAAAGATGCAAGATGCAGCTCCCTCAGTCTTGACAGTCCTCAGCTCCAGGGACTCACAGTCTGCACCTCCAAACAGAGATTCATGTTGTAAGTCATGAGAACTAGAAGCTACAACTTGAAGCTTTCAAAGCCAGGGGCATTCTGTTCTACATACTCAATGCAGAGGCTTCTTGTTCTGGGCTTAAAGTACCAACACCCAATGGCAGAGTCACAGCTCTTGATCTTTGGGTTTGGGGACTCAGAAACTCTACTCTTGGTGATTCTCTCCAAGTCTGCTGATGACTGGAGCTTGCAATCCTAAACCTCTCAGGTTCTGCCTTCATATCTTCACTACCTCTAACCTCAACATTTCTGACATCCATTTCAGCCTTAGCTTCTTGCAGTTTCTACCTTTGTCTCTAGACTGCTTACCTCAGTCATCTCCCAGCATTAGAGTTCAGAGCTTTGAGTGTTAGGTAAAGCTCCTCAAAGCTTTCTGTAGCTCTTCAGTTGCCTCTTTGCTGTTGATGGAACCAGAATCCCTCAAGTCTTTTCTGTTCTTTAGGAAACCCTGCCCAGCCTATTCTACCCATGACAAACACAACAAGTATGCAAACAATCATTTGGTAGAACTCTTAATTGGGCCTAATATTGCAATAGTAGGGGTGTACACAGGAGTACAGGCCCAGACTAACCCAAATTATTTTTCCCTCTTCACAAATACATAAACAAAAAATTTGTACTTATCCAGAATCTTAGATGCATCACCATATGAGGGGGTTTTTTTTGTTCTTAAATAACTCTAGAACTTTTAACTTGTTACCAAAATGAAGTATCGCATGATTTCTCTTTGTCGTATTCAAAATACCAGAATCACTGTTCTTACATCTTGAGACTATTATTAAACAAGTAAACAAAATGTATCCCTTAACCACTGTCACTGGAAGTGGCTGTCACTGTCAAAATGATGGTTGATTTGATAGTGGTTAATAGGTACCTATGGAATGTGAATACACTGGAAAAGGAATAATTCACCTTTTCTGCAAAATGCAGTGGGGCAGGGTGAGATTTCATTATACAACTTCATTAAAGCTCACAACACATTTATTTCTAGAGTTATTCCTGAATTTTCCATTAAATATTGCTAGACTGCAGTTAACTATGGATAACTGATAATATGGAAAACCGATGTAGGGGACTACTGCACACAACTCAGTAATGGAATCAGCTCAATGATTTTTTTCCCAAAGTTAAGAGGCATAAACACAATTGGAATCTAAGACTGGACATTGAATCAAGAGCCTGACCAGATCTTTTTCTGTGTCATTTTGAATAGAGAAACACTCTGCAGGAGAATTATCCCTGTTCCCCTCTCCCCGGAGGAGGCTGACATTTATCCTCTCACTCCAGTAGAAGCCCACATAAACCAATGGGTCAAAATGCTCCAGAGTTCAAATAGCTCCATTGATGCCTTATTATTGCACATGAATGTGTGTGTGTATGTGTGTGTGTGTGTGTGTGTGTGTGTGTGTACAGTGTTCTATATTTTAAACTTAGGTCAAGCTTAAGGTCATAAAATGAAATCACTACAAGGAACTGAAATTAGATGTACTTTTTCTGTACAGTCTTCCTTCCAAATTCTGTAGTTTGAACTGTATTTGTTGGTGGGTTTATTACATTAGAAACCCCCATCTGAGCGGTAGTCTGCAAAAAAAAGAAAAAAGACCCAGCTACTTAGAATATAGACATTCTCCGGTTTCAAGCACCTCTGAATACATGTACAGCTTATACAGAGATTAATTCATTACCAAGACTCTTTCAGTACACTGACACATGCCAGGTAAACTGAAAGTGATTAAGACTTTTCCTCTAACAAGGAGTACTGAATTGCTAAGAGAGACAAATGATAGACAGCATAATAAATGTTGGAACATTTTCTCTGTAGTTATGCTGCTCTATATATCCATCCATCTCTGAAATGGCATATCAAGACAAACAGTTGCTAAGCAGCACAATGAGTATCTAGCCCTCCAACCTGTGTGCAACTTGACCCTGAAACAAAGGGTATGATGCTTCTCTCAGGCCCACACCCTGGATCTGTCCCTGCTCCATTAATGATCACTCTTCTCCCATCTGTGAAATTGAAAGCTATATTTATCCTCTATAAGAATTTGTGTTGAACTGTAGAGTATCTGCTAAAGGATCATTCATTTCTTTATTCTAAATACTAACATATAGAAGTATATCTTCCTGCCATTTTCTTTTGTGGCCAATTGGCTGCTTTTAAAAAATGAATGGCTTCAGAAAAATGTACTCTTTCCAGAATGTCACATGGTAGGAATTACATTTAAAATTTCTTTACCTCTTTCCATGGCTAGACAACACATTTCTTTTTGCACTCAATCATATTCCATTGTCTGAAAGCGATCAAAAATCATGTTCAGAAAATTCCAACATCTGCTTCGTGTCAGAAAAGGACTACACGTTGATCACAATCCAGATAGCATGTTATATTGGCAAACCACTGTTTTCTGTAAAAAGGGCGAATATGAGGGCTAAGATTTGCAAAAACTCCTCTGCCAGTTTACTCACCAATAATAACTGGTTATCTTCCATCAAACTCCATGCATTTTTTTTTTAGTTATTTCTCTGTTTGAGAAACACCATGCTATCAACAGCTAAATTTGGGAACTAGAGTAAAAGGAAATTGCCAGTTCAAACCTTCACACATGGATGACTTCATTGAATAAATGAATAGGTAGGTAGAAACATTTTCTATTGCCATCCACAACAGATTAGGCTTGGACTTCCTTTTCTTACTATACAAGTACATACATACTTTTGTTTATCTTCAAGTAGTTGAACAAAGGAGTTGCCGTTTAACAAAGTAGTTTGTGAATACAATGCACCTTCATCCAAGTCACTCCTTTCAACATTCTTACCCATCCATCTCCTACCCATCTCTTCCTTCACTCTTCTTAATTTTGTAGGATATACATTGAATTCTTGACTCCATTCTCCTCCTTTTCTCTTATTTATTCATCTACCCCTTGACCCCACTTCACCCCTTTCAATCAAGGTCCTCTTGGTGTTTATTTTGTTGAACTCACACATTCTTTTATGTACTCTAACAGGTTTTCCTGAGCCTGTCACTTTCTCACCCAAGGAAAAAAAAATGACAAATCATAGTCACTGAGACCTGTTCAGAATTCTTCCAAAGGAACATCACTATCACTGTCAGAAAATGTCAACTGTCTAAAGAGATGAAGTGGAAATTTTGAGAAAATATATACGAATAAAGAAAATCATACAAGGTTCCAGTGGTTCATACTTGTAATCCTAGCTATGCAAGAAATCTGAGGATCTCCATTTGAAGCCAGCCCAGGCAAATATGTCCAAGAGAATTTATGTCCAAAATAGTAAATGATTCAGTCTCTTTATCTGTAAAGTAATAGCATATCTATGAATTAACCCATCCTCTCCTCAAAGTTGGTGGCCTGGTATATTTAAAAACTAAATCCTAATAAATAAATAAATGCAGCACTTTCAAATACAAAAGAAAATAAATAACTGGAGGCATGATTCAAGCGGTAGAGTGACAGCTAGCAAAAAGGAGGAAGGATGATAAACTGGTACCAACACACACACACACACACACACACACACACACACACACTTACACAACACAAAACACATAAAAAAAGAGACCATAAAAGCCACCTCATAAATTCATAAACTGATGGCCCTTGATTGCCATTAGTAAATTACAAAAAATATATATAACAGGAAATTGGGATTAGTCAACTTAACTTTTTGTTGAGGGTGCTGACTTTGATTATGAATATGTAAGGTATTTGATGAGAATCATTTTGAGAACTGTCCTATTAAGTTTTTTTTTAATCACCAATGAAATTATACTTTTTAGCTGGGCAAGGTAATACATACTTATAATCCCAGCACTTGTAAAGCTGAAGAAGGAGGAATGTGAGTATAAAGCCAGCTAAGGCTACAAAATAAGATTCTGTCTCAAAAAGAGGAGAGAGAGAAAGAGAACAAAAAGAGAGACAGAAGGAAGGAGGCAAAGAGGGTGGGAGAAAGGAAAGAAAGGAGGGAGGAAGGAAGGAAGGAAGGAAGGAAGGAAGGAAGGAAGGAAGGAAGGAAGGAAGGAAGGAAGGAAGGAAGGAAGGAAGGGAGGAAAGAAGGGAGGGAGGGAGGAAGGGAGGGAGGGAGGAAGGGAGGGAGGGAGGAAGGGAGGGAGGGAGGAAGGGAGGGAGAGAGGGAACAAAAGAAAGAGAGAGAAAAAGCAGGTCTCCATTTTGAATAATCCACACATTTGGATAATCCTAAATCTTACTGTAGAGCCTAATAAACCTTGATGAAGTCTCGGAGGGAGGTAAGGAAGTCAAGAGTGGATGGCTGTGCAGTTCTGGGTAGACAGTAGTGTGGGGGTGTAGCAGGAGAAATTATCCTTCCCAGATCCATAAGGGACACAGCAATTTGTGGGTGACTAAGACCCAGAGAGTTGCGTATAAAGGGGCTTTTGAACAGAAGTGCCTGATTTTCAGAGAAAAATGGTCAGTCAACCTGAAACAATAAGACACAGAGAAACAGCTTGGGAACAAAACCCCATATTCTCTGGTTCACCCAACCTTGGGCCTGACTGTTGCCTATCCTGGGACAGCCTTGCACGTGGTGACACAAGGATCACCCAGAAGGAGCAATCCTCTTACTTAACTTGAAATCTATGCAAGCTGTTTCTCATTAGCATGATCAAAGTTCCTCTCTTTATTATTCAACAGCTTAACTAACCTTCTGGTTTAATCACAAAGGAATGTAGCTTTTAACCATAAAGCTTTTGATAACCACAAACCTTATGAAGCATTTGTTAAAGGAAGTTATACTCATTCACTTAAAAAATGTTTGTAATCAGAAGTTCAATTTACCCAGTTAAATTATAAATGTGCTCAGGAGCATCAACCTTAGAATGCCACCCTCTGAAAATGAATTCATCATTCTGTAGAATCTCTTTTAAGAAGAAATATTTTAGCTTGCCTCCTCCCAGAAATGTAGAAAGTAAAAACATTATCTAAAGACATCAAGAAGTTAGTTTGCTTTTTCATACAATTTAATTCTTTCATGTGCTGCGTGGAATGTTTGTGTGCCTTTTGATGTTTATGGACTTTATTAAGCTTTAGAATACAGATAGGTTCTAAATTATCAAGATTTTATGCCTGTTGCTTACAGTCACCCAAATAAAAGTGATTTTTGATCTTTGCAGGATAGTCAGACCAATCACTTGAGATCGGGACAACTACAGGAAAATATTTCCCTATTTTAAAAATAATATATCGGGGCTGGGGATATGGCCTAGTGGCAAGAGTGCTTGCCTCGTATACATGAGGCCCTGGGTTCAATTCCCCAGCACCACATATACAGAAAATGGCCAGAAGTGGTGCTGTGGCTCAGGTGGCAGAGTGCTAGCCTTGAGCAAAAAGAAGCCAGGGACAGTGCTCAGGCCCTGAGTCCAAGCACCAGGACTGGCCAAAAATAAATAAATAAATAAATAAATAAATAAATAAATAATAATATATGTTCCATTTGGGGGAAAAAGGTAGATATCAAAAGGTAAAGATCAAAAGAAATCATTAAATCGCGACTCCTTTGTACAACTAAAGATAATAAAAAGTACTTCAGAATATAAAATAAAGTGAAAGTAGATAAATCAGCATATATCAGCATTTTTAAGTACATATATTTTAACATCAAATATTTTATGTGTCTTATCTTAGAAGCTGCACAAACACAAATGTTTAAGTTAAAATAGTATTTTGAATATATTATTAGTATAATTATGTGTCAATTATAATTGTACCTACCTATTGTTATTTTTATTGTAAATATTAACCCATATTAATTTCAAGAATAAATAGCATCTCTGTAATTTTTTCCTGCATACATGTATACTGCCTTATTTAATTTTTACAGAAAGTTTACCTGTAAGTAAAAGAAGAACTTTTAGGGTCTTAGGTGTGGCAGGATAGAGAAGTTTGTATTTATATCTGTCCTTTCAATATAAATCTGCCAATAAGAAATACAAAAGGTAAAACAATGCAACAAAGATACTTACAGGAAAAGATGTTGTAAACTGTACAACTTATGGGAAAGGGAGGAAGGTGGGAGAAAAATGAGGGAGGAAGTAATTAATGTGACAAGAAATGTACTCATTACCTTACGTATGTCACTGTAACACCTCTGTACATAACCTTAACAATAAAATTAAATTAGAAAAAAAGAAATACCAAGTAGAAGGACCAGAACAGAGTGATCAAGGTATGTTTCTTTACTTCTTGCACGACATATATTAGCCCTAGGACATCAGGACTCAAATCTGACTTAATAAGCTTCTTAATGTGTATTTATTCAGAACCCTCTGGAAACTACCTGGGCCATAGCAGACATCCCAAATATTATAGGAATCACAACTGTGTGTTTCTGCTTTAATTTTCCGAATGTCAGCTCTGCATTTTCCTGTGTATACTGATCTATAAACAAATAGAGAACACATTGCCCTCCTGGTTAATAATGTAAAGTAGGTAATTGAGGGTCAGTTCTAGAACATTTTCTCTAGGAGCCCTGTGTGCCTCTTCATGCCATCCTCCACAGTCTCTTTCTGAATCCATAGCCTGGATTCCTGAATTCTTAGGAAAAAATCTGGTGATACAATAGTGGGAGAAGAATAACAGCATTGTCTTCAAGTCTGGTATTTTGGAATCCTTCTTTACACTCATCCAGACTTATTTGCACCTTATCTGTACAAATTGCTCTTAAGCTTTGCATATAGTATTGCACACTGGTGTGTATCCTTCCTTCCTTACCTTCCCAAATCCCAGGACTTATATACATTACACCTCTGAGTAGAGGATGACTTAACAGAAGAAAAAAAAAATTCATATTGTGTACACTAACACATTAAATCTGCCTCAAGAAACTTCGGTCTAACTTATTGAAGGGGGTTGTTTGTGTGTGTCTGTGTGTGTGTCTGTGTGTGTGTGTGTGTGTGTGTGTGTGTGTGTGTGTGTGTAGATGTACATGAATGTGCCTATGTATTGTCCCTGAGCTTTTTTGCTCAGGTGTAATGCTCTGCCACTTGGAGCCACTTCCAGATTTTTGGTGGTTAAATGGAGAAAAGAGTCTCTTGGACTTTTCTTCCCCAGGCTGGCTTTGAACTGAAATCCTCAGATCTTAGTCTCCTAAGTGGCTAGGATTGCAGGTGTAAGCTAGCAGCATCCAGTTGGTTGTGTGAGTGTGTGTGTGTGTGTGTGTGTATTGCTTTTAATCTTAAACTTCACCTCATCTGATAAGATTCCCACTATTCACTTTTTTGTATGTTTGCCTTTGACTTGTCTCTTACTTATTTTTTCCTCTTTTTGAAACTTTATCCTTCTAAGTGTTCCTTCTTAAGCTGAATATACCTGTGTATTTCTTTAAACCCAATCTTTCAGTTCCAATTAGTCAATAAGAAAATTTGGTTTGGCTAAATAACCATTTAGATACTTTGTTCTATTCCTGTCTTATCATTTTTCTTAATTATTTGTTCTTTATCTTCTCTTTTGATATTTACTTTCAACGTTTTATTATTCATTCCTCTTTCCCCTGAATGTAACTTGGAATTCTATACTTTTTGTTCACTAATAATTACCTTATGTTTTCCATCACTCTTATATCACTTATTTATCTCTGTTTATATGAAATAAAAAGTCTATTTTTCCACTGAGATGTGTGGTCAGGTTTCTCTGTTTTACTCCCATTCCCATGAAGGCCCCTACAAAACCTTTCTTTCTCAATCCTCTTTGATGATGATGTGTTAGAATGTTATGCCTTTTTCCTTCCACTTCACCAACACCTAAGTTCTACATCTTCAGCAAAACTTTAGTGACTGCAATTTTTCTCTTTCTGTATGCCCTTCAGTTCCAATAATTTGCATCTGGCACTTAAATTATGTATCTCTTGTTATGTCATTATTATTCATTTACATATGTTTTTACCACTTGGATTTGTTTACATGTAGTTGTTTACAAGTAGTTGGTGATGTTATACATATTTTTTTAATTCATTGCCATAAATTCTTACACTGAGGTTTCTTCTGAGGTCACAGTTTTTGTTTGTTTGCTTGGGAGTTTTTGTGCCTTCCTGGGGCTTGAATTCAGTGCCTGGGCACTGTCCTTGTGTTTATTTTGCGTTTACTCCAGATTAGCACTCTACCCCTTGAGCCACAGCTCTACTTCGGGCTTTTTTGGTAGTTTGTTGGAGATGAGGGTTTTATGGACTTTCCTGCACAGGCTGGCTTCTAACTGTGATCCTCAGATCTCAGCCTACTGAGACGCTAACATTATGGGCATGAGCACAGGCTCTAAGCTAAGATCATGTTTTTGTAAATAATGTTCTCAGATTATAACTCTTTCCTTCCTATGGTCGTTAGCAATCCCCTTGCTTTCAGAATTCCCATCTGATTTATATACTTTGTAAGTATTCTCTTTATGTGGTCAGAAAACTTACAATATTTTCCTTTTTGCAACTTTCACAATAACTTTCTAGGACTACTTTTTTTCTCAACTTCTTCTAATTTTTTTGATGATTTCCTAGATGTCTTCTAGTTCCTTAGAATTATATCAAACTAACTTTTTTCCACTATTAGTTTTTACTCAAATCTACCACTTTTCAGCATGTTTCTACTCTCTTTTCCATCCTCACTTGAACTTTGTGTCTTTTTCTATACACAGTCTCCATTCTTCTTTGAGTGTGTTATTCATTCCTCTAGATACTGGAGACTCATAAGGTATTTATAAAAATTTAAGAAAAAACAAATATTCTTGCTCTTATAAATCTTACTGTTTTCATTTTCTTCCTCACCACTCATCCCTTTATCTACTGAAACCTGCTACTACCCCTCAGCATCCAGGGGCCACTTTAGTAAAGGTGAGGAATGAATTATTATCGCCAAGTCTGCACCTACCACAGCTCTCTGGTCCATGTGCCATTTGACACATGTTATTTTAAGTGAGCACGTACCTTTTTATTATATATAAGTGGTACCACATGATGTCCTAATATAGAGAGAGAGGGAATGACTATAATCAAGCAATTCAATCCATATATCAACCCACAGTCACCTTTTTAATGGCAAGATCTCCTAACATTCACTTAGTGAATTTTTAATATAAAATATAGTGGTATTAATTATGATCCTTATATATCATGTCTTTGTGTCTGCTAGGATGCCTCTTGTTTCAAATGAATAAAAAACCAACTAAAACGGGGCAAAACAATGATGGCTTGTAAGTTACTGTATCTACAATTTTCAGTGAAGTCAGACATCAGAGCTGATTCAAGTAGGCAGCTCATCAAGGAGCTGTTTTCTTTCCCCCCTTCGGTTTCCCCAGTGTCAGGTTCATGCTGGGCTGTGACATGCCATGTTATACCTCTTAGAACTATCTCTCAGAAGATGCTTTGCCCAGAAAACTCCAGCAAATGTCCCACCATGTCTAATTAAATTTAAGTTGATGTTTGCCACTTCCTAAATAGTGCCTGTCATTCTGGACATATCACATCTGCTCATCTTAGGCATTAAACCAGTTCTCACAGCAATAGTATAGTATTACTTTTTAGCATGTATTAGTGCTACACCATAGTTTTCTTTTATCATATGTTAACTCCACAAAATAATGTTTCATTGTGGTTTTGATATGCATATAAAATACATGGTGTACAATATATTGTACATGTACATATATTGTATATGGAATGGATTTTGCTCATGTTCATCCCCATCGCACATGACCTCTCTTGTCCTCTTCCTCCTTCCTATTTGAAAATGGTTTTACTTCTATTTTTTGTATTTCACTTTAAATTTTTTCTAGACTCTACATCCAAACATAATTGTGTGATATTTGTCTTTCTGAGACATACATTTAATTTTATTTTTGCCTGATGGAACATTTCTTTGCCTTTGTATTCAATTCTTCATATTCTTCCTTCTATTTAACCCAAGTAGTCTATTGATAATGCTTTCCATTCTTTTTTCCTTTGATTTATTGCATTCTGAGTTTTCATTTTCTTTTCTTTTTAAATATCTAAATTTCCTTAGTGAATTTCTCATCCATATTTCCAGCCTACTTCTTCAGGTCTTGTACTGACTTTATTGCTTTATGTATCTGTAGTTTGAAGCCTCTTTGAGGCCATAGATAATTTTTGAAAATAGAGTTTTGAATTTTATGTCCAGCATTTCAATGATGTTAATATTTTGAATTTACTTATTGAGGAGTTATGAAATTTGGGATGAATGTTGCCTTGCTTTTTTATATTTCTTGTACTTCTACATTCCAATTTGTACATCTTTTTTGGGTGGGTATCTCAGTATTTTTTTCCTCAATTGGAGCATCCTCTTAGTGGTCAGTCTACTTTTGAGATCATGATCCCTCAAACCACACAGGAAAGAGTAATAGTAATAGTATAGCAATTTACAAAAACAGATTTAAAAGCAATTTTAAGAAGAGAAAGAACAGTAATACCAGTTATACTTGTAAGAGGATCATAAAAGAAAGAAGCTAGGAAAACTTATAGGATAAACTAAAATTTTTTTAAATTATTGAAGCTGAAGTTATTCATAAGTAATAAAAGTGTAGATGGGAAAAAGAAAAGGATTATTTCAATGACTACTAAAACATAGGTTATCTCTAGAGTTGAATTAGAGATGGCTTCCTTGGAAACATCAGTAACAAAATTTAAAATATATGAATAATCAAATAAAAATCTAGGTGTTGCTAAGAGGGAGCAAGTGGATATTCTTTCTTGGTGGACTCTACACAAATTATTGTCCATTTCTTCTTCAATCATAAATTAAATTTTGTGGCTTTCTACAGTTTTGAGTGTGGTGATTTTAAGAATTCCAACCCACTACCAGCTATATGATGAGCTTTTACTACCAACTCTATGATGAGCACTCTTTAATTTGTATCTTCCTGGAATCTAAATTTCTAGTTTCAACTATGAAATAGTTATCTTAGATTGTTCTACCTCCTTTCAGAATACCAAGTCAAAATGGTGCTAAAAATATACTCTCCAAGAAACACCAGAGTCACAACAATAGTCACAAAAAGAATTGTCTCAACAAGGAAAAATTTACTTCTGAAAAAGAGTGAATCACCAGCCAAAAATCTGGGAAGCAAGCACACAGAGTAGGCAGGCTGCTTCCTATCTGTCCCTAATGCATGAGGCCCTGCCTCTCTGCTAGAAGTAGTTGAGCTCAGGTTCACAATCTGCTTGGTTGACAACTTTGAAGAAGGTAAGATATATTTACATAAAGTGGCCATTAAAAGACTTCGAAATAAGATGAGAAGTATACAAGCAATCACAAAACGTACCCAGACAATCTGCTATTTCTTGAACAATATAAGGTGTGTCTTAATTGCATCTTGGAAAAACTAGTTAAAAAACAATCTTATATTTAAAAAAAGTCTTCCTTATAACAAAGAAGTTCACCTTTTTTTCCCTTCTCTAGTTTCTGATATTCAGCTTAGCAGAATAATCAACAAGAATCAAGCCCCAAGGCAAAAGTAGAAACTTTTATTTTCTTAACCAGTCCTGGGGCTTGGACCCTGGGCTTGAGCACTGTCCCTGTCAGGGCTGACCTGAAAACTGGAGTAACTATATATAAGTTTTAGTGTTGAATTTATAACAGCTTCTAAAACCTGGTGATGACTCTATACTAGAGGGGTGCACCCCAACCCATGAGACTGGTTTCTTGTAGTTTGACATTTAAAAATGTAGGGAGCCCTTGTTCCCCTCTGTACCTGGGCAGCAACCATGGTAACTGACAGTAAAAAAAAAAAAAAAATGATAATAGTCATAGACTATAGAAATAGCCATAATAGTAGTAGAAATGCCATGGTAACTGTCGGGTTGGTTTACTTATGATTGAGTATTGGATTGTTTTAGCCCACTCAAGCTTGCTTAGTGGGAGTGGGAAAACATGGTCGCAATTGTTAAAATAAAGTTGGTTCTAGGTCAGGCTGACCACAAAATTCTGCTTCTATAAACGGCTTGCTTAACCCATTTGTGACTTGCTCTACCCCTGCATCAGTGCTATGTGACCACATGTTGTCAGTTCCGGATATGGAGGCCAGTTCCCGATATCAAAGCCAAAATAGATAACTAAAAGGGTAAATAGCCAATAGAAATAGGACAAGACTTGCTTGCTAAACGCCATCCAATCAAGTATCTGCCAAGTTGGAAATACCCTGCCCCTGTTGTAATCACAATAAAAACCCTACCTATCTGAGGGTCAGAACCCTCAATCCAGATCTGCTGTATCGGTGACAGTTGAGAGTCTAGGCTCCAGCTTGCAATAAAGACTCTTGTGTCTGCATCGGAATCAGCTCCTTGGTGGTCTTTGGGGACCGGAAATCTAGGCATAACACCTTGGGGGCCCGTCTGGGATCCCCCAAGACCCCAGGACCCCCGAGCCGGAGAGTCTGGCACCAATTGGTGATACTTGTTTGTCTTGTCTTCTTTGTCTTGCCTGTTGTGGTGCCCACATCAGTAATATTCTGTAAGGTTTGCATAAGACTTAAGCGGACACGCAGGTGGGTCGTCAACAGGGGTCTTGGAAGACGTTCCAGGCCCCCTTCTCAATAGGGAATAAAGTCCCCTCCTCACTCAGTATAATTAGTAGGAGCGAAGCAGGTCGAACCCGAGCAGCAGCATAAGGCCGATGTTCTTCATTCTATTCTTCCTCCTCTAGACAGAAGGAATCTATTTTGTGAGGAATCTGCTTTGTGTCTTTTTGTGTGTCTCTTTGGTGCTTGTTTTGGGCTGTTTGTATCTACTTCTCTGAAACTCACGATAAGATGGGACAGACTCAGACAACTCCTCTTTCTCTTCTGACAGACAATTTTAAGGATGTGAAAAGTCGGGCATTTGACTTGAATATAGGAGTAAAAAAGGGAAAACTAATCACCTTTTGTGAAAAAAAACAAACCCTTCTTGGTTAAGGCCCTTTCTACCCACTCAAGAACAGCTTCCAAGGAAGACCTGGGACACGCGGCCTCTGCCAGTATAGAGTTCCAAACAGCCTGCCCATGTCCCCCAAGATCTGGAGGACCTCGAGAGAGATCAGTTTCAAGTAACCATTTTCTTCCAACTGAAGGTATTTAAAGGTCAATTGATCTGTAAAATGCTCTAGTCAAAATTGGGCTGAAACTAGAGTCACGTACTGGGTGGGCTGAGTCTTAGCCCAGGGAACCCCTTCCAGTTTTGTTCAGCAGAAAAGTATTTAGTGTGCTAAAATGTCTTGTTAAAACTAAGAATCCCTGGTAAATGAGGCTGGAGAATGATAAAGTCATTTGTTAAAAGTTTTGTCTTAAGTCTTGGATGGTTATTGCAAGAGTAAGATTGGCATAAATACCTCGTGCCACTGGAAAATGTATGGCCAATACTTATTTTACACGCTTTAAGATCTTTTAACTATGTATGTGTGTGCATGTGTGATTGTGAACATGTTCAAGATTAAAACTGTCAGTATAATGTAAAAATGGGTAAGTTTTTAAGTTTAAACTCAAAGGTCATCAAGTTTGGGCCTTACCAAATGTCTTAAAGAATTAGTGCATAGTTTGAAAAAATAGTTAAAAGATATCTAAGGATTCTTTAATTTGCAGTTTTAAAAATCTGGTATCTTGGGGCTGGGGATATGGCCTAGTGGCAAAGAGTGCCTACCTCGTATACATGACACCCTGGGTTAAATTCCCCAGCACCACAAATACAGAAAACAGCCAGGAGTGGTGTTGTGGCTCAAGTGGTGGAGTGCTAGCAAAAAGAAGTCAGGGACAGTGCTCAGGCCCTGAGTCCAAGCCCCAGGACTGGCAAAAAATAAAAATAAAAATCTGGTATCTTAATGCATAAGGCTATTTACACTGTAATCAAGTTATTTTGTTTAGCAAAAGACAATGGAAACGTGAAATATATTTTTCTCTACTGTTAAAACTCGGGACTAAATGTCAGAAATTTGGATATAGGTTTGATTACCACTATTAAAGAACTGCTTGGGTTTCTCATTCAGAGATAAACATGAAAAGGTAGGAAAACTTAGGACAGGCCTGTGAGCCTATTCTCAGGAGTAAGGGGTGATCTGGCAAAGGTGCAGCTTAGCTAGTCCATGTGGTGGGACAGGCCCTGGAGGGGAGTCCATGCATGGTGAAAAAAAAAAGAGTAAGCTGGCACAAAGGCAATTCATCAAGCCCCAAGGAATAGATGGGCAAATGGAGGCTTTTCTTTGTCCTGTATCTTTTCCTTACAGGTGGACATAAAAACTTGATGGTAAAATAGGTGATGTGATGATGCTATTGAAATCTAAAACTGCCCCTTGGGAGATTTTAAATTTTTTTTTAAGTTTTCAAAAGAGAGTTAAAAGTTCATCTGGCTATGTTGCAATTTGGATGTATCTTTAAAAAAAAAAAAAAGGACAAAGATGCTAAGTCTGGATTCTTGTGTTTGTAATTCTGGTACTTGTAATTCTTCCATTAAGGGAAAACTGTCATTTGAGTTCAGAGGTGTTCTAGGCAGTAACTCAAACTGCGGGGGGGAAAAAAATGGCCCTTTTTAAACAAGCCACCCTGAGGCAATGGACTGTGACCAGTGCCTGTAGATATCAGAGTTCTTCAAATACAATTGAAAGCTAAAGTGTAAATGTTAAAGCAGAGGTTAGTAAAAGACTTTAGAGATCAAAAATGGATTTCTAGATATGAGATTTGAAAATAAAGTTGATCTAAATGTTTGTTTTAAATTGGACAAAATAAATAATTAAAGCTGCCAAAATGATTGTTTAAATTGCTATTCCAGTTTGCTTTGCAGGTTTTATAACAGTTTCCAGATAGGACTACAGTAAAGGACAGATGATTCTTACAAGTTTATCAAATGTAACTTTGGCCTTTAATAAGTTCCAGGTAAGCTCATGCTTAAAAACTAGTTCTATATGGACCATCTTGTTGCTTTAATTGGAATAAAGTGGCCTTTTGTAAGACTCATTGATCTGAAAACTGTGGTAAAGAGCCAGCCTGGGCAGAGTAAGGTCCCTGTGAGAGTCTTCATCTCTATTCAGCCAGCAGAGTGTGGGAACAGAGTTGTGTGGAGCTCAAAGTGGAAGAGTACTAGCCTTGAACTGGAGAGCTGAGGGACAGCACTCAGGCCCTAAGTCCAAGTTCAGCGATGGACCAAGAGAAATGCCAAAAGCGCATTTACCTCAGCATAAAAAAACAAGTCATTCCTGGGACAAAGTGATGGAGCATCTAGAGGCAGTAAGCCACTGCTTGGATGGCAGAGATGATGTCAGAGTCACGTGTGTTTGGCTCTTCAAAAGTTAATCAGAGCCAGCAGGTCCTAGAAGAATAGATTGTAAGCATGCCTTTCTAATACCCATGTCTATCTACTGGGCAGGAACTTGCCAGTCATCTGTGATAGTTGGTAGCTAAGATTGTCAAATGGGGGGATAATTTAAAATCCCAACCCCCTGCAACTGCTCAAAGCCCTAACTGGCAGTGAAAATTCTGAGTTCACATATCTGTTCAGGAAAGGATATTTGTGGACCTGAGATTGTGGTCTTTATTGAGACCTACCTAAAGCCTACAAAGGTAATTTAGACATTGTTAGGTTATCAGAGATCAGTTTCCCCAGCCAGTCAGCAAAATACTTCTGCAAACTAAAATGTTAAAAGGATATACTGCTGTAGCCCAAAAAAGTCTTTATAGCTGTTAAAAGTTAAACGTTGAATGTAATTTCCAGTTTGGAGTAATAGACATCTAATCCTGCAGCCTCTTGGTACAGTAGATGAAGGGTATAGGTTCCTGGCTAGATAAAGTCAATGCCCCTCAGCCAGCCTGAAGAAGTTACAGAAGATGAATGATCTTCACCCATCAGCTCCCTTTAAAAGATGAGGCAGGATAAAATAGGGATCCCCCTTCTCCCCCTACTGTACTTCCACTTCGACCCTCCCTTCTCAAAGAAGCCTCAGGCACTAGACGCCCTCTTCACCACTGAATTTGTGGCAGGTAGGGAGTGGCTAAAGTTTTATCACCAGGCTCTTCTGAGGGGTCTCCAGGCCACCGGAAAGTGCCCAATCAGTTTGTCTAAGATAGGACTTCCATAGATCTAGAGGCTGAGGAACTTTTTTTTATAAAGTGATTAAAGTAGCATTTGTGGGACAGGCAGCTCTAGACATTAGAAATAATACCACCAGCCAGTGCATGCCATACCAGGAGACAAATTGGCTGGCAGAGTGCCAGGAGCCTATTGGGAGGTAGACTTTCTAGAGGAGATAATTCCCAGGTTTGGACTCCTGGTAGCCATAGGCTCAGACAGTGGCCCCTCTTTCATCACTCAGGTAATGCAACTATTAGGTAAGTCATTGGGGATTAATTGAAATTTACATTGTGCCTATCACCCCCAAAGTTCAGGTCAGGTAGAGAAGAAAAGAGACCTTAACCAAATTAGCCCTTGAGACTGGCAAAAACTGGATGGTCCTCCTACACCATACTTTAAGGGAATCACACCTTCTGAATGTTTGGGAGGCCTCCTCCCTTATGCCCTAAGCTGGGTTCTGAAGCAATAGCTAAATTGTCTAACCAACATTTGCTAAAAGGCAACTAGGAAAATATTAGAGGATTTCACTAGTCAGGCCTTAGGGTAAGCTTCTTTAACCAGTCTATGCAGAAAGTTGCAAGCAACCCAGCAGGAGGTGTGACATTCTACTGGAGCCACTGGGAGACACTGCTGCCTGCTGCTGCCACATCCCCTCCCATCCCATTTTGGTTAAGATAAAAGACAGCCTGACAGTCATCTGGAGCCATCTATAAACTTCTCACTGCTCAAGTAGATTTGGACATCAAGGAATGCATGCATCCATTGAAAAGCTGAAAGCACGGGATGATATGAGTCTTTGTTTAACTGGTCCCCTTGGCTGACATCCTTAATAACCTCAGTAGCAGGACCTTTGATGTTGGTAATATTTATTTCAATGGTTGGTCCTTGTATTCTTAACAAGCTCACTAAATTTGTAAGAGATTGTGTCAGTGCAGTACAGCTAGCAATGCTCAGGTCTCAGTATCAGACCCCAGACATGGAAGACATACATATGTATGATAATGAGGTCATGATTGGCCCCTCAGTAACCACTAGAAGAGGAGGCAACGTTAGGGCTGACCTGAAAACTGAAGTAACTAAATATAAGTTTTAGTGTTAAATTTATAACAGTTTCTAAACCCTAGTGATAACTCCATACTAGAGGGCTAAACCCCAACCTATGACACTGGTTTCTTTTTTTTTTTCTTTCAAATTTTTATTATCAAACTGATGTACAGAGAGGTTAAAGTCCATACGTTAAGCATTGGATACATTTCTTGTACTGTTTGTTACCTTGTCCCTCATACCTCCCTTGCTCCTCCCCCTTTCCCTTTCCCCCCCTGAGGTGTTCAATTCACTTACACCAAACAGTTCTGCAAGCATTGCTTTTGTAGGTGTTTCTCTTTTTTTACCCTATGTCTCTCAATTTTGGTATTCCCTTTCAATTTCCTACTTCTAATACCAGTATACACGGTTTCCAATATACTCAGATAAGATTACAGAGAAAGTGTACATACAACCACAGGAAGGTGATACAAGAACATCATCAATAGTAGAAGCTACAGATACACACATGGGATGTTGAAAGTAGTTACAACTGTGATATAACAATCGTTTCCATAACATGGAGTTCATTTCACTTAGCATCATCTTATGTGTTCATAAGGGTATAGCTATTGGGCTCTTGTGATCCTCTGCTGTGACTTGCCTAAACCTGTACTAATTATTCCCAATAAGGGAGACCATAGAGTCCATGTTTCTTTGGGTCTGGCTCACTTCACTTAGTATAAATTTTTCCAAGTCCTTCCATAACCTTACAAATGGGGCATTGTCATTCTTTCTGATGAAGGCATAAAATTCCATTGTGTATATGTACCACATTTTCCTGATCCATTTATCTACTGAGGGGCATCTGAGTTGGTTCCAGATTCTAGCTATGACAAATTGTGCTTCGATGAACATTGTTGTGCTGGTGGCTTTACTGTGATTTTGTTTGTGCTCTTTTGAATAGATACACAAAGGTGGGGCTGCTGGGTCATAGGGGAGTTCTATATTTAGCCTTTTGAGGAATCTCCATACTGCTTGCCAGAGTGGCTAAACCAGTTTACATTCCCACCAACAGTGAAGTAGGGTTCCCTTTTGGCCACATCCCTTCCAACAATGGTTATTGTTAGTTTTCTTGATATAGGACATTCTCACTGGGGTGAGATGGAATCTTGATGTTGCTTTGATTTGCATTTCTTTTATGGCCAGTGATGTAGACCACTTTTTCATATGTCTCTTGGCCATTCTCATTTCCTCATCAGAGAAGTCTCTTTGTAAGTCTTTAGCCCACTTGATGAGGGGGTATTGGTTCTTTGCGGTTTTGTTTTGGAAGAAGGTAATATTTTTAGATCTGAATATATTTTAGAGATGAGGCCTTTGTCCGTTGAATGGCCAGTAAAGATCTTCTCCCAGTCTATGGGCTTTCTGTTTATCTTGTGAGCTATGTCCTTTGCCCTGCAGAAGCTCTGCAGTTTGATGCAGTCCCATTTGTCCAACCTTTCTTTGATTTGTAGCCTTTCTGGGTCATTGTTAAGGAAGTTCCGTCCTGCGCCAAGGAGCCCAAGTGTTTCTCTTACTCCTTCCTTTAGTGTTTTCAGGGTGTCTGTTTTGATTTCGAGGTCTTTAATCCATTTGGAATTGATTTTGGTGCAGGGTGATATATAAGGATCTAGTTTTAGTTTGTTGCATGTCTTGAGCCAGTTTTGCCAGCACCACTTGTTAAAGAGGCTATCTTTCTTCTAAACTATTGTTTTAGCGCCTTTATCAAAGATTAAGTAGGCGTAGTTCTGTGGGTTCATTTCTGGGTCTTCAATTCTGTTCCACTGGTCTTCAGGCCTGTTCCGGTGCCAATACCAAGCTGTTTTTATTACTATAGCTTTATAATACAACTTGAAGTTGGGTATTGTAATTCCTCCAGCACTGTTCTTTCTGCTTTGGATTGTTTTTGCTATCCTAGGTCTTTTATTGTTCCATATGAATTTCTGGATTGCTTCCTCTATTTCATTAAAAAATGGTGTTGGGATGTTAATGGGTATTGCATTGAATGAGACTGGTTTCTTGTAGTTTGACATTTAAAAATATAGGGAGCCCTTGTTCCCCTCTGTACCTGGGTAGCATGTATAGTAATGGACAGTAAAAAAAAATGATAATAGTCATAGACTATAGAAATAACCATAATAGGGAGACTTCCGGGAAGACAGCAGAGGAGCTGCAGTGCACTAGCTCAGCTCCCTCCAGCATCGCAGTTTTTTCACCCCATAAAAACTTTTAACACTAGAAAGACAACCAGCGTAAGTTGTAACAGTACAGGGATTCTGGCCAGGAAGGAAAAATCGACTTTGCCCATCTGAAAACACAGATTCGAGCTCTAGGCGGTATCCCACCACCACGCCAGTGCCAGCGCTGGCACAGCATCCGGCACAGCAACCCGCACTCCACGCAGGTAAAGCACACAGCGGAGACCAGGCGGCGGCTGAGCACGGACGACCTGAAATCGCAGAGAAAGCGTGCTGGTAGACTGGCATCCCCAATTCAAATGGGCAGAAGAAACACAAGAAAGATGGCAAACAATGAACTCTTATCCCCCACTCAAAACAAGCAGGAAGCAGAGCAGTCAATCAAAGACATAGAAGAGAACCCCCAACAAGCTCTACAAAGTCTACTGATAAACATGATAAATGAAAAGTTTGAATCTCTTCAGTCAATTATTCTAGAGTGGGAGGTGGTAAAGCAAAAATTAATGGAGAATTTAATGGCATCCACAAATAGAAAGATAAATGAACTTCAAGAGTCAAATGAAAAGATAGCTAACCAGCTTAAAGATTTGAGAGACAACTCTCAAAACCAAAGTAATGAAGTTAATGAAGTAAAGAAGTGCATACAATACCTAAGAAATGACATGGAAATTATCAGGAAAGACCAGTCAGAAGCAAAAGAGATTCGAAATCAAGTAACTAGCCTACAGTCCCAACTAACTGAAGCAGAGGATCGAATTTCAGGAGCTGAAGATTCCTTAGATTCTATGGAGAAAGACCAAAAATCAATACAAATCCAGTCCAATCAACAAAACAGATCGCTACAGGAGATTCAAGACACGATCAGGAAGCCCAATTTAAGGAAAATAGGTATTGAGGAAAACTTGGAGAAAGAGGTTAATGGGATAGGCAACCTATTTAACAGAATATTAGCTGAGAACTTCCCAACTATCCAGAAGGAAAGGCCTATACAGATACAAGAAGCATTTAGAACCCCAAATCGACCAGACCAGAATAGGACATCCCACCGACACACTGTAATCAAAACAGGTTCCATAGAGTGCAAGGAAAAAATACTCAAAGCTGTTAGGGCAAAGAAAATAATCACATATAAAGGAAAAGCAATCAGAATTACCCCAGACTTCTCAGCAGAGACCATGAAAGCAAGGAGAGCCTGGAATGAAGTATACCAAACTCTATATAAAAATAACTATCAACCAAGATTCTGTACCCAGCCAAACTCTCCTTCATAGCCGAAGGTCAAATAAAAGTCTTCCACAGTAAGGAAAAACTGACACAATATATCTCCACCAAACCAGCTTTACAGAAAGTCTTCAAAGATGTACTATACAGGGATAATAATCAAGATCCCAATACAGACAGAGAAATGAACCCTAATTAGTAAACATCAGATCAAGAAATGGGGGCTGGGGATATAGCCTAGTGGCAAGAGTGCCTGCCTCGGATACACGAGGCCCTAGGTTTGATTCCCCAGCACCACATATACAGAAAAAAACGGCCAGAAGCGGCGCTGTGGCTCACGTGGCAGAGTGCTAGCCTTGAGCGGGAAGAAGCCAGGGACAGTGCTCAGGACCTGAGTCCAAGGCCCAGGACTGGCCAAAAAAAAAAAAAAAAAGAATTGGGAAGACACAGCTTTAAACAAGATAGTGATAATGAAAGGAACAAACGATCATCTCTCAATCCTAACTCTCAACATTAATGGACTTAATTCTCCAATCAAACGACATAGGCTCATAAGTTGGATCAAAAATCAAGATCCATCTGTCTGCTGCCTCCAAGAGACACATCTATCCAGCAAAAGAAAACATCTTCTAAAATTGAAAGGCTGGAAACAAATCTATCAAGCAAATGGCCCCCATAAGCAGGCTGGAGTTGCAATCCTAGTATCAGACAAAATTGATTTCAAATTAAAAAATGTAAGAAGAGACAAAGAAGGTTACTACTTGGGGCTGGGGATATAGCCTAGTGGCAAGAGTGCCTGCCTCGGATACACGAGGCCCTAGGTTCGATTCCCCAGCACCACATATACAGAAAATGGCCAGAAGAAGCGGCGCTGTGGCTCAAGTGGCAGAGTGCTAGCCTTGAGCGGGAAGAAGCCAGGGACAGTGCTCAGGCCCTGAGTCCAAGGCCCACGACTGGCCAAAAAAAAAAAAAAAAAAAAAAAAAAAAAAAAAAAAAAAAAAAAAGAAGGTTACTACATACTAGTAAAGGGATCTCTACTACAGGAAGAAATAACCATTCTAAATATCTACACACCAAATGCAGGAGCACCCAACTTCATCAAACAAACACTACTGACTCTAAAAACACTCATAGACCCAAACACATTGATAGTTGGGGACTTTAACACTCCACTATCACCTATGGACAGTTCAACATGCCAAAAACTGAACAAAGAAACCACAGAACTAAACAATTGCATAGACCAACTAGACTTAATCGACATCTACAGAATATTCCACCCAGCAAGGACAGAATACACATTCTTTTCAGCAGCACATGGAACATTCTCCAAAATAGATCACATCTTAGGGCACAAAGAAAATCTGTACAAATTCAGAAGTATCAAAACCATTCCCTGCATTCTCTCAGACCACAATGGAATAAAATTAGAGCTCAACTCAAACAGCCACCACAAAAATTGCTACAATTCATGGAGACTAAACAACACACTGCTGAACCATCAGAGGGTCATTGAAGAAATTAAAACGGAAATTCAAATGTTTGGAGAAACAGCAACTCAATAATTTAAGGAAGCACCTTAATTTTCTTGAGAGAGAACAACAAGCCAAACCCCAAATCAATAGATGGAAGAAAATAATTAAAATCAAATCAGAATTAAATCAATTAGAGAAGAAAAAAACCATCGAAAGAATCAACAAAACAAAGAGTTGGTTCTTTGAAAAAATCAACAAGATAGACAGACCCCTGGCAAACCTGACCAAAAAACAAAGGCAGCACACTCAAATAAACAAGATAAGAGATAAAACAGGTAGCATCACCACAGAAATAACCGAAATTCAGAAAATAATAAGGGACTATTTTGCAAACCTTTATGCCAACAAATTCGAGAACTTGGAAGAAATGGATGATTTCCTAGAAAAAATTCATATCCCCAAACTGAACCATGAAGATTTAAACCTCCTAAACAGACCCATATCCAGTATTGAAATAGAAACGGCAATAAATGATCTCCCATCCAAGAAAAGCCCAGGTCAAGACGGATTCACTGCTGAATTCTACAAGGCCTTCAAAACAGAACTCACACCAATAGTTCTCAAACTCTTCAATGAAATTGAAAGAGAACGTTCACTTCCAGACTTATTCTATGAAGCCAGTATAACCCTCATCCCAAAACCAGGCAGGGACTCATCACGGAAAGAGGACTATACACCAATCTCCCTGATGAACATAGACGCAAAAATTCTCAACAAAATTCTGGCCAATCGACTTCAACAGGTCATCAAAAAAATCATACACCACGATCAAACTGGATTCATCCCAGGGATGCAAAGTTGGTTTAATATACGCAAGTCAATTAATGTAATCCACCACATCAACTAGAGCAAGCCAAAGAACCACATGGTTTTATCTCTGGATGCAGAAAAAGCATTTGATAAAATCCAGCACCCATTTATGCTAAAAGCCCTGGAAAAACTGGGATTCCAGGGATCATTCCTGATTATAATCAAGGCAGTTTATGACAAACCAACAGCAAGCATAACTCTAAATGGCGAAAAACTAAAGCCATTCCCTTTAAAATCAGGAACAAGGCAGGGATGTCCACTCTCTCCCCTGCTCTTCAACATAGTACTAGAATTCCTAGCCAGAGCAATTAGGCAAGAAGAAAATATAAAGGGGATCCAAGTAGGTAAAGATGAAGTTAAACTCTCTCTCTTCGCAGATGACATGATCCTAAACCTAAAGAATCCGATAGACTCTACCCCCAAGCTACTAGAGCTGATCCAAAACTTTGGCAAAGTTGCAGGATATAAAATAAACCTTCAAAAATCAACAGCCTTTCTGTATGCTAACGAACCGAAGACCGAGGCTGATATCAGGAAAGCAACTCCCTTTGCAATAGCCCCCCAAAACATAAAATACCTAGGAATAACCTTAACCAAAGAAGTGAAAGACCACTTTGAGGAAAACTTTAAAACCTTGAAAAATGAAATTAAGTCAGAACTAAGGAAATGGAAAAACCTCCCAAGCTCCTGGATTGGGAGGATTAATATAATCAAAATGGCAATATTGCCAAAGGCTATCTACAAATTCAATGCAATACCCATTAATATCCCAACATCATTTTTTGATGAAATAGAGGAAGCAATCCAGAAATTCATATGGAATAATAAAAGACCAAGAATAGCAAAAACACCCCTAAGCAGAAAGACCAGTGCTGGAGGAATTACAATACCCAACTTCAAGTTGTATTACAAAGCTGTAGTAATAAAAACAGCTTGGTATTGGCACCGGAACAGGCCTGAAGACCAATGGAACAGAATTGAAGACCCGGGAATGAACCCACAGAACTACGCCTACTTAATCTTTGATAAAGGGGCTAAAACAATAGTTTGGAAGAAAGATAGCCTCTTTAACAAGTGGTGCTGGCAAAACTGGCTCAAGACATGCAACAAACTAAAACTAGATCCTTATATATCACCCTGCACCAAAATCAATTCCAAATGGATTAAAGACCTCGAAATCAAAACAGACACCCTGAAAACACTAAAGGAAGGAGTAGGAGAAACACTTGGGCTCCTTGGCGCAGGACGGAACTTCGTTAACAATGACCCAGAAAGGCTACAAATCAAAGAAAGGTTGGACAAATGGGACTGCATCAAACTGCAGAGCTTCTGCAGGGCAAAGGACATAGCTCACAAGATAAACAGAAAGCCCACAGACTGGGAGAAGATCTTTACCGGCCATTCAACGGACAAAGGCCTCATCTCTAAAATATATGCAGAACTAAAAAAATTACCTTCTTCCAAAACAAAACCGCAAAGAACCAATAGCCCCCTCATCAAGTGGGCTAAAGACTTACAAAGAGACTTCTCTGATGAGGAAATGAGAATGGCCAAGAGACATATGAAAAAGTGGTCTACATCACTGGCCATAAAAGAAATGCAAATCAAAACAACATTGAGATTCCATCTCACCCCAGTAAGAATGTCCTATATCAAGAAAACTAACAATAACAGTTGTTGGAGGAGATGTGGCCAAAAGGGAACCCTACTTCACTGTTGGTGCGAATGTAAACTGGTTTAGCCACTCTGGCAAGCAGTATGGACATTCCTCAGAAGGCTAAATGTAGAACTCCCCTATGACCCAGCAGCCCCACTTTTGGGTATCTATCCAAAAGACCACAAACAAAATCACAGTAAAGCCACCAGCACAACAATGTTCATTGCAGCGCAATTTGTCATAGCTAGAATCTGGAACCAACTCAGATGCCCCTCCGTAGACGAATGGATCAGGAAATTATGGTACATATACACAATGGAATTTTATGCCTCTATCAGAAAGAATGACATTGCCCCATTTGTAGGGAAATGGAAGGACTTGCAAAAAATTATACTAAGTGAAGTGAGCCAGACCCAAAGAAACATGGACTCTATGGTCTCCCTTATTGGGAACAATTAGCACAGGTTTAGGCAAGTCACAGCAGAGGATCACAAGAGCCCAATAGCTATACCCTTATGATCACATAAGATGATGCTAAGTGAAATGAACTCCATTTTATGGAAATGATTGTTATATCACAGTTGTAACTACTTTCAACATCCCATGTGTATCTGTAGCTTCTACTATTGATGATGTTCTTGTATCACCTTCTTGTGATTGTATCTAGACTATCTCTGTAATCTTATCTGAGTATATTGGAAACTGTGTATTCTGGTATTAGAACTAGGAAATTGAAAGGGTATACCAAAATTGAGAGACACGGGTAAAAAAAGAGAAACAACTACAAAAGCAATACTTGCAAAACTGCTTGGTGTAAGTGAACTGAATACCTCAGGGGGGGAAAGGGTAACAGGGAGGGGGGAGGGGGTATGAGGGACAAGGTAACAGACAGTACAAGAAATGCATCCAATGCCTAACGTATGAAACTGTAACCTCTCTGTACATCAGTTTTATAATGAAAACTTAAAAAAACAAAAAAGAAATAACCATAATAGTAGTAGAAACGCCATGGTAACTGTCGGGTTGGTTTACTTATGATTGAGTATTGGATTGTTTTAGCCCATTCAAGCTTGCTTAGTGGTAATGGGAAAACACGGTCGCAATTGTTAAAATAAAGTTGGTACAAGGTCAGGCTGACCACAAAATTCTGCTTCTGTAAACGGCTTGTGACTTGCTCTACCCCCCTGCCGTAACCCCCTGCATCAGTGCTACGTGACCACCTGTTGTCAGTTCCTGATATGGAGGTCAGTTCCTGATATCAAAGCCAAAATAGATAGAAAGGGTAGCCAATAGAAATAAGACAAGACTTGCTTGCTAAATGCCATCCAATCGAGTATCTGCCAGGTTGGAAATACCCTGCCCCTTTTGTAATCATAATAAAAACCTTGCCTCTCTGATGGTTGGGGCTCTCAATCCAGATCCACTGCATCGGTGACAATTCAGGGTCTAGGCTTGAGTTTGCAATAAAGACTCTCCTGTTGGGCTGGGGATATGGCCTAGTGGCAAGAGTGCTTGCTTCATATACTTGAGGCCCTGGGTTCAATTCCCCAGCACCACATATACAGAAAACGGCCAGAAGTGGTGCTGTGGCTCAAGTGGCAGAGTGCTAGCCTTGAGCAAAAAGAAGCCAGGGACAGTGCTCAGGCCGAGTCCAAGCTCCAGGACTGGCAAAAAAAAAACAAAAAACAACAACAACAAAAAAAAAAAACTCTCCCGTGTTTGCATCAGAATTGGCTCCTTGGTGGTCTTTGTGGACCGGAACTCTAAGCATAATATCCCTGGCTTCTTTTTGCTCAAGGCTAGCATGCTACTACTTGAGCTATAGCACCACTGTCAGCTTTTTCTGTTTATGTGGTGCTGAGGAATTGAACCCAGGGTTTGTGCATGCTAGGCAAGCACTCTACTAAGCAATGCAATTTGATAGAAAGACAGCTTTTCTCACAGTTGTCAGCTTAGTAGCACCAAAAAAATTTTCCTTGTGTTATGAAACCTACTTTCATGTCTTGGCAACATCCAATCAACTGAAAACACTGTGCTTTTTCATTGTATTTTTATTGTCACTTTTTATTTTCACTTCTGCTTACATCTAGAATTTTCTTTCTCCCAGTACTGTACATAAAGTCTTCCTTTCACAACTTAGTCTCCTCAAGCATCATGTTATACTAGCTTAATTCTCTGTTATGGAACTTATCTAACATTGTTCACACAAACTGCAGTCCATTTATTTGGTTTTATCTATCTCCCCAGCAGATACAATGTCTTTGCTGAGTAAGCAAAGATACAATAAGACTTCTAAGACTGCAAGAAAAAAAATGTGTTGCGCAACAAACAGTAATCTATATTGTATCCTTAGCAACATTTTCCTTCAACTTCCAGTACAGAGTTTCTACATGGGATGGGAGGAGAGGAGAGAACAAATAAATTGAACATGAAAAGAAACATTTGAAAATATACTCTTGTATAATCACAATTATACTAGAGCCTCTCATCCAGAAACATCTCTTTGTATCCTAGGTTCAATATCAGTTATTTACAAATGTAGATAATTCAAATTAGTAAGAAGTTTCAGGCTGGTTTTGGAACACTATGAATATGCAGTTCAGTGAAGATGCTAGGACTCAAATGAAGCATGTTACATTGATAATGTGGATCTTGTTTCATGTACCACACACACATCTGCAAAGGCACTGAATTAGACACAAAAATCACAGGAGGATAGAAGATATCTTTCTGCCCCATTTAACAAGCACAACCTTTTCTTGTTTCTTGAGATCAAGCTCTTGTTTCACTTTCGTATTGCCTATCAATCAGCTTGAGAAGACATCTGCAATTGTACTTCCTTCATGAAGATATAAATCCTGGTGGCAACACTCCACATTCATCTCAAAGCTCTGCATTATAATTGCCTTTGTCAGACTACATAGAAAGTTAAAGGCACACTTCAGCCTTCCTTGATTAAATCAGAAGGCATACCAGCTAGCCAAAGAATGGGAAATTCTTGCATTTACATGCTCCATTAACTGCACTTCACCGAAAAATATAAATCTCTCTGCACTTCTTCTATTCTCCTAATTTCTACTTACAAATTATTTTCCCTCAGTCTTAATATTACTCATAAATCAGGTAGTGAAAGCATTTGTGCCTGAGTCACTGCCTCGTATTGAACATGATATGCTACTATTCTGCCAAAGACCAGTAAAACACATCACTATGGGAACCTGGAAATGACAAGTTGAAAGCCTTCCCTTTTACAAAATGGGCACAATTTCTCTGGAGTCTTTGCCCTAACAAAATCAAGCACCTGCCATTGAATCTCAAACACAACTCATTCCCCGTGTCAGAGAAGTATCTGCCCATTCTATATTCTCTGAAACTTAATATGCAATTGGACTATACTTTCCAATAACAATATATATATATATATAGAGAGAGAGAGAGTAATCATTGGCATTACAAAGTGAACCATTCATTTAACTTTTGTCAAGAAACATAACATATGGCAAAACACTAAAAGAACCACTTATTAAAGAGCTATACTGAGGGCAATCACTATCATTGAATTGGTTTGTACTTCATGTTACAAAAGCACTCACTCAAGGGGAAAAGAGTGAAAAAGAGCAGCAGTGGAGCTCACTAGACACTGGTAAAGTTAACTATACAACTCATGGGTGGAGACAGGAGGGAGGGACTGAGAGGGAGGGAAGGGAAGACACTGTAGGAACAGAAATGTACCCATTATCTTACTTGTGTATTTGTAACCACTCTGTACATAAACTTTACAACAATGAAGTAAATGTTTAAAAAAATAAATATAAAGGTATATAAGCAAAGGCTATCAGAGGACTTGGGTAATAATAGTACAAAAATCGAAAGATGTATAAACCTGACACAGATTTTCATTTCTAGTTAACTGTCAGTCAAGCATTACGTGCAAGACCCTAACACTTGGACTCTCTCTTAATTGATGCTTGACATGTTTGTAGTTTTTGTGCAAACTCAGATATATATTATGTTTGGCTGCAGCCCTTCTTTATCTATTTTGGCATATAAACACCTTCTTCCTACCCTAAGGTATGCGTTAGGCTCTTTCTGTGACCACAATAAATTTTATTCTGTACAACTCAAAAGAAAAAGCACTCACTTAATTCTAGACTCCATAAATTGTACCTCTCCATTCCCATCCAGACATCGAAGACAGGCAATCTCGAAGTAGAATAACATCGCTCTAGCTATGAAACTTCATAGCCAAGAAGGAAGAAGATAATCACTTTTCAGAACGTAATTTTACATACTGAATTAAGGATACAAAAAGCTTACTTCCAATGAAGTAAATATATTTGAGCACATGTATCCAGTCCTATGCCCCTTATGTATAAGAAAAGAGCTACCATATAATGTTTCTGCATCACAAATGTTTATTTCTTACCCTTCCTTCTTTTATCCCTAAACAGCTTTGGACTAATGTATCCCCCAAATTTCTATTATAACAAAAGAAGTAATTATATTCCCACCATAATAAAAATATATCTTTAGAAGAAAAGAAAAGAAAAGCAACTTTACTATGATGATACTACATCCTGACTTTGGATACATCAGCTCATTAGTTTATGTGGTACCACATAATATTATCCATTCATTTTCTTGAAAAGGTCTGTCCATGATTTCAAGGATTAAGCTAAATAACTACATATTATCTTTTATAGCTCTATAAAAATTTAAAGTCAAAATCAGTGTCACAAAAGCATTGCTGGTCATCAGAGTATGCAAATTTTTCCCAAACATGTGAACTTCACATTGATATAAACCATTACTAACCAACTTGTACTTACTGAATTTAAAATGTATTTTATGGAAAGTTTTGACCATTCAATTTTTTGTTTTTTCCAGTCCTGGGGCTTGAACTCAGGGCCTGAGCACTGTCGCTGGTTTCTTTTGCCTCAAAGCTAGCACTCTACTACTGGAACCACAGTGCCACTTCTGGCATTTTCTACATAAGTCATGATGAGGAATCAAACCCAGGACTTCATGTATGAAAGGCAAGCACTCTACCACTAAGCCATAGTCTCAGCCCTGGCCATCCTATTTTAAAGCCATGTGTGTCTTAGTGAAATATTTTGTTTCTGTAGTTTCTGTTGTTTTGTTGGTTTGGGTTTTTGTTTTGTTTTGCTTTTTTGAGATATGGTTTCACTATGTAGCTCAAGCTTTCCTAGAACTCACTATGTAGTTCAGGTTCACCTCAAACTTGTGTTTTTCCTGCTTTGCCCTCTCAAGTACTGGGATCACTAGCATGTGCCACCAGTTTTCCAGCTTGGAGACTTTTATTCTGCTCAAAATAACCAATATTTAAGTAAAATTCTTGATGTTGAACAGTAGAGTCAGCTAAAACTATAGAATAATGAGATGATCCACAGTTAAGAAGCAAGAGTTAAAATTAGTGTTCTGTGAAAGGAGTGGAATCGGTTGTCTATACTTCTCATAAAGTACCATGAAACTGCAAAGAATCAGAATAGGTTAAAGGGTACAGATTTACACAAGCCTTTTCAAATAATTTGGCAGAAAGGCTATCTACAAATTCAATGCAATACCCATTAATATCCCAACACCATTTTTTAATGAAATAGAGGAAGCAATCCAGAAATTCATATGGAACAATAAAAGACCTAGAATAGCAAAAACAATCCTAAGCAGAAAGAACAGTGCTGGAGGAATTACAATACCCAACTTCAAGCTGTATTGTAAAGCTATAGTGATAAAAACAGCTTGGTATTGGCACCGGAACAGGCCTGAAGACCAATGGAACAGAATTGAAGACCCAGAAATGAACCCACAGAACTACGCCTACTTAATCTTTGATAAAGGAGCTAAACAATAGTCTGGAAGAAAGATAGCCACTTTAACAAATGGTGCTGGCAAAACTGGTTCAACACCTGCAACAAACTAAAACTAGATCCTTATATATCACCCAGCACCAAAATCAATTCCAAATGGATTAAAGACATCGAAATCAAAACAGACACCCTGAAAACACTAAAAGAAGGAGTGGGAGAAACACTTGGGTTCCTTGGCGCAGGACGGAACTTCCTTAACAAAGACCCAGTAATGCTACAAATCAAAGAAAGGTTGGACAAATGGGACTGCATCAAACTGCAGAGCTTCTGCAGGGCAAAGGACAAAGCTCGCAAGATAAACAGAAAGCCCATAGACTGGGAGAAGATCTTTACCGGCCATTCAACAGACAAAGGCCTCATATCTAAAATATATGCAGAACTAAAAAAATTACCTTCTTCCAAAACAAAACCACAAAGAAACAATAGCCCCCTCAACAAGTGGGCTAAAGAATTAAAAAGAGACTTCTCTGATGAGGAAATGAGAATGGCCAAGAGACATATGAAAAAATGCTCTACATCACTGGCCATAAAAGAAATGCAAATCAAAACAACATTGAGATTCCATCTCACCCCAGTAAGAATGTCATATATCAAGAAAACTAACAATAACAATTGTTGGAAGGGATGTGGCCAAAAGGGAACCCTACTTCATTGTTGGTGGGAATGTAAACTGGTTCAGCCACTCTGGCAAGCAGTATGGAGATTCCTCAGAAGGCTCAATATAGAACTCCCCTATAACCCAGCAGCCCCACTTTTGGGTATCTATCCAAAAGGCCACAAACAAAACCACAGAAATGCCACTAGCACAACAATGTTCATCGCAGCACAATTTGTCATAGCGAGAATCTGGAACCAACCCAGATGCCCCTCAGTAGATGAATGGATCAGGAAAATGTGGTACATATACACAATGGAATTTTATGCCTCTATCAGAAAGAATGACATTGTCCCATTTGTAAGGAAATGGAAGGACTTGGAAAAAATTATACTAAGTGAAGTGAGCCAGACCCAAAGAAACATGGACTCTATGGTCTCCCTTATTGGGAATAATTAGTACAGGTTTAGGCAAGTCATAGCAGAGCATCACAAGGCCCAATAGCTATACCCTTATGAACACATAAGATGATGCTAAGTGAAATGAACTCCATGTTATGGAAACAATTGTTATATCACAGTTGTAACTACTTTCAACATCCCATGTGTATATGTAGCTTCTATTATTGATGATGTTCTTGTATCACCTTCTTGTGGTTGTACCTACACTATCTCTGTAATCTTATCTGAATATATTGGAAAGCGTGTATACTGGTATTGGTTGCAGGAAATTGAAAGGGAATACCAAATTTGAGAGACACGGTCAAAAAAAAGACAAACAACTACAAAAGCAATACTTGCAAAACTGTTTGGTGTAAGTGAACTGAACACCTCGGGGGGGAGGGAAAGGGGGAGGAGGGAGGGGGTATGAAGGACAAAGTAACAAACAGTACAAGAAATGTATCCAATGCCTAATGTATGAAACTGTAACCTCTCTGTACATCAGTTTGATAATAAAAATTTGGAAAAAAAATAATTTGGCAGATTTATCTTACCTCATTTATATTCATGTATCTTCATTTATATTCATATGTATATAAGTGAGGATATGTGTAGCATATATACTACAATATGTGTATTATAGGTAGTACTATATAAGTAAAATATTGTTTTATATGAGTGTTTTGTTTATTTAGTAAATGGTTACTTTACATGATTATAAGATTGATCAACTATGAGGTAACGTTAACACAATACTAACAATAGAACTATGTATTTATTAAGCACTTACTAAATGCCAGAGATCTTGTCAAAAAAGTACTCACAAACTATCTCATTTACTTTTTAAAACAATTGTATCAGACAAACATTTTCTAAACTGCGTTATAAAAAGGAAAACTAAGGAAAAGTTCAACATGCATGAATATGAAAAAGTTGTCCAAACTGAAATGCTTTTCTGAAAGGTGTGCTCATATCAAAGCACAGGCATTTTAGAAAATGGAATAAAGAAATGTGATTCATTTGGACCAAAGTCAAGACTAGACAGTATGGAAGTGTATGTGAAATACACAGACAGTCTAGGTACTGAACACTGTAGCACACTCGTGTACAATGAAAACACGAGAGAGAAAATCCCTTGCTTGAGCTATTGCTTCTTAATGTTAACTATTCCTCTACATCCCATATTATCAGCTGCAGAGTAAGCCACATGACTCGTTTTGGGAAGGTCTATATAACAGAATATAACACTTTTTTTTTTTCTTAGCAGAAGCTTTCAGATGATTCACCATGCATCCATTTCCTTCCTATGTACCTAGAAGTAAATTTGACAGGACCTTCATCTGGCCAGGCCCAAGAACAAAGGCAAAAGATATCATAGCCCCAAGCTGCCCATGATTAATATAGGCATATCAATGGGAAATAAACTTTGATTATTTGAAGCTCCTACTTTGAGGGCATAATTTGTTACTATACATTAACATTGTCCATCTCAACAGATACAAAAAGCTCCAACATAAAATCAAAAGAATGAGATCAGCAGTTAAATTTCCTGACCTCAATCAAAATGTTATTTACACTTGCTAAATTTAGCTCTAAAAAATCTGACCCTCAAAATATGTATGTGTATATATATATATATACATATATATGTGTGTGTGTGTGAGTGTGTGCATATATATGTAAGTATGTATATGTGTGTGTATATATTTGGTGTCATAATTATTCTCACTGTTTAAGTTGAAAAGAAGTAAAATAATTTATAAGTAGTTTAGTAGTTTGCACATCGCAAAGCCTGTAAATTTCAAAGCATTTATAAAGGCTGTATATAAAAATATGTAATCGTTTTTATTATTTGAAACTCTAGTAATTATGAAGCCCTTGTTCCCTCCAATGGCACACATTGAACATCTTAATTGTTTATCATCATCTTCCTCCCTTCCCATAACTAAAATAACATCTTAGTATGTGATTTTTCTGTAATGTTCTTTGGCATAATTGATAATTTACTTTTTATCATACTCATTAATTTTAATAAAGAAAAAATTTGTTACAGCCTTCATGCTTTCAAAATGATTTGGAGTGGCTTACAAATAGAGATATCACAAGAGAGCCCAAAACCAAGTCAAGAAACAAGTGCAAGGAGAATAAAAGCAAGCTTATCAGATGAATCCAGTAGATAACATTGAACCCAATGGGGCATTATATGGTTGTTTAAATGCTTTTATAAGCTCAGCTTTGAAATTCCTAGCATCCAGAAAACATGTCAAAACATAATTACTTACCAAGTACATAAGGGACATAAGGTCCAAAATACTTTCAAAGGCAAGCATTCATGGGAAGAACAAATTCTATTACATGAAACCTGGTAAAGTATCTTTTGTAGGTCAACTTAAAAAGGGAAAATGTGAGATCTCCTCCATAGTAATGTCCTCATCGATGTTTCTGCAAACACAAAACCACAATCAAGTAAAAGGATTTGCCACTATGCTTTCTATAAAGAGTTGCTTTATTATTTTTATTTTTATCAGTCACAGGGCTTGAACTATGAGCCTGGGTGCTGTCCCTGAGCTCTTCAGCTCAAGGCCATCACTCTACCACATGAGCCACAGCGCCACTGTCTAAGAGCTGCTTTATATCCTATAAGTTGAGGAAATACCAATCCAAGGGGAAAAATTCTTCTCAGTTATTTATTTGCATTAAGGTTTAAGTCATTTAGGCTCCATCAAGTTCTTTTTTTTTTTCAAGTATTTTCTTTTCTTATTTATTGTCAAAGTGATGTACAGAGAGGTTACAGTTTCATATGTCAGGCCTTGGGTACATTTCTTGTACTGTTAGTTACCTCTTCCCTCATTCCCCCCTCCCCCTTCCCCCTCTCCCTCTCCCCCCATGAGTTGTTCAGTTGGTTTACACCAAATAGTTTTGCAAGTATTGCTTTTGGAGTTGTTTGTCTTTTTATCCTTTGTCTCTCGATTTTGGTATTCCCTTTCACTTCCCTAATTCTAATGCCAGTATATACAGTTTCCAATGTACTCAGATAAGATACAGTGATAGTGCAGGGACAACCACAGGAAGGGGATATAAGAGGATCATCAACAATAGAAGCTATGGTTTCACATGGCATGTTGAATGTAATTACAACAGTGATATAACAGTCATTTCCATAACATGGAGTTCATTTACCCAATACAAGAGGAAAAATTCTTCTCAGTTATTTATTTGCATTCACTTTAAGTCATTTAGGCTCCATCAGGTTCTTTATGTGTAATATTTGGATCAAGAAGCAAAGATTGAAGCACTGTTCATTGTTACAGACTCTCCATGGTCTGTGCATGTAGAGTTTCTTTATGCCTAGATATTAGAAAGGCATTCTGATTTATCTGTGAAAGAAAGTTGAGTTCCTATAATCAAATTATTTTATTCAATCTGACTACCTCTCCATCTCTTGCCATCAATATTCTTTTCTATTGTCATTTCCAATTTCATAGTTACTTTTTGTTTAGGTTTTTTAAAAGTCATTCTTTTTAATTTTACAGCCCCATCTTGTGATGGGCACTTCATTTAAGATGACAGCAATGTAGAACCAACATAGGACATTCCTAAGGGTATGATTGCGGATGGATGTGTTCTATTTGTGTTCAGACAGAGATTATGCAATAATATGGCATTAGCTCTTCTCTACAAGGAATCTTCTTTACCATAGAATTTTCTCAGTTTATTTGTCACCCTGTTTCAATGCTGATTTTCATGATAAAATTGTGGCCATGCTGAAAAAAAAATCACAACATGCAGTCTAGAAAAGGAGAGAACATCAGCAAAACAACGAATAAGTTTGAGAATATCCCTCTACTATTAGACTCAAATATATCAAAGTGGTTGTCAGAAGCCCTATCATGTGCTGATTTTTAAAGTCCTCATTTAGCTTATAAATTAATCTTTCTTCTGCTATTCATTTCTTTAAAAATAAAGATTAATGTATTATTTCATTTTGGAGACTAATACTGTGAGATGTTCATATTCTTGTTTGTTCAGCTGAGAAAACATTGATCTGGTGATTCTCTTTCTTCACTATAAGCAAACAGAGATTATAGCAAGACCTAACTCACAAGTATTACTAAGGCTGACACACTCAAATTATATTCAAATTTTATACCACTTCAGAATAGTATGAACACAATTACATGCCTGCTTTAATTGCTGCTATTTAAAAAGTTCCTATCATTTCTTTCACTTTGTTTTCTACATCAGTTATTCACTAGCATAAAAAGATGTTAAACTTCTTAATTTTTAGATAGATTCCCAAATAACTTCAAATGTCCCTATCTCAAATAACTCATTGACAGAGTAGCTTACCCTGTGAGAAGAGCACTGAGATTACTTTAGTTGGGTTTGAGGGATCTTGGATCAAAACCACTCAATGTTAATATGAGTGAAAGCTCCTTCCGGAAATCCACAAATAGACAATTCAATGGAAAATGCAACAAGAATTGTCTTCAAAGTATATTCAGACAATTTATTTATATTCATAATGGAGAGTGAGGGACTAACACCTATATTTCACCAAACAGCATTAAGAATGCAAATGTTATATTAAGCAAAGCAAGGCAAATTCAGATTGTGTGGTTTCCCTCATTTGTGGTAGCTAGCATGTGCCTATAAATCTATAAGTAAACACACTGGATGATAAGCTAGGGGTTACAAATAAATTAACTGAAGTGTAATAGAATCTATAGAGAGTGCAAATAGTATAATACTTCTTAAAAGACTAAGTCAAAGCCCAACAAAGTAAGTTCCAGGATTGCAAGAGGAGAGGGTGAGGTCAAGGGGAGAGGAGCAGAAGAATGAAGGGGTAAAGGGTAGAGAATGTAGTCAAGAATTCATCATATATGCCACAGAAGTGAGAAAAACAAAATAAGGGATAGGTCAAGGGTGGGTGAAATGTTGAAGTATTAACACAGATCAAGATACACTGTATACATAAACTGCTTTGTTAAATGGCAAACAAAATTCAATATGTAACCTAAAAATTAAGTGAAGGAAGGGATGGTTTGGAGGGATAAACATGTTTAAAAAGATGACATTGATCAAGATGCCCTGTATTTATAAACTGTACTGTTGAATGGCAATGCCTTTGTAAACTGAAGATAATAAAAATATTTTTAAATAGTAAAAAAAACTATATTGTCTCCTAGAAATCCAGTTTGCAATGAGTTAAAAATGAACTTTCATCTAACTGGTTAGTAACTCTGATTTTGGCAATATTATTGTAGACTGTTATTCTCAAAAAGTAAAAAAAAAAAAAAAGAAAAGATGTTTTACCTTATGTGAGCAGTTCTATGTAATGAAACCTCTCTCAGAATATATTAGAAGTGACAGTAATCAAATAAAAGAATAACACAGTTTAAAAATATGTATGCTACTCTGATTGCACCGGCAATTTAAATGGTATAAAACAGATGATTCCTCACTGGTGACATGAATCTGACATAAACAATAGCACCAGGAGAGAAACATACCTAAACACACTCCTGTCACAAGGACTCAATGTACTGCTGTCACAAGCACTTGGGTTGAATAGCGACAGAGTAGAGCTCAATATTTTACTTTCTATCAACTATGACAGTGTTTCCATTCCCCTGTTGATCTTGGCCCTTGTGAATACTACACTCTTTTTCTTCAAATTTGTAGAAATCGTACATCAAATCTACAAACGCATTGCATACTAAGGTCTGCAGAAGAAGCACCTAATAATATGGCATGCCCACGAAGATGCCTGGGACATGACGTACTACATGTGTAACAAATACTGCTTCAATAAATGAATGAGCAAACTAACCAATTCATTTCTTCCTTGACTATATACACTTGAACCTACTTCTTTACAAATGCTTCTCAATTTTTCAAATTTTAATACACACACGAGCACCTTGGTCACTGTATTACAGGAGTAAAATGATTCTATTGACAAGAGGATAATATTGTTCTACCATGGCTTTTTTTTAAGCACATCTTTCTTAAAATATGCCTCGTACATCATTAGAGTCACTTTGGATGTGTTTACAGCAAGGCACTAGTCAAATTTAAGCATCTTGTATAGATAGGCTCAATTTTTGAGTATTAACAAATTCATAGCCTTTAGCCAATATGAGACTGATTTATCAACTTTCCAAGTAAGTGTTGAAGACATCAGAAAAG
This sequence comes from Perognathus longimembris pacificus, assembly GCF_023159225.1. Classification (NCBI taxonomy): domain Eukaryota; kingdom Metazoa; phylum Chordata; class Mammalia; order Rodentia; family Heteromyidae; genus Perognathus; species Perognathus longimembris. The sequence goes on from NC_063172.1 coordinate 24,211,853, forward strand.
TAACACAACCATGCTATTATTGTGGTAATATGTTCACTAACCTAAATAAAATGGATAATTTCCTCAAATACACTTATCATAAATCCCTAAAGAAGAAACAAAACATAAATATTGTTAAATCACTAAGTAAGTTATACTGTTAGCTAAAAAATCAAAAAGGTAATTCCAAACCTCTCCATATTCCAGATAAATTATACTAAATCAATGGCTAAGGAGAAGTGACTAGAAACATCACAAGGTCTCCAGACACAGTGACTCATGCCTGTAACCTCAGCTACTTGGAAAACAGAGATTGGACAGGTTATGGTTCAAAGCCAGTCGAAACAAAAAGTTAGCAAGACTCTGTCTTAACCAATAAGAGATGGGATGGTAGTATGCACCTATCATCCCAGCTATGTAGAAGGCCTACATAGGAAAATAATGACCCCGGTAAGCCAGGACAAAATTACAAGACTATATTTGTAGGATGACTGAAGCAAAGAGGGCTGGAGTTGTGGCTCAAGTGAAAGAGTGCAAGCACATAGCAAGCCCAAGGCCCTGAGTTCAAGTTCTAACCGCCATTCTCTACCCACCCACTCTCCCCATGGGGAGAAACAATTTTAGAGGGGAGTTGTGCTGATGCTAAGGCTTAAACATGGCAACTCACACTCTTGCTCTTGCTAGGCTTTTTCACTCAGGTATTTGTTCAAGCATGGCACTCCACCACTTGAGCCGCATTTCTAGTTCGGAGTATTTACTGGCTTATTAAAGATAAGCGTTTCTCAGTTTTTTCTGCTGGGGATGGCTATGAATCTCAATCCTCACATCTCAGCCTCTGAGTAGATACAATTTATAAGCAAAATCCACAAGCACCCAGCCAATTTGTATGCTTTCAGGATTCAATTACAAATATATTAATGTCTTCTTTCTTTACACTACTAATAAAAGGAAATTCTAATAATTTAACTACAAAGATGGTAGAGAAAAAAAAATTTAAAGTATTTCGTGTAGGAAACTATAAGCCCATTACTGCAAGACATTTTAAAATGCCTGCAATGCTGAGCACTAGTGGCTCACACCTGTAATCCTAGCTACTCAGGAAGCTGAGATGTATCTGAGGGCTGAAATTGGAAGCCAGCCCAGGCAGGATAGTCTGTGAGACTCTTATCTCCAATTAACTGCCAGAAAACCAGAAGTAGTGCCATGGCTCAAAATTTTAGAGTGATATTCTTGAGGAAAAAAAAAAAAAAAAAAAGCTCAGGGACAGCAGAGAGGCCTTCAGTTAAATCCCACAACCGACAAAAACAAACAACAAAAAACCTTGTAACAATAGAGAAATAGAAAAGTGCATTGTTTCTCAAATGATATAGCTGCTCAATGGAGCTATGTGAGGAATTTCAAAACACTGATTCTTGTGCCTGCTTTCAACTTTATGATTTAGTCGATCTGGAATGCACCTGTACTTCAGGAGTTTTGCAAAACTTCCCAGGTGACTAATGTGCAGTCAAGTTAGAGAATCAATGTTTTATTGGGTGCTATAGTTTCCATCCAGATCCCCACTATAGCATTAGAAATACTCATTTCTCCAGTTCTGTGTGCAGTGTTGAACATGGACAGCTCTCAGGCAGCTCCTCTCCAGGGCCTGTCTTCCAATACTTTGGCTGAAGAACTTGAAATTGAAGGTCACATAATTACTCTCCATGGACATATCTCTCTGTTCCCTGCTCCAATAGTAATCATTCCTCCCAATTAGACAATTGCTTATTTCCAAGTGTTTCTTTACCCTTTTAGTACAAATGGATGTGTCCTTCAATTATGTTAAAATAAGAATAACTTCCGTTTATTACTTCCTTTTATTTCCTCATGTTTGAAAAGTCATTCACATGAAGAACTGTACATTGCACTCACTTATTTTTACTGCTGCCTAGGAGGTCATTGTGTGTGTGTGTGTGTGTGTGTGTGTGTGCTAACACTTATCCAGATACATATTTAATTTGATTCCTTGGATTTGGGTGGACTCCATTTTGTCTAAAGGAAGAGATTGTAATTCTTTGAACTATATGAAGCAGAAAATAGAGTCATGAGACACAAAGCTAAGAAATATGGTATTGCTCAAGGAAAAATAGAAGAGATTTGAAAGTAATAAAAGTTGTAAAAAGAAATGGGATTAAAGCTCACTGGGATTGATTGGGTTCTTGCTTAGACAAGTAAAGGGGCTTGTTTATATAGTTAATAACTTTCACAAACCTTTTCCTACACTTTCTTTCTCTTCATCACAACCACCCAAAGCCTTTTTTCCCCAAACCCTCATCTCTTTTATCCCAAGGTAGGACTATTGTTACACCTTCCAGAGATAGCTTCTTTTCTCTCCATTTTATACTACCATGTTTTCTCTTAATCCTGTAGAGCATTGCAGTCCTGTTACATAAACAGATATGACTGTGGTAACTCATGAACCATGTCCTGGATTTTATGTATATTGAAAGCTCATCACATAACCTGGAATAAAATTACGCTATGTGGGAAAGTTCAATAGCCTAAGTTTCAGTTGGTTCACATGAAAAACAGAAATATGAAAAAAATACAACTTCTGAAGTCATACTTAAAACAACTGAGATATGTGCTTATAACATCAAGACAGGTATGTAGTTCTTAGTAAGTACTCAGTCAACTTTATTTTCTATTGGTCCATGGTACTCATAAAGTCTCATATTGACTACAAATATAGGCTATTACCAACTTCTGATGTCTGCCATAAACAAATGCCTTTAGTGGAGTGTTTTTCTGGAATCAGAGTATTTAGTGACTTCTGATTAGATGGTCCCCTAACTTATGGAATAATCATCAGCCAGTGATGGCCCATTCAGAAAAGGGAACTTGAGGTAACCATTGATACATTAGATTTATATATATATATATATATATATATATATATATATATATTTTGTCTAACATAGAATACTTCTGATTATGTTAAATTCAGTTGTATCTTCTGAAATTTTTATCTTTCTAAATGCATCATAATACTTCTAATAAATAACAAAGGCTGTTTGTATCTTTTATGCCAGGACTTGTGAGTTCAGTCTCCATTTTTATAAGTGCATGATAGAAACTGAAGTTTCCATACAAGTACATGCAAAATTGGATGTGTATATCCATTTTTCTGAAGAGTGTTTTTTTTGCTTTCATTAAATTTCTAAAAATGATTTGGGACTTTTACATTTTAACAAGTCTTAGTTTACTTAAACTTCTTTGAATGATTAGCAAGTCTCGGTTTCCCTCTTGTGTTGGTCCTAGTAGCCTGTCATTTTTAGGATTATTTTGTGTCCGTGGCATCCATCCATCCACCTTGTCTAGTTCGCCATATCACGTCTCTTCTCTTGTCCATCAGACTCACTGCACATGCCCTGAAAGAAGCCACTTCCACATCATGATGTAGAGGATCAACTATTACTCTAATTTGCTGAGACAGTCAGTCATGCTCTATATCCATCTTCCAATTCATTATTTATAACATCCCTTTCATTCTTAAAGGGCTTTCATTTTGAATAATAAATTTAATGATTACCATAAATCCAACTCAAAAAAGGCTGAAAACAAAACAGTTTGAGGGGCTGGAATATGGCCCAGTGGCAAGAGTGCTTGCCTCATATACATGAAGCCCTGGGTTCAATTCCCCAGTACCGCATATATAGAAAACAGCCAGAAGTGGCACTGTGGCTCAATTGGCACAGTGCTAGCCTTGAGCAAAAAAAAAAAAGAAGCCAGGGACAATGCTCAGGCCCTGAGGGACTGGCAAAAACAACACCAAAAAAAAAAAAACAAAAAAACAGTTTGAACATAAGGCAATAATGTATGTATATATGGTGAATTTCAAAAAAAAACATTGCCACCTCCATCCAATAGTTAAGAGCCATGAGCATCAAAACAATAAATACTCAGGAAATCCTTGCTACAAATTGGAGCTGAGGTCCCTATAGCAAATATGTATTAAGAAGCCAGAGTGAGACTGGGTGGCTGGGTAAAGGCTATTCTCTATACTGTGCAGCTTAGGAAAATCACTGGTTCTAGGACGACATGCCAGACGATCATATGTTCAGCACTGTTCTTCACGGGTTAAGCCAGCTAAATTCTGAACTACTACAGCAAATTGCAGATACTCAGAGTTCTTAGTCCAAATTCCAAAGCTACCTTTGTAATTCCTAGGGTGGGTGGAAAAAGCCTTTATCATAAACATTTCTAAAGTGCCATCCGTAGTCACTTGTATTTGCACATTTTAAGTGGGAAAATGTGTACTATATTTCCTATGCCTATTTTCAATGAAATCAAAATATACAAATTTTAGAATGGAAGATACATGCATATATACATACATATGTAAGCCAAATGTTATAATATCAGTTATAACCAAATAAAAGCTAAGCCAGCACTGTTTTGAAAATTACATTAAATAAGAAGACACAAAATACTGGTATGAAATTTTTCATAAAATGTATCTCTTCACAAAAGAGACATAGCAAATTTCAAATCTATTCATGCTCAAATACAGTTTATAAATACAGTGGTAACAAATATGAGTAAGAAGAAAAATAACATAGGACATTTTATATCTAAATTTTTAATTTGGGCAAAAACATATCTAAGGGGAAAGATTTTTATCGTGTGAAAAATCTCCTCAGAGGAATTTCTTTTAGAAAATAGCTAGAGCTTTAAGCAAATTGAATTAGTGTGCCTATCTGATGCCAAAGAAGGTTAGGTAAATATCACCCGAATCCACCTGGCTTACGGAATAAAATGCCCAGTTATTGAAAGTATTTTGTTAAGGGAAGAAAACCATTCAAATATACAGACTCAATGGGAAGAAAAAAATCCTAAGCAAGATTTAACCACTCTATAAAAATATTGACTGGGACATGCATTCTGATGGAAATATTGATGGTCTCTAAATGTTCTTATGTTGCTGAGATTTCTTTTACAATTTGAAAGAAATGAGAAGTTCAAACATAACTAATCTATATTGACAGATGCCTTCCTCAAAAATCCAATCTCATCAAGTGAAGGAAAACTCCGTTAGAAACCCAACACTGGTGGCTCATGCCTGTAATCATAGCTACTCAGGAGGCAGAGATCAGAGTATCACAATTCAAAGCAGGAAAGTCCATGAGACTCTCCAAATTAACCACCAGAAACCAGAAGTTAAGCTGTAGCTCAAAATTGTAGAGTAGTAGCATTGAACAGAAAAGCTCAGAGCAGTGCCCAGACCTTGAGTTCAAGCCCAAAAGATAAAAAAGAAAAAGAAAAAGGAAAACTTCTATTGGTTACTGGCCTTGAAGAATTAATGGTTAACATCCAGTGGTTCACATTTGGATGAAGAATATAATTTACAGAACATAGGTTGGGAACACAGTTTCATCCCAATTTCCACCCCCAAAGTCTAAATTCAAATGAGTCCCTCTTGAGTTTTATTTGTCTGGTACAATTGAAACTCTGTCAAGTGAAGGGAAATCTGTTAACTTGATGGATTAAGCACCGTTTCTCCCCAGCACTGAAGCCATTGCCAAAAATATGGGATTTCTGCAGAACAAAAATCATACTATGCATGTATTTCTAGTTCTTATTTACACTCAACCATTCCTTGTGTGACCAACCACTGGGAACTATTTGGAACATTGTCATACTCTATCAATAAGAGTATAGTCAAGGCCATTCAAAAATTATGAGAAAATTCACTAGCTCTTGAACTTTCCACACACATCCATACCATTAGGCATTTCTTATTTCTGTAAAGAAGTCATTATCTCTGCTAGATTTGGTGGGTTTTGAGAGGGATATCTTTTGTGGGCATCCTTCTCCTATCCAAGCTTTTCGAACTCCTGTAAATCAAAGCAAAGGGTGATTCTGATATAATCGTAGGTTCATGCCAAAGATCTACAAATTGTTCAAGGAGATACAATTCTTATGTATCTTCAATAATTCCATTTTTAAAATAATAATATGATTTTAGACTTCAGCAAGGTACCTCACGGAATCAGAAGTACTTGACTTCTTGCTTTCCTTAAATGCCTGTTCTCTTGAGTCCTGTACTCAAGATGTTAATATCTCAGGAACTATATGAAGAATATGTTTTACTCTAGTTTTAGGTAGTTATGAAGTGGAAAAAGTATAAAATATATTGGGTAATATAGTTGTAATAAGTAGTGATAGCATTAGTGAATAGGTCATTGTAATACAAGGGAAGACTTGTTCACATCAAGTAGCTAGTAATTCAGAATACATCTATAAAAGTGAGCACCAAGTGTAAAAGCTAACATGGCTTTCTCCTTGGTTGAAATTCATCTACTTTGCTTTCCTGTGCTCTAATGTAAATTAAAAGAGTATTATACAATTTTAGTTTGCTTCCTGTGTTTGCTATGGTGTCATGATTAATATTTTTGTCAGTTTGACATCACAGGTGCCAGGCAGTTGGGCAAGCATCATTGATCAGGTTCAGGTACATGGATGAGAATGCTATTGGATGAGGTTTCCATTGAGGTTGCTAGACTAAGTAAAAGAGATTGTCCCCCGTAATATGGATGACTTTAATCTACTCAATGGCATAGCTAGAACCGAAATGCTAACCCTCTATGAGTTCAAGAAATTCCTGATTGACCATCTTTGACTTAAGGCATCAGGTTTTTCTTGATTTGGAACTAGAACTAAAACAGTTTCTTCTTAAATTATGACACTGTTGGCTATTAGATTGGAACTTAGATCATTAGCTCTCTTGCTTCTCAGCTTTTCAGACTTAGACTGAAACTATATCATCAGCTCTGTTGGGTCCCCAGGGTGCTAAGTACAAACTTTGGGATTTACCAAGCTCCATGGTAGAGCAAGCCAACTGCTTATAACAAATACATCCTCTTTATTTTTGTTTCTCTAGAAAACTCTTAACACACAAGGAAAAACCACCAAAATGATCATAGATAGTTGCAAAACTTATACATTGACATTCAATTCTAATCAAATGACTGAACATAATCTCAAACATCCAATGAGCAGAGCTGCCTAGAAGACAGAGAAGAATAGAATAATCCTTATAGTCTAGGGAAAAAGAAACCTAAGACATAAGAAAATATACAACTGAAAGTCAAGGAAAAGGTACATGTAAAAATGCAATCAAATCCTAAACTGTGATGAATTGAAAAATAGATTTTAAGAAATCTAATATTGGGTTGAATAAAATAATCATGAACATACAAAAACTGGTTCATATCTACATTTGGCATTCTAGTTGTTCAATTATCTTTAAGTAGTTGTACGAAGGAGTTGCCATTTAACAAAGCAGTTTGTGAATTCCATGCATCTTGATCAGTAGCATGCCTTTCAACATTCTCACTACCACCCTTGATCCACTCCTTCCCTTTTCTAAATTGTGTAGTATATACATTGGATTCTTGACTGTGCTCTCCTCTACTTTTACTCTTAATTCCTCTATCCCCTCTCTTGTTGGCCCCACCTTTTGAAAATATCCATTTCCTAGTGATTATTGTGTTTGGCTTTGACTTTGCCTTTCTAAAGAATAACACTATATCCATTCTCCCATGAATCCACCATAGTTCAGTTAATACATTTGTAACCACTTGCAGAGAACCTTAGCTATCTGTATCCCATCACAAGAAAATGAAAAGTCAAGCACAGATGGGGATAAAGTAATCACATTACTTATATCTAGTTCATCTAAAGACTTTGCAGAGTTCAGTAATATTAAGACCAACAACTTTGTGTGCCTGTAATAGAGTTTGAACTCCAGTCCTGAGCATTGTTCCTTAGTTTCTTTGCCCAAGGCTGGCACTCTACTACTTGAGCCATACCTCCACTGTTGGCTATTTGTTGATTAATTTGGAAGTAAGTGTTTGAACCACAGATTTTAACCTCCTGAGTAGCTACAATTACAGAAGTGAACCACCAGTTCCTGGTTGAAAACTCAATTTTAAAATGCTAAGGAAAAGAAGGCAGACTTAAAGGAATATAAATTGTTCAATGTCATCCTCATGAAACTCTAGGAAAGTAAATGTAAACTATGGCTATGGACTACAGATCAATAGTTCTCTGGAACTAGTAGTTAAAGGTGAGGAGGGATGTCTGGGATAAAGAAAAAGAAAGATGAGCTGTGGAGAATCATGGATCAAGGACAGACAAGGAGTCCATGAGATTCCATCAAAAAAAAATTAGCAAAAGGCTGGGCTGGAGATGTGGTTTATGTGACAGAGAATCAGCTGGGTGAGAAAGCCAAGTAAGTGTGAGGCTTTTTGTTCAAATCCCAGCATAAGCAAAAAAATTTTTAAGAAACCTTTGGAGATGGCAGAAATGTTCTATAGCTTGGTGGTCAGAATAATAGCAAACAATATACATTTATCCAAGTTCATCAACCTTACAGTTACAATGGGAATATTTTGTTGTAAAATGTACTCAAGTAACTTCCTAATTAGACCACCTAAAATTGAAATTTTCTCATCTCTCAATGTTAGAAATGTGACCCCTTTCAACATTCTCTCCAAACCTACCCCTTAACTTTTCTGAATTTTGTAAAATATGCATTAAATTTTTGACTGCATTCTCTCCCCACTTCTTCTCTTCATTCATCTACTCCTTGCCCCTTGATCCCACCCTGCCCTTTCATGTTCCCATTTCCTGGTTTTTATTTTGTTAAAAGAATTCTAAGGAATTACCCAATTTGGGTTCTTCCTTGAATCAACCATATTTCAGTTAACCCATTTATATACTTGCATACCACCCAATGTATTTACTTACATGTTTATAAACTAATTGTTGCTTTCATATATGAGAGAAGATTTGCAACCTTTGTCTCTCTTGGCTTGACTTACTTCACTTAACATAATTGTTTCCAGGACCTTCCATTTCTTTGCAAATGGATGAGTAAAATTCCACTGTGTATATATACCACATTTTCTGGATCCATTCATTCATTAAGGGGCATCTGGGCTGATTCTTTGCCTTGAATATGTTGAATAGTACTACAATAAATATGGTTGGGCCGGTGGCTCCACTGTATCCCTGTTTATAACCTTTTGGATCAATGCCCAATGGTGGGATTGCTTGCTCAACGGGTAGGTCTACATTTAATTTTTTTAGGAACCTCCATACTGTTCTCCAGAGTGGCTGAACAAGCTTCCATTCCCATTAACAGTTTATTATGGCCCCCTTTTGCCCACATGCATGCCAGCATCTGTTATTGTTTGTGTTCTCGGTGATGGCCATTCTAACTTGGGAGAAGTAGAATCTCAATGTTGTTTTGATTTGCATTTCTTTATGTCCAGAGATGTTGAGTATTTCTTCCTGTGTCTATTGTCCATGGTAAACCACCATCATTTAAAAATGAGAAAACCGATCCAGATAGGTTAAATAAGTTGATTATAGTAAATATAATAAAGCTTCTTTTGCTTACTTACGTAAGCAAACTCCTTTAAATGGTCCTAAGAATAAATTAATATTTAATGCATTCCTAAGAGCAAATATGATTAAGATGACATAGGACTGGGGAGTATGGTTGCCGTTCCTTTGTTTGCCATAACTGAAACATATTGAATCAGGTTCTATGGTAGATTGGTCCCCCAAGGGATCTATGTGAATATTCAATGTGCAAACTCTTCAATATACATCCTCACTAAAGTTATTATTAAATCACGCCACTGCAGGATGCACCAAGTCCTCAAAGCAGAAGACAAACACTAACATTTATGCAGAACTTTACACACACAGATTTTTCTGGAGCTAGGTCATCTGTGAATACTCACTGAGGATAATCAATGTGAACACACAAGCAATGATCATCTGGAACACACATACAACAGACAGTGTTGCAACTTGAAAGTGAGGATCTAGTTGCCAGTCTAGTCAATGTATTGGGAGAAACTCCTGTTTTGCACCAGCTTTGAGGCTCCTGCTCATGTGACAATGTCATCTACGTAGAGATGTCCCAATACCTTTTACTGAATTTTCTGAGGAAAATACTGTCCTTTGTAACCTGCAAAAATGCGTAAGATTCAACCATCTTTTCTAAGCTTCTTCAGAGAATGAAACCAGGAAATTAAGCTGGATTGTATCAACTTTTAAAATCAAGAAGCTTTGAGAAAAACAACACTTGGATCATGTAACTCTCTAGAGAGAAAAGGGAGTTAGAAATATGAACCCTTATCTAGATCCTAAGCTCTTAGAGTAGAGCTATTTTTTTTCCTTCCCAGGAGTTTCCTGAGGTTTGTTTCCAGCAGTGAATCAAAGTGGTTAAGCTATGTTTCAGTTAATTACTTCACTTGAAAGTAGAACAAAAATTGCCTGGATCTACTGGAAGCACTTTATCTTGAGGTTTCATATGAAAAATGGACTTTGCTATACCATTAAGAGACTGCAAATGCTACAATGAGTAGCTCACACCTGTAATCTTAGCCTCAAGAAGCTGAGATTTGAAGATGACAGTGTATAGCCAGTATAGGCAGAATAAGACATTTATTTCCAATTAACAAGCAAAGAGCCAGAAAATCAGCAAAAAAGAAAAAAAGTCAAAAAACATCCTTGAATAAAAAATCTGAGGGATCCGGCCCTAGTTCAAGCCCCAGAACTGGAGAGAGAGAGAGAGAGAGAGAGAGAGAGAGAGAGAGAGAGAGAGAGAGAGAGAGAGAGAGAAGAGAGAGAGAGAGAGAGAGAGAGAGCAATGGATGTACTCTTTCTATGAGCAAAAAGAGGAAGAAATATTCAAACCACTCTATTTACAGGAACAATCTGCGTCATAATATAAGCAAGTTAATACTTTCTACTAAAATATCTACTAAATAGAAGCCCACAGGGCCATATTCACAAGCCCCAATGAGGACATGACAGGGAAAGTAAGAGAGAAAATCATATAGAATAACACAGGAGTATATCAATATCCTATCATGAGCACTTATCCTGTGCTTATAGCCTCAGAATAAAAATCAGAAAACATTCTTGTTAACAGCTGTGTGATTATAAATCTAGACAGGAATTTTCAATCTCTTTTGCTTATTAGACAAACTTTACTGACCTGACCTTAAAAACTGGAAATCCAATTACACAGACAGTAAGATAAGCTGACTAACTCAGCAGGTTTTCAATTCAAACATGGCCAATTTCATCATGTAGAAAGATTTGAAGCCCGGAAATGAATTAGAGAAACAAGGAATGGTACTTGTCTATGGTTTTGGATTTAGAAGATTAAGAATTTTTAAGTGTGAACTTTGTTCATCAGTAACTAACAGTAGTATCTATTTGAACATAAAATGTTTTGTGCGCGGGATAACCCATGTATACACATTAATTGTTCAATATAACATTTTCTCATGAGATCTTGTTCAAAATTTACTAAACGAATATTTGACTTCATTTAAAAAAAAACAGATTCTGAAATAGTTGTGATATATTTTCCCTGTGTTGTTTGATGTCTCTTACAAGCCATCTTTTGTTTTGTGTATTTCGAGGTCATGACTTCCATTTAAAATTATTCCATCCTTCAAGTAAATCAAAAATATTGTATTATGCAATGATTTCATGAAATAAAATATTAATCTTTTATTAAGTCACCTTTAAAATGAGTTTTACTTCAAACCCTATTCACGTGATATTAATTTGGCTATAGTCATTTTCTTGTGGTTAACAAGTAATCATATTTTCCATTGCTTTCTATTTCAAGTTTTAAGTGTTCTTTTGCTTCAGCCAAATTTATAAATATTGCAATGTTATACTTTAAAAATATAGTCTTATGTGTATTATATTGTATTTCATTTGTATTTATTTTGATTACTCAGAAGTTTTGAAAGTATTTCTATTACAGTTATATTTTACATGTTTCCCTTCTCTCATATCTTTCCCTCTTCTGGTAAGTTTGCTTTTCTGAATCTGTTCCCTCTAGCTTGCAAAGTATGCTCATTCTTTTTTTTTTTCAAATTTTTATTATCAAACTGATGTACAGAGAGGTTACAGTGTCATACGTTAGGCATTGGATACATTTCTTGTACTGTTTGTTACCTCCTCCCTCATTCCCCCCTCCCTTCTCCCTCTTTCCTTTTCCCCCCATGAGGTGTTCAGTTCATTTACAACAAACAGTTTTGCAAGTATTGCTTTTGTAGTTGTTTGTCTTTTTTTACCCTGTGTCTCTTGATTTTGGTATTCCATTTCAATTTCCTAGTTCTAATACCAGTATAGATGGTTTCCAATATACTCAGATAAGATTACAGAGATAGTGTAGATACAACCACAGGAAGGTGATACAAGAACATCATCAATAGTAGAAGCTACAGATACACATGGGATGTTGAAAGTAGTTACAACTGTGATATAACAATCATTTCCATAACATGGAGTTCATTTCACTTAGCATCACCTTATGTGATCATAAGGGTATAGCTATTGAGCTCTTGTGATCCTCTGCTGTGACTTGCCTAAACCTGTGCTAATTATTCCCAATAAGGGAGACCATAGAGTCCATGTTTCTTTGGGTCTGGCTCACTTCACTTAGTATAATTTTTTGCAAGTCCTTCCATTACCTTACAAATGGTCAATGTCATTCTTTCTGATGAAGGCATAAAATTCCATTGTGTATATGTACCACATTTCCCTGATCCATTCATCTACTGAGGGGCATCTGGGTTGGTTCCATATTCTAGCTATGACAAATTGCACTGCGATGAACATTGTTGTGCTGGTGGCTTTACTGTGATTTTGTTTGTGGAAAGAACAGTGCTAGAGGAATCACAATACCCAACTTCAAGCTGTGTTATACAGCTATAGTAATAAAAACAGCTTGGTATTGGCACCGGAACAGGCCTGAAGACCAATGGAACAGAATTGAAGACCCAGAAATGAACCCACAGAACTACGCCTACTTAATCTTTGATAAAGGAGCTAAAAAAAAAAAGAGGATGGAAGAAAGATGGCCTCTTTAACAAATGGTGCTGGCAAAACTGGCTCAACACATGCAACAAACTAAAACTAGATCCTTATATATCACCCGGCACCAAAATCAATTCCAAATGGATTAAAGACCTCAAAATCAAAACAGACACCCTGAAAAAACTAAAGGAAGGAGTAGGAGAAACACTTGGGCTCCTTGGCGCAGGACGGAACTTCCTTAACAATGACCCAGAAAGGCTACAAATCAAAGAAAGATTGGACAAATGGGACTGCATCAAACTGCAGAGCTTCTGCACGGCAAAGGACATAGCGCACAAGATAAACAGAAAGCCCATAGACTGGGAGAAGATCTTTACCAGCCATTCAACAGACAAAGGCCTCATATCTAAAATATATGCAGAACTAAAAAAATTACCTTCCTCCAAAACAAAACCGCAAAGAACCAATAGCCCCCTCATCAAGTGGGCTAAAGACTTACAAAGAGACTTCTCTGATGAGGAAATGAGAATGGCCAAGAGACATATGAAAAAGTGGTCTACATCACTGGCCATAAAAGAAATGCAAATCAAAACAACATTGAGATTCCATCTCACCCCAGTAAGAATGTCATATATCAAGAAAACTAACAATAACAGTTGTTGGAGGTGATGTGGCCAATAGGGAACCCTACTTCATTGTTGGTGGCAATGTAAACTGGTTCCACCACTCTGGCAAGCAGTATGGAGATTCCTCAGAAAGTATGCTTATTCTATAACCCTCCCATACATGTTTAAGTCTAGATTAAGTATAATATCTTGAAATCCTACTTTCCTATTCTAAATTTAAGAACCTCAGAATGCCCATTAATCCAGATGCTGCTGTTTTCCAGCACATTAGTTTTATATTCTTATACTAATTACACTAGAAAACATTCATAAATCTTAGGCCATTATCTCTCTCTCTCTTTTCTTTTTTTTAATCTTGTGTAATCAAAATAACTTCAGGTAGAGTCAATTATTTCTCAGTAAGAATTTGTTCAAATTTTTATTACACAATGTGTTGTGTCTTGTCCTATCAATTGCTTTATGTATTAGTAGAGCTAGAATATCAGACACATTCTTTGGAGGCCAAGGCGTACTGTTAGAGGATCATGGTTTGACTTGAACAAACATACAGTGGTACTGAACAGCTTAGTGTTTTCAGGAAGCATCAGATAGTTGAGATAGAGGAAGGCTGAAAACATTCACTAGACAATGTTGGAAATGAACTATACAACTTGGGAGGGGAGATGGGAGGAGAAAAACTAGAAGCCAGTGAGAGAGAGTGCAGCACTGTTCAAAAAGAAATGTACTCAGTACCTGTCTTACATAACTGTAACCCCTGTGTACATCACCTTTGCAATAAAAATTTAATAAATAGGGTCTGGGGATATGGCCTAGTGGCAAGAGCGCTTGCCTTGTATACTTGAAGCCCTGGGTTCGATTCCCCAGCACCACATATACAGAAAATGGCCAGAAGTGGCGCTGTGACTCAAGTGGCAGAGTGCTAGCCTTGAGCAAAGAGAAGCCAGGGACAGTGCTCAGGCCCTGAGTCCAAGGCCCAGGACTGGCAAAAATATATATATAAATAAATAAATAATAAATAAATAAAAGAGTATGTATAAGTTTTAAAAGAAAAGCTCTAGATGAATGTAGGCCAATGGAAAATGAAAACCATATAAAAAGAAAACATTTGTTAGTTATCTTAAGGACAATCCCATCTCATGCAAGTCAAAGTCAATGACATGGCAAGGCAAAGCCAGAAGTACACATTTCCTTTGAGCTTACATTCATTGACAAAACCAGCTATGCGCCTCACATCGCTGCATGTGGTAGGGGCATGAGATAGATCTCCTGTGAGTCCAGGAATCAAAAAGATGGAATGAGTGAGCCCTAGAATATGTACTTCAAGGGGAGATCAATGATTACACAGAGTATCTATTAAATATCAAGTAACCAAGTCATGCATCTTCAGGGAAAAAGAAAGGTCCATTAGGTATGCTTATTTATTTGTTACAAGATTATGTAATAACACCAAATCTGAGCTCAGCATGAAATGCCTAAACTCCTGAAACAGGAGCAAGGAGAGAGCCAGGAAGGCCGCCAATTGGCAGGGATTGGTCAAGGATGTTAAGATACCATGGACAGAGGAAACAGTAGTTTCAAATCCGATCTTCATGCAGAAAACCACAAGGGTAGATGTCTCCAATTTCTGTGAAGGGCTAAGTGTGGCCAGGAAAGCTCAGAGCAATGATTTTAAATTTTCTCAATGATTGGGATCCTGAATAACTCAGTAGGAAAAAAAAGAGCCAGGTTTGGACATTTTATGGTAAAATCTTATCTATGCTATCCATTTTGATATGAATGAGTCTCTGCTTAAGCTACTGGGCATAAATTGAGAGAGGTTAACTTTTCCTTTAATTCAATGAGAAAACATGGCATGTATTTGGGTTTGGATAGAACCAAACCCATGGTTCTAATCCACTAGATGTGTGGTCTGAAGTACTAAATTCAAACCCTGTGAGCCTCAACTTCCTCATCTAGAATAAGGTCACAGTAATATGTATTTCACTATGCTGTTACAAGGATTAATGTTTTAAGGGCTGTAAATCTCCTAATACTGTGCAGGGCTTGTGTTAAAGAAAAGCCCAGTTAACAGCAGACCCCTCCACCCAGCCTTATTTTTCAGTTCTCTGACCCTAGTTATTTCATAAAGCCCAGTTTTTAAGTTAAATTCAAAATCACATTATTATTTTAAGTCAACGCACAAGATAATTATACATTAGAATTTTAATAAAGTTCATTTTAATGGACCAATTTTGTGATTCAAAAAAAGTAAAACTATGAATCTTATTACAGTTAGCTCTCTTGTTCTTCATAAAGTGCTGACAAGTAAAATCAAATACTTGCCACATGTTTCCCCATCTGCTGTGGATTACAGATGTCCTGGCATATGGTGTAATAACACCCACAGTCGTGCCCACAGGCTTCAGTACATAAAACACCTAATGTATGGAATCAGAGCTTATGATGCTTGGGAATTTGCACAGGTCCTCAAATGTACACATTGAAGGCTGGGTGTGATCATCAGATGGGGCAACAGGTACAACCAAAGTTCAGTGCAAGGAGCACTGAAGGTATTCACATACATCCTAAGTCTGTAAGTGCCCCCCAAGAGATCTGAACTATTCCAAGGTTCATATAAAACAGGTCACCAATGAAGGAGGTGCAGAATTAAATAGGGCCAGGCTGTTTGTACTGAAACATTCCTTCTATCAGTCATATGAGGATTAGATATAAAAGACATGTAAGGTTGGAAAACACTATGTCAACTTGCATGCAAATTCACAAGGTTGCTAATATTAAGGAAGAATAAACAAAAGAACCAAGTAAAGAAGTCACGTCCTGAGCAAAAAGACTGAAGTAGAGGACAGTAATGGCCTTTGAAATAGGCTTAGCAGATCACTACTAGCTCAGACACTGCCACATCCTAAAAGTCTTTCATTCTAAACCATTTCAACCTACACCAACTTCCAAAACCAGGCTGAAGAATAAGAGTTTACCTGTCTTTAAAAGCCTCTCCTATGACTTATTAAGTTCCAGGTTTAGCCTCTCTAAGATAAGCACATAAGCATTCATTGTAGAAGTAGCTGGAAAGGGTAGAGGAGAAACAAAACTCACATCAAGATACCAAGAGCAGAGTTTTAGAACTTCTTTGGTTTCCAATGTCAGGAATGACTTCACTAAATTATACTATGGAACCATGTTGGTGTTTCCTAGTGATGCCCAAGAAAGGTTGCCTAGTTGACTTCTTTGTAAGTGACTCTACATCACAAAATACCCAGGACAGTCCCAGACCTGCCGTCTAAGAATTATTATAACATCTTCTCTCACTCTCAAGCATGTACTAGTTTAAAACTAATCTGGCCTACCCTATAGGTTGGTTGTCTTTTCCACTCTGAAATTCTATGAGCTCTTCCATGCATTAAATCTCCTGCATCAAAAGTGCTCTCACCAGAGAAATGATAGCTTGTCCATATTCACTCATCTCTCTTGTTAAGCAAGTTAGAGAGGCTGCTCCTACAATGTAGGTCTTATGGTGGTAAAAGTTCTAGCTAGACTTTGCTGGAAGTCCAGGAGATCACCTGTCTTATCGAATCAAATTCTAGAAATCTTAATGCATGTGAACTTCGTGATGAAATAAACTAGTGTTTCTCGTTTATTTTCCTGTCAGTAAAACACATCATTGTATATTCAGTGCCTTCTTACAGATTAATAGGTTATAATGATGAAATTCTCATTTCCTAGAACACACACCCTCTTTGTTTCTGGTTAATACACTTCACAAAGATCAGAAATTTTTACATACTGAATGTCATTGAAAATACATACACACAATTCCAGTTTAGTGGAAGATTTCTTTTTAGTAATCAAATGTATTTTTAAAAACTCAAAAGTAAAAAAAAACCCTCAAAAATACTTTTTAAAAACTCAAAAATACTTTGAGCTTTACTTTGTATACCTAACTTTAACATATTTTTCTCAAGTAATATAATGATTAGTTACATATGTTTTCATGTAAAAACAAAAATTCAGTAATTTAAATCTGTCTGGGAAATCTAAATCTAAAAGTTGCCAATTAAATAAATTTGTTTTAATATAGACTAAGCCAAAAAAAAATCTGTTTCTTGGCCCTTTGACCCATAGCTGATGATCCTCCTTAGAAATTCAGATTTCCTCCTTTCCTTTCTTTTCTCTTTCCTTTTCTTCAGCAGACATGATTGAGTTCTGCTTCACCCCTCCCTCTGTCCAGGCCTCCATCTTCCCCCATCTCACCATCCTTGTCCTGACACTGGAGCTATGGGTAATTTATAACCATGATAGTGGCTTTCAACAAAGCTAAGGTTTAAACCTTTACACAGCATGTGTTTGGAGACATCTACAGGCTGTTTCCTGCCATCGGAGGAAGGAACTAAGATGAATGTTTTGATTAATCAGGGTCACCTCACCGTCATTCCTTGTACTCTCAACTACTCTCCACCAATTAATCTTCCCATTTGTCATCATTCCAAAGAATACTCGGTGTAAATCTTAAATTCATTTATCATCCACACAAATCTACAAACACCAATCTGTAGGCATTCCTTTTTATTAAAAATAATTTCCTGTCATGATTATTAACTCTATCACATACACATCACACACACACATACAAATTCAGCTGGGCAGTGGCAGCTCACATCTGGAATTCTAGCTACTTAGAAGGCTGAGATGAAGGTTCAAAGCCAACTCAGGCAGAAAAGTCTGACAGGTTTTCTCCAATTAACCAGCCAAAAGCTGTATTGAAGGTATACTTCAAGTAATCAAGCACCAGCTATGAGTGAAAAAGCCAAGTAAGAGCACACACACACACACACACACACACACACACACACACACAGAATAAAGAGATGGAAGGAAGGAACTGAGAGAGAATGGGGAAAGAAAAGACAATGGCAAAAGAAAATGTACTTGTTACCTGACTCATGTAATTGTTTACCTGACTCATGTAATTGTAATCTCTCTGTACATCACCTCTATAATAATAATAATAATAATAATAAAGAAAAAATAATTTAAACAAAAAAGAAAAATGACGAAATAAGGTTTTTCTTTCTTTTGAAAAAGAACACATCAGCAATTTTCAAGATTAATTCTACAAGTTGTTTGTATCTGATTAACTTTAGGATATACATAAAACATAAAACAAATGCTAACCTAATGACAATAGTAGATATAAAGCAATTAGATTTTCAATCAGTTGTCAGTCCTTTGATTACATTATCATACCCAACACTAATAATAATTACTTTAATTTTATTGTTGACCTTGCTTTATATATTTTAACCATTAATCTGCCCAAGTATGTGATGCTTTTTCCTTCTTTGGGGTCACTGTCATGGCTCCTTTCTGATTCTCCTTTTTCATTTCTGATCCCTCCATCTAGAAACTTCTTCCATACTTCTGTACATCCTTCAGCACTGGGGGAGAGAAAAGAAGAAGAGAGGCTAGGAGAAGAGTCTCCAAGCTCTTCATTTCGATATTTTGTTTTCGTCCAATGTACCAGCCAAAGACTTCCCTCAAATGTGTTCTTCCTCCTATCTGGCTCCTTCTACAATACTCTTGGAATGGGATAGCCTACTTTGAGAGGGAAAGTTCTCATATTGTTTATTCTTTCTTTGTCAAGTTTTTTTTTTTTTTACTTTATTGTCTTTTTTTTTCTTTTTTTTTTTTTTGCCAATCCTGGGTCTTGAACTCAGGGCCTGAACACTGTCCCTGGCTTCTTTCTGCTCAAGGCTAGCATTCTACCACTTGAGCCACAGCACCACTTCCAGCTTTTTCTGTAAATGTGGTGCTAAGGACTCGAACCCAGGGCTTCATGCCTGCTAGGCAAACACTCTACCACTAGACCACATTCCTATCCCCCTTTGTCAAGTTTTATCACTTCTCTTCGCTGGCCTGCCTTTCCTTATCATTCTTCCTCAACAAATACCAGCAAATACTCATAAGCAGCAGAGAGGCAGAAATGAGAATCGTGACCAAATATTTTGGTAGTCAAGTTATTGCTTGCTAGAATAAAGACAATAATTCTTCTAGAACAGTCACCCAAATTTTAGTGTCCTTGCTGCAAATATGAAGATAGGCTCTACTTTGCAGATTTCTCCAAAGATGGAATGAAGTTACATGCACACATGCTGTACATAATATCTGTCCCAGGACAGAGCACCATGAAGCCCCTCCCATTAGCACGTGGGAGAAATTTCAATTCAATAATTTAGAAAGATGAGGATGAGATCGCTAAGAGGGGTCTCCTAAATAGATATGACACTTCCCGGTATCCATTTTGTTGAACTATGGTTTTTGCCATTCTAAGGAATTACAATGTTGAGTACTCCGCTGAATTTATGACATGTCAGTTTGTATATTTATGTACACTTACATATTTAGAAACCAATTCTAGCGTTCACATATGAGAGAAAACATTCTCCCTTTATCTCTCTAAGCCTGACTAACTTCACTTAGCATAATTTTCCACTTGTTCCATTTCTTTGCAGGTGACACAATATCTATTTTTGCTTTGCTTTGCTTTTTGGTTTTGTTTCTTTGTTTAAATTTTATTGTAAAGGTGATATACAGAGGGGTTACAGTTACATGAGTCAGATAATGAATACATTTCCTTTTGAACAGCGTTGCCCCTCCCTCATTCTCGCCCAGTTTTTCCCTCCTGACTAATCTGCCCCAAACGTTGTATAGTTCATTTCCAACATAGTGTCTACTGGGTTTCACTGCTGAATTAGTTTACCCTGTGTCCCATCATTTCTCCCCAAATCAAATAAACTTACATAGAAGACAAAGGGTATAGAAATCAAAAACAGCAACAGAAGGGAATAAAACAAAAAAGAAAGGAAAGAAGAAAAAAGAACTGCAAAGAGTATAATTTAAAAAACTCATTTTTTGGAGTTCATTTCTCTAAGCATCCTATTATCTGATTTTATGCACATAGCTATAGAGCCCTTACCATCCTTTCCTAAGAATATCCACCTTTGTTCTCACTGTGTGACTGTTTAGATTGCTGTTTAATTAATCATGTCCAAGTGTAATTATTTATCTCTAACTATCCATTCGGTTTACTTGTAGATTTACAGGCACAGTCTAGTTATTACAAATGAAAGAAACCATGTAGCCTACATTTCTTTGGGTCTGGCTTACTTCTTCATTTAGTATAATTTTTTCCAAGTCTTTCCATTTCTTTACAAATGGGGCAATGTCATTCTTTCTTGTGGAAGCAGAATTCCATTGTGAATAAACATTTTCTTGACCTTTGTCCACTGAGGGGCATCTGGTTTGTTTCTATATCTTGGCTATGGTAAACAATGTAAATGATACAATATCTTGTTTTCATGCACATGAAAGCTACTAACCTTTCACATTATTTTTGCCAGTCCTGGGTATTGAACTCAGGGCCTGATCACTGTCCCTAAGCTTCTTTTGCTCACAGCTAGCACTCTACCACTTGAACTACAACACCACTTCAGCTTTTTCTGTTTATGTGGTACTGAGGAATCAAATCCATGGTTTCATGCATGCTAGGCAAGCACTCTACCAGTAAGCCACATCCACAGTCCCTCCCTTTTTTTTAATCATAGGTATACTAGTCATCTTCATATAAAATTATTTTCCAGTATTCTACTGAAAATCCAAGCAGATAATTTATAAAGTTTGCTTGTTTGCATGTTTTTTTAGAATGCTGATTATTCTTTAAAATTTGAGGGGAAATTCTTTCCATTCTTTAGATTATGTGATTTTTCAGTTGAATATTCCTTGTGTCAGATCTGTTATCTTTAAAGAGAAGTTCTGAATATCGTTCAGCAAAAACAGCATGGCATTGTCCTCGGGATCCCAGGGCCTGTGTTAATGTACCTAACCCAGAAGCAAATTCCATCTATGTAATATTCTTTCTTTCAGTATGTGAGCTGAACTCACTGTGGCTGCTGTAGCACACTTAACCATTCTTTTCTTTTCTTTGGTCCCAGGGCTTGAAGTCAGGGCCTGGCCTTTGCTCCTAAGCTATTTTGCTCAAGACTAGTAGTCTACCACTTGAGCCACCCATCCATTTCTACCTTTTAACTGGACATAAGAAGCTCATAGACTTTCCTACCTGTGTTGGCTTCCAACTGTGATCCTTAGATGTCAGATTCCTGAGAAGCTAGGATTACAGAGGTGTGCCACTAGCACCAGCCATTCCACCATTCTTAAAGTCAATGAAGCCTCTGAAATGCTTCTCCCATCCTCTCCTTAGGAGGTATCAGGTAACAGCTGGTATCTTAATACAGTTTCCAGAACAAACTCTAGAACTCAATTGTTTAGGTCGAAATCCTAGCTCTGTCATTATTTCAGAACTTCGTCAATAGATACCTCTTTTGGAGAAAGCACCTTAGGACTATGATAGGAAAGTAATCTTATAACTGCCCATGTTCTCCTTTCTTAAACAAAGCTAATGGCATTTTTTCCCTCTTAGGGTATGAAAATAAAATGAATTATAATATTTAAACATTTGAAACAATTTCTGACATATACTGAGTATTGTAATATGTTTATGTCTAAAGTAAACCAGCTTACAAAAGAATTACATCAAGCCTTGCAGGCTCAGCATTTGTCCAGACCTATGTACTATGGCATAGGACCCAATTTTACCACAAAACTGAAATGTAACTGAAGACACTTACCTAGTGAGGGATAATCTCAACTGTTAATTTTCTACTTCATTCTGAGGAAAGCAAGCCTATAGGATCCAGTATTCATTAACATGTATTACACTTGATTCTAAGAATTCTGTAAATCCCAGAATGTATATTCATAACTACTAAAGGTCTCCCAAAGGAAATGTCATCATAGTGATGTAAGTATTCTACCTGGCTGCAGCAAACAAGATAAAAAGACAGCTGCTTTTAGAATGTTCAACATCTGGAAGAATGAAGTTGCACTCAAGTAGCAAATGAAAGAGAGACAGGCTGTAGGTAGATGAAAGGTTATGACCTGAGCAACAGAAAACCTTGAAATGAATTGATAAGTACAGAGAAACATACCCATGATATTTCAAAAAGACACCAATAAAAAAAGAAAACAGTTGCAACACAACAAAAATGAAGAGGTTGGGGCTGGGGATATGGCCTAGTGGCAAGAGTGCCTGCCTCATATACATGAGGCCCTGGGTTTGATTCCCCAGTACCACATATACAGAAAATGGCCAGAAGTGGCGCTGTGGCTCAAGTGGCAGAGTGCTAGCCTTGAGCAAAAAGAAGCCAGGGACAGTGCTCAGGCCCTGAGTCCAAGGCCCAGGACTGGCAAAAAAAAAAAAAAAAAAAAAAAAATGAAGAGGCCATTTTCCCACAGAGGACATAGCAGGACAATAGCTTCACTCAGTGTTCATGGAAAGCCTACTGTGCGCAGGCACTGGGGTGGATCATATGTGCAGCAATGAATACAGAGAAGGTGTTCTGCCTTTCACATCCAAAAATGATTCTCTATGTGAGAGAAAATTAAGAGAGAGGTGCTACAAATATGTGTTAAGACAGAAGGACAGAAAAGAAAGAGAAAAACAAAGACAATCCTTAGACTGGCCACAAGCATAGCCACCTCATTCTGATGGTGCTTCTAGGATGAATGTCAAATGTCGTGGCCTGGAGAACCAAAGTCAAAGAATCCTTTGGTGTGCTTGAGAAACTTCTCTCCTGTACCTTCATTATCAATAGTCTTCTTTCTTCTGCTTCCCACCTCATCACCACAGGCTGTAATGAAGCTAAACAAATAGTGTGAATGAAATAGAGTTTCATCCCACATACTAAGGAGATTAAACAACCACCAGATTCTTTACATCCCTTTACTCCGCCTAGATCAAGTAGAAGACAGAGCCCACAGGTGATCATATTTAAATTTGCTTCACTAATTCACAAATTTCAGGTGAAGTCTGCTTTCTCATCCCAATCATCTTAATAATTATTTTTATTTGTACCTAGGGCAAAAATTGCAGCAACTCCTCTTCCAGGCCTGCTTGGATTTAACTGTTTAGCCTGAGCTGTCAGGATGCAATGGGGTGCAATTCTCATTGTGGCCTCAAGGTGGCACAAGGGGACTGAGCTTATGGATCCCGGGGAAGTTCTTGCAGCTCTTGCTCTGATTCAGTTTTCCAATTATAGGATCTATCAACAAATAATTTATGAATGCCTTTATGTGCCACAGATTAGATTAGATTTTATTATGCCTTATCATACAGTTCTTAAATGTGCTCAGTTTGCCACGTGATTTTAAAATACAGATTATTAATTAGTGTGCTTTAATTGAATAAAGGGATTTTACCATTGTATTTCATGTATAAACTGTACTTTGATCAGACTTTGATCAGAACCCCTTCTTTTGCTTTCTCTCTTCTCTATCCCTATTTCCACTAGCTGCAGCAACCTTAAGCAGTTTTCTTATGCCATCCTCATAAATAGACACAATATATTTTCATATTATTCACCCACTCATCAATTTCCTCTCCTACATCCCTGCTATCTACACAATAGCTCCATAAATACAGTCCATATACACATATATTTGTATGTATGCATATATACACATATATTTTAGACCTTGATTTTCCATATAAGAGAATATATGCAATCTTTGTCCTCCCGAGCCTAGTTTACTTCATTTAACATGATGGCCCCCAATTCTATTTCCTTGCAAGTGATACAATTTCATTTTTTCTTTATGGCTCAAGAACTCCATTGTGTGTGTGTGTGTGTGTGTGTGTGTGTGTGTGTGTGTGTGTGTGTGTGTGTTTTCTTTATCCATTCTTCAACTGAAGAACATCTTGGCTGATTCCATGGTTTTGAGTATTGTAAATAGTGCTATAATAAACATGCTTTTTTATGTTTTATTTCTTGGTTTGTGGAAGAAAAGAACTCTTCTCTTTGTACACTCAATGAGAGTGTACAAAGTATGGCATTTTAGTATGGCATAATTTTAAAGTATGGCATAATTTTAAAGTATGGCATAAATGTAACATATGAAGCAACAATCAAAATATTACAACAATTGGGCATATTTTCCAATTTTTTAAATAATCCTACAGGCTTACCACAATAATCTGAAGATTAAGTCAAAATCCCAAATTCCTTTTTCCTCCAAAAATGTTTGCTTTTGGTTTTTGTTTGCTCTTAGTAATAAAATTGTTAATTATAGTTTTTCAAAAACTAATTTAAATTATCAAGGCTAAGAAATAAATTTTCACCATAATGCAGAGCTCAATAAAAGAGCTATAATTAAAAAGTAAAGGAAAGCTGGACAGTCAAGAGGAGGGAGACTTTTTCCTTCCTAGAATCTTAAAGTTTTAAATCTGATAATTTCCTTCCTACCACTTGATACTGAACAACCTAGAGTGAAATGAATTAGAATTACTGAAAAGCCATGTATAACTTCATTTGTTTTTCCTATTAGCTATGCATTTTCTTAGCCTATATTCCATTTAACAATATTAATTGTCAAAATTAAAACTTCAAATTTTAAATTTTCATCAAAGACTGTAGAAGATTAAAATAACCAGTCTAAATGCCATATCATCTCATAGATTCCATTGTGGACTAAAAATAAAAGATATTAGAAGAAAAATTGGTTAAGATCTGGAATAAAGCATGTAGCTTGGTTAATATTGTATTGTTGATGTTAATCTATTAGTTTTAACAAATTAAGCCTGATGATGTTACATATTATATTAAGGCACACAGAGCTAGCCGCGATTCATATAAGAATTTCCTATGTTTACAATAAAAAGAAATTATGGGTAAGAAAGATTTTTAAAATGTGAGAATTAAGGATACTGTGACCCATCTGTCCAAACGCTCATTCCCTAAAGAGACAAGCTGGGGCCTGGAATAAGCTGGGGCACCTCTCTGCATAATCCAGCTATAGAGTACCCTAGAGCATGAACTCCTTTCAGAAAAGATGTGACAACTCACTGAGAATATAGGTTGACAAATGAGGGAAAAGTTGCATCTTCACCTTCCTTTCATTTCTCAAAATAACTTGTTTCCCTCATCTATTTTCAAACACTGAATGAAATAGATTACTTTTTTATACATAATAACGTATAAAAATGTATTTTATTACCAGGAGAGATGAGGTGTACTACAAGCAAAGTGTGACTTTAAAAATTGTATTGACTGCTCATTTTCACAATTTCACAATAAAAAATACAATTTTACAAGAAGTCTTTTCTCACTCCAAAGACTCAAAAGTTCATGAAATAGACAGTGTTCATAGAAAAACATTGACAATTATTTGAAGAGCGAGAATGCTAACAGCTTGGGAACATGTGAGTTTATAAAGGTGAGACAAAAGGAAATCAGACAATGAACAAAATATTCAATAATGTGAGCTAATAGACTCATTTGCCAAATTCTATGTTCTTTGAATATTCTTTGAAACCTTTGTGATAAGTGTTAGGACACATAAAAGTACTGGTTCAGTAAGCACCAGCGACTGTAATTCTAGCTATTCAAGAGGCTGAGACCTGAGGATTGCAGTTCAAATCCAGACTAGGCAGGAAAGGCCATGAGGCACTTATCTCTAATTAATCACCAAAGGACTCAAAAGGTAGAGAGCTAGGCTTGAGCAAAAAACCTCAAGGCTGCTGCCAGGCCCTGAATGAAAGCCCCAGTACCAACACATTCACATACACACACACACACACACACACACACACACACACACACACACACACAGTTCTTTAAACATTAGTGAAAAACAAGTATTATAGACTCTGCTTGTTATTTAAAAAAATAGGATGACATATACATTTTCCATTGATTGTTTCTTAGTCTAGAGTTTGAAAAGGTTTCTATAAGTAGTAAGATATTGTATATCTTTTTAGTTATTTTCACATCATGTTTGAATATTTTTTATCTTCATTGAAAAGGTGATGAGCAGGGGGGATTACAGTTATATAAGTAACGTAATGATTAAATTTGATTTTAAACACTGTGATTAAATATTTTGAGCTCTGTTAATATTTTAAGCTCTGTTGCTGCAGCAGCCACAGGGACACAAAATATAAGTGAGTGGGCCATCATCTTATAAAACTTTATTTTCATAAACAGGACTAATTTGGCCCATAGGCCATACTTAGCTAAACTCTAACTTCATCTCCATTCAGAAATTCATCAAAAGCAAGCAGAGAATAATCAATATTTGGGGAAAAATTGCACTAGATTTAATTGCACTAGATTTCAAATATCTCCTTACATGCTAGCCTTAATTATTTTTCCTAGAAAGTTTTCATATTTTACAAAAATCCAAAAATAATGATAAGAGATCAAATCTCATTTCTACATACATTTATACTTCTAATTTTAAATTTAGTAAGTCTTAGAATTGTGTTCAAATCTGCACATTTTTTTACTAGATCTGCAGTCCCTTTCTCTGTGAAATATTGCTCAATTTTAGATCAGTTCTCAGTCTAGCCTAACTATTCAATGTAAGATCATGGTAGGCATTCTACAGTTCAAAATTTCCTCCATATTTTTATGGTTCTCTTCCCAGCACTTCCTAACTGCTTGTACAGTGCTAGTACTAGGAAAGCAATGTTTTTAGCTACTGTGTTTTATTTTCCCACTTTCTCCTGGGGGGAAAAAAAATGATAGCATGCTATTCCTGTGGATTGAATAAAAATTTTAGTATAACTAATTTCCTTTTTCCTTTTCTCCTACTAAAACCAAGTTTCCTAAGAAGAAGAGTGCATCAAAAAAATGTTGCATGCATACACAATGGAATCCTATGCTTTCATCAGAAAGAATGACATCACCCCATTCTTAAGGCAATGGAAAGACTGAGGGAAAAATCATATTAAGTGAAGTAAGCCAGACCCAATGAAACATAGGCTCCATGGTTTCCCTCATTTGAAATAATTAGTATATGTCTAGGATAGTCTGAGCAGAGGATCACAATAGCTCAAGCGCTATGTACATAATGACCATATAAAATGATGCTAATAGAAACGAACTCCAGCTTTCCTGATGATCTATCATTATCAGCCCTCAAATGTTTTTTAGTTATGACCACCTAGTGGTAGGCTTAAGAACACTTCTCTTCAGTCCTTCACCTTTCTCAGACCCAGGGTAACTCCCAGGCCCTTCAAATGATCTAAAACATACATTATGTTCTCATTTTCCACTGCTGTCTCACTATTCACCTGCCCCCACCACCACAGTGGTGTTGAGAGCCATATGCAAGACTGCTACTCTAAAATATCACACAGGTCATAGGTGTAAGTCTACCCTTTCTCAGATTCCTCCAATCCAATGGCAGTGAGGGGGGTTGAGCATCACTAAAAAGGACATTACATTCCCATCAACTACTAACCTGGCTTGTTTTATTTTCAGAGGTAATTCTAAATATCCAGTTCAGAGGACTCTTAGTTTTATATGTAAAGATAAGATTGCAATATTACTTTTACATCATCATCTCTTCTTTGGTGCTTAGGGTGGCTGATGTGAGGATTTAAAAACAGACCAAAAACACCACCTCCTGAAATGGAGCCCAAAATTCTCTGAGCCTTGCTTCCCAGGATCTCTACTTGTACACATCCCATCAGTGAAAGTGCTGCCACATTGTTCTTGGTGGGAAGAAGGAAGTAGGAGATAAACAATGAAAAATTCTTTCTCATGATCCTTAGTTTTTAAAGCATTTTCAAGAAGAGGCAGGAAGATGAAACAAAGCAAGGGACTAATGAATTAAGAAAAGGCTACTTGAAAAGAAAAGGCAATTCCAATGGATTCTGAAGGGCAACAAACAGAAATATAAAAAAGTGAGTTCAAAACACAAAGCAGTTGTAGTACATGATGGCACTCATAAGGAGCCATTTAATAATGCTCAGTTCCTTTTATCGGTTTCCATGGATGAACTTTCTGCCCCCTCTTAAAGCCAGCTGAGCTACAAATACAATGGAATATTTCATTCCTGGCCTTTAAGATTGTGCTATTATTTACCTCATCCTCTTATTGCCTTGCTATTGGCATTCCTGTTCATGTATTTGGGTTCAACAACATCTCCCATCTTTGAAAGAGACTCCCATTACTCCTTCTAGCTGTCAACTCTTTTCTCTACTTTTACCTATAGAGATAAATTTCTCAGTATTTGGTCTGTACTCACAGTCTCCATCTGATCCCTTCTTATTTGGTGGAAAGCATTGTCTAGTTTAGAATTCATTCTAAATGAGCATTCATCTCGACATCTTGATGAGGACCTCACTTGAGACCACAGTGGACAAATCTTCTGGCCAATTCTCAGACCTCAACTACTGAGAACCCTTGGCAGCAGTCACAGCCAACTGTTCTCTCCCCCTCAGACAGGTTCTTCAGTCCTTCTCCAGAATAACACTACTGCAAACGTGCTAACTACTCCTCCTCAGCTTTCTTCATGGGCTCTTTTAACCCTCTTTGCTTACCTAGTCTCACTTTTCCTAACAAGCTCGATATTCTTGCTTTAAGTTCTTTATATATTATATACAATCTGGGACTCATAACTTATAACCTCTATTCTTATATTTTTTTTGTGACCCAGGAAGCAAAGCCTGTTCTACTAAAATTTGAAACAGCTACAGTTTTAATTGCTCAAACTGCTCCCATTGAAGAAGGAAGTGAATGTAAATATTGAACTCTAGCCTTTTTACCATGGTGCTTTGCATCAGCAATTCTGAAACAATTCTGTGTATATTTCAGGATTAAGCACATGGAAGTGTTAAGAAATACTGAGACTAATGAAAGTCACCACATCACTTTTATGGAAGAAGTTGCCAATATGGAAATGGAGAAGTATAGATTGAAATTGAGATGTGATTTGTATGAATCTACAGTGTTTGACCCTGGGCAACTTTAAGCAACTGTGAGTTGATATAATAGCTCTAAAGTTTCTGTAATATTCTTTTAGGTGGAGGCCTACTATGGTCCCTAAACAACTGTTAAAAAGTATTTTATTGGGAGTTTCACTAATAAACTTAATTAAATCATTACTTTCCATTTTCCATGAATCTAGGATTCACAGGCACATACCTAGTGAATAAGTTTGCAAAATTATTTTTCAATAATAAACCAAAGCAAGTAGCCAGAGTGGCATTCATCCTTAATAGAAAGTTTTAAGTGTCTTCAAGATCCAATTTTTAACAAAAAAGTTTGGAGACTAATGCTTCCACAATTAGTAGATTAAAGGTCTCTGCCATTTTAAAAGAAAAAAAAAACTGTTTTCTTTGCCCCCAGGCACCCCTGAGGCTTCCTCCCAGCCGTGGGATGATCCTTTGTGCCTGTGTGTAAGTCCAAAAGCCAGGGCTACTAACATTTCATGGCAGAAAGTCAACTGTGCCGCCTGCAAGTCTGGCACATAAGGCATATAGATCTATCTCTAATTTTAAAAAGCCCAGACAGTTGGCACTTTGGGCATGCAAGGAATGCAGGCAAGAATTCTCCCTAATCCAGTGTTGGCTAAAAGCTCTCATAAAGACCTGATGTTGACTCAGTAAGGCCCATTGTCAACTCCCTACTCTTCCATACAGAAGAAGGGCCATGCTAGTTTGAGTTAGAACTTCTGAGTTAACCATCTCAGAGATTTCATTACATAGGTCTCTAATTTACATGCCTGTGCTGGGATTGTGAAGAAATGTTAAAGCTTCAGATTTAAATATGCAGCTAATATTCTTTTTCTTTCTCAAATGAACTACAGACGAACTGGTATTTGCCCAAGACCATTTGCAAGTTTCCCAGAATCATTCTACCCCTCCTGATTTATTTACCACAGATCCACAGACAACTCTAACTTTTGCTCACTTATTTCGTGAATTATATGAAGTAATGAGAATGTAAATATGCATGCAACGCCTTAAGATATTGAAATATAAATACATATATAAAGATAAAATAATTGTAAAGATATGCATATCTATGTATATGTAAAGATAAAAACAATAGTAATAATGATATGCTAAGAAGGATTCTGATTGAAGACCTTCCACAACATACATGAAGTGTGGTACTGAACCCCTAGACATATAGTCTTGTTGCATGTAGAAGTATAGAGTAAATGAAAGGATGATCTGAAAATATCAAAAGCACATGTCCTGGAAATGCTTAGGCATGGTTTTGTTCTCTCTCTGCTATTAAAGATTTCAATTGGCTGTGAGAAAATCCAATCAGTTTTGTGGTTTGGGTTTGTTCATCTAAAAATTAGGAACGAGGCTTAGTTTATTTCCAAATTCCTTTCCAAATCTAATGAATCATTTTATATACTTAAGCATTATCTCCCAACCAGTCCTCTGCATTTCCTTTAAAGACTCTCATGATCACCAGATCATAAAATACATGAAGGCTTCTCAACATAAGTCCTAAAAGGTAGCATACAGTAGATCCTCCATAAATTTGATTTAATCATATTATAGAAAGATTTTAGTCCTGAAAATTTTTTGAAAAATGGTTAGATTTTTTTATTCCACTTAATTCTTGTTTGCATTGACTATCTAAATGGAACTTTTCAATGCCTATTTTATTAATCATTTTACATACAAGAATTGCGTATAGTTAGTTAATAAGTTCTCATCATCTTCACCATCACATTGTAACTTAAAGTCAATCTGGCATTTTGCCTCTGAACTGTCACTCAAGTCTATACAACATCTTTACTATATGAATCCACCCTTTCATTCTGAGGGAATGCAAAAATAAACATTGTGTCACACACAGATGTAAACCTCATAGTAGTCCCTGAATTAAAATGATAAGCATGTGGGTACTTAATTTTAACCAGTTTCTGTTCAGCTCCTCTTCAGTTGTAGACATCATTATGTCAAATCTATCATAGTTTTGAAACTCAAGTAAACTCACATAAGAACATTTCTCCTCTCCCCAGCCTCCCACCTAGCTGTAAGACAGTATGAGATTCTCCAAGTAACTAATAGACTCAGGTCACTGCATATTTTATAAGCCCAACTTTCTTCTAGGCACCAGTGGCTCACACCTATAATCCTAGATACTCAGGAATTTGAAACTGAGGCTCGTGGTTCAAAGCCAGTTTGAGCAGAAAAGTTCAGGAGATTGTTATCTCCAATTACTCACCAAAAAGCCATAAGTGGAGCTGTAGTTCAAGTAATAGAGTGCTAGTCTTGAACAACAAAAAGCCTAGGGACAACACACAGGCCCTGAGTTCAGGACCACAACCCCAAAACCTTACTCAAGTGCAGCCTAGCTTAGGTTCAGATGAAGATTGTGAGGATTTTCTCATTTTTTTTCTTAATACCAACCAGAGACTTGTGTACTTTGGACTAGGAAAACTAACAAATTATTTTTATCTGTGTGTCTGTTTTGTATCTATTACAAGTTGGTCAAAAAACAGGTGACTAATTTGTACTCCCAAATGCCAATAGGTTTAGAAGGGCATTTCTACATAGGCTAAAACATTTTATTTATGCTTCTATAGAGTTAAAAAAAATGGAGTCCACGTAAACATCTAGATTTCTTGCTCCTGGATTCTTCTCATAGAAATAGAAAGGAAATCTGTAGCTGAGAAGATGAATCAGAATGTAGAACACAAAACAATAGCAGGAGAAAGATTCTACCAAAGAGGAATGTGAGAAGTGGGATACTAGGTACATAAACTAGAAATAAATTCAACTTCAGCCATAACAAAAATTCTAATAATGGAAATCTTTAGGAAATAAATAAAATATGTCACCTGAAACATGGTGCAAAAGTTGTGGGGTCACCTCAAAGAGCTACAGAAAGGATATAAAATTTACCCTGAGAAACTGAAAATTCTCAGAGCATGCCACCATCCTATAATCCTAACATGTGGGAGGCCCTAGGCCAGGGAAGGGGTATTGCAAGTTTGGGCTACATAGCAAGACCACGTTTAATAAAAAATAAAATTATGAAACCAAAAAAAAAAATGAAAGCTACCAATATTCCCACCTTTTCATCCATGGAGTAGAAATTACCATGGGATGAATGATCTGGTACTTTCTAGAAAGAAATCTTCTGTTTCTCCTTTAATCATCTCTTTCTACTATGGTTTCAAAGAAACCTTAGTTGTTATAGTTAGCTAATTCTCTTTGCCTGAAAACAAACCTTTCCCCCAAAGAAATAAAAGCTATCATTTTGATATCACTTTACACTTATACAACCCATTTATTTGTGTTCTTTGATATTAACAGCAATCTTGTTATTTGCTAAAGTAATATGATTCCCATTTTATAAATGAGGAGAATGAATCTCACTGCACTTCAGATTGACTTTGTAGACTCAACTTTCCACCTGCAACTTTTGGACTCATTTCCGGGAACAAATACAAACAGACAAAGAGTCATATGCTACTCAAAATGTTTTCTCTCAACATCAGAATATACGTTCTTCTCAGCAGCACATGGAGGATTCTCCAAAATAGACCACATTTTAGGTCACAAAGAAAATCTGTACAAATTCAGAAATATTCATATTATTCCCTGCATTCTCTCAGACCACAATGGAATAAAATTAGAGCTCAACATCAAAAGCCACCATAGAAAATTCTGTAACTCATGGAGAGTGAACAACACATTGTTTAATTACCAGTGTATCACTGAAGAGATCATAAAGGAAATTCAAACATTCATGGTATTTAACATAAATAAACATACAAAAGACCCACTCTTCTGAGACACAGCAAAGGCAATACTCACAGGAAAAGTTATGGCTCTGAGTTCCTACATCAATATATTAGAGAAATCTCAAACCAACAACTTAATCATGTACTTTAAGCTCCTTGGAAATGAGCAACAAATGAGCAACAAACCACAATCCACTAAACAGAAACAAACAATTAAAATTAAATCAGAATTAAACGAATTAGAGTCAAAAAAAACCTAGCAAGGGTCAACAAAACAGTTACTTCTTTGAAAAAATTAACAAAATTGACAGATCCTTAGCAAATATGACCAAGAAATAAAAGAGAGAGAACACACCCAAACAAGTAAAATCAGACATGAGAGTGAACATCATGACAGAAACAAGCAAGATTCAGAACATTATATAGGAATACTTTGCAAACTTTTTATGATAGCAAATTTGAGAATCAGGAAGAAATGGAAGAATGTCTAGCATATATTGATATACTCAAACCAAACCATGAAGATCTAAACCAACTAAATAGATACATATCAAATACTGAAATAGAAATAGCAATTAAAGACCTCACATCCAAGAAGAGCCCATGACCAGAAAGACTTATGGCCAAATTCTATAAGACCTTCAAAGAAAAACTCACTCCAATACTCCTCAAACTCTTGATGAAATTGAAAATGAAAGATCAATACCAAACTTGTCTTATGAGTCCAGCGTAACACTCATCCCAAAACCTGATATAGACCCATCAAAGAAAGAGAGCTACAGACCCATTTCTTTAATGAACATTGATGCAAAACTTCTCAATAAAATTCTGGCCAACTGACTTAAACAACTTCAACAACAAAGAACTTATATAATATGACCAAATGGGATTCATTCCAGGAATGCAAAGCTGGCTCAATATATGCCCATCAATTAATATAATCCAACACATAGGAGCAAGGACATTTCAGAAAATGCAGAAAAAGCATTAGATAAAATCCAACACCCCTTTATGATGAAAGCTCTGGAGAAACTAGAAATTTATGGAACATTCCTCAATATAATAAAGGTTGTATATAATAAACCTAAAGCCAACATTATATATAATGGTGAAAAGTTAAAACCATTTCCTATAGAATCAGAAATGAGACAAGGATGTACACTCTCATCACTCCTCTTCGATATAGTACTTGAATTCCTAGGCAGAGCAATAAGGCAAGAAACAAACATAAAGGGGATCCAAAGAGAGAAAGAAGTGAAAACTCTCCCTCATTGTAGATGAAATGATTCTGCATTTAAAGAATCCCAAAGACTCCTCTCCCAAGTTGCTTGAGCTGATCCCAAAGTTTGGCAATGTAGTAGGGTATAAAATTAACCCACAAAACCAGTAGCTATTCTGTATATTAACAATAAGGAAAAACGAGGGTGTAAGATATCACAAGAAATGTACTCACGGCCCTATTATGTAACTGTACCCCTTTTGCACAACACCTTGTCAACAAAATTTAATTAATTAAAAAAAACAATAAGGAGAGCCAGACTGAAATCAGAAAAGCAACTCTTTTTGTAATAGCCATTAAAAATACCTAGGAATTAACTTAACCAAAGAGGTGAAGGACCTCTATGATAAAAATCTTTAAAAACCTGATAAAGGAAATTTAAGCACATTTAAAGAAGTAGGAAAACCAACCATGCTCCTGGATTAGGAAGATTAACATGGTGAAAACAGCAATACTGCCCAAAGCTATCTACAAATTCAATGAAATACCCATCAATATCCGAACCACATTTTTAATGAAATAGAAGAAAATCCATATGGAATAATAAAAGACCCCAAATAGCAAAAACAACCCATAGCAGGAAAAACTGGAGAAATATCACCTCCAAACTTCAAACTCTATTATAAAGCTGTAGTTATTTAAAAAAAAAAAAAAAAAAAAAAAAAAGCTTGGTACTGGCACAAGATCAGACCTGAGGATCACTGGAATAGAACTGAAGACCCAGAAATGATCCCACAGACGTAATCCCACAGGCCATCAAATCTTTGATAAAGAAGTCAAATTTATCAGACAGAAGAAACACATCCTCTGGGCTGGGGATATGGCCTAGTGGCAAGAGTGCTTGCCTCGTATACATGAGGCCCTGGGTTCGATTCCCAAGCACCACATATACAGAAAACGACCAGAAGCGGTGCTGTGGCTCAAGTGGCAGAGTGCTAGCCTTGAGCAAAAAGAAGCCAGGGACAGTGCTCAGGCCCTTAGTTCAAAGCCCAGGACTGGCCAAAAAAAAAAAGAAACACATCCTCTTCAATAAATGGTGCTGGCAGAACTATCTATACACATGTAGAAAACTGAAGTTAGAGCCTTAAATATCACCTTGCACCAGAATCAACTCCAAATGGATCAAAGACCTCAAAGTAAAAGCAGATAACCTGAAAATATTACAGATAGGGATAGGGGAAACACTCTTTGACACACAACAAAACTTTCTAAATAAAAATTCAGATTCACAACAAATCAAAGAAAGACTGGACAAATGGGTTGCATTAAACTGCAGAGCTTCTGCATGGCAAAGGACATATCTATCAAGATAAATAGAAAGCCCATCTTCTGTAACTATACAACAGACAAAGGCCTTATATCAAAAATACACCTAGAGGGGCTGGGAATATGGCCTAGTGGCAAGAGTGCTTGCCTCCTACACATGAAGCTCTAGGTTCGATTCCCCAGCACCACATATATGGAAAACGGCCAGAAGGGGTGCTGTGGCTCAGGTGGCAGAGTGCTAGCCTTGAGCGGGAAGAAGCCAGGGACAGTGCTCAGGCCCTGAGTCCAAGGCCCAGGACTGGCCAAAAAAAAAAAAAAAAAAAAAAAATACACCTAGAAGTTTGGTATTGTAATTCCTCCAGCACTGTTCTTTCTGCTTAGGATTCAAGCTGTATTATAAAGCTATAGTAATAAAAACAGCTTGGTATTAGCACCAGAACAGGCCTGAAGACCAATGGAACAGAATTGAAGACCCAGAAATGAACCCACAGATCTATGCCTAGTTAATCTTTGATAAAGGAGCTAAAAAAATAGGATGGAAAAAAGATAGCCTCTTTAACAAATGGTGCTGGCAAAACTGGTTCAACACCTGCAACAAACTAAAACTAGATCCTTATATATCTATCACCCTGAACTAAAATCAATTCCAAATGGATCAAAGACCTCGAAATTAAAACAGATACCCTGAAAACACTAAAAGAAGGAGTAGGAGAAACACTTGGGCTCCTTGGCACAGGATGAAACTTCCTTAACAAAGACCCAGAAATGCTACAAATCAAGGAAAGGATGGACAAATGGGACTGCATCAAGCTGCAGAGCTTCTGCACGGCAAAGGACATAGCTCACAAGATAAACAGAGCCCACAGATTGGGGAAAAATCTTTACTAGCCATACAATGGACAAAGGCCTCATATCTAAAATATATGCAGAACTAAAAAAATTAAATTCCTCCAAAACAAAACCACAAAGAACCAACAGCCCCCACAACAAGGAGCTAAAGACTTTAAAAGAGACTTCTCTGATGAGGAAATGAGAATGGCCAAGAGACATATGAAAAAGTGTTCTACATCACTGGCCATAAAAGAAATGCAAATAAAAACAACATTGAGATTCCACCTCACTCCAGTAAGAATGTCCTTCATTAAGAAAACAACAATAGGGCTGGGGATATAGCCTAGTGGCAAGAGTGCCTGCCTCGGATACACGAGGCCCTAGGTTTGATTCCCCAGCACCACATATACAGAAAACGGCCAGAAGCGGCGCTGTGGCTCAAGTGGCGGAGTGCTAGCCTTGAGCGGGAAGAAGCCAGGGACAGTGCTCAGGCCCTGAGTCCAAGGCCCAGGACTGGCCAAAAAAAAAAAAAAAAAAGAAAGAAAAAAAGAAAACAACAATAAATGTTGGAGGGGATGTGGCCAAACGGGAACCCTATTTATTGTTGGTGGGAATGTAAACTGGTTCAGCCACTCTGGCAAGCGGTATGGAGGGTCCTCAGAAGGCTAAACAGAGAGCTCCCCTATGACCCAGCAGCCCCACTTTTGGGCATCTACCCAAAAGACCACAAACAAGAACACACTAAAGCCACCAGCACAACAATGTTCATCACAGCACAATTTGTCATAGTTAAAATACCAACCCAGATAACTCAAAAAGCAATACTTGCAAAACCATTTGGTGTAAACCAACTAAACAACTCATGGGGGGAGAGGGAAAGTGGGAGAGAGGAGGAGGGGATGAGGGAGGAGGTAAGAAACAGCACAAAAAATGTACCCAAGGCCTAACGTATGAAGCTGTAACCTCTCTGTACATCACTTTGATGATAAATAAGAAAAAAATGTAAAAAAAATAATAAAAATAATATAAAAAATACACCTAGAGATAAAAATTAAATTTCCCCTAAACAAATCCTCAAAGAAACAACCACTCCATTAATAAGTGGACTAAAGAACTAAAAAGAGACTTCTCTGAAAAGGAAATAAGAATAGCCAATAGACATATGAAGAAATGTCCAACATCTCTGGCTATAAAAGAAATGCAAATCAAAAGTACATTGAGATTTCATCTCACCCCCATCAGAATAGCCATTAACAAGAAAACAAATAATAACAGATACTGGAAAGGATGTGGTGAAAAGAGAACACTTTCAAAAGACTAAACACAGTTCTTCAAAAGACTAAACACAGATCTTCCCTATGACCCAGCAATTCTACTCTAACAATGCCACACTAATGCCACCACTACAACTATGTTCATTGCAGTATTATTTACCATGGCTAAGACATGGACCCAACCCAGTTCCCTTCAGTAGATGAATGGATCAAGAATATGTGGTATAGCTACACAAAGGAATTCTATGCTTCCACTAGAAAGAATGACACCCCACAGTGGTAAGAAAATGGCAAGGCATAGAAAAAATCATATTAAGTTACGTGAGCCAGACCCAAAGGAACATAGGCTCTATGGTTTTCCTCATTTGTAATAATTAGTATATTTCTAGGATAGTTCTAGCAGAGGATCACAATAGCTCAATATGAACAATAAGATGATGCTAATCGAAATGAACTCCAAGACATGGAAACAAGAGGGTTTTTTTTGTTTTTGTTTTTCAATGTACATTGTGAAATTGTTTCTTTTTTCTTCCTCCACCCCCTTTTGTTCTATCCCCCGTTGTTATGTTTTTTATTTTGGTACTTCATATTTTGTATATATATTTATCTGATTTGGAGATGGGAAGGGGAATAACAAAATGATCCAACAAAGGACAAAAATGAACCAAAGCAACGAGGATACTCACAAGACACTACATTGGAATTGAACTTTACAACT
The DNA here is from genome assembly GCF_023159225.1 of Perognathus longimembris pacificus. Classification (NCBI taxonomy): domain Eukaryota; kingdom Metazoa; phylum Chordata; class Mammalia; order Rodentia; family Heteromyidae; genus Perognathus; species Perognathus longimembris. The sequence continues at coordinate 24,250,343 of NC_063172.1, forward strand.
TAGGGGAACAAGGAGTCTGAAGGAGGGAAAGTGGGAGAAAAATGAGGGAGGGGTAACAATGTTTGACAAGAAATTTACTCATTATCTTACTTATGTAACAGTAATTCCCGTGTACATCTCCTTTACATTAAAATAAAAAATAAAATCTTGCCTTCAGAAAAAAAAAGTTTTCTCTGCTCAACCACTATACAGAGTAAAATAGAAAGTCAAATATGAGTATGGATAAATAACAGGGAAGGGAGTTATAATCTCCTAAACTCTATTAAAGCAATTTTTTCAGATTTTAACTAAGGAGAATAAATGTGTCATGAGGTTACAGCTCTGTAAACAAAACAGAAAATTTATGTATTTTTCTTCATGTATTCAGCCAGAGTTTTGAGCCAAATTCACTTAATGTATATTTATGTGTCTTGGAGTCATATTTTTCTATTTTACCACAAGCAAATTAGTCAATATGGAAAAGGAAAAAAATTATGAAGCTTTGAAAAATAAACTTTGATGAGAAAAAACATCACTCACCCAACTGGCTTCTGAATGGAAATAAAAAAAGGGAATCAGGCAGATGTAGGTACCAACGTCAGCTTTATTTCTCAAGAGCAGATGAAGAACATGATCTTACTGGGTTGGAAGATGTGCTTCCTAAATAACAAACCCTAAGTATTCATCTACAAGTAGAACACTGGATAAAGACTGACTGCAGAAAGTTCAGTTGGGAATAAATACAAGCAGAGGGTTCAGGTCGTAGGGGTAGAAAGGGAAAGATCCTCTAAAACAATATTTAAAGGCCAGATCCCTCTGTGGGCAGCCAAGGTACCACTAGAGAAGCATGAAAGAAAACACACAACCTACTTTTGAGTCGTATCTTGCTTGACCTAAGAAACTGGGATATTTTTATATACCATCTCGAAGGCCATTGGTATCCATCGACTCTCAGCTCCATCAACTCAACGCATGCTCCCACAGACAGGAAACAATATTAAAAAGTGTAGGTGTGCATTGTATGTAATAAGTTATCTGGGGCCAGGAATGTGGCCTAGTGATAGAGTGCTTGCCTCACATACATGAAGTCATGGGTTTGATTCCTCAGCACCACATATACAGAAAAAGGCAGAAGTGGCTCTGTGGCTCAAGTGGTAGAGTGCTAGCCTTGAGCAAAAAGAAGCCAGGGACAGTGCCCAGGCCCTGAGTTCAAGCCCCAGCACTGGCAAAAATAAGTTATCTGCATGTAGAGGTGAATGCTGGAGCACAGGGATGGGAATCTACTGCATTTTCTATGCCCATCAAATAAAAAGGAGCTCGAGCCAACCTCAGATGCCCCACAGGGCTGCCACATGACCAAGGGTTGAGCAAATACTTGTCTTTCCCTAACAAAGGACACAATGATTGAGCTATGCATGTTCAGTTCCCTCCTTAAATTCAGATGACAATAAGTGAATGGGTCAGTGGAACTACTGGTAGGACTCACCAACTAGGATAGCTCTGGGTGAGAGTCACAACAAGTGAAAAGTAATTAAGATTTACCTAGAATCTCTTTACTCGTATTTTTTTCCCCTTTTGGTCCTTACCAAACATAGTTCATCATGGATAAGCCACTCTTTGTGATTTAACTTAGGTCTCAGTGAGTGATTAACATGTACTTACAGAAAGAACTACAAGGACAATTTAGTCTGTAGTCTGTTAAATTTAGTCTGTTAAATGAGTACATTTAACAGAGAGCTACTTGACATGAAAATAACCTTCAGTCATTAGTGTATACCTTTAAGGGAGGAGGCAAAATCATAACTCAGTTATTCTAGTAATAAAATCAACTCATTTAAAGTATTTTATAGCTCCAACATATCAAATAAAGTGACTTTGGGGAAAAAAGGTGAGAAGTGAAGAGGTAAAAGTAAATACTATGGGCAGTAAAACAGCTTGCTTTATGATCTGCTTTAAAAATGCTTTATAAGGTTATAGGATATTTTGGTAGGACTAAATAGCATCTGGATGTGGCTAGCCTGGACAAATCATACAAATTATTTATTTTATTGGAGAGGCAAACTTTTTGACAGATGTATTTAGTGGTCCAGTGTGTATATATGTGAATGTACAACATGTATGTTCATGTTTATGTTCATATGTGTATCTCACAGACATTACAGATTCAGTAATGGCCTTTGGCTATCTTCGATTCTGTAGAAAAAGGAAGGGTGAGACAGTTGATAGAAACCTACAAAATTTCCATCTATTTAGTAGTATGTGCTATGAGAGGCAATGGATTACCTACCCAGAGAGCCAGAGAAAACTATTCATCCTTCATTGGTTCAGCAATGACTCAATGACTGACTCGGAAGTGGAAGACTGCAGGAAGAGCAGGAAGCAGAGTGCCTTGTCTTAGAGAATGACTGTTTTCAGTTGAGACCTGAGCTATAGCTGAAGCCACTGAAGACTGGAATGCACTGAAGAAACCACTTTTAAGATCCCTCGGGGTGGGAGGTGGGGCAGCGCTGCTGGCCATCTAGTTGATTTTCACACAGGCTTCTCCCTAATCCAACTCATAGCTGAATGTTGGTCCTCCTAGTAGCATATGAAATAAGACATACAGTAACAAAGAAGGAATCCATTTTCAAGACCTCAGAGTTGACACACCATCACTACTTCTGTTGTATACTAGTCATAAAAACCAACCCTCCCTAGAAAACATGCATAGCTCCTGGTATCTGTAGTTCTAGGCATGATGGCATGGGCCTGGAATGGGGCGGGGGGACAGTGGTGGGAAAAAAATAAGCACATAGAATAGGTCTTTGATAGGTCTTCCAATCACAACCAAAAAGATGGTATTTTCAGTGAACTTTTCTAAACAGTGGGATTATGATGAGAAAGCCCAAGATGGTTAAAAAAAAAAATCTAATGCACTAGGGGGAAAAAAAAGCTATTTCCAGCAGAAAGTTGACAAAGGGATTAAAGTAGAGACCTGGGTAGGAAAAGCAGTCAGGTGTATTGTGAACTTGGACAAACTTTCATTCTGTTTTATACCAAGTCTTGTATAGGAAAGAAAAGAACACCACAGTTTTTGTTGTTGTTGTTTTAGAACAATCCTTTATCTGTCCTGCTTCTCAAAGTGGCTAGTTATGACTTCCCAGCCATGTATCCACACAAGTAATCACTGAGACCACAGAGATGAAAAAGAGGAAAACCCATCAGCTCCAGTGAGATTCAGGCACACAAACTTCAATCATATCTGTGGAGGTCATTATTAACAATTTCAAAACATATGTGATGCATAATGGTGATTTATAGGATGCCACCATGCAGAACTCTAGGTTTCAAACATTACCACACGCCTGACATGGTACTAAAGGCAAATTTTGTTTGTTATGGCCACTGACCTAAATTAAAGGCCTTTTTTTTTTAACCATGACCAAAGTGTTTGTGGTTTTGTCTGTACTGAGATCAAGGCTTAAAAAATGATGGGCTGTGCAGTGGCTGTAAAACATGCCTGCAAATTCTTTGAAATTTTTCCCATAAGAGGTAGAATCTTATCCCTCTTTCAGTAAGTATAGAGCAAGGTAATTCTCTCTTAACAAATAGAATAAAGCAGAAATGGCTTTGCATGCTCAGGTCATATAAGGTAAGATGACTGCATCCTGGCTGTGTCTTGGGACTCATGTATTTGGGGCTCTGAGTCACTACATAAGAAGTGTAGCTATTTTGAAGATACCATGCTGGAGGGAGCATAGAGCAAAGCTATCAACAGCCAAAGAGAGACACTGGAGGAGCCAGTACTATGGTAGCTCTTGGCCTTTAGCACATGTGATATGGAATCCTTGGCAAAGAGTCAGCCCCAGCTCCAGCTCTAGCCACCATAGGACTCTGCCCTGAAAGACCCTAAGCAGACCAATATCCCTGAGCTCAGTCAACCCAAATCATTATTAGAGATAATGATAGTAAATGATCATTTTTGTTCTAAATCACTATGGATAGTTTGTTGTTACACACAATTGGTAACCTGAAACAATCCTCACTTAAGTAAAACTCTTTTAGCCATAACTAATATAAACAAGGGATGAAAATGAACCATTCATTTGTATCAGAAAGATTTCAGGGTGTCTTAGCTACACTTTGCTGACTCTAAAAAGCCAATAATGTGATTGTCACTTCCTCTCCTTTTATGGGCAGACTTCTTCTAGGACTTTTGTGCAGGCAGAAACTCCACTCTTTCAATTGTTTTTAACATTATAGAACAAGTAAACCTCTTCTAGACTCACTGTTTGGAAATTCTAACGCTATCACATTCCAGAACGACTATTTTGAGAGTTAAATCTAGCAAATAACTGTAAAACCAGGGCATTTTTTTTTCTGAATAATGGCAACATCAAAGTGATAGTTTTCAGTACAGCCTTAATTTAAATCTCACTAGTTGTTTAAAGCAGCAAATAGAAAACATCCCCAGGTTGGCTCGTTTTAATCACCACAGTAGATGCTTCCATATTGAAAGATGCCAAACTCAGGAAATTATGACAATGCCTTTGCTTTCTAGCTCTAACTAAAATGTGAGTTCAATGTTACAAGAGTGGAAGCAGCCTTTGGAAGAAGCTCAGTGCCTGCCAGTGAAAATATCACCTGAGATTCTGAAGTTAAGAGGGCCAGGAAAGGTGGGAGTAGGGGATAGATGACAGGCAATGAACAGAATCAGAGGCACTGGAGAGAAAGTGAGCTTTATCCTGAGCTTCCAACTCGAAAGAGCTCCAACTACTTATACATCTGTGCATCCCTTCTACATAGGAATTAGTCACCATATGACAAAGTTGAGCGAAGAAATCTATGCTTCTAGAGGCAAAAAAAAAAAAGAAATCCAAAAGGGCTTTTCCTGAATATTTGGTTTGCTTCATTGAACTCAGGGGCCTTTGGGGAAAAATTCGGGACATTTAGATACTTGTCTTTAATCTAAGCCAACTCTACTATCAGTAACAAATGTAATACTGAAATGTGCTCATGAGTCCTTCTGGGGTTCAGAGTTATTCCACAGATCAACTGTTTACAAACCTAGAAAGCTTACTGGGTGTTAATAGAAACACTACAGTCAGGTTTTTTCACACACAAATACCAGCACACACACACACAAATGGATGCCATATATATATGTGTGTGTGTGTGTATATATATATATATATATATATATATATATATATATATACTGACAAGCTGAATTGAAATCCCTTTGTACAATTATTTAAATATATATATATATATATATATATATATATATATATATATTAAAGCTAATGCAAGACTACCCCAGAACAATTAGGTTAAAATCAGGAAGAATAAATCCCAGACAATGTCATTTGGGAAGTTCTTGCATGATTCTGACATGCAGATGGATAAATATTTGCTATATAGGATGTTCATATACAATAAATCCTTCTAATTGAAAGAACATTCACTATTCAGAAACACTTAAGACTCTAAAAAAGGAAAGAACTCTTGAGGACAAATGGTTCCTTGAAGGTACTCAACAGAATTTTGAATATAGGAATTTTCCCTAAAGACTTGGCAATAACTTCCAAGTATCCTGTGCAATGCAAATAAAACTAGGTACCCACTAGATCCGAATTAGCATACTATTACACCAACTTTACAACACACACTGAGGATTGCAGTTCAAAGCCAGACCAGGCAAGAAAGTCCATGAGACTCTTATCTCCAACTAACCACCATAAGACTGGAAGTGGCACTGTGGCTCAAGTAGTAGAGCACTAGTCCTTAGCTGAAGAGCTCGGGGACAGCACCCAGTGTTCAAGACCTACAACCCACACACACAAAAAAAAAGAATAGAGACACCAAGTTCTCTGCCCTAGGCTAAAGGTAGAACTGAGGCTAAAAGTAGAGCAGAAGATGAGATAGGAACCTAACCCTTTTCTTCTCTGGCCTCTGAACAGCCCAACCTCTAAATTCCATCTACAAAGGAGACCTATAACCAACCCAAGGAAAACAGCTGGTATTAAAGTACAGTTTTAGAATAAGGAAAAGATTAGTTCAAATTCGTAGACCTATGGTGAGAAAGTATCTAGATGGAGAATATCAAGCTACAGTTTTGTCTATATAACCAATTGGCTAGAATTTCTCTCTTGGACAATAACTTAAGATAATGAGTTTTCTCTGTACTAAAATAAGTACAGCAAGAAGACCACAAGCCTATTAAACTTTTGGGGAAATTTGAGTGCTGCTTTCCTTTTTGCAGATAGGAATCTTGAAAATAAGTTTATACCTAGGGCGCTCTCTCTCTCTCTTTCTCTCTCTCTCTCTCTCACTCTTTTTCTCCTATTCTTCCATTTCTCTTTCTCTCATCTCCCCATCTCTTCTGAAAATGACACTTCATAATATAAAGGTTCTTTACTACCCAATCTATCCTTTCTAACCACCCATTATATATATAATATATTATATAAGATTTATTATATTATTTATATAATATATTGTAATATTACACATATGAAAGAGTGACAAGATGAACATCACTGACTACACATAAAAACATAGTTTTCTTTATCTTAAACCTCAAACCTGCTAGTAAAGAATGGTTAACACATCCTAAGTGACAATTTTCAGGAAATGGAGCAAGCATTTGTTCAGTAAACAATTACCATGAGTGTTGTGCTTCATTCCCAGATCTAAGATTTCCATAAAGGAAGGACAAAGGCTCTCTGGTCCATGAACTTAGACTTCAGCCCTTTGTGATGTTAATTCAGACCACCAGCTGTCTCCACACCCAGACTTTTTCTACAGGATTTTGTCAGAGCTCTATGGTCTCCTAATATACCAGCAGCATGTTTGTTTTTCATTTGCTTGTGGCTTATTAAAGCCACCGATGTGGGTGGGTGGCAGGAACTCAGCACTTTCCTTCCTCAGTGATAAGTACCTCCATTGCCCAGCACACACATATGGTTCCAATTAAAATAAATGGAAGGCACGTGTCTAATTTGGAGAGCAAGACTGGCAAAACTTAAATGGCTGCAACTATTGCCCCTCTGTTTTGAATAGGTGCTGCATGAGGTGAATAGTTCAGTCCTTTTTCCTAACCTGCTTGCATGACGTTCTGTTCACATAAAAGCCATTTACTTTTACCTCTGAGCACTTAGCCTGGGACTTTCTCAAGATATTTTTTGGGGGTGGGGGGCTTAGTGTTCATTTATTTCCTTCTCATTAGGAAAGCAATTATTTCACATCAATTCTATAAACACCAGTAACAAACAAGAAACTTCCAGCTCTAGCAGAAGCAGTGTGAGCCATGACTGCTGAATTTTAGAGGGGATTCAAATATTTCATGGGGGCAAGAGGTTGAAGAGGTAACTTCTTTTGCTATCAATCATCTTTGGTGCATGGTTTCATTCAATGAACATTTTTGAGCACCTCAATATTACAGTTACTGGTTAAAAAAAGACTATTTCCATTTTGAAGCATTTTGCATTTTTAGTAGGACAATCAAGAAAATTGTCTCCTATCTAAAGACATCAATTCAAAGAACTTGTGAAATTTTTTTTCTTGTCAAGTTGTCAATACTCCCAATATACTTGTTGTGTAAATTAAATAATTTCAATATACTGAAAAAAGCCAGCTGAAGAAGACAAGCCAGAAGAATTACAGACAAATTCAAACTTGGATAGAACAAGACATTCTTTTGGTAGAGGAGAAGTTTCCCTATCATTCCTCCAAAAACCCAATAATGATGATCAAATTATTCTCTTAGGCAATTCAAATATGCCTCCAATTGGACAAAAACTGTCCCCAATATTACAATAAAAATTTACCTTAAAGATACCTTCTCTATTCTAAGATACACTAATATATTCTCCTTGTTTCTCATATTAATTATACTTTGGAGACCCACTCTGCCCTTCTGCTATCAATTGCTAGAAGCTAAGAAACAAAGAACTATAAAGTAAGAAAATACAAGAGGGCAACCTAGGAAGAAGTTAATTACTTGGTTTGGTGAATTTATTTCATACTCCAGTGTGCTTGAAACCGTGCTTTTATTTTACAAACTTAAAATACACTCTTGGATCATATACTAAAATTCACCAGACCATTTTTCATGGGGTTTTGAAAAGTACAATAAAATTTGAGCATTCTATATCTTGAATAACTTTGAGAGCCATTTCCTTAACACATGAATTGGCACAAAGTAAGCAAATAAAATATTTAAATGGTCACTTACAGTCTATGCAATTCTCTCTGTGGGACCAAAGAGAGATGAGTAATGCTAAGGACATGGAATTATCCAGAATAGAAAAGGGAAAACTTGCAAGAGATTTAAGAAATATAACAATGGAAGAGAAGAATGGATGTTTTTGTGTGCATGCCAGCCCTGAGGCTTGAACTCAAGGTCTGGATGCTGTCCCTCAGCTTTTTTTGCTCAAGGCTAGCAGTCTACCACCTGAGATATAGCTCTACTTCCAGTTCTTTTAATAGTTAACTTGATATAAGAGACTCACAGATTTCCTTGCCAGGGCTGACTTTGAGCCGTAATCCTCAGATCTCAGCTTCCTGAGTAGTTAGGATTGCAAGGGTAAGCAACAGGCAACCAGCTAAGAGTAGAAATTTTAACAAGTCTTATTACATACAACATACTGTTTCATTTCCTCCTATTAATGTTTTCTAAATAGCATATATAAAACATTTGAGTTTTCTAGTTGTATTTTGGAGGTCTGGTCTGTATTTGAATGTTAACCTGCTACTTAAATGGAGCTTCATGAGTTTCTGGATTTAAGAATTCCAGCCCATTCAAGGTTGCACTGGCATTCTCCATCAAACACATTGCCTTTCTGGGCAGAGGATTTCCCTCCCAAAGATTCACTGATACACATACTTTCTGTATATTGCTGGCCCCACCACTGCTGAAACACCAGTGAATATATACCATTATCAAGTTTAAAACTAAAGACTTTCTGCTTATTAGGAACATTTGTAAACTATTTTTTGCTAGTATTTAAAGGAGGCTGGACACCATCACTAATAAAAGGAAATGCTCTTTAAGACGTTCAAGGAATTAGAACTAAGGGAGAAATATTAGAATGTTTACTGTCATGGCTAGTTTAAATGAAAGAGTTGATTTCTTTTAGATATGCTCAAAATATTAAGAGTGAGGAAGGGACTACCCAGAGAGATCAATATCTAGAAGCAATTAGATTTATAATCCCTGACACTTCTCCAATAATGAGGATGAGGAGCAAAAAGTCCTTTCATCACATGGGGAAATAGTCTGATAGCCTGAGTAGGCTACCATTTTCTATAGAGTCACTTGAGATTCACCTTTGAGTGAATAAATAGACATTAAATTGATTTATGATTCTAGACAGCCTTTTCCACCTACATGAGAAAATATTTCTCAGAGCTTTTCTCAGCTGTTGCCTTTTCCTGACATAGTATCCAACACTCTGGCAGGTGAATTCTGTGCCCTGTGGTATCCTGGGGTGTTGGCATTTGTAAACCAGAATATTTCTGTCATCACTTGCATGCCAAAGCTCAGAAAGAAAGCTTCATGTGTACTGGAGGAAAGGCAGCTGCTACTGTCACTGCAGGAAAATGAAATCTAAAAACATTTCAGCACAAAGCTTCAACTTTTCCTTTTTTTTTTATTACTGTGCTCATCCACAGGGTCTGGGAGCTGTCTCTGAGATTCTTTTTCTCAAAGCTAGGGCACTAGCCACAGCTCTACTTCTGGATGGGAGTCTTACAGACTTTTCTACACAGGCTCACTTTGAACCATATTCCTCAGATCTCAGCCTCTTGACTAAGTAGGATTATCGTTGTAAGCCACCAGCACACAGCTCAGCATTTCCTTTTGAATAGTGAAATGGGATGGGTGGAGAGTTAAGGAAGGTCAGTCCAGTGGAATGTACTCTTTGAGGACCAAGAAACCTATGGAGACAAGTAGATGGGAAGAATATATGACCAGGTTGGCCACAGATTCCTCATTTTTTTATTTCAAATTTCTGTCTGATGTAGCACAACAAAACTGTTTCCTTTGATTTTGTGTGACAAGACACCAAAGTGAAACTCATTTATTTCTAATCAATTTTATGTTATGTAGATATAGCATGGATGGATTAGAATAAAAGGAACCAATGTATTCAGCCCAAGAGGAAACCTACTGTTAGCTTTAATGCCTTGTCAATTGAAAAATATCAGATGCTTTATTAGAAGACTTTTATAGAAGTCTTTCTACATTGCCAATTACAGAGAGAGGAAGGAGGGAAAGAAGGGCGGAAGGGAGGGAGGGAGGGAGAGGGGAGGGGAAAGGAAGGACAGAAAGGGGCAGAGAGAAGAAAGAAATGAGTAGAGAGAGAAATACTAGAGAATAGCCCAAATGGAGTTAGCTGGTTAATAAAATTAGTCTTTTATAGTAGTCAGAATAATGTTTCCCAAAGGTGTCTATATCATAATTCCTGGAACCTGTGAATGCCTGTCATTTTTTTTAAGTGGTGATGAGATTAAGAACCATGAGATAGGGTTTTATGATGATTATTTAGGTCTACTGAATATAATATTAGGGATTCTCTAAAAAACAAAGAAACTTTTTAGCTATGGACAGAAGATAAACTTCAGAAAGAAATGGTCAAAGATGAAATAAATATTCCTAGCTTGAAGTGGAGAAAAGGGCCTGAAGCCAAGATATGCAAGTGGCCTGTAGAGGGAGAAAAGGGCAAGGAAATGGATACTCCTCTAAAGTCTCCAGGGAGAACACAGCTTTGCCAACACCTTGATTTCAGCCCAAGGATACTTGTGTTAGCCTCCTGACCTACACAGTTGAAAGATTATAAATGTGTGTTGTTTGTCATGGCAGCAAGCATTAGAAAACTAATGCTATTGATCAGTCTTTTCTTACTAAAGGCACAGAAAGCATGGAGAAACAATTTCAACCGTCACACCATGTTACACTTGTTTTATAGATCTATCTGGGGTATGGTTTATGGGACTTTGATGAGTATCAATTTTTTCCTGACATCAGTTATTGTCAGACTCAAGAAAATGTCCTAAAATGATATGTAAGGTTGAAGTCAATAGAGAAAATATATAAATAGAGAAAATATACCAATATTTAGAAAATAGAGAAAATGTGTAATAGAGAAAAAATGTAAACTAATTAGAAATAAACTTTATAACCCCTGGGTTCTTAGACCTCCATACTATTGATACTTTGAGCCATGTAATTCTTTGGTGGAGGATTTGAGTCTAACCTGTGTGCTTTAGGGTTTTAGCAACAAATCTGGCCTCACCTACTAGGTGAACAGTAGTCATCCTTTAGCTGTGACAACCAAAACTTGGTCTAGACACTGTTTATGACACAGATGTCTGGCCTACAGAAGTGTAAACTGAAAAATTAGCAGTGCGTAGAATACACTCTCTACACAGTCAGGGTCAACACTGTGGTATCAGCATCTGAGAGGAAATCTTAAGTCTTGGGTTCTAAGAAGCTGTCTTAGATAATTGACTTTGATATTTTGGGATAAAGAATGTTCAGTTGAAGGTTCGGGTGTATGGTTTAAGTGTTGGTCTTATTCTTATATGTGAGGCTCTTGGTTCAATCCACAAATACACAGAAAATCCATTGAGAAGCCTACATAGGTAAGAGAGGTGTCAACTTCTTTGGCATTTACATTTCCAGGACATGAAACAAACAGGACCAGAGACACAGATACCTGTGTCTAAGTGATTCTAGAGTCTACACCTTCTCAGATAAATTCTCATTTGTTTTCTTTTACTTTGAATACCTGCTCTTTTTCCATGAATCAATCATTTTTCCTGGCGAAATGACTTAGAATAGCATTGAATAGAGCTAGGCAGTGTGACTTTCCTTGTAAGGACCTGTCATGACTTCTCAGGATATAATGCACCAACACAGTCATCTGCAGGTGGCTTCAAGTTACATAGCTCAGGGCCAGGGAGGATGTTATTATAGACACCAAGCAGAGTTCAAGTAAGTTAAGCTAAAGTTATTAGATGAAATCTATTTCCACTGAAAAGTAAAATTTATTGAGTTAAATGTCACAAACAAACCACCCATACAGCTTCATTCTACGAGTCATATTTACTATATCCCTAACATTTGACACTTTGGGCTGACACATGCATGAGAAACCAAAGGTTATCTATTCTTCTCAAATAGAGTAAGGATCTAAATATAGGGAAGTGATTTAGGAACTAAACAAAGCCACTGAGTTAGTTGTTTATAACCTACAAATAAATCAGTACATGCATTCAACTGACAGCAATTTGGAAATGAAGGATCCAGTCTACAACAAAATGTAAACTTCTGTGATTATAAGAACTCAATAAATTAATGGAGCAGTTGACCCAAAGTTCAAGTCCATAGAAAAATGGCTATGGTTTACTACAAAATGCTGATTTTGGAAAACCTTCTGTTGCAAACTGACAAGTAAGAACTTGAAAGCATGGTTTAAAATTAGATTGCATACACAAAGGCAAAATTCATCGAGATTTTACATGTTACATATTCTATCTTGGCAATGACACTATTGGATTCACCAATAAATAATCAGCACTGAATGTATAAGAGAATACTTGTTTTCTGAAAAATTATAAGTCCAGTTCTGTCTGTAGGCAGAAATATAGCTCAAGTGACTTCTGGATCTCTCTGAATTAATGAGAAATGGTATGAAACTTCTCAGAGTCACTCTTTCTATCCCAATGATGGTAGAATTAGACTAAAAGAACCTCCCATCAGCCCAAAACCAAGGCATACATTTTAGAATCCATAGACTACAGATGCCCAGCATCAAATTAATGGTGTAGAGATGTGGTAAGATTGAGCAGATAGATGCTAACCGTACTCCATAGCCTTGCTATCTACATGTACAATAATGAAGTTGAATAAAGCAAGTTAGGTCATTTTGTTCTAACTTGAATTTAGATCACTTTCACATACCCAATTCCTAATAAACACTGTGCCCAGGTTTTCAGATCATACTTCAACTGCCATTGAGGAACTGTTTCAGATAGATGTTGATCGCTTGAGCAAGTGGCCCAACCAGTTGCAGCTAAGATGAGAATATAACAACGAAGTACTAAGCACACTAAGTACTATACTGACTCTCATTACAGGGAAACCTTCCAGCACCCCTATTATTCCATCACATTTTACACATAAGACCCAGAGAGGTGGAGAATGTCACCTGAGGCCACATACACAGTAAGTGGCTATGCAGGGATTTAGAATTAGATCTGCCTGGTTACAAACAGAACCATGTTCTTTACTACAAGATAATTTTATTAAATATAAATGAGACTAAGGAAATGTACCACAGACTATGTTCTCTCTGGCACTGACCAAGTAAACACATGCCCTTTGGCTGATTCATCAGGCAAACCATCTGGCTATGTCCTTTATCACTCATGGCCATAACCTCTAGTGTTGTGACATTCCTTTCCTGGTTCACAGGGTTCCAATCTTGGGAAAAAGCCATATCCACTCAAAGTAGCTACATGTTTCTTTTGTGTGCATGTTCTCCCCCCCCCCCCTTTCTCTTGCTCTCTCCCTCTCTCTCTCTCCCTCTCTATGTCTCATACATACACACTCACTAATTTCTATGAACTACAAATTAGTGATATAGGCAAAAATAAATCCATGAAAAGGCTTTTCTTTTCTTCTTCTTCTTTTTTTTTTTGGCCAGTCCTGGTTCTCGGACTCAGGGCCTGAGCACTGTCCCTGGCTTCTTTTTGCTCAAGGCTAGCACTCTGCCACTTGAGCCACAGCGCCTCTTCTGGCCATTTTTTGTATATGTGGTGCTGGGGAATCGAACCCAGGGCCTCATGTATATGAGGCAGGCACTCTTGCCACTAGGCCATATCCCCAGCCCCTTGAAAAGGTTTTTTTCAAGACTAAAAAAACTATTGAGATTGGAATATTTTTTTAAACCCACATTTTTCCTTTCCAGAGAAACTTTCCATTTCCTTCCATGGGGGAAGTAACTCTAGACCTGAAGGTCTATGGACAAGATAGCTACACATGACTTTACAAAGAGGTGGGAGAGATAAAAGTCCTTTCATATCGGGTTTCTCAGGAACAAAAGAAAAGGCTAATTTTTCTCCTGCAAATCCAAGCTCATTAACTCTGTGACACTGGCCTTATATGTGAGCATAGAAGTTCATTGTCATTTTAAATGCACTCAGTTACAAATCAGTTTCACCACAAATCACTAACATTCATTTCTTATAAATGGTCAGTATTGTTATTGGCTGGTCACATAGCTTCTGCTTTCTAGGAGTATATTTAATGAGAATGATCAAAAGAAGTATACACAAAAAAACTAAGATATAAAATGGGGATAAAGCCAGGCCTGTAATCATAGTTGCATAGGAAGTTGAGATTGGGAGAATTATAGACTAAGGCCAGTCCAGGTCAAATTAGTGAAAATACCTCATTTCAATAGAAAAGGCTGGGTATGATGGTTTACATCTGTAACAGCAGCTATGTCAAAAAGTATAAAGAAAGAAGATGATAGTTCAGGCCAGCATGGGAATGAATGAAAATCCTGTCTTAAAAAAAATAACCAAAGTAAGAAATGGTTAGGGGTACTGTCCAAGTGATATGGCTCAAGTGGTACAGTGTTTGCCTAGTAAGCACCAGACTCAGAGTCCATGTCTCATCACTGAAAGTAAAAAGTAGATTAGACATAAAGTAGAGGGCCAGGTGTTGAGGGAGACGTTTCCTCAAATTGTGTGCACTGAAATTCTAATACCCAAGGCAAGCCTTTGGAAGGTGATCAAGCCATCTGTAATAAAATGAACACCACTGGTACTCTTCTCCCATAGGAGATTACAGTGAGGAGATGAGCCTTCGTCAGACAGGAATCTGTGAGCAGCTCAGCTTTGCACTACCCAGTCCCTAGAGCTATGAGAAGTAATGTTTGTTGTGTGTACACCACCACTTATGGTGTAGTTGTCTATTCAGACAAGGACAGAGGTTATAATGGCAGATGTGTAACTGATGAAAAAAAACAGCTGTATATTGAGACGCAATCTATTATGCAAAGAGGGAGAGTGATGTCTTGCACTGGATTGGTATATGGATTTCTATAAAAATTCTGAGACTAAAGACAGTTCACTAAGAACTAAGTTGCTCTGTGGAAGAAACCCTTAGATACTGTATGGGACTAAAACAAAGATATGTATGGTTAATCATTTCTAAAACATTCCTTTTGCAGTACTGGGAATCAAACCTAGGGCCTTATATGTGCTAGGCACTGCTTTCTACCTTTTTATCAGGTTGCCACCCCTCTTGTTTTATATTTTGTTTCTGAAATATGGCTTCTGTAACTTTTATTACCTATGCTGGCCTAGAGCTCCTTTTTTCCCCTCTCATTATCTTTATTTTTTTTCTTATTTATTGGCAAAGTGATGTACAGAGACATTACAGTTTCATACATTAGACCTTGGGTACATTTCTTGTAGCACTCCTTTTTCGTTTAATAATAATTACTTATTTATTGTCAAAGTGATGTACAGAGAGGTTACAGTTTCATATGTAAGGCCATGGGTACATTTCTTGTACTATTTGTTACCTCCTTCCTCACTCCCCCCTCCCCCTCCCCCTGTCCCTCTCCCCCATGAGTTGTTCAGTTGGTTTACACCAAATGGTTTTGTAAGTAATGCTTTTGGAGTCGTTTGTCTTTTTATCCTTTGTCTCTTGATTTTGATATTCCTTTTCCCTTCCCTAGTTCTAAAACCAGTATATACAGTATCCAGTGTACTCAGATGAGATATAGTGATAGTACGGGGACAAGCACAGGAAGGGGATACAAAAGGATCATCCGTAATAGAAGCTATGGTTTCACGTGGCATATTGAAAGTAATTACAACAGTGATATAACAGTCGTTTTCATAAAATGAAGCTCATTTCACTTAGCATCAACTTATATGTTCATAAGGGTATAGCTATTGGACTCTTGTGATCCTCTGCTGTGACTAGCCTAATCCTGTGCTAATTATTCCCTATGAGGGAAACCATAGAGTCCATGTTTCTTTGGGTCTGGCTCACTTCACTTAGTATAACTTTTCCAAGTTCTTCCATTTCCTTATGAATGGGGCAATGTCATTCTTTCTGAGAAAGGCGTAAAATTCCATTGTGTATATGTACCACATTTTCCTGATCCATTCATCTACTGAGGGGCATCTGGGTTGGTTCCGTATTTTAGCTATGACAAATTGTGCTGTGATGAACGTTTTTGTGCTGGTGGCTTTAGTGTGTTCTTGTTTGTAATCTTTTGAGTAGATGCCCAAAAGTGGGGCTGATGGGTCATAGGGGAACTAGCTTTCAAGGAATCTCCATACTGCTTTCCAGAGTGGCTGAACAAGGTTACATTCCCATCAACAGTGAAGTAGGGTTCCCTTTTGGCCACATCCCCTCCAACATTTGTTATTGTTAGTTTTCTTGATAATGGACTTTCTTACTGGGGTGAGATGGAATCTCAATGTTGTTTTGATTTGCATTTCTTTTATGGCCAGTGATGTAGAGTACTTTTTCATATGTCTAGCCTAGAGCTCTTGATCTTCACATTTCTCTACCTCTAAAGTAGCTCAGATTATGGGCATGTGCTACTATACCCAGCCTTTGCACATTTATCCAAAAGATTACAAACAAGGACAAAGTAAAGCCAGCAGCACAACCACATTTGTTGTAGTACCATTCACCATAACCAAGGTATGGAATCATCTCAGATACTTCTCAGTGAATGAATGAATCAAGAAAAATGTGATGTGTATACACAATGGAATTTTACTCATTAGAAAGAATGATTTTGCATCATTTGCAAACAAATGGAAGGTCTTGGAAAAAATTTTGTCAAGTGAAGTAAATCAGGCCCAGAGACAAAGGTTGAATGTTTTCCTTTATATATGGATGCTAGATTTAGCTTACAAATCTGTAAGTAAATATGTTGGGTGGTATGCAAATGTATACAAATGTATTAGTTGAAATATAGTAGATTCAAGGGAGAACTCAAATCATGTAATTTCTTAGAAAGGCAAAGTCAAAGTTCAACAAAATAAGCACCAGGAAACATGTAATTGAAAGGGGTAGGGTGGGGATGAAAGGGGTAGAGGAATAAAGAGGGAGAGAATGCAACCCAGAATTCAATGTGTTGCCTACAAAATTAGAGTGAGAAAAATGGTAAGTAGGAAAGGGATGGATGAGTGAGAATCTTAAAAGAGGTGACATTGATCAAAATGCATTGTATTCATAAAGTTCTTGGTTAAACGACAACTTCTTTTAACAACTAATTAAAAGGTAATTTTAAAAGTTTTTTAAAAAGGAAAAAATGATAGATATAGATAGATAGATAGATGATAGATAGATAGATGGTACATAGATGTATTTTATGGCCCAAATACCCAGGCTTAAAACTCCAGGTGCCATTGGCTCATGCCTGTAATCCTAGCTACTCAGGCGGCTGAGATCCAAGGATCACAACTCAAAGCCAACCCAGGTAGGAAATTCCCTTATCTCTAATTAACCACCAAAAAACTGGAAGTAGAGCTGTGGCTCAACTGGTAGAGGGATATCCTTTACCACAGAAGCTCAAGGACAGTATCTCAGCCCTGAGTTCAATCCCCAAGACCGGCACAAAACTAAATAAGTAGATAAATAGACAAGAATATGCTTCTTTGTTTTTATTTGTACGTACTTAGTTTCCTTTACATCTGTACTTGGTTACTTTAAAGTAAAAGTCATTTTCATTAAATGCATTTTAAAAAAGGCAGCTTCATCAAAGCTTTCCCAGGATATAGAACCTGCCTTATACTTTGAAGGGTTGCAGAGCACTGATTAAACTGATATTTCTTTTCAGGGATGCCTCAAGTATAATCTGAGAGCCCCAAAGGCATTCTGGTACCTGAGTAAATATAAATTCCTCTGTACTGAATTTTCTAATCTCAAGTTTTGACATGAGCAAGACACACTGGGATCTACAGAAAGTGTTTGATTGAGGCTCTCTGTGATGGTAGGTTAAGCCCCAGAGGTTCTTTTGGTTAAATAAACATTAGGCCCGTTAAAAGGCCACCTTTTCCAAACAACAGAGCTGCCTGCTGGGCAAAGCAGTTGGGAGGAGGAAAAGTGAATGAGGACATGTTTAGCCTGTTGCTATGGATTGTGAAAGCAGGTAGCTGGTAGCCAGCCCAGTTTGCCCCTAGATACTTTTTAAAGAAAAGAAAGGTTAAGTAACTCAATTGCATTTTTAGACTAAAATGGAACCAAGTGGTTCTTCAAAGACAAGCCCAGTGGGAGAACATAACAAGAGAGAAAAAAACAGATCATATTGTCTAACCACGGGGTGAAAAATTGTGATTTGTTTGTATGGTCTTCTGCTATTCTACAGATGACAAAAATTCAACCATTACATGAAGTAGTAGAACCCAAAAAGGACTCCTGAGTAAGGAAAGGAAAGTAATACACATATCCCTGGAATAAAAGTAAGAAAATAAAGTGAAAGTGGTCATCAGTCAGCAAATATATGCACTTTCTTTTTTTTTTTCTTTTTTTTTTTTTTTTTTTTTTTGGCCAGTCCTGGGCCTTGGACTCAGGGCCTGAGCACTGTCCCTGGCTTCCTTTTGCTCAAGGCTAGCACTCTGCCACTTGAGCCACAGCGCCACTTCTGGCCGTTTTCTGTATATGTGGTACTGGGGAATCGAACCCAGGGCCTCATGTATACGAGGCAAGCTCTCTTGCCACTAGGCTATATCCCCAGCCCCTGCACTTTCTTGATATGAGCAAGCCGTTAATAATCAGAAGAAAATTCTACTTGGAATTAAAGAGTACTGGAAATGCAAATGAGTTAATAACTTCAGAAGAGGGTAATAACCAGACAAGAGCGAATCATTTATAGATACTCCAAAACACTGGTTATTCATCCTGTTTGTTAAAGAAAAACAACTCAGGAAGTTTCCTTAACTCAATTTGCAAACCATCTTCATCTTCCAGAAAGGATTCCAAACTTTATTCCTATGTATTTGAGGCCAACTTACAAAAGCTAGCCAGGTTTGCAGCCCTGTGATTAAATGCTGGCATTCTCTAACTTGTCCTGATAATGTTTCTGGTCTCCTCTGATTACTGTTTTACAGAATGCATAAAGATGCTATGTCCTTTCTATCTCAGCAAGAGTTTTTTTTAGCAGCTCCATTGAGGTACTTGGATTTCCAAGTATCAGGTCCCATGAACCAGTTTTCTAGGCTGGAAATTTACAGAGTAGTGGTAGGCTAATTAATATTTTGGGATATTGAGAAGAAAATGTAATAAAACATGCTACAACAGGAAGAAAACACATTGCAGTCCTCTGTAAGACATCTGCAGGTACTTATTCATATTCACCAACATCATGATGATTTATTAAATAGCTTTGTTACTGAATGACATTTAAAGTATTGAACCAGTCGGACTGCCAGAGCAGAGTTCCAGCTGGGTCTAGAAGGTGGCAGTATATACACTTTAACCGTTAGTTGCTGGATCTGGGCAGAGGAGTACATTGAGCACAAGAAAGGTTCCAATAAATATGTTCATAATCCCATTGTACCTTTGTTTACCTGCAGTACATTATTCCTGTATACATCCTATGCTTTCCCCAAGTTGTTTATAAGACACTCCAAATTAAGACTTCATGAAAACAGACTGTGAAAGTTTTCTGAATAAAACATCTGTCAGCTAAAAGTATATTTATCTCTAATACTGTTTTTGAAATATTCCTAAATATTATTTGAGTAACTTTTTAACCTAGTTTTTCAAACTGCAGGCACATCCCTTTAACTAGATCCAGAAGTGAAAGGAGCTATGTTTGTTATTATCATCAGTGTAGATGTGTTATATTCGCATTATTTAGTTATCTTTAGCCCCTAAGGAAAGTTCAGATGGTAAGTATTTTCATTTTGGCCAAACAAAACATTTCTGAATGGGCTTAAAAAATACTCTAGCCTGTCACTGGTGGCTCATACCTAGAATCATTGCTGCTCAGAAGGCTGATATCTGAGGATTGCAGTTCAAAGATGATCAAAGCAGAAAAATCTAGAAGACTCTTTTCTCCAATTAAACACACACACACACACACACACACACACACACACACACACACACACCCTAAAAGTGGAGCTATGGCTCAAGTGGTAGGGTGCTACCCTTGAGCACAAAAGTACAAGGACAACACTTAGGCTCTGAATTCAAGCCCCAGGGCTGGCATAAAACAAACAAAAACAACAAACCATTTTTTAAGAGTTTTGACAACTCAGCCACTTTCTCAGCAGGCTAAGGAAAGAACAGCACATGTGCATCAGCAGCAAAACTTATGCCTTTAGTTGGAAAAGGAATGAAAACCTTATACATGAACTGAGCAAGCAAGATAAAACCGCTTCCTCTTCCTGTGCTTTGGTGACTTAGAAAATGTTTCTGAGGAATAAAAAGGTTGTGAGAATTCAGCTACAAACAGCAATGGATGATTTATGAAAGTTTACATATAGAGCAACTCCTTCTATGGTTCATTTGCCAGGATCCAAATGCATGTGCCTTTGATAGAGCAGAACAAAAAACACTCCTGAGGCACACTGAGCTCCAAGACAGAGAGCTATGTAGCATGGTGCTGCTAAACACAAGTATTTTGAAAAGGCATTATAACTAAATACATTTGCATGGAATTTAAATTCAATATACAAGGTCATTCCATTAAGAAGGTAACATATGCATTGACAAAGAATGACAGGGGTATGTCCAACATATCTACTTGGCATTGCATGGCATATAAAGGTTCATGTAGAGACTATAAATCATTTGGTGTCAGAAGAAATAAGGGAGTTCATCTCTTGTTCTAATTTTATCATCATGACAGTATCTGTGCAGCTACCAAAGCTCAGAGACCCGTCACTATTTTCACATTGCATTACTATACCTGCCCCTACAGGTATAGGCAGAACTGACATTTTACAAATGCCCAAACAAAAGATCCATCAACGAGAAATGATTAATTGATTGCCAGGTCAGAGTAAAACTAAAGAACAATGAACTGAAATTTGCACTGAGAAATGTGGACTTATACAACCCATCCTGTACCTGAACCTGCCTTGACCTGCAGGAAATACCTAATAATGTGAAAATCCAGCTTTGAATCATGATGTTGGATTTCTGCTCCACCAATGCTTTCCTCTATGATACAGATAGGTCATGAGGATGTTTTCTTCCATGATATATATAGATCATTTCCTTCATGTTCCACCTATCATCCATAAAATAAAGTTAATAGCACATATTTTCCCTGCTGTGAATTTTAATCAACAGATGCTCACAGATATTTTAGGTAAGTAATGCTGATACAAGAAGTGACATTGATTCTAGTAGCACTTGCCTATGTTTTCTCTGCCAATTCAATAGAAGAGCTTCAGATTCATATCCTGGGAGATCATACATGACATGCAATACATTCTTCATTTTCATTTATTCTGTCTATATTGCGTCAGCTCCATTTTAAAGTAGTATTCAACACATAGGAAATTATGATCATGTGATTCTCCATATCAGGTAAATGTTATAACAATATGATTTACAAAGCATTTGTATTTTGCATTTTACTCATTAATTTTACATGTTACTCATTGAACATGGGTCCCCATATTCAATACTATTTTATACCCATTTTATATTTACATAAGTCTAAAACAAAGAGAAGAACAAATTATCCTAAGCGCTCTTACTTTCTATTATTGCAAGTTTAATGGCTTAACATAACACCCACTTATTATTTTACCATTTCACAAGGTCAGGAGTGTAGACATGTCATGTCCTAATTCATCTTTTGCTCAGTGTTTCCTAAAGGTGGTGTCAGTTGAGCTGCAGTCTTTTCGGGAAACTCAACTGAAGAAGGAATGCTTTGGGCTTCTTTCAAGTTGTTAGTGGAAATCAGGTCTTTGCAACTGTAGGATAAAGAGTTTGCTTTATGCTATCCTGCTAGATGCAAGCCACTCTCTCAACAATCCCACAAGGAAGATATATTATCAAGGAAGTTCCTGTCCCTCTTGCTAGTCACCAGGAAAAAAAATTGACTTGCATAGCATGCTCAATTGTTAGTTCAAAAGCAACTAATTCAAGACAATTACAACTGCAAAATCTCTTCATTTTTCCCACTACCTATATTGGCTAAAGCAAGTACTAAGTCACACCAACACTTAAGGGGAGGGTATCACTTGAAGGCATGCACAACTGGACATGAGGATTTGGGGGGAGTTATCTCTAGTGGTTAATGTAAACAAAAGTCATCTCTGGGCGGAAAAAAAATCATCTGCAGGTCTCATTGCAGATTCTGACTCAACTGGTTTGGGATGGGACCTGAGAATTGATATTTGAAACAAGATTCCAGGTAACAGTAGTGCAAGTAGCTGATCAGGGACCACAAGACTCCTTAAGGCTGGGATTGAAACACACAGCTTGAGTGTCTGGCTGTTCACTGTAAACCACTTCCCTACACATCTCCATCTCTGCTGAATGTCTCTAAGTCTGATGTCAACAGTGGATCTTGTTTGATATTTATTCCATGTTTATCCTTGGAAATTCTAAGGTAGTCAATGCAGTTGACATCTGATTGCCCCCTTTTTTCCAGTTACATGATTTATAGGGCAATCTTCATCACAGACCTTAGACTCAAAAGTTCAAGTTCTCTCCAACCTCTTCCTCACCAGTGACAGTCTGTCCTGAGCTAAATCAGTGTAATACTCTTGAGAAGAGGATTTTGCCTGCTCCGTGGTTGGAATTTATTTTTTATTGTGGAGATTTAAGATATATATATGTTCATATATGACATTATAATATATAACATGATTGTTCATTAAATGTATGTGCAGAAATTACATATTTAAGATATATATGTAATATATGGCATGATTGTTCATTATATGTATATGAAGAAATTATATGTATATGCAGGCTTTATAAATTGGGCCTCCAGAGAAATTTTCATTTTGCTAAAGTACCTTACCAGAAAAACCTTTTCCTTTTAAAGAAAAGAAAGATAAGTGAAAGTTAAACTTGCCTTGTTTTTAGAAGGAAAAGATATTCTCTTTGAGGAAAAGAATTAAAAGGACATCTTAACTCCTCCAAGATTTTATGAATGTGAATGTGTGTTTGGGGGAATCATTCTTATCAAAAGAATGAAGAAATTTGGAAGGCAAGTTTCTGTTTCAGGAATCTATCCCAGACAGGAAACTGCTATCTATTCTAAAAAAAAAAAAAAGTGTTGTTTAGATTCTTACAACTTAAATTTAGCTCTTAGACAGCCTCTCCTGTCTCTCTGTAGGATTCCAGTGGTGTTAAATGACAGAGAGATGTTAAACAAAGATACCTTTCCACACAGCTTCCTTTGCTTCTTTGAGTAAGCTCCACTCCCTATTAAAAGAAAAAGAAAACTCAGAAGATAAGCCTGTCAGAGTGTTCTGAAATTAACATAACTCACACTTTTTACCAGTGTCCTGAATCTTAAAATAATGAATTTTCAGTTGTCTATCAGCTGGCTGCAAGGCTTTTCCAGGCAAATGTAGTATTCTGAGACTGAAGCGAGAACTCCTAAATTTGGTTAGCCCTGGGAACACAAAGGTAGATGGGTCAAGATAAATGTCTCTTGTACAACTATCTACACCCAATCATAGATACTGAATGCAATGAGGTCTTCCCTTTGCAGCAATCCTGCTGCTTGTGTATTTAAAGCTCTCATTTGGATAGTGAACTCAAGCAGAGAGAAGTTAAGGAACAAGCATGATGTGGTTTAGCTAACTAGTGTCCAGGCCTCATATGATCCAAAGATAGAGAGAGCACACTAAGATACTAAAAGGAAGTTAAGAGGGCATCCTGCAGGGAGTGGGTTGCAGGCCCTTCAAAGATACTTACATACCCTAGATTCCATGAAAGCAACCTTACTTGGAAATAGCAGGTTGTGGAAGATATAATTAAACATCTCAGAAGAGATCGGTCTGGATTATCAATTCTTAATCCAATGACAAGTGTTCTTTTAAGAGAAATGCACAGGGCTGGGGATATAGCCTAGTGGCAAGAGTGCCTGCCTCGGATACACGAGGCCCTAGGTTCGATTCCCCAGCACCACATATACAGAAAACGGCCAGAAGCGGCGCTGTGGCTCAAGTGGCAGAGCGCTAGCCTTGAGCGGGAAGAAACCAGGGACAGTGCTCAGGCCCTGAGTCCAAGGCCCAGGACTGGCCAAAAAAAAAAGAGAAATGCACAGGGAGATTTGACTGAAGCAGAAGAGACAGCATAGATAGGAGAGAAAATAGCCACATAAAGATGGAAGCCGAGATGGGGATGCTACTGCCACAAACCAAGGAAGCTTGAGCTAGCAGAACCTGGAAGAGGCAAGTCTGGGGTCTCTGAGTCATCAGAGGGAGCATTGTTTAGCCAATGCCTAAATTTCACACTTTGCACAAAGCTCCAAAACTTGGAGAGAATAGATTCTATTTTAAGATACCAAATGTGTGGCAATGTGTTACAGCAGGACTACCAAACTAAGACAAAACCTTATTCAAAAGAAATCTTTAGGTTGATTTCTAGCATCTCCTGTAATGATTGGCAGGTCAAATTCCCAGATTCCTGTGGCTTTTGTGCAGGGCTAGGAAAGACAGGAAGGGCAGTTCCCATTTATGGTGATATAGAGCTGACCCAGGAAGTTCAGATCAACCAAACCATTTCAGTCCTACTCTAATCAAAGCATAGTCATGGCATGGAAACAGATTCCTATAACTTGTGAAACTAAAAACAAACTAGACTAAATCTAAAGCACTATTACTATTTAATCTTTTGCTGTTTTGCTTTAATTTGCTTTTTTAAAAAAGTTATGATATGAATTCTTACTCATCCACCACCCACGTGCTTATTGAAGAACTGCTTGTTGATTATCTCAGATGTGTATTGCTCTTGCTGCTTGATCTACATATAGCAGTTTGTAAGGAAGACAAAATCAACTTCCCGTTCAACTGAATTGAGGAGTTCTGGCATAATTGGGAAGGGAAGACTAGAGGATGACTTAGAGAAGTAAGGAAAGCTGAATAAGTGCTTATCTTCTTCTATAACCTTCAACAAGCCTGTTATACAAATTCTGTTAGGGTTTCTTCATGCATATGGTAACCTTCAAACATAATTTCATAGGAATTACTTTATAATCATCCTAAAGTTCTTATTTATTATAAATTTGAGGGTTTTGTACCAAGTAACATCAGAAAGTTCTTTTTTGTTTTCATACCACTACAAAGACTGTCTTATTTGAGTGGCTAGGTGGTGATTTGTTTAACCTCTTCCTTAAGACAGAACTTAGGTTGTTTTCCATCTTTTGCTATTTGGAACAATGTTGTAATGCATAGCTTCATAGGAATATCATTTGAATCCTTTGGATAATTTCCCAGAAGAAGAGGAATTTCTAGGATATATGGATAAGTAATTTTGACAACTACTGCCAAATTGCCTTTCATCAGCATGTTACTGATGTTTACCTCCCAGTGACAGTGAATTGCATTGCTTGTTTTCCCACAGATTGCCAATAGAGGATGAGGTCAAACAAGAATTCATGTGGGTTTTAGCCATTATGGTTGGAAGAGAAATTATAATCTCATGTAATTTTGATTTTCACTTGTCTTATGAGGAGTGGTGAACATTTTCTCATGCCATAGTACTTTTTTCAAGAGAAATTATTATTCATATTTTGGTCTAATTTTCTACTGTGGAGTTGGTCATTTTCTCATCAACTTTAATGTGTTTTTTTCATATCAGGGAGATTATTTCATGAATTTTGTGAGAACATTTTATGAGCTGTGAATTTTTCCTTATGGATTGTCTTTTGAATTTGATTGCAGTTTCCTTTCTTTTTCTTTCCATGCAGATGTTTTTATATAGAAAAATATTTACTATATTTTTGTGACTTCTGGAGTTTGAATATTTTCAGAGATGATTGCCACTACTCATTAATAGAGGAATTTTCTTAATTCTTCTAGTGTGACTATGATTTTATATGGCTTTGAAAGTTTTGATCTATTTAGAACTTATTCTAATATAAAATACATAATGTTTACTTTTTTCTCTTTCTCTGTCCTTCCTTCCTCCTGTCACTCCTTTCCTTACTTTTCCTTTCCTTACTTTTCCTTTCCTTTCTTCCTTCCTTCCTTCCCTCCCTCCTTCCTTTCTGTCTGTCTTCCTGTTAGTCCTGCGGTTTGAACTGAGGACCTAGGTGCTGGCTCTGGACTTTTGTGTCCTCTGCCACTTGAGCCACAGCTTCTCTGAGGTTTCTTGGTAGTCAATTGGATATTTCCTGCCAAGGTTGCCTTGGAACTTCAATCCTCAGATCTCAGCCTTCAGAATATCTAGGTTTACAGAAAAGAGCCCACCAGTGCCTGGCTTTCTTTTGTTGTTCTCATTGTTGTTTATATTAAGGTTTGAGCTCAGAACCTCATGCTGACATGGCTTGCTTGATCCACTGATGCTCTACCACTTGAGCCATACTTGCAGTTTGTTTTTTGCTTATTCATTAGAGAGTCTTGTAGACTTTTTTTTTTTTTTTTAACCAGAACTGACTTCAAATAGAGATCCTCTGGAATACAGCCACCTGAGTAGCTAGGATTACAGGCATAAGCCACTGGCAACCAGCTTATGTATTTATTTATGGTGAAAGATTTAAAAGTCCTTTTTTCTAGCTTTTTGAAACATGGCACACATTCTCAACAGAGCTTCTTGCTCCCAACTGTAACACAGTAACTAATGATCAACTTTCCTTTCCCCTTCCCCTCTGGTAACTGGCCTCTGGTAACTACCATTCTAACCTAACATGTATAACTACAAAGGACATTATAATTATAGAACTGTTTGGGGGGACAAAAGACAAATGAGAGATGGAAAGTGGAATCTGGAGAGTGAATAAAATTGAGATATATTGCATCTGTGTTTAAAGAGGGTGTACAAAATATCATTGAAAGCTATTATACAATAAGAGTCTGTGAGGACAAGGAGAGAGAACAATAAAGCAAACTAAAATATATGCATGTGTAAAATATGGCAAAGCCCTTTGGTACAATTGTTATTCACTAAAAAGAAATGAACTACAGGAAAGTAAAGCAGGTTGGTGAATGAGTTATCAACAAAGAGGCTGAGTGGGAATGAGAGAATGAATGAGGGTGAGTAGATTAATGAAACCTGTTGACATTATTTTAAGAAGGGAGGAAGGACAATAAGGGAGATTGATAGAGAGGGATGGGCTGCTGGGTACATTGTGTGTGTGTGTGTGTGTGTGTGTGTGTGTGTGCGCGCGCGCATGTGCGCGAGCACGCATGCGCTTATTGAACTCATCATTCTTATAAATCTTATTCATAGATTTAAGAAACCTTTCAGAAATGAGAAAAATATGGTATACAAATATATATTTACATGTGTGTGCGTGTGTGTGTTCATCAAAATGTAGCCCTACAGTATAAGCAACACCTTTACCACAAAGTTTCAGGATTAGAAATAGCTGGTGACAATGGAAATGCATAACTAAGCATAGCTATGTATGCGATGCATAATTATGATTAACCATTTCATTCTGGCTCCTTAAATCTTCTATTTTGGTTATGATCAACTTTCCTTCACTGCATACAAGCATGTAAATTCACATGTACATGCATGTGTGTATGGGTATGCACATATCCATGTGAATTATGAAAGAATATAGACTATTACAAAAAGTAAGTTGCCTGTGACAGCTACTATGTTGAGTGGGTTGGCCCAAACCAGAGTTGTGAATTGAATGGGTTGAGAAGTAAACTGGAGGTGGTAGATTAAGGAGAGCATGCTACTTTTTTTTCCCTTTGGGAGTACACTACTTTTAAAAGATACTTGGCTTCTAAGTAAAGGAAAGTTTTATGGCATCATATTGAAAGTCAGGGCTAAAAGACTCTATATTTAGATCCACCTAAGAAGCTTGTTTAGAGAGTTGTGTCATGAGCTTGTGAAGTGCTGTCCTTCAGCAAGGGGTTGAAAGCAAGGAGAGAGAAGGAATTTGAGTTAGGAGATAGCCCTGTCTCTGGAGCCAGAGTGCCTGGGCTTCATCTTTTGTAACTTTCCTTGGTTCTGTGACTTGGGTTGTTGTTTTTTTTTAATGCCAAATGATATCCTAATTTATGTCATAGCCCAAACTTTTCTTCTGAGTTTCCATTTCTATTTACTATACAATTGTCCTTGGATGCCCTATGGTAATTCCAAGTCAATATGTAGAAACCCTTTATCATTTATTATTTTGTCAACCGTATACCACAACTCCCATCCATGTACCAATTGATGCTAACAGGAAATGTAAATTCAGAGTTAAATTTGGGGTATTACAAATGCCTCCATTTCCGTAATCCTAACATCCACATATAACCTGTATGTTCAACCAATTAATTTCACCTAATGCTAATAATGTCCTTTTCCAGCTTTACTGCCATCACCTAAGTGAAGGTTATAATCAGTGTCAGCCTCCACCATTTCTTCACTTCACATTTCCACCTCTGCTTTTGCCCACATGTTCTCTATGAATCATCAAGGAAACTACAAAAAAATATGTTTGTTGGTCCAATTTTTGACCCAATTTTTTTACTTTTCCAGCTTCAAACTGTAGGGTATCTGCTTAATTAGTTTCCACTGCAGAAAGAAAAGTAGGTACAATCCCTTTTATTTGATGGTGAAGAAAGCATTTCCCTTAATAGAGGAAAACTCCTTTGTTTAGAAAGAATTTTACTGATTCCTTTGGCTATAAAGAAGCAATGGTATGGAGCTTGATTGGAATTAGGAAGTTATGATACAGGGAGGGAGTTACTGCAGAAGTCTTGAGTAAGAACTTCTAGTCAATTATGACCAAGGCAGGGTGAAAAATGAAGTGAAGGAAAATGACAGAAGAGGCAATCAGGAAACTAGCAAAGGACCAAAACTGCATGGAATTTGCAGCCCACTGTGAGGTTGATGGCTTTTAATCCAAATGTGACTTTAAAAAAAATAGAAGATCTTGAAGACAGTGACAGGATCTGATCGTATTTGAAAAGAATCCGGCTAATATTGAGACATACTACATAAGAGTAGAAGCAGAGGGACTGGTTAAGGAGAGTGTACAAAGCGTGTGCATGATATATTGAGCAATGGATGGTCAGGGGAGGTGCAAGATGATTTGTAATGGTAAAGATGGTGAGAAACTGCCAAGTTCTGAACACATTTCAAAATGGAACCAACAGAATTATGTGGATATATATATATATATATACATATATATATATATGTATATATATATATATTTAAAGGAATAAAGTCTCAGTCCACGTTTTTGTCATCCAGAACATCAAGAGCAAAGAGGCACATGGCCATAGATATGCAGGTAGGTGGTTGGACTTAAGAGCAAGTTCTGTGGGATGTGCTGATGTCTAAATGAAATGGTCAGCAAGCTGAATAGCTATGAGCAAGGCTGGGAAAAGCAACATTGGAAGTTTAGAGAAGAAGAAATAGACAAGGGAAATAAAGTAGTTCAATAGTAGCATCTGAGACTGATGACTGGAATTTGAATGTGAAACTAGAAAATTTCCATATTTCCCTAGTCACATTCAACTATGTGTGTATGGCAAGATTGGGGGGGGGGGCGGGATTAAAGGAACAACCACACTAGGAGTTGCTATATTGTGCAACTGAAGGAGCAAAGATACAATAATGCACATTGTTGGCTTAGAGAGTGCCTCAAAATTTTGAGATACACCTCTACATTACTTTAACATGGAGCTAACTAGACATAAAGTGAACCAACTTACTGTTGCTAACTTGTAAAGATGGCTGGTTTCTGAAACTCCATGGTGTTTGTTTTTTAATTTGTTTTTTGGTAACTGTATTGAGGCTTGAACTCAGGAACTGGGCACTGTCCATTTACTCAAGGCTGGTCCTCTACTTCTTGAGTCACAACTCTACTTTCAGCTTTTTGTTTCTAGTGATTAACTAGAGATAAGGATCTCATGTATTGGCCAGGCTGTCTTCTAACTGCTATCCTCAAATCTCAACATCTTTAATAGCAAGGCATGAGGCCTGAGGTTCCATGTTTTAGATTAAATTAGGTATAAGTGACTATTTGTTTCCTGAGCTGAGTTCATATAATTATAGTTTAATAGGTAATGAGATTTTATGATACTTGATGTCTGAAATCATCGGTGGGCACTGATAATGCATGTACATTACTGATGTCTATTATGTAACATTTTGCATCAAATAGTTCACATTGAAATTTAATATGCCTTCTATGAATCTTGTTATTTATGTAGAAGCTGGCATCATTGTCCTTAATAATATTAACAGCTTTCAAGTTGTACTTATGTACAGGACACTAATTTCTTCAAAAACATCAACTCCATAAGTCTAATCTGCAATGTGAGATGGCAAAGAGGTTAATGTTCTGGCCATTTTCAAACAAGGCAACTGAGTATCCCAGAAGTTGAGCAGCTAAACATATCTTCTGGGGTTATATAGTTCCAGAATACAAACCAATATGTTTAACCCCAAACTGCACCAGCCTTCCTCTTCTTCTCTTCCTCCCTTCCTCTTCTCTTCTCTTCCTCCTCCTCCTTCTCCTTTCTTCCGCTTTTCTTCCTCCTCCTCTCCTTTTTCCCATCCACCTTCCTCTCTTCTTCCATCTTTCTTCCTCTTCTCTTCCTTCTTTCTTTCTTCTGGTCATTCCTTCTCCTCTTTTTACATAAGGCACTCTACTCTTAAAACTAACACTTTAGGGCTGGGGATATAGCCTAGTGGCAAGAGTGCCTGCCTCGGATACACGAGGCCCTAGGTTCGATTCCCCAGCACCACATATACAGAGAACGGCCAGAAGCGGAGCTGTGGCTCAAGTGGCGGAGTGCTAGCCTTGAGCGGGAAGAAGCCAGGGACAGTGCTCAGGCCCTGAGTCCAAGGCCCAGGACTGGCCAAAAAAAAAAAAAAAAAAAACTAACACTTTAGCCAGGCACTGTGACACATGCTGGTTAAGTCTAGCTTTCTGGGAGGCTGAGATCTGAGGATCGTGGATGAAGTCAACCTGACCAGGAAAGCCCATTTCTCTCCAACTAAGCACCAAAAAGCTGGAAGTAGAACCATGATTCAGTTGTAGCATGCTAGCCTCAAGCACAAAAGCTCAGGGACAGCACCCAGGCCTTGAGTTCAAGCACCAGGATTGGCACAAAATAGAGAGACTACAAAAAAAAAAACAAACCCTATACTTTGAGTATCTGCAGAACCCACAGAATTTAAGCAGCTTGAACCGTGATTCTCAAATTCATGGCCTAGTAAATCAGGATGCATCTGGGATCCTACACTACACATTTCTGTCATCTATGGTGTGAAATTTCCACAGGTGATCCTAATGTAATAGAAGCTCCTAATGTGACCGTCAGTGATTTGGGACCATTGAGCTCTATTTTCCTGGTGGGTTCCCAAAAAGACTGTGCACAGCTCTGTGTTCATCACTACCAAGGAACAGAACTCATATGGCCTCATGAACCAAGCTGAGAAAACCATTTCAGACATGGCCTTACTTGTCACAATATACATTACTTTAAACTAAAACATGATAAATACATTTTTCGTTTCAGTTTCTGTTCCTACAGGTGATCCAACTTGGTCCTCCCACCTGAAGATTCATCCTCATCCCATCTGGTATCAATTTTATTCTTGATCAAACAGATATTACTAATGGCCATAACTTTGGAGGGTTTACATATTCAAGGCATGGTGCTAAGTCCTGTTTTCTGTGTTAACTCATTTATTCCCCACCCAGATCCTATGATGTAATGCTCTGATAATACAAGTTTTTCAGATGAGAAATAAATCTAAAAGAAGTTAAATGTCGCATATCACCCTGACAACTAACAGAGCCTGGATTTCTACCTAGTCCTGCCTGACCAGGCAATTCTAAGCTCCCAGCTCCTCTCATTACGCTACATCTGCACATGCATATCAGAGCTTATTTAAGTCACATTTGAAAACACTTCCTTCTCGCCATACATCCTTATCTTCCATTGCCCTCTCCATGCTGATCTCACCTCCTCAGAACTATCAATTAGTCCTGAAATTTCTACCTCATTCCTCAACAAAGACCAGATAGTCAAAGCAGGACAAGATTGGAAGAATCATACTTCCAAATTACAAATCACTTTAGAAAACTGTAGAACCTGAACAGTAATATAGTGACATAAAATAGAAAACATTCAGATGTAGAGCATCATAGTATGCCTAGAAGTACAATTCATGTGTATGCAGTCAACTAACTTTTGCAAGGACATCAGTAAGGCTCAAAAGAATCAGAATAGTCACTCTAATAAAATGATGCTGAGAACCCCCCTAAACCCACACAATATTTCCACATAAATTTGGATACTCATGTTAGAATATAGCCAAAAATCTATTTGACATGGATAAAAAACACCTAAATGTAAATCATAACATTCCTAGGAAGAAAAAATAGGGAAGAAATTTGTGGACATTAGCCTGTCAATGATTTGGGGGGACATTACACCAACATTTCATGCTTTTGGGATACCATCAAACTAGAAACCTCTGCAAAGCAAAATAAGCAATCCACAAACTGAAAATGTATCCAACCCCTGAACTAGGAAAATATTTGCAAGCCATATATATCGTAAAGAACTAATATCCAATATATATACAGAACATATACAACTCAATAGAAAGCAAACAAATATCCAAATTGAAAAAAAATGAACAAAGGATATGAACAGAGAAAGCATAAAAATTCTCAACAGGTGTGGAAAAGGTGCTCCTTACCTGACAAATGCAAATTAAAACCTTTATAAGCTATCACTTCATGTCTGGTAGGATGGTTATTATTAAAAAAAAAGAAATAGACAAAAGCCAGGAGCTGGTGGCTCAACTCCAGTAATCCTAGCTACTCCGGAAGCTGAGATCTGAGGATTACAGTTCAAAGCCAGCTCCAACAGGTAAGTTCATGAGACTCTTTATTTCCAATAAAGTACCATAAAGGCCAGAAATGATTGTGACTCAAGTGGTAGAGCACTAGCCTTCGGGGGGGGGGGGGGGGAATCCTCAGTAACAGTGCCTAGGGGCTGAATTCAAGTCCCAGGACAACACATAAAAAAAAAAAAAAAGAAAAACAATGCTGCTGTTTCTTTTCCCCAAAGGAGGAAAAGGAAACTTTCTTCTACTATTGATGGGAATGAAGATTAGTGCAGCAACTATGAAAACATTGTGAAGATTCCTAAGGAAATGAGTAATAGAACACGGGACCCAGCAAATCTTCTTTTGAGTGTATACCCAATGGAGGAAAAATCACCACTTTATAAAAGTAGTTGCTCTCTTGTGTTCACTACAGCGTTATTCATATCTATTCATATCATAACCTAAGCATCTTTCCGTGATGACTGGATATAGAAACTGTGGTATAAATATGCAATAGAATATCATTCAGCAGTATTAAAAGAATGAAATCCTGCCATTTGATATAACATGGACATTATGTTAAGTTAAACAAATTGAACAAAGAAAAATATAGTCCTTGATCTGAATTACATGTGGAACTTACAAAAAAAAATCAAATACACAAAAAATAAAATGAAAGTATGCTGAGGAGGAAATAGGGAGATGTAGGTCAAAAAATATAAAAGATACATGATATAGATTTAACATAGTAACAAGCTAGAGATTAATACATAGTATAGAGATTTAGATGAGGTCTTTTTTTTGCCAAAACTTATCTTTATTGTTTAATTAAAAATGCTTTTTGGATTATAAGAATAATACATATCCAGTGCATAAAGTTTGAACATTCTATAATAGATTAAGGTTTGAATTATATACTAAGTAGCAACTTAATTTGCTTCATTTTCTCCAAGGTTTTTTTATTTTCATATATATCCAGTTCTGGGCCTTGGACTCAGGGCCTGAGCACTGTCCCTGGCTTCTTTTTTTTTTTTTTTTCAAATTTTTATTATCAAACTGATGTACAGAGAGGTTACAGTTTCATATGTTAGGCATTGGATACATTACTTGTACTGTTTGTTACCTTGTCCCTCGTACCCCCCCCACTTTCCTCCCCCTTTTCCTTTCCCCCCATGAGGTGTTCAGTTGGTTTACACCAAACAGTTTTGCAAGTATTGCTTTTGTAGCTGTTTTTCTTTTTTTACCCTGTGTCTCTCAATTTTGGTATTCCCTTTCAATTTCCTAGTTCTAATACCAGTATACATGGTATCCAATATAGTCAGATAAGATTACAGAGATAAGTGAATAAAATTGTGCTTCATTGTTAGATTTTAGCTGCTTTTGTCAAAGAAATGAAGATATGTTGTCACAAATATGTTGATTTGCTTCATTCTCTTAACCATCTTACTATCTACATACATCCTACAACACTATGCTGACAAGAAAATCTATTCTTTTTTTTAAAAGGATTGCCTTATATAAACTTTGAGTAAATGTAGGTTTGTCAAATCTCTTTAGTAAGCTTTTCTAGCTACCTATAAAGACTAGCTCTGACTTTGATGTGTTTCATGAAGAGAAATATGTATAAATATGTATCTCTCCCTTTCTTACTACTGTTCCCATGACTTTTTAAAAAATAAAAACCACTTTCACACTTCTGAAAATTTTTCAGAGGTGATAATTACTTCACTCATCAGATTTATAACTTCCCTAGCACTTTGAAATTCTGTGGTTTCACAAGGAAACTCATCTTGGAAACCAGCTCTTATCTATATTTTCATCTTTCCGATTTTTTTTTCATTTCTTTTATACCATACACTGAAGTGGGAAAATAGAGAAATTCTAAAAATCAGGATCTATTGCGAAAGAAAACATATCCTTTTATCCTAATTTAAAAAATACATAGTAGGAAGAATACAGACCTTGTTTAAGGTTAGAAAGGCCCAAAGTAGACATTGGGAGGGAAAGGATTTCACAAACTTTTCAGTGGGTGAATGAAGTACTGACTCCCTGTTGCCATGAAGGTTAAGTGTCAGAAGGAATGACCGATTCCTTGAGGAAGCTGCTTTTTTTTCTCCTCCCCCAATACCATCTGCTGACAGCCCCGACCCCAGGCAGCTGATTGCAATGTCTGTTCATATGGGAAAGACTGTTAACATTTTGTGATCACCATTTCTTCTCTCTTTGTCAGGACTGAACCTGGAGCAGGTGTGTGCAGTGAAGCAGAAACATTCTTTTGAAGCTGTAAATTAGTCTGATCCTGAGCTAAGCTTGGGTGTCTCAGAAGAGCCCCGTTCTTTCCCCAAGGCCTTCCAGTGGGATGAAGACAGTCTTACAAGAACCACACAGTCTGCAGTGCATCTCCATTCCAGGACGGAATGCCAGAGATTTCAGGCACAGATGTAAATCTTTGTTTGCAATCCTCTTCTTTCCTTGGGATCCAATTTTCTCTTAATTAGTCAGGAGGGACATTGTCTCTGCGTTGTTGGCCCTCTGGCCCTCCGTTAACATTATCAGATGCTGCTGAACTCTTAGAACACCGCCGACAGATTTCTAGGTAGAGTATTTAATCATTTCCCAAGCTGTTTTAATCCTAGCACATAAATAATGGACATGATGAAAACTGACATCAACTTTTTTCAAAATAAATGTGCCTCACTATCAGAAGTAATTAACTTTCATACTTCTATAACGCCCTTAGACAGCAGTTTCCAATCAGTAGGTTAACAGTATGTCAAGATTGGAGGGAAGGATTTAATTAAAAGCCTATAGAGCTGAAAAAAAATTAAAATTCTCTTATTTGTATTACTGTAAGAAAGTATTCAGTGTTGGGTCCTGTGCATTTTTATCTGGCTTAATATACTGTTTGGTGATTCTTTTTCTTTTTTTTTATGTGTTCTTTATTTTTTAAATTTTATTTTATTTATTTTTTTATTCAAATTTTTATTATCAAACTGATGTACAGAGAGGTTACAGTTTCATACGTTAGGCATTGGATACATTTCTTGTACTGTTTGTTACCTTGTCCCTCATACCCCCCTCCTGGTGATTCTTTTTCTTTCCACATGACTCTTTCTAGTTCTTTTTAAAAATATTCATTTTAATCTTTATTTTGAAGGTAGAAAAAACAGAGTTGCCTACATGAGCCTAAAGGCCTGCTAAAGAAGTTTATGTTATTAAAAAGAAAAGGGATGTGCCATGTGCTTCTGACAATTTTCACTTACTTTTGTATTTACATGGTGTCTCTCTCTCTCTGTCTCTGTCTCTCTCTCTGTCTCTCTCTCTCTCTCTCTCTCTCTCTCTCTCTCTCTCTCTCTGTGTGTGTGTGTGTATGTGTACGCACGAGCCCACTGGTACTAGGGCTTAATTGCAGGGCATCTTGCTCTCACTTGGCTTTTTCTGATCAAGGGGGACACTCTATAACTTGAGTCAAAGCTCCATTGCTGTTTTTTGTTGTTGTTTGCTGGTTTATTAAAGAGTTGCATGCCTGGGCTAGCTTTGAACTGCCATCCTCAGATTTCAGCTGCCTGAGAATTAGGGTATCAAGGCATGAACCACCAATGCCCAGTTTTGTTATATGGTTTTTAATGAAATACAATATTTGAAAGTATTTATTGTGGTATTAATTTGTAAACTCAGTGTATATGCAACACAGATCTTCTGTTGTTTTGTAATGATTAAACCAAAATTTGACCATGTAATAAGTCAAGCATGAGACTAAGGAACAGCCTTTACATATTTGGACATTGATTTTCCTTCTAGTCTTCAGTTTCCTCATTTGAAAATAAAGATTCAACCAAATATTTTCTAAAAAGGTTATTTCTAATGTGGTCTAGAGTTAAATAACACGGTGATAAGGTTTTTATAGCAGAACAAAGGGAAACTCAAACATTGAATTATATTTGGTTTTGAATCTCAGATACTAGCAGTAAGAAGTTAATTTCCTTTCTCCCAGGAATAAAATGAGAATAAATAGCTGCTTTATTGAGGGTTCCTGAGATTTAACTGAGAACAATCTATAATGTTCCCAGCACAATTTGTCCACAATCTGTGTACTCTTATAAATGACAAGATCCTCTTTTAAGGTCAAGGAAAACCTAAAGCTGAGCACATGATTTGTCCTAGTAATTTCTACTCTGGTACTTGGGGACATAAAGGAGTAATAAGATCACTGTCCTTTTCCCAGAGGCTATGTCCCTGTGCTGTGATGAAACTGGACCTGTCAGGGTATAAAAAAAGAACACCATCAGGGCAAAGGCATTGCATCTTGGCAAGAAATGCTTCGCATACTTTCCACCATCATCAGGTTCTCCTTTCTAACCCACAAACCCCGCTTCTATTTAAATCCCAGGCGCTCCACTGGACCACACTCGTGTCAGCCAGTGCCTCGGCTGTCCGGAGAGAAGAGACACGATAGCATGGCTCCAGGAGAAAAGGAAAGGGAGGAGGGCCCAGCCAAGAGCGCCCTCCGGAAGGTACGAACAGCCACCCTTGTCATTAACTTAGCTCGAGGTTGGCAGCAGTGGGCCAATGAGAACAGTAGCAGGCAGGCCCAGGAGCCAGTGGGTTGGCTGCCTGGAGGGACCTCGGATCCATCTCAAGCTCCTAAATCAGTAATAAGCCCCACCACAACCCACCACCAAGCCCCCAATGTCCCAAAGTCTCCCCCTCCAAAGGCAGAGGGACATGACGGTGGACTCAACTCAGAGGAAGTCACAGAGGTCTCCCCTATCAAAAGGAAAGAAGTGACCAAAACAGTTGTCAGCAAAGTTTATGAGAGGGGAGGCGACATGACCTACCTGAGCCACAGGTATGAGGATGGCCCCTCGCCTGCACCTGCACAACCAGAGAATGACATCGACCGGCTCCTCCACAGTCACGACTCTCCAACTCGGAGGCGAAAATGCATCAACCTGGTGTCGGAGCTGACCAAAGGCTGGCAGGTGATGGAACAGGAGGAGCCTAAGTGGAAGAGTGACAGCGTAGACACAGAGGACAGTGGCTACGGTGGGGACACGGAGGACAGGCCTGAGCAGGATGGAACGCAGGTGGCTGCTGCCAGGATCAAGCGCCCCTTGCCCTCCCAGTAAGTGAATGCATCCTCCCATTCCTTGTAGCAGGACCATTAGGGAGCCCCAACATGGCTGGGAACTCAAGAGAACAGGGGAGGTGCACATAGTTAGAATCTGTGAGACTAGCCAGGCAGTGAATCCTGCAGGGAAGGTGTGTCCCTGGGCTGAAAGGGCAGTGCCAACCCCAGACACGGGCCTTATTTAGGTGTAGGCAACTATCTCAATTGTTTCACCCAAAGTGGGGCCTTCGAGCCCTTCTCAAGGTTCCTGAAATCACGCATGTACCCAGGTGCCTTCTAGGAGTGATGAAGTGGTATAAATGGCTTGAATCAGGTATATAGATTTGTTGCTTGGTTTTTTAATTGAACTATTTTTTATATTACCCACTTAAGGGTAACTCCTCAGTAAATTATACCCATTATAATGTAGAGGGTCAGGCCTAGTAATCACCAACCCTCAAGATAATAGGTTCTCTAGATTTGAGGATTGGGTGTAGTTTACTCTTTTCTTCAGTTCTTGTTCTGTTCCTCAGCCTTGACTAACACAGGGTTCCAGAATGTTATATGCCATAGTAGCAGCCTATGTCAGTGGAAATCCCAACTGTGTTCAGGAGATTCAGCAGAGGAAACTCAGATACTTCTTGAGAAATGAAAGTGGTATTAAGTCAATATAAAACTGGTTGAATTATTTGTAGTTGTAGCCACCATTGTTCCCTAGTATGTCAAGAGTGAGAAAGCTATACATCAAAAATAGCTAAACAGAGAAAGAGTTTCTTGGTGGTTATGGTTAGAGAAATCCTATTGAAATAAGTGATTTTGCTAACTGGAGTTTTATTATAAAGGCAGTTTGTATTTAGTGGCTTTCAGTAGAGATTTTATAAAAATATTTATTGGTATTATAAAAGCGATGTACAAAAGGGTTAGTTACCTAAATCAGATAAAGAATACATTTCTTTTTGGACAATACCTCCCCCTCCCCACTCCGCTCTCTCCCAGGTATACCCTCCTGTCCCCACCCACAGTAGAGATCATCAGAAAATAAAGCCATCTCAGTAACTCCCCAAGTATAAGGCTTCAGTACAACTTTCCTAAAGGACTTCAGAAGGAAAAGGTGAACTCATGCTCATGTCCGTATACCACCTGGCCTGAGTTCTGGAGAAGGGAACATTCCCTTGGCCTCAGGGGACATTATCAATCTGCATAGAGTATCAAAGTCTTAGGAATCAAATCCTACAGAAGAGAAAAACTGCTTCTCAGAAGTGATCCTACTGACTTTCAGACCATCATCCTGTTTTTGATAAATGGGCCCCTATCTATGAAATGAATTAGAAACACTGTGCATAAGGAACAAGAAAACCAATGTATAAAGGAGCAAACTTTTCCTGGCACTTCTGTACCAAGTTGGAAATTGTGCTTCTTTGTAGATTACCATGCCAACTCAGCCTATACTCCAAAAGACATTTTCAAAGTACAGATAGTATTAGTTCTTAATTAGAGACAGAAGTAAAACAGCAATCAATCAGACTTGTAACACAATTTCATTGACAGACCTCTGCTATTTTGAATATTTTTTTCCTTAAGTTAAAAATAAATAATACAAGCTGGGCACTGATGGCTCACACCTGTAATTCTTGTTACTCAGGAGGTTGAGATCTGAAGACTGAAGTTCAAAGCCAGCCCAGGCAGGACAGTCTGTAAGACTCTTATCTCCAATTAATCACAGAAAAAGCCAGAAGTGGCATTGTGGATCAAGTGGTAGAGTGTTAGCTTGAGCAAATAAGTGCTCAAGGACAGCACCCAAGCCAAGAGGTCGAGCCCCAGTACTGGCTAAATAAATACCAGTCTGAAAGAATTTTTTTTAAAATAGAAAATCAGTCTCATCCAGATATCGACATAATTATTTGTGCATATGGTTTTAAAGTTTGACTTTGGCTGAATATTGACTTTATGTAGTTGAAATTATGCACCAAGCTTGTTTTTAGTACTTAGATTTTCACAGTTAATTCCTTTTGTTTTTCCATTATTGAATATCCAGTAGGAATCTAAATCAGTGATTAGTGGGTATCATAATAAGGGATGGAAGGAATGTCAAAATGCAAGGAAGCTTCTAAAGGTAGGATGTGTTGTATTTAACATAAAACCAAATTAGAGGAGACAGATTATGAGATGATCAGTCATACTTTAACTTTCTTCTAAATTATTTCAACACTGGTACGATGTCCAGCTTCAACTGCAGCATGAGCTTTTGGTTAGGCCAAGATGATCCTATGATGCTTCTGATAACCATGCCTGTCTATAACCAAAGGGACAAAATGTTGCTTATTTTGATAGTGGAATTAGGAAACCCATAATGTGAGCAGGTAAACAGGCACAGTTGATGGTGAAGGCAGGTGATGGCGAACACCAGAAGGACTGGTATCTTCCTATGGGTAGGATTTTAGAAGTTATTTGCATATAGTTTTTGTATGTTGCATTTTTCTCAATTAACTTTATTGCATTACAATTCCATTGTGAGATCATGTAAAAATGCAGGCCTTTTAGGAACCCAAGATCGGGAATTAATGAAAGTTCGCCATCTAGTGGATGCCATTTGTCTTCTGAAAACTACATTAATACCTGCATGGATTCCTCTCTCATGTGTGTCCTCTGTTCCTGCATAAATTTAGATGGTTTGCACGATTTCATTATCAAAGGAGAACCAATCTGTTCTCTCTAGTACCATAATGATCAAGCTCAAAGACACCTACTCAGAGCCTAGTTCTCATGCCCTTTTTGAGGCATGAGAGACTTGCATTATCTGTTTATAGTGTGATTCAGGAACTGGTACATCATCTCCTGAGCATCTCAAGCTGATTTCAAAAAGTCACTAATACCCAATGAACAGTGAGAGTTTTTACAGTCAAGCCTTGCCAGTCACATAGTGTTTGTAGTACTTTCAACATCTCCATCTCAAAGCCTTCAGGCATGAGAGTATATACTGCTGGAAAGAAGGGAGATCACTGAGTAAGAATAAAAACGTTTTACTGGTGACGACAAAGAAATGCAGAGGAAAATGCCTATGAGATACAGAAGTGGCTGGAAAAGACAAAAATTGACCATTGTGAAATTAGGTCTATATACTCATGACACTACTGGTCTGTACTTTCCAAAGCTGTTGTTACCTTGTTTTTAAGTAGGAAAATACATTCTAAATTCCAAGGATATACACACATTTGAAGCACAACTCGCACTTACTAGACACTGCAGCTACAGGCTGCACAGAAACACTGCTGGCAACAGCAAAGCCTGCAGCCTCAATCTTGCCTCAGCCAGTGATTCACAGGCATACAAGCTCTCCACCAGCTTACCTGGTTAAAAATCCAGTTCGACTAGTTAATAACCTGGGAACTTTAGGAAGCTACTCTGGCCTGAGTGTCCCCATCTATGAAACAGAGATTGTTTTGTGGTGCAGATTAATAATGAGGTACTTCAAATGCCAGCATATGGCTTATAAAGTCATTTCATCACAGGGCTTCTCATTTGTATCACTGGATGCTATAATTTTTACATAGGTCATTGACACCAGTGTTAATATGCTATTGTGAAATATCCACGTATGAAAGGTACATATGACTATTATGATGTACATATGCTGGTATAAAAATTCATCTTTGGAAAATATTGTCAACTAACCTACAACAAAATAAAACTGGGTAGACAAATGAAGAGGGGGAGAATTCAGTCAAGAATTCAATGTATATCCTACAACATTATGAAGAGTGAGGGAAGGGGGTGACACTGATCAAGACACATTGTATTCACAAACTTTAATATTACTAACATGTAATATTAAGAAATACACATTTGTATTACTTTTTCTCAAAATAATTTAATCTTTTTAGTGTTTAAAATTGTTACATACATAAATTAATCTGGGATGTATATCACAAGGAAAACAATGTGAGACCAGATGATTTGCCTTTCTTTGGCTTCTAAGTTTTTGTAGTGAGGTTATGTTTTACAATGGAAAAAAGTTATGAAAATTTGCATTTAACCTGTACATGGGAAGTTGGCAGTTGGTTGTTAACATATTAATATGTCCTTTAGAACAAACAGATACACAGAGAAACTTAACTGCATGGCCCATCGGAAATACAGCCAGGTGGACAACCTGAAAGGGAGATGGCAACAGTGGGCTGATGAGCACATACAGTCCCAGAAGCTCAATCCCTTCAGTGAAGAATTTGATTATGAGCTAGCCATGTCTACTCGCCTACACAGAGGAGATGAGGGCTACGGCCGCCCGAAGGAGGGAAGCAAAACAGCGGAAAGAGCCAAGCGCGCAGAGGAACACATCTACAGAGAAATCATGGAGCTATGTTTTGTGATCCGCACCATGGCTCGCCACAGACGCGATGAGAAGATCCAAGTGACTTTCGGAGAACTCTTTGACAGATACGTTCGTATTTCAGATAAAGTAGTGGGGATTCTCATGCGGGCCAGGAAACATGGGCTGGTGCACTTTGAAGGGGAAATGCTGTGGCAAGGCCGAGATGACCAGGTTGTGATAACTCTACTAGAATAATTGGCAGTGAAACTGGACCCACAACAAACTTGGCTTACTGCTAAGGGCTAATGTATGAAAAAAGTTTTATTTAAAAAAGCAAGCCTTTCTTTACTAAACTGGTAAATATTAAGTCATTTTTATATAAATACCATTTTGATGCTTAAACGATGAGGAAGCTTAAAGATTTTGAATATAGCAAGCACAGCATTTCATACAGCACATTCTGAATGCTATTTATATGAGTTTTAATATTTAAGCTTCCACATACATGAGACAAAATTATTTGACTATTTGCTGCAGACACT
This sequence comes from Perognathus longimembris pacificus, assembly GCF_023159225.1. Classification (NCBI taxonomy): domain Eukaryota; kingdom Metazoa; phylum Chordata; class Mammalia; order Rodentia; family Heteromyidae; genus Perognathus; species Perognathus longimembris. The sequence goes on from NC_063172.1 coordinate 24,293,263, forward strand.
ATGATAGACTTTTGGATTTTATAATTACACATTTAAGTTTTTCAGATAATTAAAACACAATATGTCAGAGTTGTTTATTAGGAAAAAAATTCCATTACATTTGATAAAACTAAACTCGAAATTTTATAAGCAGCTCAGTGTTGTACTAATTTAAAAAAATCAGCATCACCTAACAAAAACACAAACTTTCAACAAAATAATGACTGTTGAAGTTCCTGTGTGGGTTTGAATTCTCCTAGGTACCCAAAGTTAACCTTTACTTGTCTGATTTGAAGAAATGACAGACACTAGTGATTTTAGAACCAACAAGAAGGCTGGTTATGTTTACTACGAACGCAGAGGTAGAGATGCAGATTTGCTTTCCTTTGGAGGACTTTTTAAATACTTTATTTTTGCCAGTCCTGGGCTTGAACTCAGGGCCTTAGCAGTGTCCGTGGCTTCTTTTCACTGAAGGCTAGCACTCCACCACTTGAGCTTCAGCGCCACTTCTGGCCTTTTCTATATATGTGGTGCTGAGGAATCGAACCCAGGGCTTCATGTATATGAGGCAAGCACTCTGCCACGAGGCCATATTCCCAGCCCTTAAATATTTTATTATTGAAGCAGCATACCTTTGTATTATGAAGGGGCTCCGCTGTGCTATTTCCACTCATGAACAAAATCATCACATCTACCTGATTCCCATTCCTCCCTCTCCTTCCCCTTTCTAATAGTATCTGATGGGAGTGATTATGCTGTCTTCGTGCAAAGGAGAGTAAATAAATATACAAGATCGCTACATATCCATTTATTACAGCCCTATTTATAATAGTCAAACAGAAGAATCAGGTGAGGTACACAATGATCAATGAAAGAAGAGAGATAATGAGATATATACACACCATGGAACTTACTACTCAGCCTTTGTAGGGCTTTTGGAGCTTATATTTTTCTCAAAGACTTAATAATACTGTTTATATTAATGTCAAAACACAAGAAAAAATACAAAATGTTCCACAAAGTACGATGCTCATTGTAGAAACAGCATAGTAAAAATATGATTTTCTTCATATTTTAACAAAGTAAACTTCAGGAAATGGGTAAAATCAGTAATATTAGTCCTAACAAAGTAAAAAAAAAAAAGTACAATAGTTAATAATGATGGATGGCAAAGAGAAAATTGGCACTAAATCTACTGGCTATCAAATTTTCTCCCTAATTATATTGAATATTATATAATCCCAAAACAAATTCAATAAATGTGAGAATACATTTTTTACTAAACTCAATGGCAATTAACAAAGTGAAATTGTAATTCTTTGGTGTTAAAAACAAACATATGTCAAACTACTGTATCTCAAAAGTAACAGGACTTATAATGGGTACATTTAGGTTTTAAAAAGCTCTAATTACCTTGAGAATTGTTTTTATTCATGCATGATTCTCTTTCAAACTGAAAGTTCCAATATCTTCTTAAAGAAGAGAATATGTAATTTTTGTTTTCATATTAGACTTATATGAGCGACTTACTGCAAACTAATAGCTAATACTTCATATCACGATACACATTTGCTACAAGTGAAATCTTTGTCAAAATGTGAAAATAAAAGGCTTAAGAATAAGAGATGTTTTCTTATATTTTCTGTTCTTTTCTTTATACTAAAGATATTCCATAATACCACCCTTTTCTGTTTGAGATCCCAAAACATTGTTGAGTATAACTTAGGTTGTAGCTAGCATTAATAATTAGACCAAGGCTTTAAAAGGTCCCTCATATTCAACTTTGAGTAGGCTTTTGCAGGCACAGGTGTGGTTATTCATAGTTCATTTTATTTGCATTTGAGGATGCTGCTCAAAAGGTGCAGCTTTCTTCTCAGAAAGTTGACATTTACTAATTCTAGTAAGGGTTGGGTCCAGTCTCTAATATCCTTAACGTGGAATGAATGTGTGGCACCCTGACAGTGGCATGTGATATCAACATAGCTGACTCGTAATAGAGCAACAGCTCAAAGTTTGTGGGTTTCGTACTTTATTGTATATTACTATCATGTCGAATATTTATTTACATTTGTCTTATTAGTTTAATGTGAAATAAAAAAATATTCTCTCTTTATCCAAAGTACTATTCTAAAAGCTCCATGATAGTGCAATTCAGTTAAAAACAGGACATTTTGACCAAGATAAAAAATGTAGAATATAACAAGGTAATACCATACTCATCAGAAACATAATAATTACATTTTACCATATATAACCCTAAATGTCCAATAACAAGAAATGTACAAAGTCAAATCTTCACATTTTTGCATTGACATGTACTTTTTTACCTTCTGTATGGAACTCCATCCTAATTAATATTTGATTTGAACTTTCATAACTTCTTATTCATACCTCATCATACATATACAGTATGCAAGAGTTAGGAAATTGTGAAGGATTCTACACAGATAATGAAGGGAAGGCCATTGAGGGTCAAGATTACTGAAGTCATTCCTTGACAAATGAAGTCTAAGCTACAATCCCAGAACGATGAAGATGCCAGAAATGTGAACACCTACGAAGGAAAACTCTATACAACAAATGGAGCCAGCCTAAGGCCTCACCACTTTTTCTTTTTTAAACAGGCTATTTTCCCCTTCTTGTTTTCCTTCTACAAATGTAGTATTTCCTGAAGTGCAAATCTGATAATGTCATCCCTCCTATCAAATGTTCCTAATAGCGTGAAAGTTTTTTCTCAATATTGTACATAAAAAGCTCTCTATATACATTAATGTTATAAAAATGGAAACATTTCAAAACTAGCAAATGACTTATTTCCTCATGTGCCAAGTGCCTTCTTCTATATCCAATTTTTAGACTGTGGTGCTGCCCCTAAAGGAAAGTGTCCTTCCAACACTAATATCGACACCACCCAAACCACAACTTTTATCTTTAACATAAAAGATACAAGTATATTTGTAAAAGTTCTTTGATATGAAAATAACTTGGTTGTTGAATAAATCCAAACTCAAGTTTGTATATATGCATTTAATTTTATTTGGTATATACCACTATGACCTTATTGGAGGTGAAACCCATTACAGGATTAAAAAAAATATTTTATGATTAGTCAACTCCACAAAGACAATAATACTGCTGTGGAAGACCAAAGGGGGGGTATGATATATTTATTTACAAAGTCCTTATATGTAAACATTTAATCTATATACTGTTATTTAACTTACAGTGAGAGAGCTTTTACATAGACAAGGAAATGATGCCCTGTATTTCTATTCATATTCAGCAACAGCATAATATAATAGAACATCAGATTTTTTGATTAGCATTATGCTTTTCTTAGATAATTATCTAACTTTCAAAAGGACTAGATATATTTAGGTGTTATACAACTAAAACTATTCAAGCCAACATATTTGGCTTATAATTTTATTTTTAGAATAAAGTGCTATAAGCAACCTGGCAATCCACACTTTCTATAAGAACAAAACTACTTTTAAACATTAATTTACAAGATATACAACATTTATCTGGAATAGCTGAGATTTCAGCACAAAGTCATTGTCACATGTATAACAGCAGGATTTTTTTTTGCATAACATGAAGCTCTGAAATTTAACTGATGAATTATTGCCATAATGGCTTATTGTTGGCTTCCTACAAAAGAGGATAAGAACTACTAGTATATTCTATCCATTTTTTTGAGGTCACTTGACAGTAAATTTGCATATTCACCAAGTCTACTGAATTACAATATTGTCTACTATGAGTTTACAATATTGTCTACTATAATTATTGCCCTTTTATAAGAGCAAATGCTAATGGAAATAATATGTATCACTTAAAAAACCAAAATCACAATTTTTTCCTTTTGAATAAAAAAATCTATATTTTTGAAATTGGTGTGCAACAAGGCTAAAACAACAAAACTCTAACAGAACTTGTAAAACAGTATACCTGACACAATGTTGAAGAAATATGTATCTGTTTCATAGTTTTTGTACTTATGATAATGCTCTACTAAGCTACAAACATGTAAGTAGAATTTCTTTGTTTATTATATTAAATCCAATAGAATCATTAAGTTCTCATTCTCCTTTGTCAGTTTTAAATCTGTATCGGATAAGACAATGATGCAAGCAAGCATTTGCCCAAACCTGCAGATCATGTGCACTGTGGACTCTTACAATTAGAATTCTCCTCAAAATTTCATTTCCTTATAATGAAACTGAGAATACTTGTAAAACTGTAATAAAGAGAATGCTGCAGTGTGAGTCAGAACTAGAGCTCAGTGGACGGTGAAGTATGATTTTGGCATGTGGGTTTCTCTTTCATGAAAGTAAGACAGGCCAGTTCCAATGTCGTGCCAACCTCACAGACACGAAAGCCATCTAGGCTTCTGTTTCTCAATGCCCCATTAGAATGCTCTACCAAAGAAATAATACAGTTCAAATAAATAAGTAAAAGTGGTCAACAAAAGAGCACCATCCTATTAGGAATCTGAGATAACAAATTGAAAATGAGGTGTCACAATGATCAAAATGCTGCCAAATTCTGACAAAACTCCAGCTATTATACTATGTGGACTCAGGCCATAGTCTAAACCTAAAGAACTCTAAGACAGAAACATGATTTGAAAACTAAACTTCAAAATTATAGCTGTAATAAATGATGATACAGACTAATTTTAAAGCACTAGTGACATGTTGCGTTGTATTGCTTCTTGAACATTCCAAATAAAGCCTGTCCATGTCAGATTTGGGCCATTATCCTGCTAAGACAGAGAATTTCTATTTATTCAAAAGCCCAGATTTCAATGTCTTGGATAAAGAAGTCTTCCTTCTTAGAAAGTGTACGATTCCCAAAGGTTTTACAAGAATGGCTTCTTCCATGGTAGAGATCTCCATCCAGCCAAAGGGCAAATTCTCCACTGAAATACATAAGACAACTCTTAATAAGAATGCCTTAATTTGCACAATAATCTAAAAGGCATTTCATGTCCAAATACTGAAGATAATTAATTTTTCCAAGCCTATCTCTACTCTTTATGATACTAACAGAGAAATTTTCTTTGCAATCCTTCATAAAATAACTTGCTACACAGATGAGTCTACCAAAACAAACTGCACAGAGAATTAGCTTTTAAGACACACATATATTCTCTTCTTCACTTGGTGTTGCAAGTTTCTCTTTGTAGGTATGGTGTTGGGGATCAAACACAGGACTTAACATGCAAGGTAAGTGCTCTACTAAGCTACATCTCTCTCTCTCTTTTTTTAACTTTGATATATATATATATATAACATGATTTAAAGTTACAAAAGCAAAATAAATACGGAGTTAATGTCAAAAGCATGGTAAGTGAAGCTACATTTCTTTGAAATATTTATAAAGAGTAATTCTGTTGTAAAAATGGGGAGGGTGGAGGCAACTAAAGTCCCCCACGCCCAACATAACTCTTTAAGAATATTTTTGGTTTTCTTGGTGGCTGGCCAAATAGCTCAGCTAAACAACTTTAAATAGATTAAAACATGAGGCTGAGATATAGTGGGAACAAGACAGAAAGCAGATATAGTATGAATTTAAAAGACAGATAATAAGGCCCAGTATATGTTACTACTAGAATACATAAGGAGAAAAAACAAGTTTAGATAGGGTGTATTTGTCTAATGTAAAAATTTTCTTTCTATCCAATAGAAGAAGGGAGAAGGGGCAAACATACTATAATATATAATATAATACCCAGAGCTACATCCTGGATATTTTCAATGGAAAAAAAAACCTAGCCCATCTGTAGACTCAGTGGGCACTAGCTACATAAAACTGCAAAAGTCCTTTAACATCTCTGGAATAGGATAGGTCGAGTATAGTTCCACATACATTCTTTCAATGGTGATTCACATGACTATAGGAAAATACAGTGGCTAGAGAAGATGAAAAAAGTATTTTACATTCTTAATTACTGTCATATAATTTGTTTTTGTTTTTTTTTGGTCAGTCCTGGGCCTTGGACTCAGGGCCTGAGCACTGACCCTGGCTTCTTCCCGCTCAAGGCTAGCACTCCGCCACTTGAGCCACAGCGCCGCTTCTGGCCGTTTTCTGTATATGTGGTGCTGGGGAATCGAACCTAGGGCCTCGTGTATCCGAGGCAGGCACTCTTGCCACTAGGCTATATCCCCAGCCCCGACAATAGACAACTTGTCATTTTTTTTTTTTTTTTTTGCCAGTCCTGGGGCTTGGACTCAGGGCCTGAGCACTGTCCCTGGCTTCTTTTTGCTCAACTAGCACTCTGCCACTTGAGCCACAGTGCCACTTCTGGCCTTTTTCTGTATATGTGGTGCTGGGGAATTGAACCCAGGGCCTCATGTATACAAGGCAAGCACTCTTGCCACTAGGCCGTATCCCCAGCCCCCGTATAATTTGTGTCTAATGATATTTCAAGCAAAACTCAGGGAAAATTCTTGCTATGGTACCGGATAGGAAAGTAAAAATGGATGGAAAGAAATGAGAAAAGTTGTCTATCTCTTGAGCACCTGCTTATGTGGTAAACATTACACCAAAATTTGTACAGTGACTGTGTCTTTCAGAATTCCTTATTCTGTCCAACCACTCCATAAGGTTGAGTTAATTGTCTCCACTTTAAACCTGAAAATTTAGAATCGTAAAGGAACATGCTCAAGGTCTCCTGTGCCTAAGAATATTTCATGCAGAAATCAGGGAAAATTATTGCTAGAATTTCTAAAAGTTAGAATCTGAATCAAGTCTATCTGACTACAAACCTACATTAAATCTACTACACTGTATGAGTTTTAATTTTGAGGAAGCTATGGTTTCACTGTGTTCTCCCAAAGGTTTGTGCAAAGCATCATTGGTTCTCAATATGACTGTTGAGAGGAGTTGAAAGTTTAAGAGCTATAGCCAACTAGAGGGAGGAGGTAACAAACAGTACAAGAAATGTATCCAATGCCTAACGTATGAAACTGTAACCTCTCTGTACATCAGTTTGATAATAACAATTAAAAAAAAAGAAGGTGCTTGAATTACTGGAGAGACCACTTTAAGCAAGATTAATATGATTTCATTTAACCTCACTCAGTTCCAGTGGAAGAGAGTTTTTAGGTCAGGCCTGGCCACTGAGTTCCCGTGCATGCCTGACTTGCTATGTGATCCCTTCTGTACACAGCTATTTCCCTTCCCACTACTCTGTTGTGCTATGATGCAACCAAAGGGCCCTCACCAAAGAGCAGACAAATGGGGCCACCTAATCTGGACTTTCAGCCTGAAAATCTGTGAATCTCTCTTCTTATAGTACTCAGCTTCAGGTATTTTGTTAAAGCAAAAGAAAATACTCTAATAACGGGGATTTGGGGACTAGTAAGTCTCTGTAATTTTTATTTCCTGAACATCTATGCTTATTGTTGAAGATAAGAAACTTGTCTCCTTAATCAAGTGAGTCAATGGTTAGTTTAGCTTGGTGGAATCATGCTGCACAATCAAATTCTTGTTCTAGAAGACATCTCAGTGACACTGAGTATGTTATTAAAAAAAGCATTGATAAGGCTTGACATTGTAACCGTTGATTATTCTTGGAAAGCTAACAGAAACATCTATGACTACCATTTTGGAGAGGGCTGAATGAAATTCTTCTTGAAAAAAATAATGCAAATGGACTATGTTAATTTTATTTGCTGAATTCAACAACTAAAAACAATTGAGGCTATAATAACAATAGGTACTTTTTCATCACTGTAATTATGTCTTCCAAATGCTTACTGAGGGAGAAAATAAAGAAATTTGCTAGAATCATATAGGATGACATTCTTGAAAGCTAATAAAACTCTGTAGGCTCAGTGAACTGGTATTATATATCTATAACAACTGCAGAATACATAATGACAAACACTTTTACAGATCTGGGAATTATTTGACATACTTGTACTTGATACTGAAGGACTGAAGGCTGGTGCTTGCTTAACACCATTTAAGAAGTATGGGCTATGTGATAGCAGCAGAAGCTAACTCTAAACACTGGACACTAAGCAAAGTTAGGAAATTAGGATAAGAAAACAGCTCCTCAAAGTTAAGAGTTCTTGTTATGTCAATAGAATCAATCTGACCCAGATAGGAAAATAAACAACAACAAAAACCCAAAGAATGTGGGTGTCACCCAATCACTTTTTCAGAAACAAATTGTTATTGTCTAAAATACTTATGTGAATATTTATCTAAAACACAAGATAACTATTGAAGTTGTCCAACATATTGAGGAAAACAATATATATCAAGTTTATTTGAAAAATTTTAAAGCCTAAAGCTATTAGGATAGTTCCTTTCAAACAGACACTGTACTCTAAAGAAAAAGATAGGCTTGAAAGAGAATGAATTAAATAAATAGCATGGTAGAACAAAAACACAAATACTTCATTAATAATTTAAGTTCTATACTTGAGTACCTTCTTATAAATGTATTTTACCAAAATATACAAATTGGATTCCAATGACAAAATAAGTCAATGATTATTTTATAAGTAATCTACATGCATTTTTAAATCTTTCGTAAAAATCTTAGTGCTGTTGAAAGGGGTGACATGATCAAGACACACTGTATTCAAAAACTGCCTTGTTGAATGGCAATTCCTTTGTACAACTAATTACAGATAATAAAAATATTTTTAAAAATCTCATAGTGAAATGTCAAACACACTTACCCTCCACCACCAAAAGCAAGTGAATCCATGTCTCCTTTGATAAAAAACATATTATCTCCTGTCCACTTAAAGACCTACATAATGGGGAGGAAAAGATTTAAATAAATAGGAATGGTCATTAAAAAGAACTACTCTCAAATCCAACAGAGTTAACAAAGCCTTAACAGATAGTAAGAGGAAGAGCCACAAAGAAGCTTAGCATTGAAGATCTAGTACTTTCCTTTTCGGTGTCTGTATGACTCAATTTGAAAGCATATAGTATACATTTAGTTCTACCTACTCAAATCTTGATAACTCTTCACACACCTCTCTTTCTCCCTTGCTTGCTTGCTGGGGCACATGCTTGCTAGGCTTATCACTTGAATTTGTTTTTATCTGCTTTGATATTTTTGGTATTTTTTAGGTAGCATCTCATGCTTTTTTCCCCAGGCTTAGATCAGAACATGGTCCTGATGGTCCTACTTAAGGTTCCCACAAAGTTGAGACTATAGGAACGAGTAACCAAGCACTTAATGATAGATGTACTAACTGTTTTCCCAAGCTGGCCTTGAACCCTTTTTCCCATCTCTGCCCTCAGAGAAGCTGGCACTGCAGATAGATGCCCTTTTTGACTATACAACTCCCTTCTGACATTAGCTTTTTTTTTTTTTGGCCAGTCCTGGGCCTTGGACTCAGGGCCTGAGCACTGTCCCTGGCTTCTTCTTGCTCAAGGCTAGCACTCTGCCACTTGAGCCACAGCGCCACTTCTGGCCATTTTCTGTATATGTGGTGCTGGGGAATCGAACCCAGGGCCTCATGTATATGAGTCAGGCACTCTTGCCACTAGGCCATATCCCCAGCCCTGACATTAGCTTTTTGACATTTAACATAATGTATATTAAATTTGAGTCATGTCTTCTTTGGGAGGCACAGATTTTTTCTGATCATTTTTATATTAGCCATGTTCCTAATATGTTTATGATTCCAGTTTATATTTCTCTAAACAACAAGGAGAATTTAAACATTTGAGAAATCTGAAGGCAAGACTAAAATCAATCCTGTTTTTTTTTTTTTTGCTTTTGGTTTTTATGCCAATCCTGGGCGTGGATTCAGGGCCTGAACACTGTCCCTGGCTTCTTTTTGCTCAAGGCTAGCACCCTACCTCTTCAGCCACAGTGCTACTTCCAGCTTTTTCTGTTATGTGGTACTGAGGAATTGACCCCAGGGCTTCATGAATGCTAGGCAAGCACTCTACTACCACTAAGCCACATTCTCAGCCCCTAATACTCTTAATTATTTATTTCTAATCTTCTAATGGCTATGGCACCTTACCTTAACCACATTTTTTCTTTATTCCTTATAGTTTTCAATAAAACTTTCTAACACTCATACATTCATCCGCTTGCTTTTCAATTACTACACTTATCAAGGGACAAGGTAACAAACAGTACAAGAAATGTGTCCAATGCCTAATGTATGAAACTGTAACCTCTCTGTAATTCAGTTTGATAATAAAAATATATATATATATAAAAAGAAGCAAGAGCATTCAAAAGTTTGAAAATAAGCAAAACTAAAGCTTAAAATGGTAAAAACTGAGTTCTCAGCTATATCAACTGATAAATGAGGGCACAGAAAGCACTGACTAATCTGATAAACCATTTAAGCAAAATATTTGTTTCTGGGGATTGAATCAGGGCTTAGGAGCTGGCCCCAAGCTATTTTGCTTAAAGCTAGTGCTATACCATTGAATCACAGCCACACTTCTGAATTTTGGTGGTGAATTGAAAATGAGAGTCTCAGTTTTTCCAGCCTGGGCTGGCTTTGAATCACAATTCTCAGATCTAAGCCTCCTGAGTAGGTAGGATTACAGGTATGAGCCACTAGCTCATGAATGCCACAATGATGTATGCCTGGTAACCTGTGAAGTTCTTATTTAATATTTTATAATCTTTTTATATCATTTTATTCTACAGGAAAGCTGCCTATGTTTAAACTAGTGAAGTTATCAGTTAGCAAAGACAGAAATGCAAGTCAAATTGTTCGCATGATTCAATGTGCTTGTGCTTCTCATTCTACCATCGATATATAAATGAAATATTAAAAATTGTCCTTACCTCAAACTCTGGACAGAATGTAAAAACAAAGGTCTCTCCGGTACCATAAAAGCCATCACTTACTTTAAATGGTTCAGATGCTAGTGCACCAAAAACCTAAGGATGAAAAGGTCATCTTCAATGATAGGACTATGAATTTGTTCCATTAAGTACTATGCTTGATCGCATATGTGTGTGTATATGTATGTATGTATGTATATATGTATGTATGTATGTAATTTTGTGGTGGTCAAGGGGCTTGAACTCAGGGCCTGGGCTCTATCCCTGAGCCTCTCTGTGCTCAGAGCTATGGCTCTACCACTTCCACAGGGTCACTTCCAGCTTTTTCTGAGTAGTTTTTATTAGAGATAAAAGGGTCATGGAATTTCCTGCCCAGGCTGGCTCTGAACTTCAATCCTTGAGATCAGCCTCCAGAATAGCTAGGACTTCAGGCATGAGCCACTAGTGCCCAGCTCATCATATATATTTAAAATGCAAAATAACTGACATCAGGAATAATTTTACCTACTTGTATTTAAACAAAAGAATCAACAATTATTATGTAATTCACATTCTTGCCAAATACAAAGCATATTGGCTTCCCAATGGGAGAAAATGATTTCTCCTACTTTTTGAAATCTAAAAATATATTATAGAAGTCTACAACGTGGTTAACATTTCAGGGAGAGTTACAAACATAATGTATACATAGGAAGGATACATGCTGCTATGGGACGTCTTCTTAAGAAAGCAGAAGTCTTTATGGGTATAGCAGACATACTGCTACTAAAAAGTGTGTTATGTATTTATTTTTCATCACTGGTCAGAAAATTCTGTAAGCCCAGGTTTTGATCTAAATTGCTTGGCTCTTCAGCTCCATGGCCTTGCATATTATGCCACACACATTAGATGTTCTAATGAAAACATAAGCGGACCTGGACAATTTTCTACATTGTAAAAGGAGAGGACAGAGTGTGATGGGTAACCTCTATAGTCATTGTCTCTCTTGACATTCTATTTTTGTTGTCTTCATTCTTTTAAAGAAAAACCTCCTGCGCTGAGAGGTTATTTGGGAGAGAAAAGTATACAGAATATAAATTTACAATTCAATTTAAAATCATCACTAAGCAGTCCCATGTAATAAGATTATGAATTTTAATTTAATGTTTGCAATGCTTATCCCAACTATTATGTGTAGCAGTACTTGATTTATTTTCATTAGTATAAATACCTTTTCTTGAGCATACAAAACCTGTGTAAGTTAATTCTAAAACAGAAACGAGTATGAGTCTTGTGGAGCTTTTGATGATAACAATGCAGATGAACTAATTAGTCAAGCACTTGAAATTGTCATCAATACTGCTATTTCTTCTTTTCATTACTTGTAAGTAATCTGAACTTACTACATTAGAAGAAACTAATTTTTCTTTCTTATGTAAAGTTTCACCTAATAATTACCTCTATACACTTGACATTATCAAAACTTCACCCATGCTCCACCAGCCCCTCATTTTTCTCATCTTTCTCATAGATACAAATCATTTTTTTCTGGGCTCATGCTATACATAGCAACATACTTTGCTAAGAATTAGAGACACTGGTATAACTAAATCTTATTAATACTTTACATTCTCTTCATGTTTCTATTTATCCTCTATAATAAGTCAGCATTTATTAAAATTAACCTATAGTTATCAGTCACCAAGTAAAAATGTACCAACAAAATGTTTTGACAAAATATTCAAAAGTTATGTTACATAATTTCTTAAAAGTACATAAGGTATGGGTACAGTTAGTTTCTCATACCTGTCCATCACTGTCCTTAATCACCATCAGCACTGGGGTGTCTAAACCTGTCATGGTTCGATAAAGGGTCTTCAAACTTGTGCCATGCTTCCCCGTACCATAAACAAGAGTCCATGGATAGCCAATAGTTCTTGGGGGAAGATGCTTGGTTAGCTTAGAAAAACAAAATGTGTTTACTTGTTAGTTTAGTGTCAACATAATATGTAGCATATTAATTTAATCATACATGTAATACAGAGGATTAAAAAATAATAGGAATTATTTATCATTCTTCAGGATCTTGAGATGTTTGAAGAATAATCTTACATTTCACAGCATGAAATATTATTTGTTTGCCATGAAAGACTCATGCCGAACCAGATGCAGATTAGAATACAGATGAGAAATTGGATTACTTATTGCTAAAATCAACTGCACGTAATTAAAAGAAATGATTAGCAAACACCTCTAAACTAATGATTCATGTCATACTGTCAGTTAGAAATGTTCTTTATAGATCTGTGACTTTCAACAAGTTAATCTGTGTGTAAAATTTTCTCCTTAAAAAAAAGGAAGTACTCAACAGCAGCAGCTATTTCTACAGTCGTAATATCTACACTAGATAAAACACATAAAGAGCATTGTGGGATGTGGTGACACACCAGTTATAGCATCAGATAGCTGAGAGAGGAGGGCTGCAAGTTCAAGGCCTGAATTATGCAAAGTCTCAGTTTTGCATGCACACATATGTATACACATACATACAAGGAAATGAACAAATAAATATTGACTAGCATCATGTATCATTTAAACTCCTATGAAGTTTATGTAAACCTCTGTTGTTGTAAATCTCCTTAATGCTTTATGTTAACATCAGTTGCTGTATTTTGCATATTTCGCTTTATGGAAAAGGCACAAGAGTAGGTAGGATTAACCCTGTAACATATAGCAAAAACAATTGAGAAAGGCAGCTTTCCTCTCATGAACACACACTAAGAAATGTGCATGTGTAGACATAGCATACCTTTTCAAGTTGATCTGGCAGTAGGAGTTCACTGGGATCACTTAGATTAGGTCTAAAAGATTCAGACTCCAGGTCTGCTTTTACTGGAACAACCTGCTTTGAATTTATGTCTTCTCTTGTAGTAATCTAAAAAGCAAACAGTAGCAATGTATTAATATAATATGCTTTGTTATTTTCTTTCAATAATCTTAATCTTTTGGTTTAAGTAGAACTTACAGCTTAGCATAAGTGATTAAAGTATTCACTTAGAATTTTATAAGGCAAAAGATGTATTGCCTAGTGGTCTATTCAATACAGAAAAATATTTGAGAACAAAGACATTTTTCTCATCCATTCTATGAGGAAAATTTGGAAATGAATTATAAGCCCTCATATTTAATGTGTAATGGAATATAGCTGCATGCAATCATTTGGCCTCAAGGTACTTAAGCCAGCCAAGCTTGCTTTTTAATTAAGTGCTCTTTCAAATATATAGTGGCATTAATTTCATTGTTTTCTTAGCACAGAGGCAGTCAGAATGAAGGAAGTGTCCTGGAGATCAAATTTTGAGGAACAGTACAATAAAAAATATTACTTTCTTTTTTCATTGGTATGTGGTGTGCTTGGAAAAGTTAACATTTTTTCAATTTTGTTTTACATTTTCTATACAGTGACTCATTTACCTGCTTGAATCAAATAAAAAAAACTTCAAGGTTAATTTATTTACAAGTCTGTATTAAAAGTTAAATCAGATTCTTCTGCTTGATGGAAATGATCTCATTGGTATTCTTAAAATGAAAAAATGCTCATTAATATACAGTTTATTCTTAATGCCTACTTTTCATATTGTCTTATATAAAACACTGTAACATTAAAAATTAAAAGCAGTGAAACAATTATTAATGATGAAAGTTTTAAATTAGCAAGTACTCAGAATTCTGTTGGAGCAGATAACTAAAATGCAGCAAAGCTCAGTGACTGATTCCATACAGGAATGAAATCTTGCTCAATTACTTTGTTCCTTTAACAGATCTCTTATCAAACCTAGATAGCATGTATTTTCAACCAATACATGTTCTAGAACTGGACTGTTTTTGATGAGAAGCTAATGTAAAAGGTTAAAGAAAGACACCCAGCTTTAAAAGAAAAGTATTCAGTAGTTCTACCCAAGCCATGAAAACATATTGAAAGAAAATACAATAAAAGACAAAACTAAAAAAAAAAAATGAGTTTTCAATTATCTTTTTTTTTCTTGCTAAAAAGTAACAAAGATTAATTTCACAGAATTTTAAATAATTTCATCTGACTCTGGTGCCTACTCTATATTATTCTAATGCCTCAAAAACAATCTGTTCAATTAAGGTGTTTTATGGGGGAGCTCATATAGCCAAAATAGCCTTGAAGAAGAGAAACATTAAGACTTGCTATCCATCAAATTTACTTTAATTTTCCCATAATCTTATCTCTTCAAGATTGCTTAGTAAAGATTTGATCACAAAACCAAAGACTAGTAAGGTTAAAATTAAGTGAAAACTCATTAGTCAAAGAAACACACAGTACTGAGAGGGGTTCTGAAGTGATAGAATTACATTGAATACTTTTCAAATGAAAAGATGACAGAAAAGATAATCCTAGAGCTCTTCCAGGTAATACTGTACACTTCAGTACAAAAAGGAATTTTCTGGCAGGTTATTTTAGCACTTCAGTCAAAACAAACTCTTCACATATGAGATTTGTGCTGACAAAAGAGACTAAAACCAGGGACTATGTCTCTGAAGGGGTTTAAACTACTGAAGGGGGCACCTGGAGACGTCTGCAGAGTGTGCGCAGTTCTTCAGTATTTAGAGCATCGATCCTGCGGTGATACTCAGCCACTGATACTACCTGAATGTGGAGACAGGAAGACAATAATTCCACTGACAGTTGAGGAAATAGCCATGATAAAAGGAAAAAAAAAGCAAGAAAAGAAAAAGGAGAAATTTAAATGAGGGAAGAGAACTGTGATCGGGATTTTTTCCCCCCACTCCATGCTGAAAATCCAAGAGATTTATGTATCAAACTAGAGTAAACACATGAATGAATTTCACCACTATTTCCAACTACTTGAAGACAAAAAGTTTATTGTATGGACTATTGCAAATAGACTCAAATGTAGGTGAACAGAAATTGTGGTTATAAAAGAATATCTACATAAAATATAACATGTCTTACTAACTCCAAAGAGAACATAAAAATTTAAAAAGTCTTGGAGTTTACAAGAGAGGTAGTCAACGTATTTCCTCAAAGCAGCTAATCTCAAACACATCTTAAAGGCCATGCAGAAAGAACTTCCTCTGGGAACAAGTGACAAAAACACACTCATCTATATCAGAAAAAGAGTGGAAGAGGCCAGATAAAAGAAACAAAGTACATTTTAAAATCTAAGGCAATTAAAGTAAGGGGGGAAGCTCAAGAAAGTAGAGAATTCAGTTTTCAAAAACATGTTGAATCAACAATATCTTCTGAAGTATGCCAATTTGAGGTTTTTCAAATGGCTGTATTGGTAGCTTTTGCTTCTTCTATTTTATAACTTCACGGTTTGTAGTGAAGTTATATGTGAACAAACCACTACATTCTAAAATTCTATCATTGCCTAGGCCACTCTCTTCCTTGATGCTCAATTTGAAAGCCACATGACAGATAAACACTATTATAGAAAAGACACATAAGAAATAACACATTTCCTCAAGCTGACACAGTTACAGCTTTTTTAGACCAAGACACAATTATAGGAATTCTTGCTAATAGAATAACCTATAATGGTACCACCACAAATAAGTGCTTATTTTCCTATGATAAATTAGGACAGATTGTGTGTAGTGGGTGCACACACAAAATGCAGTTCAATACTTTATGAAGTGTTTACAATGTCTAGTGAAGGTATTGATATGCCCTTGTTCCTCCAGTCAATTACAATGAATTGGCCACCAGCAAACACTTGAAAACTCAAGAAAAAGTCAGGCAAGCCTTGCTTAAAGCTTTGAAACATGGAAGAAGAGAAAAAAATAAAAGAACCAGGAATACATCCACATGGGCCACTGTTA
The DNA here is from genome assembly GCF_023159225.1 of Perognathus longimembris pacificus. NCBI lineage: Eukaryota > Metazoa > Chordata > Mammalia > Rodentia > Heteromyidae > Perognathus > Perognathus longimembris. The sequence continues at coordinate 24,309,893 of NC_063172.1, forward strand.
TATATTGACTTCTGCTAAGCAACAATGTGTACTAATGGTAGCTTACTCCATACTTAAAACAATAATAAAGTGGCTATGAACTTCTGCACGGGGAATAAGTAATGTTTTTTTCTCTCTGTATTAAACTCCTTGCTTTGCCACTTAAAAAAAAAAAGTTTTGCTCACTCATATTTTTAAATTGTAGTCTTGCCTCTTTAGGCCTTATAAATTCACTGCCTAATTATCCCTAATATTTACTCATGCTCTGATGAGTGAAGATATGGAAAATTGTCAGTCTGTAAATTGAGGGAAAACATTTGAAACCAACTACAGAAATATGTTTATTCCCCCCACCACCAAAAGGTTAGAAGACGTAGAATTCTAGTATATAATGATAGGACTTGAGCTCATTTGTATATGCTTAATAATGCATACTATACATATAGAACTAATTCTTGGTTCACCTAAACATTCAAATCAAATAGAAAATCCATACATTTCTATAAAATATTCCTTATCACATTCTTGATTATTAGGGTACACAGTTGAAGAAACCAAGACCTATTGCTTAAAAGTATAATCACCATCTGGCTCAGAAGCAAATTTATTAATAAAATCATTTAGATAACCTAATAAGTCTCAATAAAAAGAAGTATTATGAGCTACAATGCATAAAATTAAGTGTAGCCTTTTCAGTCTTTAAGAAAAGACCCTCATATACATACGGAAAGACATTTATTTCCAAAAGATTGCCAGTGTAAAGGTAAGATTAAATTCATCTATCTGTATTACAAATCAACAAGCAATAATAGAACCAACCAGAAGAGCAGAGAAAAAGTTCATAATTTCTTTCAATTTCATGAGTAAGAACACGTTCACCTACTGCACACATAATAAACAATACCATCTTGTCCTAATAATCCTTCTAGGATGTTCCAAGTGTTTCCCTCTGTAGATTACTCCAGAATAAGCAAAAAACCCTCTTTCAAATTGCTTTGCCACTTAACAAAACTTTAGTAGATGTATATATGTATATTTTAAATATATACGTATATATATTTTTTTGAGCCACAGTGATGCTTCTGGTTTTCTGGTGGTCAACTGGAGATAAAGAGTCTCACAGACATTCCTGCTTGGAATGCCTTCTGAGTAGCTAGGATTACAGTCATGAACCACAGGGATCTGGCTATTATATTATATACTTAATATAGGGAGGGGTAACAGTGTTTAAAAACAAAAGTAATCATTACCTCACTTATGTAACTACAGCCCCGCCATCACCTTTTCAATAAAGATGAAAAATTATATTGAATCAATGACATTTTTACCAATCTATTTTTTGTTATGTTTGTAAGAAAATAAAGGTACTGTAAGTCTGAGCATTGATAGTTCACAAAAATGGGATGAATTGGCATCCTTTAAAGTCACATAAACTGTGTTCTAATATTTTTCATCAAATAACTGTCTTCACAGAATTATGTTAAAATTCTACTCCATTTTGTTTGCTTAAAACGATTGCTTTTAAAATCACTTCATGAAACTATAGTAGGAGAGATATAAAAAGAACAAATCAATAATCATAAAGTAGTAAAACAAAAGTCAGAACTGATAGACACATAGTTAAGTTTGAACATGACTTCTGCATTTAAAAAATACTTCCTAATTAAAAATATTTGTACATGATTCAAAGATTCTCAGGAGAAAGCAGATATAGTCACTGTTCTTTTAGGCAAAAGAAATCTATACCAATGAAAAGTCATTTAATTATAGTATGCCTATATTTTGATAGCTTTTGGAAACAATATATATGAAAAATGGGTCTTATAAAAAGATAATCTGTTTATAGAATATCAGAATAGCTATTTACATAATCTTACATTCCTTTGTGTTCTGCATGATATACAGAGCAAGAATGTACTTCCAAAACAAAATAAATATAACTCAATTGTTTATGATTGATAAGATAAATATAAATTAATAAACAGAGTAAAGAGGGTGAAGTTTATGTTTCCATTCTGTGTGTGTGTGTGTGTGTGTGTGCACGTGTGTGTCCTGGGGCCTGAACTCAGAGACTGGATCCTGGTCCCTGATCTTTTGTGCTCAAAGCCAGTGTTCTACTTGAATCACAGCTCTACTTCTGGCTTTTATTTATTTATTCTTTTGGTTGTTGGTGGTAGTTCATTGGAGATAAGTCTCAGGAACTTTCTTGCCCTTATCTGGCTTAGAACCATGATCCTGAGATCTTAGCCTCTGAGTAGCTAAGATTACAGAAAGGAACCACTGTTTCCATTGCTTAAAATGAATAGTAGCTATTATTAAGTTCTTTAGAAGAGGGAGGGTGAATGGAGAAGGTGAATGAAGATGAATATAGTTGAAGCAGTTTATTTGTATAGATAGATATATGTCAAGGAGTCCGGTTGAAGTTGTTTTAGATGAAAGGGCAGCAGAGACTAATAGATGTGGTAGGTTTGATTGGGATACATTACACGCATGTATGGAAGTATCAGAATGAACCTCTCTTTGTATAGTTAATGTGTATTAATTAAAAATCATTAAAAAAGATGAAAAGTTTTGGAAAATAATAGATCCAATCTATGCCAACTAGATACCAGAAAAAAGGAAACCTTTGGAGAGATAACACCTGAACACTTTTCCAGAACTAAATAATCTACAGACTGAAGAAACATTCTGCACTCTATAAACAAGAATTACATACACAATACAGAATCGAACTTCATAATTTCATTAAAAGTACAGAAACAAAACCAAAAAGCTTAAGCCAGTTTTTAAAAACAATAACAGAAGCATAAGAATGGAGGGAGGAAGGATAGGAAAATGTAGTCATTATATTCAATTTAGGTTATATGAAAATTAAACTACGGTCGCTCAGTGGTGGCTCACACCTATAATCCTAGCTACTTAGGGAGGCTGAGATTTGAAGATTGTAGTTTGAAGCCAGACCTCATAGAAAAGTCTCAGTGAGACTCTTATCTCCAATTAACCACTCAAAAAAGTGGTGCTGTGGCTCAAGTGGTAGAGCACTATTGTTGAACACAATGAGGCTCAAGGACAGTGCCCAGGCTCTGAATTCAAGCCCCACAACCAAAATAAAAAAAAAAAAAGATTACAATACATGGAACAGCCAATCCTTAGGGAAGCATATATATATATATATATATATATATATATATATATATATTATAGTGATTTTCTATATTGAAAAAATAGAGTTCTACCTTTAAACTATACTAAAGAATGCACTGCAAATACTTAGGTGCTTAGGTAACCACAAAAAAATGTTAACTGATAGACTAATAGTAGAAAAAAATACGGAATCATAAAAGATGTTCAACAAAAACTAGAAAGGTAAAGAGTGCAAGATTAATTCCCTGAAAGACAAACCACTGAAAGTCACACAAGAAGAAACAGACCACATGATTAGGCCTGTTATTAAATAAATTGAATCAATAATTAACAACCTTCCAAAATATAAAGCACCAGGACCACATGGATTCACTGGTAAATAACTACTAAACATTTAAAGAAGAAGTAATACTAATTCTCCACAATTCTTGTAGAAAATAGAAGCAGAGGAAATACTTACTAACTCATTCTGTGAGGCCAGCATTACCCTAATAAAAAAACAAATAAACACATTACAAGAAAGGAACACTACAGGCCATTATCTCTCATGAAAATACATGCACAAATACTCAAAAAGTATTAGCAAGATGAATCAAACAATGTATATAAAGAATAATACAGGATGACCAAGTGAGATAAATTCAAGGTATGGAAGATTGAGCTAACATTTGAAAATTAATTGATGTAGTCCATTGCATCATAGGCTAAAAAGAAAAAACTTCAGCTAATCACCTATAGATGCAGAAAAAAAAACACTAGTAACAAGACAATATTCATTTATAGTTAGAAATACTCTATAGCTTAAGAACAGAAAGAGAATTCAGTTTGATAAAGAATGTTGTAACTTAAAGAAAAATAAAAACACAATTTCCTAGAGTTATCACAAGTAATGATGAGAAGGAAGGTCCCTTTCCAGTAAGACTGAGAGTGCAAAGCAAATTCCTATCCAAAATTGTAGAAGAGGTTATTGACAATGCAGTAAGACAAGCAAAGAAGATAATAGAGACAGAGAAACCAATTAAAACTGACTTCAATAAGCAGAGGATAGAAAAATCCCAAAGAAAAAAGAAAATTGACAAATTAACAAACGATCATATCAACTTGAAGTATAGAATATTACATACAAAGATCTATTCCTTTCTTGTAATATCATTAATATTAGCACCAAATAAATGAAATACTTAAACATAAATGTAAAAAAAAATTATGTAGAAGGTCTACATGAAAAAAGCACTAAATTCTGATGAAGAAAATAGAGATTTAAATAAACGGTGCTATCCCGTGTTCATGGATATATAAAACTCAATACTGTCAAGGTATCAGTTCTTCATCTACATAGTCAACTAGTTGCAACAAGTTACTTTATGAATAGAGGCAAAATGACTAAGTTTGCATGAAACCGTATATGGAAAGATCTATGATGGCCAAGAAAACGAAGCTGGAGGACTGACACTACTTCCATTTAAAACTTGGTAATCAAGACAGTGTGGTAATGGAACAGGGTAATAAGGCAATCAGAAATAGATCCACTCAAATGCAACTGACTTTTAACAAAGGAGCAAAGACAACTAACTGAATGAAGAATAGCTGGTCATTTCTCCCAAAGAATCCAGAATATATAAAACAAAGCAAAAGAAAAAATCTCCAGGCCCAAATTTAGACAAATCCTGTGCTTACTAGGAATAGATTACAGACTAACTAAAAATAGATTACAGACCAAAAAGGAAAATGGAAAACTGTATGACTCTTGAAGATATTATATGAAAAAATCTAGGTGACCTTAGGTTTGAAGATGAGTTTTTGGATGGAATACCAAAATCATATCATGAACAAAGAAGCTGAGTATCAGTAAAATCAAAAGCTTCTGCTATGAATGACACTGTCAAAAGAATGAAAAGACAGAATACAGAAAGAAAAGAATCTGTGCAACATACTTTACTTGATAAAGGAGAACTATACAGAATATAAGAGGAGTTCTTTAAATATGACAGTAAGAAATTTAGTGAACAGTTTAAACGTGAACCAAAGACCTGAATAAACATCTCAATAGAGAAGATATGCAGATGGATGGCAATATTGTAAGTAATCTCAGAAATGTACATTAAAATAATAAGCTACTAGTCAGTATATACCTATAAGAATGGCCAAACTCCAAATCATGTGATAGGAGCTTTAAATTTATTGCTGGAAAAATACTAACTAGATAAAGTCACTATACTAAATGGGTACAGTCTGGAAATGGAGTCTTATTTTTGTTGTTGTTTTAAATACAATTATCCATGCCCTGTCTATACAACCCAGCAATTGTGTTCCTTTGTAGTTTCCTAAATAAATTAAAACATACGTTCACACAAAATATGCATAAGAAAGCTTGTAAGTACTTTTTTAAACAGATGTCCAACATAGAAATATGAACAACTTAATACATCCTTAAAATTGAATATTATTCAGTAATACAAAGAAATAAGCCGACAGGCCAAGAATAAGGGGAGGAATACTAAGTGCATATCACTAAACAAAGAAGCCAATCTGAAAAGAGGACAATATAGTGTGATTCCAACTGTATGATTCTGGAAACTGTAAAATTATAGAAACAATAAAAAGATCAGTGGGTGTCTGGAATTCAGAGATGGAAGAAGAACTGACAAATGTAGCCTAGAGAATCTGTAGCTCATTTTTCAAAACCTATAGAACATTTAGGAGAAAGAACAAACCCAATATTATCTATAGACGTTTAATGACAATAATGTATAATATAAAATATTAGTTCTTGAATTACACCAAATGTATCACACTAAATACCACATGTGAGTAACAGGGAGAACTGTGTTTTGAGGAAAAAAGAGCACATGAAACTCAATACTTTCCATTTATTGATTTTTGTTGTTGTTGGTGGTGGTCATGAGGCTTGAACTCTGGGCCTGGGTGTGGTCCCTGAGACTAGCGCTCTACCACTTGAGTCACAGCACCACTTCCTCCATTTAATTTTTTATAAGCCTAAAACTAATTTAAAAAGTAAAATATATTAACTAAAGAGAGTCACCAAAGGATAATAAAAAATTCAGAGGTTGTTAACAATTTGAGAAAGTAATGAGATGACACAAAAAAGGAACACAAAAGTGTATTAGAGTTACTTGTAGCCTAATATACAGGAAATAACACTGGCTTGAGAATGAGATCTCTGCTTTAATTTTTACTCAGCTTTTTATGGTTTTATAAACTTGAGCAACCTCCTTTAATTTGTTTGTTTTATTCAAATGGAAATAGTGCTTATATTTTAAAAATTATTCATGAGGAATAAAAATAGGTTCCCATACATTTAATGAATGAAATTTTTTTAAATTATCTTCCTCTTACTATATTCAAAGACTGTAAAATGAGTATGACACAGTTTATGAGCATAAACTAGAGCAAGAATCAATAGAATCAAACTCCAGCATTCTTCACAGCTGTTGTATGATTGCCACACTGCCTGTTTCTTCATTGTAAAATGGAGATAGTAAAGAAATATTTCAGAGTTATGAGAATTAAATAACTCACATTAAGCATTTAGAACAATACTTAGTATGTAGTTAGTAGAGAGATTATTTTCTGAAGTCATTGGATTTTTGCATTTACCTGACTTCTTAAAATTGCGTGAGCTGATTCACAAATATAAAAAATTCATCAGGAGCTTTTCTGTGTTTTCAAACATAAAAAACTAAATACCCAAAAGAAAAAAGTATGTCTTTTCAAATACATGAAAGAGCTAAAACAACCCTCCCCACCCCAGAAATGGTGACAAAACTCACCAAATACTGAGAAATAATAAAATATGTTGCTATTTAAAGATCAGTAAATTTGATCTGAATAAGCCTAAAGTCTTCTTATAAAATAGCCTTACAACTTTAGCAAATTATGACTTCTTGATACACAAAAAAATGTAAATGGGCTGTGGCCTAGGAGCTAAAGTTGTTTCTCTGAATAAACTTTAAAATAGCCTTAAGACTAAATAAATAAGTTAAGATTGCTTGAATAATGTTAAGAGTGCTTGAACAATGGCAAAGGATGAACTTCATTAAATATATTTTATTTGAGGTGCATTCTCTATAGTGCCTTTGAGACGTAATTCATTAATAAAATTAAAATACTCAGTGTCTGGTTAATATACAAGATTATTCTAAGATCAAATTTTACACTACATCTACCAGGATTAGGAAAACTACGAAGATTTATAGAAATCTATAGCATTATAGATCACATAAGAGCTAGCTTATAAACATCACTCTTTTCTATAGATACTACTAAAAATCTGTTCAACAAAAGACATGCTAAAAATACAACGTCAAAAGCCAACTATAACACTGGATATCTCCTTAAAGTTATTTTCTATTTCCAATTTTAATGCAGAATATCTTTTGTCAGGCAAAAATCTCTTCATCAGGGAATCTCAATCTACAAAGTAAAAGAAATTGCTTTTTGCCAATCCACTTTGCTTTAGCCTTTCCCCTCCTCTTCAGTTCCTAGAATATGTACTTCAAGGCAAGGAAAACAGCTAAACTAGAAACTGAGCTTTTGAGGATACAACACATCACATCATTTCGAACACCTTGAAAGGCACTGTGGTGAAGTTAGGTGCTGGGTAAAATAGTCTGTATACTATGATATAGTACGTAGACCTAACCTTAGTTCACAAGTACATCCCTGAGCTTCTTCATCCTTAAAATGGAAAGTAATATTACTGTACTTTTAAAGTAAAAGTAAACGTGTGTGTGGGTACACATGTTACTGGGTATTATGGGTAGGGCTCAGGACCAGTGAGATGCATAACTTGTCAGGAAAAAGATAAAATACCTGACAATGATCACATAACAGCCTCCTGTACTAATGAACAGAGACTAGTGAGAGTAATAAGTATATGATAACATTATATTAATCTATAAAATTCAAATCACCTACAATTTACTGTGTCTACATTTGTAATGAATTAAACCATACTACAGTCTTAGCAAGTTAATGGCAAATAGTTATTCAAAGTATAAGTCAGAAAATATTAATATCATTACTGTTTTGATTTAAAAAATTAAGAAGTGGGCTGGGGATATAGCCTAGTGGCAAGAGTGCCTGCCTCGGATACACGAGGCCCTAGGTTCGATTCCCCAGCACCACATATACAGAAAACGGCCAGAAGCGGCGCTGTGGCTCAAGTGGCAGAGTGCTAGCCTTGAGCGGGAAGAAGCCAGGGACAGTGCACAGGCCCTGAGTCCAAGGCCCAGGACTGGCCAAAAAAAAAAACAAAAAACAAAAAATTAAGAAGTAAAAGCTGTTACTCTGATAGAAACTAATTAGTCTGATAAATCTGACCAAAGCTTTTAAAATTCAATCATTTCAGGTGCATGTGCCTTGGTCCTGATGTAACATATAAACAAAACTAAAAATAATACCAACTAAAATCATTTTCTGATGACAGGCTTAACATTAATAGATGACTCATACTTTGGGATATTTTCCAAAGTGACTTCTGGTTTAAAGTATATATTTGCCTTACTTAACTCATGCACAATTATAGTAAAAATAACAGCATTTCAAAGAAAAAAATACAATATTGAATTATCACAGAAATAAGTTGACAATATATTTTACAATAAATAATTCATACAATACTTATATTGAAAATGACTAGAAACCTTGAAATTCATTGTAATTTTCCTTTACTAGAATATGTTTTTAAAGTTTTGCATTACGTAGTATGCTCTAAAGCTTATTGTCAATAGCTTTAAGAATCCTTAGACTGCATCTTTTCAGAGTGTTTAAATGTTTCCCTAGTTTTGGATCTCGTCAATAAAAATTAATTTATTTTTCTATATAATTAAGCAAGAAAAAAATATGAATATTTTCTTAAAGTTAAGCTTAAAGCATTGAAACAGCAATTAAGATCTGGCATCTTCCTTTTGGTGAGAATAAGAAAATGAAAACAATTTTACAAAGCAAAATGATAATACTTTCCTAACTTCCCTTTTGGGGTAAATTTAGAATTAAAAGAAATAACAAAAAATAACTTCAAGGTATTTTCCGTAATCATATAATTTTGTATTCCATATTCTCTAAGCTTATCCTTTCAGAAACTGTCTAATTTTATATGCCATTATAAAGATTAGTATATACAGAAATTGAAATACCTGACTAAAATTTACCAGAGTATATTTATGATTAATTGGTTGATGTCTTCTCCCTTTTTGCCCATACCAGAGACGAGACATTTCCTTCCCAGGGCAAATTAAGTTACATCGAATCACGAATCACGAAAGAACTGTTTCAAAAGCATTCTTCCTGTGTTAAAGATAAATTCCCAGCACCAGAACCCTACTACAGTGACAAAACAGTTTGCTAGAGACAAAGATTTGATTGACATGACAGAGGGCTAATCACCAACTAGAATTCATTGCAAAGACTGTCCTGAGTGGAGATTGTAAAGCTGGGGAGGGAGAAGAGGATTTCACATGCTTAAGTTTGGTTGCACTGTACCCAAATGTGCAAAATAAGGGCTCAAAAGTTTAAAGATACAGAGCATATATTTCTAAATCCTGGTATACTAACAAATACACAAAGTTTTTTGTTTTTGTTTTTTAAAAAGGTCACAAAAAGAAGTAAGTACAATTTCTAGCCCATTTCAAAAGGAACAATGATTTCATATATTTTGTTTTGTTTATACAAAAATAAAGTTTTTATTTACATGTATTGATTTATCCTTGAGAATCTAAAAAGAATTCATCTTTTAGATAAATATTTTTAAATAGTAAGATGCCCATTTTAAACTAGATTTTCTAGTGTCTACTTTATTTAAAAGGTATTTCTATTCAATATGCTACGAATCACTTCACTAAGCAGAAGCACTATGAAAACAACCAGAGAAGTGAGCTTTTAGAAAATTTAGACTACATATATATTTGAACTATACGTAAACATTATCTGGAGCTGAATTTCAATTATAATATCAGAATCTAATATTTTTTCCACTTTGAAGAAAACTTGTCCCTCTATGTTTAATCTGCTGTGTATTTACACAACGCCGTTTCCTTCAAATACGGACAAACTTTTCTAAGCCCTACAACATTTCACCCGCCCACATTTCCACAGTCCAGCCTGCACAGGCCAGAGTGTACATATCCCACAAAGAATACACTCCCCCTTCCCACAGTTATCCTTATTACTTCTCTTAGGTGGCCTTACTAGCCACAGCTTTAGATCCTAGTCCACAAGCCCTAACACTATCAACTATAATAAAGACCTTAAAATCACCTCAACATATACTGCATTCTGGTTACCACCAATTCTTTCAACAGAAACTCTGCATAACACATTGGCAACATTATATAATTTTGGAGGGGGATGCCATAATAAAATCTATCATAATTTCAGCCTACTGAGTAAATAAAATTAGAGGCATGAGCGGTACCAGTGCCCATCAGAGCCAATTTTTAAAAATTAATTTATTGTTATTATAGAAGTGATATACAGAGGCATTATATTTACATATGTCAAGTAGTAAGTACATTTCCTTTCATACAGGGTCATCTGTTCCCTCCTTCTTTCCCATACCCTCCCTCCCATGAGTTTGTATAGTTTGCTTGCATCAATGTCCAGTGAGCTCCACTGCTGTACTTTTCACCTTTTCTCAGATTGTGCCCTCCCCTGACCCTCCTACAGATAGGCACACAAATATATTGTACATAAGTAAAGAATACAGAATCCTCAGCAAAAGAAAAAAACAAATTAAAAGTTCAAATTTTTTAAGATGAAAAATATTATATGTATACCAAAATTTATTATATGATATAAAAAACAAAAATTACATAGTATTGCATAGCCTATTCTGTTGAGTGCCTATTCAACATTCATCTTTCTGAAATGTACTCTCTATATAGTACCTTTAAACAGAAAGACCTTGATTTTTGCACACAAAAATATCTGTTGTGGATTTTGCTAAGGCTAAGAGATCAGGAAAAGATTTTTATAATAATTCAATTTTACTTTCGTTATTAGTTGTGTTTTAAGGACAACAGCAGCAATGCTTATTAAAATAAACACTAGAATGCTCATTATCTGGTAGCTTAGGAAATAAGGTGTTAAACCACACAATTACAGCCATTTGGAATGATGCCTCTTAGAGGCTGCACCAATACCACAGAAGTAATCTTCTTTGGGACACCTAATGAATGACTATGGTAACAATTCTACTTAATGAAAAGTATGCAGAGAGAATTGCACCCACAAGGTAATTACCACATAGAATTTAAAAACCAAATTGAGTTATAACATAAAAGATTAATTACTGGAAGAATTGAGCTTTTGAACTCAAGACCTTCACCTGAGCCACACCTCTAGCCTTCTCTGCTTTAGGTTATTCTTCACTTTTTATCCTGGGTCGTCTATGACTGTGACCTTCCTACTAGTCTCCAACACAGCTGGGATTATAGATGTGAAATGGCATATACAAACTGCTTGATGAAATGCAATCTCACTAACTTTTTGCCTAAGCTAGATTTGAACTATAATCATCCAGTCACTGCCTCTGGAGTAATGAGCCACTCTGGTCAGATGACATACTAGATTATATGGCATAAAATATCTAGATTCTAAATGCATAAATTTAAATTATTAAAATTGAGAGCTCTAGAAGCTGAAATCAAACTAAAACTATGTAAGTACTTCCAATAAGTTTACATTTATGCTTAAGTAAATAATGAGGTTTGATTTACTGAGAAATTGTAAGTAATGTCAAATATCTAAAAGATAACACATTGTCTCACAAACTAAAAGTTGAATGGAACATACCATTTTATCCAAGCAGAGGAAAAAAGTGGGTAGTAATCTAAAGCAATTTTCTTTTCATACCAATCATTTAAAAAAAAAAAAAGAAAGAAAGAAAAACAAAGCTGAGTAGCAATGGCTCATGTCTGTAATCCTACCAACTCAGGAAGCTGAGATCTAAGGATCTCTATGAGCATTTTCCCTTTGGTACTGCCTGACATTTTGATAAACGGCAATTAGAAAACTTCCCTTTTCAAATAGACAAAAGCAACTCCATTAAAAACTAAAAAGTAACTTTTTCATAAACTGCCAAGTTCCATTCAAAGCAGTATCATTGCTATATACAATATATTCACAGACTTTCTTGGAAACCAGTAGAAATACCATACAGTATTTTGCTTTGGTCATTTTTTTTTTCCCAGTCCTGGGCCTTGGACTCAGGCCCTGAGCACTGTCCCTGGCTTCTTTTTGCTCAAGGCTAGCACTCTACCACTTGAGTCACACACAGCACCACTTCTGGCCGTTTTTTTCTGTATATGTGGTGCTAGGGAATTGAACCCAGGGCTTCAAGTATACAAGGCAAGCACTCTTGCCACTAGGCCATATTCCCAGCCCTGCTTTGATCATTTTTCATATCACTTATTGCCTCTGATATGTGCCCATGTTGTTGTTATAACAGTAGATGTTTCATCCCCTTATTATATTATTTGGAATTTCATTAGCATTCCAAAATTTATCTATTCTCATGATAATGGGTATTTAAGTCCCTTCCAATTTTAAGGTTTTTTAAAGCTGCTGGGAAGATTTATGATGTTGATTTAAGTATAAAGGCCTATAGTAAAAATGAAAGGTGTATGTAGTACACAAAAAGAGCTTAGACATGTTCAAAATCAAGACCACATTTTAAACAAAGACAAGACATGTATATAATCAATCATTATACATGTTATTTACATGCATGATGAATTCAATCACATAAATAATCACAAACTTTAACCAAACGAATAACAGAATTTGGTTGTATTTATTATCACATTTTAGCATCTGCTCTATATTTTCTAATATATTAAAAAGATTAATTCAGGCAACAACAACAAAAAGATATTGTCACCAAATATATTGTCACAAGCTTTTAAGACAAAGCACATAAAATGAGATAATCTAATATTAAAAGGTACATCTAAAATGAGTTGCAAAAAGCTTATTGGTATTAATTTGTCTATTTACGCAAGCTCATTAAATTTGAGCATATAAAATTTTATTGCATTACAAAATTAGTATCACCTTATTTCCCTAACATTATTATTACTAAATTCAAGTAAAAATGATGTTTATTAGTTCTGGAACTTGAAAAAGATTGCTAATTTTCCTTCATGTGTTATAGCTGCTGTACTTCTTTCATGTAAAAGATAACAGTATCATTTCCTTTTTGCCATAGCAGATTTTACTAAACTACATAAATATAAACAATAAGGCATTTTATTTCTGATTGATTGCTTTTCTAGTATTTAAGGGAAATGTAGAATGCCGAAGTATTAAAGTTACATCTAAGATTCATCCATAAACACACATGAACAAGGATACTTTGTACTTTCATGCAAAGATCACTTGAAGTGTAGGCTACTATAAAAGAAGAATAACTGAATGAAATGTTTGCATTTTTCTCCCTACCTCCCACTCTCTGGCTGCTGCTTGACTAGTAGAATCTTCATTTGTTTCAGATTCCTCCATCTTTTTTACTACAATGAATCCAGGTTCTCTGGTATACTCGCCAGTATCTTCAGCATAGATTTCTGGACTCCACTGAATGAAGAATGCATACAAGTGGTCTGTCCTGTAAGAACAAAGGGCCATTAATAGACCTCGTGTTTGTACCACCAGACAGAATTATACAGTGACATCAGTAAAATCAGTAAAATATCTGGATAAAACTAGAGCTTTTAAAACATATATAAAATAGACATGCTTTATATAAAAAGATAAAAGCCCACCGTCAGGTAAGTATTAACTTAGAAATGCTTTTGCTTACGTTCTGTCAAGTTGTTTAAAAATAATAATAATAAAGATTTTCCTTGATATGCACCAGTGACGGGAAAACAAATTGGGCCCACAGTTATGGCTTCATTCACACAATAATCTTGTGACTAAAATACAAGTTAACAACTGAAAGTTTGCTATTATAAAACTTAGACATTGCACAGCATTTTTTCAAACTGATAGAAATTTAATGTCCTTAATTTCTTACTGATATCAGAAAAACATTGAATTCTTGATTTAGGAATAGATGATCTTTCATAATCTCATTCTCTTTGTCTATGTTTTGTTAACTATAGAAAGCAATCATGTGTTGCATCTCTGATAAACATACTTAAAGTTAAAGCATACATTTAAAATTTTTACATTTTATTGGCTTCAAATAGTATGAATGATTGAAAACTGACTGTAAAACCCTCACAAAACACAACATAGTAATGGTTCTGGAAATAGTATACTCAAAACTAATGACCTGAAAAGTTGTTACTCATGACAGTTAATGTATTGAAGAGTTAATATTTTTTTCAGATAATTTGTCACTATCAACAGCCATTTCCATAAGCTGCACATGTATGATAAAGTTCAGAATCCCAACAATATTATTATAAAATAGGCATTAGCCAAGGTTCAAGTACAACCTTAAAATCAAAATTTGATGTAAAAGTTAAAATAAAACTAGTGAGAAAAACTAAAGTTTTATAATAGGTTTGACTAAATATTGTTATTTTCCATTACAGTCACTTCATGATCCCTGGCAAATTTGATTATCTTGCTCTACCCTTTTCAAATGTTCATGAATTAAGTACACTATAACCTATACTTTACTGTTAAAAACATTTTGTGGAAGGTACTCATACTGTTTTGTATATTTGGTAGAGGGAAAAGGAAGAATTTTATCATCATATCTTTGAAAGAAATAGTATTTAAGCCAACATATAATGTGTTTTCAAGAGGTACAGAAACACAAAATAATTCTAAGGGAATCAACTTTCATGTTATTGTTTACTCATAATAATCTGTATAAGTCCAAAGCATCTTGTAAGACCAAGGATAAGATATCTTTCTGAAGTAAAATGCCTTTTCTACTTTGCAAAATAAGGTAGGTCTTGAAGTATAAACAGACTTAGGTTGGCCCAAACTGGCACTGAAGTACAAAAAAATAAAAAATTAGGAATTAGAGAATGTATCTTTTCTTTCTTTCTTCCTTTTTTTTTGGGGGGGGGGGTGCTGGTTCTGAGGCTTGCAGTTAAGAGTCTGGGTGGTATCCCTGTCTGAACTTTTTTGACTTTTGCTTAAGGCTAGTGTTCTGCCACTTAAACCACGGCTCTACTTCTGGCTTTTTGGTGGTTTAGTCTCCCTGACAGGGCTGGCTTTGAACTGTGATCCTTAGAAGTCAGCCTCCTGAGAAGTTAGGAGCCACCAGAATCTGGCTGACAATATATCTTCTTCTATAACAGATTTTTGTTTCTATTTCATTCATCTACATTTTTTTTTGCAATGAACTATAAAGATGAGATTTAAAATGAGGCAAATACACAAAACAGGTATTCTGGTTTTGCTTCAGATGACAAAAATCACCTAAAAATAGGAACTAAATGATTTCAAATTAGATTTAACATTTGTATTTACATATTTATTAATTTATGATGTAGGGTCCAACCATGTATGTTAGGCTGGCCTTAAACTCAGCATCTTCCTGATTTAGCCTTTGAGGACTAGAATTACAGGATCATGTTGCTGTGCTCATTTAGTGTCTTCTTTTAATTGGAAATTGTATACTTTAAAGGATTTTACCACTAGTATTGATAAACAAGCTAATTTTAATTTAAGGATTTCAAAAGTTTTATTTTACCTTTCTTGTGGCACTGCAAACCAATATTCATGTTTTTTATCTCTTTGTGCATACTGCTGCATAGTAGCGCTTGCATGAGATACAAATGTTTTTCTCATTGGCTTTCCAACTCTGAGACATAAGAATTTATGTAATCGATGTCTTCTCTTTTCTTTTAAAAGGGAAGGACCTAAAAATGAGAAAGTATTTATTCAATCTTCATATATCATGCTTAAAAAATTTAGTTTTACTTCCAAATTGTAAGCACAGAACAAAAACTTATTTTACTATTACTCAGAATAGATTTAAGCAGCTTGCTTTTTTTTTCAAAGTCATGGAAACAGTAAGATTAAATAAAAAGAAACAAGTTAATAATCTGAAATCATGCCTCCAGAGAGCAGAAAACAATGTAAAAGCATCAGAAACTTTTAAATTAAACTTCTTTATAAAAGCTATGTTTAATTATATATACATATAACATTTCCTACATATTCTCTCAGTTTTAATGATATCAAATAAACTTGTTGAACTTTAAGGATTCATTTTACTATAGCTATACACAAAAACTTAATGAGGTTTATAAATGTTATATGTATTTTATATATATATGATAGCGTGATGTGGATAGTTATTATGTTTGAGTTATCTAACTCTTTCAACACCAGATGGTACAATAATTTCAGAATCTGACAATATGGTTGAGTTGGGGGATCTGGACATTAGCTTGCTAGGGCATCACACTGTGGAACAAACTGTACTTCTAGAGATGTGGGTATAGCCATTTTTTTTTTATGAATAATGCTGTGCAAAGTGGATATTACCTAGTCCCAGGATTCCTACCTAGTTAAAAGGTAGAATGCTTGCCATTCTTTCCACAGTTTGTCTACAGTTTTATATTTGTAACAAAGTTTTATTATGGTACACAGATCTAAAAACTTATTATTTCCCTATATAGAGTATCAAGTTATTTAAGATTACTTAGTTCTAATTTTACTTCTATAAAAAGGAAATAAAAAATAAATAATAACTCTAGAAATACCTACTTGAAAACCGATTTTTCTCCTCTCCTATTGTTTTAATAGTCTCTGTTATAAATGGATTATAACCTCAACACACCTATTAAAATTAGTCTACCATGTTACATATTTGTTTTTGTTGTTGTTGTTTTTTTGGGGTTTTTTTTGGCCAGTCCTGGGCCTTGGACTCATGGCCTGAGCGCTGTCCCTGGCTTCTTTTTGCTCAAGGCTAGCACTCTGCCACTTGAGCCACAGCGCCACTTCTGGCCGTTTTCTGTATATGTGGTGCTGGGGAATCGAACCCAGGGCCTCATGTATACGAGGCAAGCTCTCATGCCACTAGGCCATATCCCCAGCCCCATGTTACATATTTGAAGAGACTATATTCTTTTTTTCAAAGATTTCAAAATAGTAAAAGGCAGCTATCATATGCAATAACAGTCAAATATTCATAACAATTATTTACATTTAAAGCTTATGTCTTTATATGAATTGTAACAATACCTAAATAATATGGAGATGGTTGCATAAATTAAAACTATTATAAGCATATTTGGAAGTGACTAAGATATAAGAAAATCTTTATGATAAATGCTAAGTGATCAAAGCAAGACAAAACACTACATATAGCACAATAATGATACATTAAAAATAAGCTTGTATAGAGGTATATGAACAAAAATGTGTGACTATATATGTGCATGTATACTCATGTAAATGCATATATCCTCAAAAATGTATAAGACAAATAGGTTAACAGTGATTATATTTAGGTGAAAAATTCCAGACAATTTTTTCTTTTTTGTCTAGAAATTTTCCTTTTCTTAAACATTCTTTACTAAATGTTCATTCATTTAAAATAAAGAAAAGGTTACAGAAGAAAACAACTAGTCTTCCATAGAGCTTGCTTAGTGAAGATGTATCTTTTAATACTTAGTTAATATCCTCAGATATTCAGAATAACTAAGCTAGATGATGCAAAGAAAATTTAGTGTCTTATAAATGGAACCAAATATTTACACATTGCTGTTAGGAATATAAAGTACTATAGCCACTAAAAAAATTCAACTGAAGTTACAATATGATCCAGCAATTCCATTACTGTGTATATAACTAAAAAGTCTAAAAGGAGGGACCCAAACAGATATGTACCCAACAATTTTCACAGCAGTATTATTTATAGTAGCCAAAGTAAACCACTAACAACTATTATGTATCTACTTAGCAGTAGATACTACTCAAGTGTCCAGCAACAAATGAGTTGACAAACAGAATATGGTTTATACATACAATAGAATATTACCTCCACCACTTAAAAAAGGTAGGAAACACTTAACGCATGCTCTAACACAGATTAATGCTGAAGGTACCACATTAAGAACAGGCAAGACACACATACTCAAAAGCCAATTTGATATTCCACTTACATGAAGTACCTAAAGTCAAGAGTCAGAAAGTAAGATGGTGGTGGGCAAGGACTCTAGGAGGAAGACAATAGCATTCTATTGTTTAATAAGTACAAAGGTTCAATTTGGGAAGACGGAAAAAGTTCTAGAAAAGGATGTTGGGAATGGCTGCAAAACGGTATAATCATATCTAATGGCACTAAGTTATAAATTTAAAAATGTTTAAGGGCTGGGAATAAGGCTTAGACATAGAGTACTTGCTTAGCATGCATGAAACCCTGGGTTTGATGCCGCAGTACCCCATACAAAGAAAAAGCTGAAAGTGGCTGTGGAAGTGGTAAAGTCCCTTGAGCAAAAGAAGCTCAGGGACAGTGCCCAGGCCCTAAGAGCAAGCCGCAGAAGTGGCAAAAAGAAAATGGCTAAAATGGTAAATTTGATCTATATTTGGTCACTATTAAAAATAGTCAAGATAATAAATTTTACTTCATGAATATTTTGGCACAATTTTTTCAAGTTTTATTTTAAAATAAATTATTTTTTTCATTAAAAAGGCATATACAAAACTAGAAGTTAAACAATCATTTTGATTATAAACTAAAGACAAGAACTGAGTCCTCCAACCAGAAAGAATATCATACCATTTGTAAGAAAATAGAAAAAGTTATAAAAAATGGAAAAAATTGTAAGTGAAGTAATAAGCCAGACCAAAGAAACACAGTACCATAGATTCTCTCATCTGTGGTAGCTAGAATGTATCTGCAGATCTACAAATAAACACAATGGATAATAAAACAAACAAGCAAACAAACATGGGACGTGATAAATTATACCAGTCTCTAGGCATTCACAGTGAGACCAAACCACAATATTCTTAGGAGAGGTTCTCAAATGTGCAATACCTATGTGCACCTGATCATAAAACATTTTTTAAATAAACTCCAGAAAGTGGAAACAAGAAGGTGTTTCTTTGTTGATGTTTTTGTTTTCTTTTGACTTGTTTGTTTACTTATCTGTCTTTGGTGGGGTTAGGGGTGGCACAGAAATAGTGGGACAAAGTAAACAAATAAAGCAGTGATACTCATTAGACACTATGTTGAAAATGAAATATATAACTTGTGGGCAAAGACAGGAGGGAAAAACTGGGAGAGAGCGAAGAACATGGTGATACTGTTCAAAAGAAATGTACTTTATCTGACTTATGTAACTGTAACCCCTCTGTACTTCACCTTTTCTATAACAATACAGATGCTTGAAAATGAAAAAAGAAAGAAATTAATATGTACTTTTTCTTCTTTTTTGCCATTTCTGGGGCTTGAAGTCTGGGCCTGGGTACTGACCCTGAGCTTTTGAGCACAGTTCCACTTGCAGCTCTTTTGGTAGGTTAATAGAGACAGGAGTCTCAGAATATCCTGCCTGAGCATGCTTCGGACTGTGATCCTCAGATCTCAGCCTCCTGAGGAGCTAGGATCACAGGCTTGAGCCGTTGGTGGCCAGCTGGTACAGCCTATTCAATCCATAATGTGTTCAGCAAAAATGTAGTGTTCTAAAAATAACATGATGACTATAATTCTCATTAATAAATAGGATTTAAAAAAAAAAAAAAAAGGATCTAGCCTGGCACTGGTGCTCAAGCCTATAATCCTAGACACTCCTCAGAAGGCTAAGATGTGAGGATCGTGGTTTGAAACTAGCCAGGGCATGAAGAAAAAGGTGGAAGTGGTGCATGGTGCTGTGGCTGAAGTGGTAAAATACTAGCCTTCAGCAGCAGGAGCTCACAAATAGCACCCAAGCCCAGACAGAGTTCAAGACTCAGGATTGGCAATACATACATACATACATACAGAACTAAAAGGTGCAATTTTTATATATTGATTTCTAGTGTTGTTGTTTTTTTCTCAATCTGTCCTTGAGCCAGTTTGTGCTCAAGGCTAGCACCCTACCACTTAAGCCACACCACTACTTCTGTTTTTTGAGTAGTTATTTGTAGATAAGAGTTTCGTGGTGACTTTTCTGCCTCTGCTGGGTTCAAACGACAATCCTCAGATCTTAGCCTCCTAAGTACTAGGATAACAGGTGTGAGACACTGGCCTATAGCTTGAGTTCTCATTTTTAAAAGATAATGATGGAACTTTGGGATACTGAGGATTCTAGAGAAAGGTTAATACTCAATTTCACATTCTAAAGTAGATATGATTACAACCCTGGCAATGACAGATTACAATTAAAATTTGCATATGCGACAATAAAACAGTTATTACGATCTAAGAGAAAATGGGAAGAATCAAAGGTATCACACAATTTTGGGTGTACTTTTCGAACAAACTTTAAAAGAGAATGTGGTGTCATCAAGGGGCAATCACGCTCAGATTACAGTGTTTCACCTATAGCCTTGCCAGAGCTGGCATGACAGATGCGTGCTACCACCCCTGGCGTATTTGTAGATGGTTGGATTTTACTAACTTCTGCTCCAGCTGGCTTAGAACTATGAGCTCTCATTTATGAACATAAGCTACCACACTCATCCCCATTTATTTAAACTTAACTCCAAAGTTAGGTTTCTATATGGCACTCTTAGTACTCTGTTAAATAATAAATCAAGGCAGATGGTATGAAATATATAAGACTGTTATGGATACTTAAAATATCTTCACTTATTAAGTTTGGAACACTATGGAAGTGTCTAGATGTATGAATTCTATTTATGGAAAAGAGGTTTTCCTCATGAACTCTTTTTCAATTTGATGTGTTTGAAACTTTAGTTTCCAATGTGTGGTTTAGTATTTCATAGAAACAGAAATGGCAAACATTCAAAACATGAAACAAACAAACAGCATGTTTAAAACATGTCACAAAAAACGTTCTGCTATTTGTACATACATTTGTGGGATAAGAAAAGATAGTACACGCATCATTGTGCTGTCAGAATAACATCAAGTCAAGCTGGGCTAAGATTCAGCAGCTTTTGCTGGAGGGAAGACAAAATACAATGAGATGGGCTCCTTAACACTTACCATCCACATGTCCATCAGCAGAGGCAATTTTATGCTTAACTTCTTTTTGTGACACCTGTTGAATATTTTCCCTTTGCTGTTTAGTTTGTTGCATACTATGACTTTTCCAGAGTTTTCGTAACTCTTCTACCTCTGAGTCCTGTTTTTGCTCTTTTCCTTGTGTGCCTTTGTTAACAGTTTGCTTTTGATTAAATTCTGTGGTTTCTCCACAAGTTGTATTTTCTTTCCCCCCCTCCTCTTGGTGTAATGAATTCTCAGGATGAAAAGAATCCTGGCCTGAATGATCTTTTATTCTTGTGCTTTGTTCTTTAGGGTCTGCTGCCACTTGAGGGTTATCTGTAATCTCATCTTGTTTAGTGGCCATTTCAAGATTACTTAAATCAGTATCATGACATAAAGCCCCAACTTCATTTGCAGAATGTCCAACATTGGATTTTAAGTGACCAGGAGTACTAGCAGACACTGATTTGACTGTCAAACATTCTCCTTCCGTCTGACTGACAGTTTGCACAGATTCTGAAGATGCACCGGATGATTTATCTTGTCGCAGCTCATCCGACGAGATCAGTTCCTCTCGTATAGGAGAGAGTTCTGATTCTGTGAACACATCTTCAGAGAGAGACTCCTCAGTGCTTCTTGGAGCAGTGCTGGCACTATCATTACCTGCATCACGGACTCTTGCGTCTATTTCCTCAGTATTCATTCCTGTCACTTTCTTTGATTGGCAGAAATCCCTTCCTGATAACTGATCTATTTCTCTGTCATCAAACAAAATTAAAAATTATTAGACCTTAAATATTATAGTATTTTACTTTTCATAAACTGAATACTAAATATCACTGAAGTGACTTTTTAAGAAGAAAAGTATACATATTAACAATATACAAGTTTAATTTACTTATGAATAAAAATTTAATCATGTCAATGACTTAAGATTTAGGTAAGGTGTCCTTGTAGGTAATCTTGTATAATTTTAATCTAAAATTTACTCATTCATGAGATAGAGAAGATAAACAGAGAAATTTACAATTAAAAGTTTCAATCTCTTAAGAATATTATGATTTATTATATGTATATAGGCCATGCTTATTTATATGCAAATAGAAATTAAACAAAAATGTATGATTCTAATTCAAGGCTTAAAACCAACCTGAATGGAACACAGGCAAAAATATTTACAGGCAATCTTCAGGCTAACAAGAACACTTTCTTTGCGGGGGGGACGGGAGAAGGGGGCCTGTCGTGGGGCTTGAACTCAGGGCCTGGGTGCTGTCTGAGCTCTTTTGTTCAAGGTGTTAAATGCTCTACCACTTTGAGACACAGTGCCACTTCTGGTTTTTGAGTGGCTAATTGGAGATAAAGAGTCTCATGGACTTTGCTGCCCAGGCTGGCTTCAAATGGCAATCCTCAGACCTCAGCCTCCTGAGTAGCTAGGATTACAGGCGTGAATCACCAGTACTCAGTTTGTTAGGAACTCCTTTTTTTTTTTTTTTTGCCCAGTCCTGGGGCTTGGACTCAGGGCCTGAGCACTGTCCCTGGCTTCTTTTTGCTCAAGGCTAGCACTCTGCCACTTGAGCCACAGCACCGCTTCTGGCCGTTTTCTGTATATGTGGTGCTGGGGAATTGAACCCAGGGCCTGATGTATACAAGGCAAGCACTCTTGCCACTAGGCCATATCCCCTGCCCTATTAGGAACTCTTAATCCACATTTCAATCATTAAGGATATTTATTTATGTATACATTAATGTCTAAAAGTGATAGTTTATAGTTTAAATTCTGGAAAGAAAGAACTTAATTATCAATGCTAATAATTTAGAATGATGGTTATAAAAGTGTTTTGTAGAAACAGAAATTGTATAAATTCAGTAGAAAAAAGTATGCATATAGTTGAAGAATAATGTAAAAATAAGATGAAAAGTTGAAAGTCCAGTTCCTATCTCTGCCACTTTTGTACTTGATTCTTCTTTTAGGAAATGCAAGCATCTAATTTGATATTTCTTATATTATAGTGTCACCTACTGGTGCTTAACTTAAACTACATCCAGAGTTCTTGGATCTAGGCAAAGTTTTGAGAAATTTTACTTTACATTTAATGGAATTTTAAGACTCTTCTGTAAGAGATAAAGATTACAAACCAGGCAGGACATATATTGAAAAGTGCTATATATGGGAGAGTTAATATGCTCAAAGGTTAAACATTTATGCCACTGATGCTACTCACTGAAATCAACTTCCTAAGTAGTATAGGAGGAAAACCAAAACTTTAACATCTCTTTGCCACACATGACAAATACATCTACTACTTTATCTGATTTAGTTTTTTAAAGTTTTTATATAAGGGTCTGGGAATGTGGCTTAGTGGTAGAGTGCTTGCCTAGCATGCATGAAGCTTTGGATTATATCCCTCAGTGCCACATGTGCCAAAGTGCCAAAGTGGTGCTGTGGCTCAAGTGGTGGAGTGCTAGCCTTGAGCAAAAAGAAGTCAGAGACAGTGCCCAGGCCCTGAGTTCAAGCTCCTGGACTAGCAAAAAAAAAAGTTTTTATTTAATATATAAGGCAAGATTTAAGGATTTGTGGAGGAATAGAACATATATTTGGATAAAATGCATAACCTATCCATGTGAGACCCTAAATGATAGACTAGAGATCTGAAAACTAGAACATGATTGTGGAATAGTTTGATTGTTGACAGCGTGAGAATCTCAAACACCTAACAGAAATGGTACAGTAGAGCATCAGAAGCTTACCAGTGACCAACTACATACTCATAGATAACTATCCTCCTTGTCTTTCATCTTCATTTTTAAACCTGTGTCTCATCAACCTGCTATTTTCAATAATCTTCACTCTGAAACTGATTTTGAATAACCAATAAAGATAACTAGTTATACAGGATAATGATAGTTTCTAGGAATTACCTGTGTTTCTAAGATTTACCAAGCAAAACCAGTATCTATTGTAGGCAGAAGTTTTATTTTATCCAAGGTATCCTAGCAATTCATGTAATGTTCTTCCTTACAACACTGTAAACTACTTAGCCCAAGGGCTAATTGTAAAACAGCCAATCCCATCCCAGTGAGTAAACACAGTGACTATCAGTCTCAGTTAAAGTTAGTCCAGTTTCTTACTACTGCCAAAGTCATTAGTGGAAGGCAAGGAAACTTTCCTATTAAACATAAATCTTGGGGCTGGGAATATAGCCTAGTGGCAAGAGTGCCTGCCTCGGATACACGAGGCCCTAGGTTCGATTCCCCAGCACCACATATACAGAAAACGGCCAGAAGCGGCGCTGTGGCTCAAGTGGCAGAGTGCTAGCCTTGAGCGGGAAGAAGCCAGGGACAGTGCTCAGGCCCTGAGTCCAAGGCCCAGGACTGGCCAAAAAAAAAAAAAACATAAATCTTCCTTTGTACTTCTCTTCCTTCACAAAATATATTCTTATAGTATACTCTTAGAGTATACTTTTCCCCATTTGTTTTCATTGTGCTTTTCTCTGGCCACTAATTAACTGGTCAAGCATGAAACGTTCAAAGAATGTACCAAACCTGTAGTATCAGATAAATCAGTATAACGCAAGGCTAACCTTTCCTGTGAGTGCAACTTACATGTTTTCTGCATACTTTTCTAGGGGAGATGATGAATATAAACATATAAATTAGAAAATAAATAATGCTGTTCTCCTATAACAATGCCAGGCCCTAAGTCTCACAACTCTTCAGGCAGTTTTGTGGAAAAGTTATGTATTACATAATAGATATATAATATGCAATCATAAGTTAAATAAGTTCTACAGGCTACCTTTCAAATATCTACAAAATTAAAAATATAAATGTTAAATATCTCCTAAAAAGTAGCTAAACTGAAATTAGTTAAAAGGATTAGGCTAGAGTCAACTATTTAGATGGAAAAATAATTGCAAAGGAATAGAAATATCTTACACGGGTAAGGATTCTTTTATTTTGCTATCCAAAATTTCTTTGTACATTGCAGCTGACATCACCTCTTCCATTGGACACATGATGCCATATTCCTCACAGCCATTCTCTTGAACCAAAGGGTCACTTTTATGTGGGTCAAACATTATATTATTTGGTGTAACTAAAAGTACACCGCTGACTGTGCCCTAAAATGAGAAAACAAAACATTTCATCTTCAAATCTCCTAATTTCAAAAAGGATTCTAGCTAATTTCACTACTTTTATTACACAATCTATTTATTATACACTGTATTTTTTTAAAAAACTATGTCATTCTAATGAAAACATTTTTAATAAAAAGTGCTCTTCCAATATATTCTCTTCTTTAGCAGAGAAAGGATACGAAGACTATCATACTCCACAATCAAGTAAACTGGCCACTGGTGGCTCATGTTTATAATCTCTGCCAAAGACAATTTTGTCAGAAAAGTCCAAGAGATTCTATGTGCAACACAATTTGGGCTGGAAGTATAGCTCAAGTGTAGAGCACCAGGTGAGCAAGCAAACTGTGGAACCATGAAACCTTGAGTTCAAATCCCTGTACTAGCAAAATAACAATAATAATGAAAATCCAATCAAGTAAGTAGTTAAAACTTGCAAATCAGTATAATTACACATTATATTGGAAGAAACCTACAGTAAAGCAAGAATGCAAAGTCCTGCCATGGCATGGGCCGATATTTTACATGAATATGCATACATCTTCCTGTGTTTTTTCCTGACTATAGGTAGCAAATACAATTTTGTGAGTACATTGCAGAATCTATTCAACCAGACTCAGACAAGGGAAAGTTGGTAGGAAAAGAGATTTACTTAATTATTATAACTATGGTCAAGAACACATATAACACTGTAAAAAATAAAAGACTTACATAGTAAGCAGGGAGAGGGCAAATAAGAGACCAAGTTTGGACTTACAGATGAAAATTACAATGACTGAGACGAAAAATATTCTAGGTTAAATTGACAGAGTATACGTGGAAGGAAAAACAATAGTGAATATTAAGACTGCAACAACTGGAATGTCCAAAATGGAAAGAATATCAAGAAATATCAAGAAATTGTGAGATCATGTTAAGCAGCCAAAAATATGCACCGAGCTCTCAAAGATAAGAGAAGGGATTAGAGAAAAAAATACTTTCAGAAATATAGCCAAATATTTCCAAATTTGATATAAGATATAAACTCATACATTTAAGAAACTGAACAAACCAAAACACAATTCACTTTTTTCTCAAAAGAAGAAAATGTTACTTTCTTTTTTTTTTTAAGGAAATATCATTCAGGCCATCAACAGCCCCTATTTTGTTTGTCCTTATCCCTATGGAAACTATACGAGTTTTCTTCTTGAATGCTGTTAGGACTTCGTTTTAAAAACAAAGTAATGCGGATTTGACTTTTCCCAGTAAAGCAATTTCTACCCCCCTCCAATAAAAAGCATGAACTGTCCAAAATTAGTGAAAAACAGAACATTTTAAATGTAATAAAAGAAATGTGTTTTTACAAAACACACACACAAAAAAGCAAAACAAAAACCAGGTTTCTCTTCAGAACAATGCAAACTAGGAAACAGTAGTCTTTATAAAGTTATGAAAAGAAAAAGAAAACTTTGCTAACTGAATATATACCTACATTAACTTTCAAAAATAAAGAAAATGGCAAACTATATGAAAATATTTGCTTATGGGAAGATGTCCATCACATAAAACAATGAAGATAGCCTATATAACTATGAGAATGATTAAAATCTAAATCATGCTAACAAGATGTGTAACAAGAGGAATTCCTGCTGCCATGGGACACAAAACAGTATAAGCTCTTTGGGAGACAGATAGTTTCTTACTAAGTTAAACATAATTTGAACTTATCATTGGCAGTCATGCTTCTAAACAAGCTGAAAATTTACATGTATACAAAAGTTACAAAAATCTTTTATTCATTAAATACCAAAACTAAGAAATGACAAATATGCCTTTTAATAGAAGAAGATAAAAATACTAGCCACACAGTGGAATATTATTCAGCAATTAAGAGCAGTCTTAAACTTGTTAAGTGAAAGAAGCCTATCAGAAATCACAAAATTGTACTGTTTGATTCCAACTACATCATCCTCTGCAAAAAGCAGTTATATAGTAAAGAGATTATTAGTTACCACAAGTTCAGAAAGATAAAAGAAAAAAAAGGACAATAGGATGGCTATAACATAAGCTTATAAAGCAATGAAATAAATGATTCTTCTCAATACTGGTGGATGCTATTACGTTTTGTTTAGCCCTGAAGAATATATGAGCCAAAATTAAAATCGTGGACTACAGACTTCTATGTCTGAAACATTGAAAGAATATATCATTTGTTCACTGTACTGTAAATTAAAACAAGGTCCATAGGTAAAAGGAAAAATGACACTAGTTTGAAATCTGGATCCACACAGATGAATGAAAAATATAGAATATAATGAGTTAGAAAAATGTAACCGATTTTTCATTGCTTTTAAAATTATCTTAAGAATAACCATGCTAGGCAAGCACTCTACCACTAAGCCACATTCCCAGTCCCAGTAATGTGTTGGATTTTTTTACTATTTTTTTTCTGAAATAAGAGTAAATTAGTTGTGTCTTATTGCGATGAATTTATACCTATCTCATGTCTTTAACAATTGCAACAGGAACACCAGATGCTAAGCTATGAGCAAGGTCCATGATAACTCAAATAGTTATTACTAATACTGTTAAAATATTCAAATGTAAGACATGATTAAAAGTTTTCTCTAATGTTTCATTCAGTACCTTGCCACTGGTGACATATTTACAATTAATTTTTAGGAATTTCTCAGTAAATGCTTCTTCTTCTTCAGAAGTTGAAGATACAATTCTTGAAGGTCGAATTCCAGTAGCAGTGGATGAAGGAGTAGCCTCTTTTGGAAAAACTGCATCAGTATTCTTTCAAACAAAAACACAAACAGAAACATTGAAAAAAATGAAATAAAGTTAAAGAAAATAAACACATTATTAAAACCAAATGAGTAGCTATCCTCCTAAGTACTTTTTCCTTCTTACCACACTGTGGAGGCTAGCCAAAAAAAAGTTTAAAAGTTAATAGCTTCTGTTTTCATGATGAGTAAGGATCTCAAATATGATATAAACTTCATTTGTAGTCATTTTTGGTAGGTGGATGTATATATGAATTGTATATATTCAACTGTACATAGTTATCTAGAAAGCATTAACATCTACATCACTTATATCCCCACCCTCCATGCTCTCACTATGAATGCCTGGACTCCTGTGAATAAAACCACTTTTAATAAGCCAAATAAGCAACAGGTTTTGCAGGGAAGAAAAAGGTAAAGAGCTTGTCTATGGTATACAGATAGGTATATAACAAATGTATGGTATATACACACACACATATATGGCATATATATAATTATATATAAATATATAAACAAATATATGTGGTATATAGATAGGTATGTAACATATATTCACTGCAGGACTGCTTCAAATTTAAAGCTACAAGGAGTTTACAAGGAGATTATCAATACCATTCTACAAAGTATGAAGCCCATCTCACAGTTTAAACTTTTCTAGCACCACACACACACACACACACACACACACACACACACACACACACACACACACACACACACACACACACACACACACACCCCCAAGAAACATTCTCAAACAGGATTTAAAAGTAATTACATTTTTAAGAGTTATAGACTACTGCAAATCATATTTAGTAACAATTACTCTTCTCATTTTCTCATACAAATTAATAATTTTATTCATCTTGTTTTTGTTAGTTACTAAGATTATGTGTCACATATAAATTCATTAGGTGCAACTAATTAAATAGGTTGTCAATAATAATTTAAATGGAAATATATGAAATTCTGCTGTATTTGGTATATGGACCTTTGCATTTAATTTTTACTCAGACATAAGCAGTATCTACCACAACCACAAGTTTTAAGGATACTTAATGCTTATCCAAATTGCAAAACTTGCTAAATGATAGGATGAAACAGATGCAAATACAAATTGCCAAATGAACTGGGGAGCTTAAATACAGTAACACATGTTTTCTTTTTAATCTTCTACTAAATGATAGATGTCCCAAGGGGGAAAATAGCTGAAGTAGAGCCATCAGAAGGTGTAGCAAACAAGCAAAAAACAACAAATTCTTTTTATATCTTCTCAACTATTTCCAAACATTTGTTTCATTTTCTACTATAAACACTGTTACCTACTATGTAAACATAATATTCACATATATAAATATACATACATGCATTATTAAATGCTTTCTTTAAATGAATATATACACTCACTGAACATCATAATCTCTAAGGTTACCACAAATCTCAAATTCTTTAGATTTTACAATTATAGTTATAGGTATTTTCAATGTAATACTTTAAAAATATGTGTGTTGGTCTAGCAATTGCTCAAAGTAAAAGACAAAGAGACTCCTATCACAAAAAGTTGTTCAGACTTTATCAGACCTTACTACAGTAACTTCTAGAAATATTCGTAATTCAAAATACCAGTATCT
Organism: Perognathus longimembris pacificus; assembly: GCF_023159225.1. Classification (NCBI taxonomy): domain Eukaryota; kingdom Metazoa; phylum Chordata; class Mammalia; order Rodentia; family Heteromyidae; genus Perognathus; species Perognathus longimembris. The sequence goes on from NC_063172.1 coordinate 24,339,642, forward strand.
ACATAGCTGGCTTAAACTAGTGTGTACAGATACTGGTTCTTAATGCAGTGGTTTAGAAGCTGATTTGCAGGCTTTCCAATGTTTCTGTGTAATTTTGATTTGATCACCAGGGTAGGAAACCGGGCATTCAGGAAATCTATAAACTACTAGAAATATGGACTGGCAATTTCTGAGGTAAACCCACAGTAATAGGGCAAACAGACATTTAAAATCATACCAATATGAATTATTATATCTAATTTAAACATAATATCCTATTTCTAAGAATATTCATTATACTATAAGATATATTATACAAATATGAACAATTGAGGTATATAGACAGTTATATAGAAATATTATCTTAGAGCCTAGTAATGAATTCTTAGCAAGTTAGGTTCAAATAAAAGTTAAAAACTGAATGTTCAAAAGAATTCTATCTACTACAAACAATACTTGAAAAAGTGATGACTACTGTACTATGAAAAAGTTCAAGCCCCTGTCCATCTCTTATCTCATTCTCTGATCTATCCCCAAGTATAAAGAATTTATTCATATGATCAGTCAAATTAGATAATACTTTTGGACTATATTTGACAGTAGCTGAATTACTAAGTATTGAGTCACTAAGAAAGTCAGAGGACTTTCGTCATCTTTCAACCACTTGGAAAAATGAAGAAACATTTCCTCTGAGGGGAAAACCTAGCCATTTTCTCTTTTGAGTTTTTTATTTGACATTATGTCATCCAAGAACGTCAGTCAGGTGGTAGATAGACAGATATAGTTAAAAGTTGAACAGTCTTCTAGTCAGAAAAAAATACTACTGTTTACATAATTCCACTTTAGGATTAAGAACTCAAACTACATTATCCTACCACTGCCCAGTTTTCCTTTGTCATGTCCCTATATGCATACATCTCTGAAAGCTTTAGCAAAATGATATAGCTATGCTCAAAACATTTCTGAGCCTACTGCTGGTGGCTCCCACTTATAATCCTACCTACTTAGGAGGCTGAGACCTGAAGATGACAGTTCAAAACCAGATCAAACAGAAAAGTCCATGAAACTCCATCTCCAAAATAACCAGCAAAACAAACAAACAAATATTCTGTAACAAGTACTTAAATGCTGCTTTTGATGAAAAGCACTGATTCCTTGCTTAGGTCCACAAATTCATTGACAGCAGGAAAAAACATAGGCATCCTTGCTTCCAGTTTGTATCTCTGTCCTATGCTCTGAGCCATTCTGTCTTATAGTTCCTTTGTCACCATCTTGGAATCCAGGAGAGACAGGACTGATGGATAAACTTTATGTGATAGGCACAGTGCTACTCTCTGCCAGAAAGCAATTATTCTTATTATAATAAGACCCTACCTGCCAACCTGAGACAAGGAGCTACCCAACTACCCACCTATGTCCCACCTAAGACGATCTATAGCTTTGTGATCACAGCTGTGATTGGGACTGTTTAATGCCTAGCAATGTTTCTGCTCCCAATACCTCTTCTGTTTAAACTTAAAACAAATTATTGCTGGGGAAGATGAAGGAAATGTTATGTTGCCTCTTTTCTCTAACCTCCAGCATTATTTACTTGTCCCATTACTAACACATTAGGGCAAATGGCCAGACGCAACACCTATGGAACCCAAGGATTTGAGCCTGGAGCCTAAAAATCCTATCATAATTCTTTTGTCAATGTATCTATCATTAAATCTGACTTCTATTCTTATCAATAATGGTAACAAATACAATGCAGATTAAGGATCCCTAACTTAAAAATCCAAATCTGAAATTTTCTGAAATCCAAACTTAATGAGTAATAAATACCATGAGACCACCAGCCGGCCTGATGGTGGAATACTAAATCTTAAAAACTGGGAGACTACTAGAGCTTGTATAAATAACTGTGGGCAAATTAATTAATAATATTTGTTTACCATTTGATATCCTAAGCCTTGAGTGCAAGGAATCTTGAACAGTCAACAAGGAAATGTGCAAGCAAACAAGTCAATATGAAAAATTATAATTATAATTAGTATTTCTTTACGTAGAAAAGGGCACAGAACCACAAAACTCCTTATCAAATGGGTTTAATTTTTTTTAAGCCATCCAGAACAGAGATAAATCCTAGAAACTCTTAACTCTAACTTTAATTAACTAGGCAAGATTCTGGAAAGTAGAAGTCTGCTTCAAATGGTAGAGCTGGTACTAGCCTTGCTCTAAGTTCAAGTCCCCATACTGGCACAAAAATAAGAACAAAAAAAAAACATGATGAACAACATATATACTGTGAAATGTCTCCAAAGCCATCTTTAAAATGCAGATACTTACAGTGGTCTTATCAAATTCAGCTTCAGATGATGTTGGTGACAGAGGACTTATAGGGCTTAGAGATGGAGAGCTCTCAACACTGGAGACATATTCAGGATCAGGAACATATAAAACCTATAAGAAAATATTCATGAAAAGAGAAACTGAAATGTTAATATTCAGATAATGTTCTATGGGCAAGTATCATTAGCAATAGCTTTTAGCAATAAAAGAAATAAGTAAAAATGTTCCGATTATAACAATATATATGAACATAACAGGTCTGATAAAGTAAAGACATAGTGTTAAGGCATGAGAGAGTAACAAATGTTCACCTTAAATGCAATGGCTAATGAAATTTAACCTGTACATATCTCTTTCATCCAACAATATTACTTCTAGGAATTTTCCCTAGTCAAATGCTTATAGATAGATAGATAGATAGATAGATAGACTTCTAGGAATTCTCCCTAGTCAAATACTTATAGATAGATAGATAGATAGACAGATAGATAGATAGATAGACATACATATATACTTAAATAGGCACACTCAACTGTAAACTATAGCAAAGTTACCATTACCAAGCAAGTTAAAAACAGTTAAAGATTGTGACTATAGCTATAAACTATATCAATAAAACACATCACTATGCACAGATGAAAAATTTGAGATTGGGAGCTGGGCATGTTAGTATATACCTATAATCTTAGCATTAAGCAGGGAGAGGGAGAAGGGCTTGCGTTTGAGGCAAGCCAAGGATATGTAAGTTTGAAAACAGCCTGAACCACCACCTCAAACACTACAACCTCAAAAAAGTGAGAGAGAAAATGGCTGAGATAGTGCTATGCTTAAACAGAACATTTTTCAAGAATCAATGTTAAACTTAAAACAAACAAAAAAAAGGATCTTTAACCCCAAAAGAGAAGACATGAATATGCCTGAAAATACATGTGAAGTGGGAAAGAAAACAGGCTGTTTGGAATTTTGGAAATTCTCATCAATTGGCATGAATCACTTTGAATATTTTTTATATATTTGCAAAAGCAATTTTTTAAATTATGTGTTAAAAAGAAAAATTTTAAAGATAAAGTAATACCTTTTTCTTGTAGAGCCAACATGATTTATTCAAAGCACACAAAAATTATTGTTCTCAAATCTTCCACATTAGTAACCATGTGCAAGGAGTACTTTCTATTTAATGATTCTAAACATCAACACATTTAAATAACAATACCTGTCCAGTAACAACTGCTCGGGAGAATAACTTATTTAGTTGAACAAGTTCATTGGGTGTTGTATCATACTTCAGGGCTATACTATTCAAAGAATCCCTTGATTCAACCTGTTTAAAAGAAAAAAGTAAATTATTTTACCTTGGTAAAACAGAAAAACTATATGATATTTACTGATTATTACTTAGGGGTGGGACAGCAGTAGGGTATGAACTCAGTAAAACACAATTGAGCTCTCCTTCATTCCATTTATGTAAATTCCTTCATTTACACATTATGGTATCTTAACTGAGATAATATAAAATCTCTCTGAAGGGCTAGGGCTTGTCTACCTAAAGTATGATACCCTGAGTTCAACCCCTGGGAGAGGTCAATTATACGATCATGACCCAAGGGCAAAAATGAGACACTACCCAAAAAATTACCAAAGCAAATAAATGGGCTTGGGGGTATAGCTCAAATAGTAGATCCCTTCCTAGTAAAGAAGGTCCTGAGGTCAAATGTCAGTATCAACCAAAAAGGTGACTCCCCCCAAAAAACCCAAGAAGCAGCAAATTGAGGTGACAAAAATATGTATTAAAAGACACTTTAGTGGGCTGGGAATATGGCCTAGTGAAAAGAGTGCTTGCCTTTATACATGAAGCCCTGGGTTCGATTCCTCAGCACCACATATATAGAAAATGGCCAGAAGTGGGGCTGTGGCTCAAGTGGCAGAGTGCTAGCCTTGAGCAAAAAGAAGCCAGGGACTGTGCTCAGGCCCTGAGTCCAAGGCCCAGGACTGGCAAAACAAACAAACAAACAAACAAACAAACAAACAAAAAAGATTATTGAATGGAGTTGTGAAAGTAAAGGCAAGTTAGGCCAAACCTAAGTAAGACACTGATGTGGACTCTAAAAGTTTCAACAAACTCAAGAATGGAAAAGAAAAATAAGAATATCCAACATTATGAAAGAATGGGAGATGCATCATTATTTTTACAAGCTATGACTTGTCATGAATTGATAATCAGAAATGTAAAGAACAGGGGCTGGGAATGTGGCCCAGTGGCAAGAGTGCATGACTCCTATACATGAAGCCCTGGGTTCGATTCCCCAGCACTATATATATAGAAAACGGCCAGAAGGGGTGCTGTGGCTCAAGTGGCAGAGTGCTAGCCTTGAGCAAAGAGAAGCCAGGACAGTGCTCAGGCGCTGAGCCCAAGGCCCAGAACTGGTAAAAAAAAGAAAAAAAAAAAAGAAATGTAACAGCAAGAAAAGTAGGAATAGAAAAAAAGTTCTTAAGCTCTCTAAGAAAATGAAATGTCAGTGAAAAAGTACAAGGAAATCACAAGTATTCACATCTAAAATCAATGACAGCAGCCACATAGATGAAAGATAAAATCAACATAATAGCAAGAACAGGAGAACCTTTTTGAGATGTAATCTATGATTTTCCAACTACTAATCCTCAATGAAAGAATTATTACAGAATCTCAAAAAGGAGATAGGTTAAACTGGGAAAAACATGATAAACAGGAAGAAACAAGAAGAAAAAGCTAGGGTTGGGGATATGGCTTAGTGGCAAGCTTGCCTCCTATACATGAGGCCCCGGGTTTAATTCCCCAGCACCACATATATAGAAAATGGCCAGAAGTGGTGCTGTGGTTCAAGCGGCAGAGTGCTAGCCTTGAGCAAAAAGAAGCCAGAGACAGTGCTCTCAGGCCCCGAATCCAAGTCCCAGGACTGGCGAAAAAAAAAATTAAAAAAACAAAAAAGAATAAAAAGCTACTAGGTTTGATAACTGGAAAAGTGGTTGAGTAGAAAGATGAATTAGAGTAATAGGGAAGAAAATGATCAATTTTACTGATTTCACAATTTAAAATGTGTATTTGTATAAATATATGTATAAACATAACTGCATGTGTATATATATATATATATATATATATATATATATATATATATGCTTTCTCATGCCTACAATGTCAGCAACTTGGGAAGCAGAAATTGGGAGGATCAAGTTCAAGATTAGCCTTGGCAAAGATCAAGCCTCAAAGTTAGGAAGACCTCATCTCTACCAATACAGATCATGGTGGTTGGTATACACCTATCACAGGAAGTGAAAATAGGAGTGCAGTCTAGGCAAGCCTAGGCAAAAACATGAGACCCTATTCAAAAAACAAAACAGAGAAGGCTGGGAGCATGTCTCAGGCGGTACTGCTCCTTCTGAGCAAGTGCAAGGCCATGAGTTCAAACTCTGGTTCTGAGTAAGAAAGAGGAAAGAAAAAAATAGAGAAATAGATTCTGACTTAAATTCCAAAATTATCTTATATAAAATTTATTATGACAAATACTTGATTTTTCAAAAGTCATTTATGACATAGAAAGAAATTTTCAATTTTCAATTAATCTTCCCCCCCAAATGGGTCACAAATTTGTTTTGTTACAGACAGCACAGTTTTACTAAATTATAAGGAAGGAGTGATAAATTTCTAAACTCAAACCAACAAACTTTATGGTTCTTCCTAAACATGTGCAAGCAATTAATCTATATACCATAAAAATATAAATAAATTTATTTTTTGGTCAGTCCTGGGCTTGAACTTAGGGCCTGGGCACTGTCCCTGAGCTTCTTTTGCTCAAGGCTAGCACTCTACCACTTGAGCCACAATGCCACTTTCAGCTTTTTCTCTTTATGTAGTACAGAGGAATTGAACCCAGGGCTTCATGAATGCTAGGCAAGCACTCTACTACTAAGCCACAGTCCCAACCAAATATATCCTATATTTTTATGAGCAGCTTATTCCTTATTCCTACAGTTTAGTAAACACCAAGGAATAAATCATTGCGTTAATCTTTTGCTACTTAAACTTATCTTCTCAACTATGTAAGCACAAACAATATGATTCTTTTGACAGCAATAAATTTAATTTTATCTTATAATATCCAGTTCTTAACCTTTTATAAATACTTATACTCAAACTGTCCATTATACAATGTGTAAAAATAACTCAATATTTTAATAAGCTGTTCAATTTTAAGAATTCATGATAAGTAATTAAAATTCATATTATAAAAGCTCATGGCAAGGGCTGGGAATATGGCTTAGAGGTAGAGTGCTTGCCTTGCATGCATGAAGTCCTGGGTTCAATTCCTCAGCACCACATAAACAGAAAAGGTGAGGAATGGCGCTGTGGCTCAAGTGGCAGAGTGCTAGCCTTGAGCAAAAAGAAGCCAGGGAAAGTGCTCAGGCCCTGAGTCCAAGGCCCAGGACTGGCAAAAAAAAAAAGCTCACACCAAAACAAATGTTAATGTTCAAAATGGCATTTTCTTATCTTTTCTCTGGTGGGGTGGTAGTGGTGATGATGGTGGTGGTGGTGGTGGTGGTGGTGTGTGTACTGGTACTGGGCCTCACATCCTGGCTCTTGGCTGGTATTCTATGCCTTGGTCTGTTTGGATTTTTTTGTTTTTGCTTTTATTTTGCTGATTAATTCAGATAAGAGTCTAGAGGATCTGTCTGCCTAAGCTAGCTTCAAACCAGGATCCACTACTCTCAGCCCCTTGAATAGTTAGGAATAGGTATGATCCACTACATCTGGCTTTCTTAACATAATTCTAATGCTGGAAAACATGAGATAAAACTAAGCTAACTAAAATTAATTACATGTTAATATTATCTAAGTAAATAATATTTGTAATAAGCTAAATTCAACTTCTCAAAGTAACCAGAAGAAAATTAGAGTACTGAGATTTGAGGTTATGCTAACAACATAAAAATAAGCTCCATTTTCACAGTTGGAGAAACTTAGCTATCAATTTATCTTTTAACTATTACAACTGTCAATATACTGCATCTGTATTCCAGATTATAAGGAAGATCACATTTCTTGAAAAGCATATTTTCCCCTAATATCCTAATCTAATGAAAATTATTGTAGCATAAGAACTTTGAACACCAAGTAAACCATCATCAATATCAAATTAAATTTGCTAAAATAACTATCCATATAGCTCACTGTAAAGTTTCTCATTAAGGAAAAACTGCTAAGATGCAATTAAAAACTTAGAAATTATTATTAAAGAAAAATTATCTAAGATTAAGTGCAAATGTTTGAAGTGAAGATGTTTGCTTTATTCTGTAACAAGCAGAAAATATTTTAGGCCATTACCTAGATAAATTGTTTTGCCAACAGCAAATAACTTACAGTATACTCAATAGTCCCTTTAGGTTTCTGAAAAGACATTCGTCTCCCATCTTTCTTGTCTAAGGTCTTCTTTTGGCCAGTGTCTGAAAAAAAAAGAGAAACAAAATTCCTACTAAATTCATTTTCCTTTCAAAGCAATGCCAAAGACTATTAAAAAGTGCTTACTGGGCAGATATCTAGTGCCTTAGGATTTTGCTATTGGGGAAAAAAATATCTGACCAACTGTCACAAAAAGGAACTGTATTTCCTTGCTTGCTTTAGTGGCTCAGCAATATGAACTACTAGAAAAAACAAAATAAATTCTATACACATATATGTGTATATATATAATACTGTCAACAAATGAAGTTATTAAATATTACATATTTAACTGGATTATAATACACTATATTTGAAAATGTATTTTAAATATATATTAAAGGTACATATCATTGTTGTTGTTGTTATTATTTTTATTATTTCAGTCATGGGGCTTGAACTCTGGGCCTGGGCACTGTCCCTGAGCTCAAGGCTAGGGCTTTTCCACTTGAGCCACAGCACCACTTCTGGTTTTCTAGTGATTAATTGAAGATAAGAGTCTCAAGGACTTTCCTACCTGGGCTGGCTTTGAACTGCAATCCTCAGATTTCAGCCTCCTGAGGAGCTAGGATTACAGGCATGAGCCAGCAGCAGCCAGCTAAAGGTATGTATTATTTTTAAATAAATTCTTATCTACTTCCATAACTCATATGGACAATAATTCTGTTTATCATCATTATAAAGAAAGGAATATTAATAAATTATCTTATTTATATACCATGAAATTTAGGAACTTTTCATATATAAGTATTTTTATGCATTGAAATTGAGATCATTTTTTTAACCCATTACTTGTTTCAAATTTAATTTTTCATTAGTGTTAAATCTCATGTTCTTCCTATAGTGATGACACTAAAATGATAAAATATTCATTCAAAAATGAGTAAAATGTCCGGGCGCCAGTGGCTCACACCTGTAGTCCTCACTACTCAGGAAGCTGAGATCTGAAGATAGTAGCTCAAAGTCAGCCCTGGCATTAAACTTCTTGAGACTCTTATCTCCAAGTAAGCACCAAAAAATACAGAAGTGGAGCTGTGGCTCAAGTAGTAGAGAGCTAGCTTTGAGCATAAAAGCTCAGGGACAGTGCCCAGGCCCTGAGTTCAAGCCCCAGGACCAGCACACATTAAAAAGGAAGGCGGGGGGACAGTGAGGGATGGGGTGACACTGCTCAAAAATTACCTGACTTATGTAACCATAATCCCTCTGTACATCATCTTTACAATAACAATAAAAGGCACAGGAAATAATGCTAAAAGAAACTTAAAATTAAATAAGATAGTAATAGAACACTTAAGTTTACCCAAATCACAGTTTTCAAAAGTTAGTTAGTTCTAACTGGTTATATAATCTAGAAAACATGTTTCATTGTTCTCTTTCTATACAAACTTAACTGATATACTGACTATAGGAAGGATTTTTTTGAAATAAAAAATATGTACCAACTAGATCAGTTATATCAACAGTTTTAATAAAGCATTAATGACAGTCATTATCACTGTCACACTAGTAATGTCTAAGTCCCCCAAAAGGCAATTAACTCTGGATTAGTTGGAAAACTCTTTCTTAACATATTCCGGATCACCTAGTTCAAACCAGGTCTTTATTACATTTGGAAGTTGTTTTTTTCTTTAATTAGTATCTGTAACCTCTGAAACATGGCCTCATCTTGTCCTTCTTAATAGGTTACTTCTACTTTTTTTGAATCACCTCACAGTGAAATATTGGACAAAATATTTTCCACCTTTCATTGTACCTTATCCATAATAATAAAAAAAAACTCTCCTTTTCTCAGCTGAACTCTCAATTTATCCTCCTTTAAATATTACCCTATCCTTCTGTTTGGCTGAGCCTTTAACACATTGACTTTCACAGTCTACTCTATTTCCTTCTATTGATTGTACAAGTGCACTGAAGTCAGCACTCTCTTCACCAAGTTACTATACCTACTTTGAAACAAACTAAGTGGTATATTTGGGTTTGCTTTTTCAACTTTTATTTTTCTTAATCTCTACAGGCATCCAATTAATAATTTCTGCATTCTCCTTTTTTTTTTTTTTTTTTTTTTTTTGCCAGTACTGGGCCTTAGATTTGGGGACTGAGTACTGTCCCTGGCTTCTTTGTGCTCAAGGCTAGCATTCTGCCACTTGAGCCACAGCGCCACTTCTAGCCATTTTCTATATATGTGGTGTGGGGGAATCAAACCTGGGGCTTCATATATACAGGAAAGCACTCTTGCCACTAGGACATACTCGCAGCCTCTCCTCTTTTTCTTTATTAGGAATAACCTCACATTCCTCTTGTTCTCCTACACATTAATGTTCGCCTTTAGTATCCCTTTCCTGCACCTAGTCCTTAAAGGTCACAATATGCACACCAGGGCTTCTTTTTGGTGGCTTGAATCTAGGCAAAGGGTCCATGATATTAGAGCCTTGCTATTCAAAAAGTGTGTTCAAGACAAACAACATTATATCACCTAGAAACTGATTGTGAATGCATGATCTTAGGCTTTACTCCAGACCTCATGGTTGATTTGATTTGTACATTTGATAGCTTGAGAAATACTCTTAATATAGCTTTAAAGAGATTAAACTTAACTGAATAATTGACAGAAAAAAGTATTTCCCCAAGTAACTCTGTATTCATTAACAGCTAAACACTAGCAATTTACAAGTGTCTGTCAAACTATATTAAGTATCCTGAGGAAAATAAAATATATTTTTTATCCCACTGATGTGATAGCCATGACTTGCTTTGTCCAATGGAACAAGAAATGATATATGTCTTCCAAGTAAAACTAGTCAGTCTATATTTTACTAGCTTATTCTACCCATTAGCTCAGTCAAGACCAGAGATATTTCACATAGATATTGCTTCGTCAATATAAATACTAGAGGAAAAAATAGAACTTCTAAAAGATTATTCCACATGTATTTATATGCAGGCACACAAAGCTGTTCCCATTTCTTCTCCTGCTTAAATTACTGTTCATGGAATATAAGGAATAAGGAATCATCTAACAGCTCATGCATAAAAAACAAATCACCTACTGAAAGACAAAACAGTCTGACTTGCTTTCTCTATATTATTCAAAGCCACAAGATTTAAACGACACCAATTGTTCAAAATAAAAACTCCCAAAGAGCACTAGGAAAGGACTAATATTATAAAGATATAGTTGAAAACTACTATGACTGTTATAAATATGAAAACTGTCAAAATAATATGAGTAAATATCACAATGTTAGGAGAAAATTAGAAAAAATAACTGCTAATGTCATACCAAAGAATTGTTTTATATTTTCAACCTAAAACTAAGGTGTTTTTTTAAATGTTTTATTAGCTTTTAAGTAGTTGTACAAAGGAGTTGCCAGTCAACAAAGCAGTTTCTGAATACAGTGCATCTTGATCAACATTCTCATTCATCCATTCCCCTCCCACACCACCTTTTCCTTCATTTTTCTCAATTTCTAGGTTATGTATTGAATGCTGTTTCAAGCTTTTGAGGGCAGGCATGATGGTACAGGCCTATAAACCCAGCTACTCAGGATGGAAAAATGAGCAGGATCAGAGTCTGAGGCCAGCCTAGGGAAAAGGAAACTCCATCACAATAAAATAAATGAAGTATGTAGGATGCATGCTTATAATCTCAGTTATATCAAAGGTGTACATAGGAGTATTACATATGATGCTGGCCTAGACAAATAGCATGACACCCTACTTGAAAAATATCTATAGTACTGTATGCAACTATGAAACTGTCACAGTAGAATCCCCATAGTATAACTAATATATGCTAACTCAAGAAGAAAGTGAAAAATTGCTAAAGAAAGGGCTTGAGATGTGACTCCAAGTGCTAGAGCACCACCACAGCAAGTATAAAACCCTGTGTTAAAACTCTAATTCTGTTTCAAAGACTTAAAAAAACAACTTGAAATTGGAATCTGTACTTATTAAAGCCATGTGTATTATACTTGTTTTCTATATTACAGAAACCTTTTTTGTTCTCTCCCTCTTTCCCTTTCCCTCCCTCCCTTTTCTCTTTTACTTTGTACTTGGTACTAGGGCTTGAACTCAGGGCCTTGAGCTCTTGATCTGCTTTTGACTCACTACTAGTGCTCTACCTCTTGATCCATGCCTCCAGTTCTGGTTTCTTACTAGATAATTGGAAATAAGACTATCAGGTTTGTCTGCTCAGGCTAGCTTTGAACCTGGATCATCAGATCTCAGCCTTCTGAATAGCTAATATTTTAGGCATGAGTCACTGGCACCTGGCTTCTGTTTATAATCAGTACAAGAAATAGTTGTTTTTGCTGCTTGCCTAAATAATAGGATTTGATGTTAGGGACATGGTGATTTATGTGAGGTTCACAAATCTATTTTCATTGACTGCTAGAAAACAAAAGCAGTTTCTGGTCTTTACCATGTTCATATGAGCTTAAAAATATTCTACTTTTCTGTACTATAAATGAATGTAAGTACATGAAGAAGAAAACTGAGATTGAAATTCTTAATGCTGGTTCAACTTTATCATGGGAAATAAGGAAACCAAGATGTGGAATACTACTGCAGGTTATTCTTACACTTCAGGATCATTATTAAATAAAACAGCACTTTATCTATATACAAAAACTGCAATCACTGAATCAAACTGTACATTGAATAAAAATTACTGTGTCTTGCTAGAGATCATGGCTTATGCCTAGCTACCCAGGAGGCTGAAATCTGAAGTTCAAAGCCAATCTGGGCAGAAAAGTCCTGATACTATTATCTCCAAATAACCATCAAAAACCTGGAAGTGGAGCTATGGCTCAAGTTGCAGAGAGCTAACCTTCAGCAAAATGCTAAGTGATGGTGCTTAGGCCTGAGTTCAAATCTCAAGTACCATCTCTCTCACACACACACACACTCTCTCTCTCTCTCTCTCTCTCTCTTTCAAAGACTGAGTCTCTTAGTTAAGCTGGCTGGCAACTATGAAAGGAGTTTTTACAAAGTGCACCTCCCAAATCACAGTTTCATTTTCCATGTTTTTTTTTTTAATCCGTGGTAATTACAGCTGGAAAATGTTTCTTAAAAAAGTTCTAGAAATAATGTTTTGCATTTTATGCCAATCTAGCATGGTGAAGCTATGTCATCCTTGTCCATCCTGCCCCATACGTATTACCTTTGTTTGGCGTATCCACACTGCATACATTACTCACCCATTAGTTATCACTTAGAACTGTATAGGTTTTCACACCAACTGTTCATGGTTATAGTTTTTGTATTATATCTAAACTCTAATTTATTTAATAATGGTCCTAAAGTATGAGTATTCCACATCTTGCAATTTTTTCCCTAATAATGAACCAGCAACAATATCATCATCTCAGGTTTCTTCTTCAGGTACACACATTCATCTATAGATTTGCCTGTTGTAGAGTGAAGTAGGTCCTACCACAGAATAAATTTGTGGTTCAAAGCCAATTTAATAAATTACAATTATTTGTTTTGTTCCCACATTAAGCACCTTGAAGGCTATGTGAATCTTTCAAATTCAGCTCCGTACATCTCCACAGTCACCAATACTAAAAATATTTTAGTATGTTAAATGACAAGCAAAGGTATTCAGCTAAAAAGAAACCTATTTCAAATTTGAACCTCCAAAACCAAAGATGATTCAACTTAAGAAACATCACTGAAGAATTCTTTCATTACATGTAAAATAATTCAGGTGATAAAAATTTAATGTTCTTATTTCACTTCATTTTTCATAAAATATTTAAACACTTAAACACTACTATATGTTATGAAGCATGGACTTAATGGCCAATTCAACAAGTTGCACCTAAAGTCTATGGCATTAAGAGATGCTAAAAGGCACATAACCAGCATTCAAAGACCAGTGATTACTGAAGTCAGCACGGGCACATGCATGTGTGTGTGTGTGTGTGTGTGTGTGTATGTGTGTATGTGTCTGTCAGTTGAGAGCACATGAGTGTACAATTTTAGCAGAAGTCCTTCTGCCACTATTTCTTCTACTATCACGTTCCCACCACCAAAGGGCAAAAGAAGAGGAGGAAAATAAAGTAGCTTTTAACTCTTCTCACAACTCAACATCACAGAAGTAATTCATTAGGACTGGCTTGGCAGAAATTTGTGAGAGTTTGGCCACAGCTCTCTTAAACCGGGAATGGAACTGGAGTATGGAACAAACTGAAGCCTTAAATATGAAATTGAAATTTTAAAATAAAAAAGACTGAGTCTTAAATAACTGAAATATACTTTACTTTTTTTAATTGCTAAAAGGAAATGAAAAGTTAAATAAAGCGAGCTATGTTTAAAGGCTCTTGTCACCAACTGGGAAAATAGGGTTGATGTATCAGTGCAGTTTCGGCAAAAAAAAAATTGTTTTATGTTTATATTATAGTAATTTAAGACTCACAAATAAGTCTGGTGATTTACAATTATTTTTATTACAATACAATCTGGTCATACCATTAAAGGACAACACCTAATATACTAAAAAAATTAGAAGAAATAAAAGCAAAGCATTGTGTTTCTTCTGCAACTGTTATAAACTATGGCAATATTGTAGTAATCTTCTTACTATGTCTAAATCTTAACTGTGGTTGTCTTGAGGGGTTTTACAGTGTAAGGCAGGAAACAGAAAAACTGCTAAGAGGAAGAGCTGCCACCTTTGAGAAGCTAACAATAATGTCTAATAAATGGTTTGTCTATAGGAAGGATAAAATCAGGAACAGCTGACCAAAGTTTTAGATGATCTGCTCTTAACCAGTCAATTGTAAAACTATTTTACCACTTTACTGAGAACGAAATGCTAAGGGACAAGTAACAGACTCCTGGAATGTAGCCCATGTAGCAAGTGAGGTGTGTAACAAAACAGTGCCACAACTTACAGAACCTTTTCAAGAACTTAAGAATGACAGGAAATGTAGCTGCTGCAAGAAAAAACAAACAAACAAACAAAAACAAATTAGGGTAATCATAGCAGGAAGGGCAGAAGAAATCCTTCAGGCAGACTGGACACACACTCATTCTGAAGGATACAAATTCAAGGAACAATCCAATAGCAAAAACACTTCTGAAGGGCTGGGAATGTGGCTTAGCAGTACAGTGATCGCTTAGCATGCATGAAGCCCTGGGTTCAATTCCTCAGTAACACATAAACAGAAAAAAACAGAAGTGGTACTGTAGCTCAAAAGGTGGAGTGCTAGCCTTGAGCAAAAAGAAGCCAGGGACAGTGCTCAGGCTCTGAGTTCAAACCCCAGGACTAGCAAACAAACAAAAAAAAAAAACCCAAAAACACAACAAACCAACCTAAAGTTAGCTGCAAACAACATCTCATTTTCAGCATAGGCTTAAAAAGAACCACATTTTATTTGTATACATACATTATGCCTCTCAAATCAAGAAAACTTGGAGAACCTGTATCTATTCTAACTACTGATTATTAAGGCATTGATTTATTGAACTGCATTCAGAACTCTGTACTATAACTTCATAGTCATACCAAGTTTTTCCTTGGTATTTTCTAGCTTCCACCTACCATTTTCACTAGTTTCTGCTCCAAGTGAAAAAACTCTACAATGGTGAAATTTTGAGATTATCCAATCAACCTCATTTACAAAAGAGGAAACAGCCCAAGGAGAGTAACTTGTCAAAATTCTTACAGCAAGTAAATCATGTTTGACTATGGTCCTACTTCTGTGACATCACAAGACCTCTCTATCTGTCAGATTGAGTGACATCTTGAATATGAAAAAGAACCATACAATGAATTCACAAGGCAACTCTGAGAGAAGAGGATCTGTATGGCTTTTGAAGCTGAACTTCTGAAGGAAAACATATGTGCCCAATAAATTTTAGTGAAAGACTTAGGCATATATATTTAGGTATATTATATATGTTCCTTTCTAGTTATGCTATTCTATATATTTTCAAATTCTTCATCTGAAGGACTGCTTTCAAAGAGGTACCTGAAATCTCATTTTAAGAATTTGCTATACAAAAACGCTTCAAAAGTTCCATTCCTTATTTCTGGTCCACATTTAGAACGATTCTGCATCAGGTTAAAGATCTTTACAGTAGAAACAAAAGGTATTCTCCCCCTTTCAAGTTCTAATTACACACACAAAAATTCAAAAGAAATGAGATTCTATGTTTTTCCACAGCTTAAGTTATATACCTACCTACATTGATCAACAGATGGTTTAGGAGTCCTACTGCTTCAAAGTAACTACCAGGATTTGAGGGGGGGAGGGTGTCAGAGAAACTCAAAATACTCAATATTTTTTAGTTTCATGACCCCGCCCCCAATGCGTTTTTTAAGATGAGCAAGGAAAATTTAAAGAAGATAAATGAGTAGGAGATGGATAACTTAATCACTTAAAGAAGCCAGCAACAAACCACCAGTCGGCTCTACAGACCAACAGATTACAACACTGATCAAAATCATACCACAACGACTTGAGTTCTTAAAAGTAGAAAGCTACTTGGGATGACAGGAAACACAACTGCTCTATATCAACGGTGACAGAGGGGGGGAAAAGTTTCTAAGTTCTACCACCTCAAAGGAAAAAGAACAGAGAACAGTAACTATATATATATATGTATATATACATATATACTTATAAAGAATTACATATATATATTCTAAAGGAAAGAAAAACATACAGCCTTTCAAAGCACACCATACAAAACGCAATCGGGTACTAGGACGTTTTCTCCTGCGAAGCAGAACTTGGCTTTTTAAGTCAACAGTTGGCAGGCGAATCAAATCCCAAAGGCGCCACAGCCATGGCCCCGGGTCTCCGGACGTCCCCGGAGGGAGGCTCAACCTCCACCCCTGGAGGCCCCGAGGGAAGCCACTTGAAATACTTGGCGCGGTTTTTCAGCTCGTCGGCTCTGTCCAGGTGAGGAAAGCAGGAAGGGCCGGGCAGGAAGAGTCCCACTCGCCGCCCCAAGTCTTCCCTCCCTCCGCCCGCCCTGCCGACCCCGGGCACCGTCGCGGTGCACCCACCTAGCATACCTGCCCCGCACCTGGACGCGCACCCACCGCCGTCGCCACACGCCCCCACCCCGGCCCTCAGCCCGCGCCGGCCAGCCGCGCGGGACACCCCACCCCCACCCCAGCAAAGGTGGGCTCACCAGGTCCCTCCGGGCTGGACGGCGCCGGGGGCCGGTGGGGCGGGGACCCGCACCCGGGGTCTCCCCGGGCGGGCTCCCTCAGGTAGTCCTCGAAGCGCACCTGCCGGGCTTCGCCGCCACCCCCGAACCCCCACAGGCGGTTGGCGGTGCCCCGCAGGAGGCGCCCGCTCTTCCCCGTGAACGTGGTCAGGTAGTCCATGCTAACGCGGGGAAGGCCGCGGGGCCCGCGCCGGGGCCCGGGACGTCGACGGTACCGGAGGCCGCGGCGACCACCCGCGCGTCCATGCACTTCCCGAGAAACCACCCCGGGGGCGGCGGCTCCGCGCGTCGCCGCACAGGGCGGGAGGGGCGGGGGAGTTGGGGGAGGAGAGGCCGGAACGCGGTACACTGAGAGCGAGGGGGGCCGAGGGGGACCAAAGTTTTACAAAGTTGTCGTGACTCTTCTTAACACCAAGTTTTGGCTGCCTCACTTCGAAAGGAGTGATCTTCGTTATCCCTTTGCCACGTAATCCCAGGTTCGAAAACTTGGGACTGGCTTAATAGAGAAATCTCCTCGAGTTCTCACCCGGCTCCCCCCACCAGTCCCGCTAAAGTGGAACAGGCCTGCCCCGCCCCGCCCCGCCCCGCCCCGCCCCGGCCTGTCCCAGGCCCAACCGGACTTTCAGGACTGCCAGCCTCCCACGGGCACTGCAAACTCGGGCTTTGAAAACTGGCCTAAGGGGTAATCTTTACTGGAGCTGCGTAGTGTTCCGAGCCTGGGAGAGTCTTGCAAATAATATTTAAAAGTTGTGTGTGTGTGTGTGTGTGTGTGTGTCTATCGTGCGCGTGTTTGTGGTGAGGGGGAGGAAGGAACACCGTCCACACAAAACTTTTGCAGTTTTACTACAATTCCTTTTGGAAGAGCCAGTGAGATACATTAAGACTGCGATCGTAATTAAAATATAGCATGGGAAGTCATATTTCAAGCCCACTGTGATCTTGTAAACTGATACAACAATTGGACTAGCCATGAATCCAGGCCAGTATAGCATGGTAATTAGAGGGCTTTAGTGTCCTTTAGGAACAGAGAATCTCAACAGAGAAAGAGCAGTGCCTTGTGAGAGGACCCTGGCTCTCACAAACATGTACTACACGGTTTTGCTTCCTGTGAGATCCAATTATTTCCTTCCTTTCATACTTCTTTAAAGCTCTTTTAATCCCTCTCCCCCCACACACACCACCACACAAACGTTAAGTAAAAAGACTTTTTTCCTCTTGGAATTACTAGTCTATTAAAGTTTTTGAAGAACAAGTTTGAATTGGGAAGTTGTCTGATCACGCTTCTCAATTTAATGGACTCCAGCACCTGAAGAACATGAGCTATTTGCTCAGCTACTGAAGTACTAAGGATTATGCCTCCCTCGTGGGTCCTCTGCCCTTTGGTCAATTTTCCAAATCATTTGACTGATCTTTTTCAACACATTTTCAGTTTAAATTCTTACTTGGTTGGATAAACTCCATTTGAACATCAGCATCAACCTTCTACCTGGTTAAAAATACAGCAAGTCCGGGCTGCATTCCCAGATAAACAAGGAAGAGTTATTTACTTTCACAGTGTTTGTGATGAAGGGGCCCAGGAAATGTTTTGTCTATCAAGCAAGCATCTGAGAGTTCCAAAATACTGCCTCAAAGGGCAGGGGGGGGGGGGGGGAGGGCATCGGAGGAGTACCAGACTACACTAAGGTCCTGTATAATGAATGCGATACTGGTGGTCACTCTCCCAATTCATGTACTGAGACATAACACCCTTTGCCCACCACAACATGATGGTATTTGGAGGTAGGATGTTTAGGAGGTGACTGGATCATGAGGAGGAATCTCTCTTGAGTGAGTTCATGCCCTTGTAAAAGTGATCCTGGAGAGCTCTCAAACCTTTCTGCAGACTATGCTCTGCTACCTTCAAGAGAAGCCTCTCACTAGAGCCTGACCTTACCAAGACACTGAACTCAGGCTTTTAGACTCCAGAAATAAATGTTGAGAAATAAATTTCCTGTTGTTTAAAAGCCACCCAGTCTATGTATTTTATTATAGCATCCTGACCTGAGACAACAGATGGTAACTTTCTCTTAGTTGTATCTGTGCACTCCATTTAAACAAGAAGAATTATCATGCTCAGTACTACTTATAAGTTACAAAAGAGTCTTGGTAAGCTTTAAAAAATATTTTTTAAAAGAATTTCAGTGACATAGCTGAGTTTTGGTGGCTCATGCCTATGATCCTACGTACATCCAAATCCTATTATTTGAGTTTTGGATGCAAGAGGATCTCAGTTTGAAATCAGTCCTGGCATGAAAGTTTAAAAGATCTCATTTCTAGTGCAGGGCGCCAGTGGCCGATGCCCCTAATCCTAGCTACTCAGGAGACTGAGATCTCAAGATTGAAGTTCAAAACTGGCACAGGGGCAGAAAAGTCCCTGAGAGACTCTTATCTCCAATTAACCACTCAAAAGCTGGAATTAGCACCATCGCTCAAGTGGCTTAGCACCATGTCCTGAGTTCAAGCCCCACAGCAGACATCATCATCATCATCATCATCATCAAAAGACTTATCTGTAATTAGCCAGCACAAAGCTAGATTAGAGAGAGGTATGGCTCAATGGTAGAGCCCCAGACAAGCAGGCATAGCCAAGCCACTGGTACTAGAAGGAGGAGAAAGCAGAGGAGGAGGAGGGGAAGGAAGAGAAGGCATTATTTAAATGATTTAACTTTATCCCGATTAACCACATTGAAATTGTTTTCCTAAATTATGTTTTAAACTGTCTTACTGACTGTTTAATTTACAATAAGATATGAAAATTATGTTTGCATTTTTTATTCTGGAATAAATTTGCACTGTTACACATCCATTATTCAAGCTCAAATACAGTTTCAATAGGCAGTTAATCCATCATCCATTTTTCTGCGTCTACTGGTAAAAGGCAGGAGTTGCTGATAACATTTGATGATTGAATGATTTACAAATTTAGACTTAAACTCAGCTGAGCCTTGATGCTTTCAAAATCCTTTTGTCTGTATAGTCAGCTTGTCTTCTTATTCTCTACCCTTGCTGTCTGATCTGTCATCATTCTCCTGAAGTACCAAATCCATCACTACAAATATTACTTTGCCTCTAACAGGACCCAGAATATCATAGGTCATCAAATATGAACACTTGTTTTTCTTCCTCTTTTTCCTGCAATCTGTCCTAGCTTTTCTCCATATTTTGACTTAGAAAAGATATCCTTTCTGCTGTCCCTGCCTCTCCTACAAAGATGGATTTCTAAACTCTTGACCCGAGTAATCTCATGATAGTCTCTGTTACATTTTTTTCTTTCCTTAGAACTATCATTTTTTCCTTCTATCCTACCTTTATCTGCCACCTAAACCCTCTCATTCTTTGTTTGGTGTTTTTTTTTGGGGGGGGGGGCAGTCCTGGGATTTGAACTCAGGGCCTAGGCACTGTCCCTGAGCTTCTTTTGCTCAAGGCTAGCACCACTTCCAGCTTTTTCTGTTATGTGGTACTGAGGAATCTCATCCAAGGCTTCATGCATACCAGGAAAGCACTCTACCACTAAGCCACATTCCCAGCCCTCTCCTTTTTTATACAATGTTTTAAAAATATTTTTATTATCTTTAAGTATTTGTACAAACCAACACTAACCATTCAACAAACCAATTTATGAATACAATACATCTTGATCATTGTCACCCTTTTCAGCTTCCTCACCCGCCCTTTCTCAGCCCACCCCTTCCCTCAATTTTCTAAAATTCTGTAGGTATGCATTGAATTTTGGACTGCATTCTCCAAGTTCTTCTTTAAAAAAAAAAAAAAAAAGGAAATTTCCACTGGGCATGGTGGCTCAGGCCTGTAATCCTAGCTACTCAGGAGAGAGAATATAAGGATCTACATTTCAAGCCCAGGCAGGAAAGTTTATAAGACTCTTATCTCCAGTTAGCCACCTAAAAACTGAAAGTAGGGATGTTAGTCAAAGTGCTAGAACACTAGCCTTGAGCAAAAAAGCTCAAGGATAGCACCCAAACCACACAAAAAAGAAAGAAAAAAAAGAAATATCCTAAATACCATCCTCGCTTCTTTACGTTACCTTTTGGCATATTTTCAAAGTCCGTTTATTGATATAGAATTTACATGCCATAAATTAAATTAAAATATACAATTGGCCAGGAACCACTGGTTCATGTCTGTAATCTCAGCTACTGAGATCTGAGGATCGTGGTTCAAAGTCAGCCTGGCCAGGAAAGTCTGTGAGACTGTTACCTCCAATTAGCCACTAAAAAGCTAGACGTGGAGTTGTGGCTAAATTGGTAGAGTGATAGCCTTGAGCCAGAGGCTCAGGAACAGGCCCTGATTTCAAACCCAAGAGCTAGCACACAAGCAAAGACAAAATACAATGCAACTGCTTATACAATTGTGAAATTATCACTAAAATTAATTTTTTAATATTTCCAACAAATGAGAAAGAAATGTATTATTGGCTCTCATTAATAGTCCCAGCCTCAGCCCCAAGCAATCGCTGATTGATGTACTTTCTATGGAATTAGGTTTTTTTGGTAAATATCATGTATTAGTATACTACTCTTATTTAATGTTCCATTATACAGATATATCACGCTTTATTTAGCTGTACACCAGTTGTTGAACATTTGAGTTAAATACTCTTAAGTATTTGTGAATAATGTTGCTATAATCTATACATGTATTATGTTATCTATCAAAATTTTAACTGCTTTGTAGATACGGAAAACCTCATTTTTAAATTCATATGGAATTACAAAAACCCCCCAAATGCTAATGTTTTTAGGGAAAAAACTAAATTGGAAGTCTTCCTGTCCCAATTTCAGAACTTTATGCAAAGTTGCAGTAATTGAACAAAGTTCTGACTTAAGGCTAGAAATACAGGTCAAATGAACTCAAATTAAGCATTCAAAAATAAGCATTTATGACAAAACTGATTTCAGTAAGGATATCAAGTTCATTTAATGGGAGAAGGGATATTATCTTCTACAAATCTTTCAGGATTAACTGGTTTTTTTCACACTCAAAAGAATAAACTTTAACTTTTACCTCAGAATACAAAAATTAAATAAGAATGAATCAAAGGCCTAAATGCCAGAGCAAAAGCGATCAAATTCTTAGAAGAAAATATGGGGGGAAAATCATCATGATGGTGGATTTGAAAATGAACTCCCAGAAAGCACATCAAAAACATTAGCAACAATAAAAGTATTTTCCTAATGAAGGAAATTCAAGTAACTTCCAAAAATACAAATTTCTTCTCTTAAAATAGTGAATGTCAAAAAGTCTGTTAAAGGCAGGATGTGGTGTTCCAGTGTTTATAATCCCATATTCTGAGAATGCTGAGATCAGAAGGACTGTGGTTTGAAGTCAGCCTGGGCAAAAATCTTAGTAAGACCTCTATGTGAACAAATGAAATGGGTATAATAGCTCAAATCTCTAATCCCAGCTATGCAGGAAGAACAAGTAGGTCTCTTACCTATGGTCTAAGACCAGTCTAAAGTTAACTGAACTTTTAACTCAGGCTGGCATCTAGTGGTAGAATGCCTACCTAGGTAAACACAAGGCTCTGGATTCAAACCCCGGAACCGTGAAGAAAAAAAGTTTTATAACATTTTGGTAATAGTGTGTGAAAATATTGACATTTTTGCTCTCATGTATTACTTATGGCAGGTGTAAATAACATTACTTCCTGTAGAAGGATATTTATCAGAATCTATCCACATTTTTTAAAAGCACATACCCAAACTGGGTGCCAGCGGTTCATGCTTGTACTCCTAGCTACTCAAGAGGCTGAGATCTAAGGATTGTGGTTCAAATCCAGCCAAGGGAGGCAAGCCTGTGAGTCATTTATCTCCAATTAACCAGTCAAAAGAGAAGCTATCGCTCAGGTGGTAGAGCAAAACTTGCTCAGGGACAGTTCTCAGATCCTGAGTTCAATACCCAGGACAGGCACACACATAGACACATACATACACACACAGACTCACAGACACCCACATTTACCCTTTGGTTTATCAACCTCACTTCTTATGATATGTCCTATTTCTTATGATGTATGAAATAATTTGTTTTTTTAATTCACAGCAGCAAAATAAATTCTTTAACAAAGCAATAGGTAAAATATGACATGTGTATATTACTCAGAAATTGAAAACACTCACTTAAGCTGGTTGCTGGTGGCTCATGGCTATAATAATCCTAGCTACTGAGGAGGCTGAGATATAAGGATTGTGGTTTGATGCTGGCAGGGCAAAAAAGTCTGTGAGACTTTTATCTCCAATTAACCAACAGAAATTCAGAAGTGGTGTTGTGGCTCAAAGTGGTAGAGTGTTAGCATTGAGAAAAAGAACTCAGGGGAAACATCGGAGTCCCAAGTTTAAGCCCCATGACCAAACAAAAAATTAAAATAAAAAAAATGCCTTCTTACCAGATGAAGCAGGAGGGTACAAAATTCATGATCAGCATGTGTTATATAGGTAATTCAAGGCCAGCCTGGGCTACAAAGTGAGACACTGCTCTAAAATCACAAAGAACAATTAGTTCCTGGGGTGATTAAACAGAATATTGATACATATATATGCAGATATGTGTAAATATATATACACATATATCTGCATACATATGTATTTCTAAAGGGGAGCAAGATGTTATACACTTCATTTGGCATGCTTCCATTTTTGAAAACAACATAATATATGTGTATATAGTTCCTTATGCAGAGAAATAGTCTCAGTTAGTATATATAATAACCAAGTAAAATTGTTGCCTTCTGAGAGGAGATGTAGGTAGTTTTAGGGATGAGAACCTGGACCATATTTCAATGAGCCCCTTCTGTCTTATGAAAAGTTGCTGGACTATTCAATGTTAAATTAAATGTGACCTAGCTATGGCCCCAAATTACTTAAGATGTGCTGCATCTCTTAGTCACCTGTATGAAATGTGCCATCTATTCTGAATTTGCCTCTAAGCTATCCTCATATCTAGTTTAGTCACTTGAAGTTAGTATAAGTTGCCCACAATGCAGCGCTGCTTAATCATTAACAGAAGGCCCGCTTCTGGTTCTGGCACCCTCACTTCCTGATAGTGCCATGGAAAGAACTAATTTAGCCTTTCTTTCCCTCAGGCTCATTAGTTGTAAGAGACAGAGATGTTAAGAAGTCTTAGTGGTGGAATGATAGCCAAAGAGCAAAATCAAGCATCAGATACCAAGTTCAAATCCTGGTCTCAGACAATAAAAAAATGGAGTCAATACACCTAGATCAGTGCCTGGAATATGGTAAGTTCTGGTAAATGTGAGCTGTAAGGCATTCAATCACAGTATCCTACTGAATTACATTTATAGTGATATAACTTTTATTGAAGCTCAATAAAAGAAATAATTGAGTGTGGAAATAATATTAAAGACAATTCATTATTTTGTAGCTCAGTGGACCTTACATCACATTATTTTTGACACTTAGAATTTTCTATCAGAAAAAAAAAAACCTTCTCTAAACCAACCCAAGGTTACATTAATAATATCATCGTGCCTTAAGTTTCAATTGTAGTGGCCATCTTTTCATGTTGTTTTTGTACAGAGAAGTAGAACTACCTTGTCTTTCCCTTTGCTTAGTGATTTCTGGCTTCATTGAAGTTGTTTATTTAGTTATTTTACTATATATTTAAGTTAAAAAGGAAATACATAACTAGGTATATGCATATGATAAAACAAGCAGAAAAAGTCAAGCCTGCTGAAAGCTCTCTCCAGAATCAAGCTCCACAGTTTTATGTGTAACATTCTGGAAATTTCACATGTGTACATATGCATAGATGTTAGTATGTATATGTGACCTTGGACTCGGGGCCTGAGAACTCTCCCTGGCTTCTTCTTGTAAGCCTTGCCCACTAGGCCATCTTTCCAGCCCCTAATTGTGCCATATTTTATACACCAAAACGAAATCCACAGGAGGTAAAAGTTTACTGAACAGAACCTAATTATTTGGAAACTTGCACTCTAGTAATTTTTAGCTTATGTTATTAAACAATAGCTTCTTCAAATGTTTTTAAGATATACTATCCTAGGACATCAGTTCTTAAAGAATACTTTGTTCTTTTTATTTTGAAAATAGTGACAACTGTAGTATTTAGTTTAATGCAGTACGGATAACTTATCTTGAAACATGAAAATTTCACGCAGGAGAATTATAATCATTTTGTCTTTTTTTTTTATGTTAGGGCCTCATGCTCAGCAGGCAAGCATTCTACCACGGAGCTACACACCCAGTCCATCAAGTAAGGCAGTATTTTTGCTAAAAATTTTGAATTGGGGAAAAAAACAGAACATGCAAACTAGAAAAAAATAGATATAATTTTTTTCTTAGACAAAAACGAAAAATATATTCAGTTTTCTAAGAATGACCAGAACTGGATTATTGAAAAACATTGGTTTGTGATTTTCATATTTTCTTTATAGGTAGTTGTTTTTGTGTTTGGTTTTTTTTTTTACATTTTAAGTTATATATTGTCTAATTTGCTTGCTTACATTGACTATGTGTGAAGTCATATTTATAGTCTCTCTTTTCAATACTTTTGCTCTTTGCCCAGCTCTGACCTTTGTCAGTCATACATACTGCATGCCAGTTCAAATTCATGCTCAAGTTCACTTCTTACTTTTTTGTGAAGATAGCAACAATGACTCTTCTATTAGTAACACTTTTTGGCATACGTCCTAGATCACTGAAACTATTAGCGACTAAAATTTTATGTACTACTTTTTGAAATACTTTTTTAATGCAGACAAAATTAAAGGGCTTTTAAATCTCATCAGGGAAAATGAGATTTAAACTAGAATCCCAATTGTAACATCCTGAGGCAAAAAAACCCACACAGAGATACCTAAGCACCATGTATCTGCAAATCTTTAGACAATACATTCATAAACGAACTAGATTTTGAAAAAGAAGAAATTTTTAATAATCTTCCAAGTCAGATTAATCATGTTATTTCTACCAGACAACTATTTTATAAGATAGAAATGTCAGTCTTCAAATAATCAGAAACATTGATACAATGAAAAAAACAACAACATAGGTAGTGAAGAGGTTTTATAAATATTAAGAAACCACAGAACAAATCTCTTACACAAACAGAACATTTATAACCATCACTAAATGTAAAGCCTTAAGTTGGTAGATAGCCAAGCTGGTCATTTTTAACTATTTAAAACACTTTATTGAAAAATTATTTAAAACCTCAGTGACTGTTTCTCCACAAAGCATATGTCCAAACTCCTTATCAAATATGAGACTGCTACTTGTGTCAAAACTACCATACAGAGGATAAGAAGAAATTTTGTAGATGCATGCATGACCATAACATTGCAGAGTAAGTGATAAGATTTTGTATAACTTTTCATTAGAGTGGAATGAACTTAGTAATGATTTTTAGATCAATTTGAATTAAAAAAAACAAAAACAGTAAATATCTTCAATATAAACATTGCAATCTACTAAGTACCAAACAAACATTCCTTAATTCTAAAAATTCTCTGAGTGCTGGGAATATGGCCTAGTGGCAAGAGTGCTTGCCTCATATACATGAAGGCCTGGGTTCGATTCCCCAGCACCACATATATGGAAAACGGCCAGAAGTGGCGCTGTGGCTCAAGTGGCAGAGTCCTAGCCTTGAGCAAAAAGAAGCCAGGGACAGTGCTCAGGCCCTGAGTCCAAGCCCAGGACTGGAAAAAAAGAAAGAAAAAAGAAAAGAAAAGAAAAAGAAAAATTCTCTGAAAGGTTTACATTGCCACAGTTGTCAAAAGAAAATCAATTCAATGAAAGTGAAGCCAACCAGGGATCTAGGAAACCCAGATCACAGTAACTCTCATCAACTTACCATAGAATTATTTCAGTTCTATTTTTATATCCTATTCAAAGTTGTAATTACAATTACATATAATTATAGCCTCAAATACTCCAAACCTGGAATGTGACAGTTTCTGTGGCTTTTGGATCAATTTCTATCAGCTCAGTGAATCAGTGCCAAAGAGGTATTACCATGTATGTCTAATGTTGTGAAAACTCAACAAAGCTTTAAAAAGTCTTTAGAAAGAATATCTAATCAGAATCTCCAAAGAGGGCGATTATATTTTGAAGACAAACCTCATACCCTTTCTACCACAGTTCCTTTTTTTTAGCCTGCACTTGCCATGAGGTTGTGGTAGCATATGTGTTTGTAAATGGAGCTGTATTCATAGCCTTGGAGTGCTCTTGCCTTTACCTCTTTATCTTCCCAAACCCTCTCTTCCCACCCTTTTTCAATTTCTTTTCCTCTTGTATCTCTCATCAATGAGGAGACAGATGTTGCTTCCCATGTTGCTCCACTTTCTTACATTTAATTTTTGATACTGTTTTGCCTCTAAAAAGCTGATAAAGAGGAACATTTGTAGTATACCCAATGCTTTATTTTAGTATATGAATTTGAGACATTACTCTTCTATATTTTAAAGTTCTAGATCTTTTTATTTTAGGGTTTCTATATTAGACTTCTAAATGAAGAATGGCAATAAGAAGAGAACCTGCCTACAAGTCCTTCCATCTGTCTGAGAGGGAGTGCTGGGAAGCAAGGTCAATTTGTTATCAATATTCCCCTCATTTCAGCCCTGAAATGTAGGCAGCAAAGTGGTAAGTGCTAGCAAAATATTTAACAGAAAGAAAAAACAATTACATTTCTCCAAGTATAGCCTGAAGAATTTCTGACACCATACTTAGGAAGGTTTCTACACCATTTGGGAGTGATGCTAATAATGTCATGTGAATCCACCAAAAAGCATTCAGTATACAGGAAGAGAAACCTAAACCTGGACAGACAAGCCTTAGAACTGGTTGCAGAACTTTTATGTGCCAAAGAACAATCATGCCTGGCTACTTTGTTCTGCCACAAATCTATTTTTAATCCTAACAGCAGACAGCAAAATGAGCATATTTAAAATCTGGATCTTTGCTTGCTGAGCAGATTGAACAGAAAGTTTGACCATTTCAAGCTACCTCTCAGGAGAGAAGCAGGGCACCCCTCTATCCCCCCAACTACCCTCATTATTTAGGGACTCTCAGGTTTTGGCTGGGTACACTGTCAACACATCAGCAACGTTTATTGAATAAACTGAACAAAGACTAATAGGCAGCTACTTGGTACTTAGCCTACTGGTTTTCCAGAAGACAGGAAGGAAGGGGTGGTGATGAGATTCTTAAAATATACAGAGAATTTAAAGAATTATTTGGACCTCA